>NC_064266.1:14277500-14902500 GCF_003254725.2 Canis lupus dingo
CCTGGGTGGCTTTGTGTTTGAGCATCTGCCTTTGGCTCAGGTCATGATCCCAGGGTCCTGGGATCAAGTCCTGCATCGGGCTCCCTGCAGGGAGCCTGCTTCTCCCTCTGACTGTGTCTCTACCTGTCTCTCTGTGTCTCATGAATAAATAAATAAAGTCTTAAAAAAAAAAAAAACCCAAACAAATCTAATGCTGTCAATACTTTTATTTTTTATTTTATTTTTTTTTTATATAACAATTCACATCTTTATTCATCTATCAGTGGACAATTGGGCTGCTTCCATAATTTTGTTATTGTAAATAACTTTGCAGTAAACACAGAAGTGCATGCATCCTTTTGAATTAGTGTTTGTGTATTTTTTGGGTAAATACCCAATAGTGTGATTACTGGATCATAGGGCAGTTCTGTTTTTAACTTTTTAACTTTTAACATCCATACTGTTTTCTGCAGTGGCTGTACCAGTTTGCATTCCCACCAACAGTGCATGAATGTTCCTTTTTCTCCACATCCTCATCAATGATTGTTTCTTGTGTTGTTGATTATAGCCATTCTGACAGGTGTGAGGTGGTATCTCATTGTAATTTTGATTTGCATTTCCCTGATGATGAGTGATGAGCATCTTTTCATGTGTTTGTTGGCCATCTGGGTGTCTTCGTTGGAGAGATGTCTGTTCATGCCTTCTTCCCATTTTTAATTGGATTATTTGTTTTGTTTTTGTTTTTGTTTTTTGGTGTTGAGTTGTATAGTTCTTTATATATTTTGGATACTAACCCTTTATTGGATATGTCATTTGCAAGTATCTTCTCCCATTCTGTAGGTTGCTTTTTGTTTTTGTTGACTATATGCAAAATCTTTTAATTTTGATGTCGTCCCAGAAGTTTGTTTTTACTTTTGTTTCTCTTACTTCAGGAGACCTATCGAGATATGTGTTGCTATGGCCGATGTTAGAGGCATTACTGCATGTGTTCTCTTCTAGGGTTTTTATGGTTTCAGGTTTCACTTTGATGTCTTTAATCCATTTTTAGTTTATTCTATGGTGTAAGAAGGTGGTCCAGTTTCATTCTTTGTATGTTGCTGTCCAGGTTTCCCAACACCATTTGTTGAAGAGGCTGTCTTTTTTCTTGGATATTCTTTCCTCTTTTGTTGAAAGTTGGGAGGAAATTAAGCCTATAATTAGGCTTGTAAGTGTGGGTTTATTTCTGGACTCTCTGTTCTGTTCTGTTGATCTATGTATCTCTTTTTGTGCCAGTACCTTCCTGTTTTGATTACTACAGTTTTGTTTTTTTTTTTTAAAGGGTTTAAGAATAATGTATGTATTCAACAAATACTTGCATTTCTACCATGCATCAGGTTTTGTTCTAGATACATGATACAAGTGAGTAAGGAAGATAAAGACCTGGCTCTCCATTGAGCCTACATTTTAGTGAAGGAGGGAAATAGTAATAAGAGTAAATTGGAGAAGAGTGTCTGGTGGTAGTAAGGACTAAGAGGAAAAAGAAAGCAAGCTAAAAATTTAGAAAATGACAGGAGCCACTATTTTAAAGAGGAAGGACTGTTTGACTAGATATCTTGACATATTGAGGAAGTGAATTTCAATAAGCTGTAGGAGAGGAGCATTACAGACAGACCAGAGAGCACATGCAGGCAGGAGTGTACTTGGCTTATTTGAGGAACCATATGACAGCCAGTGGGGTACTCAAGATAAGCAGAGCTGGAGAGGTAGCTAGGAACCAGACCATGGGGGTCTAGTTGGCCATGCGAAGGAATTTAGATTTTAGTATGATAGGAAAGAAGTTACTGGAAGGTTTTGAGCAAGAAAGCGACATGATATGCATGGCTTACATTTTAAAAGAATTGCTTTGGCTGCTACGTGAAAAGTTTCCTGTAGGAGGTTGGAAGTAGAAGCAAGAGGAGAAGTTAAGAGGCTAATGCAGTAGTTCAGCATGGAGACTATGGTAGCTCGAACTAATAGCAGCAGGGATGAGTGACTGGAGTTGAGATGCTACATTTGGCTGGAATATCCAAAAGGATTTCCCGATGGATTGGCCTGTAGCATTTGATGGAAAGGAGAAGATAGTAAAGATGAAAGGAGGAGCAGGTTGGGAATAGGGTTGAAGTTCGACATGTTCAATAGAAAACCAAATAGAGCTGAGCTGGAGATATACATTTGAGGATCATCGCTGTGGATGTATTTGAAAGGAGAGGAAGAGGGACACCTGGGTGGCTCAGTGGTTGAGCATCTGCCTTTGGCTCAGGTCATGATCCTGGGGTCCTGGGATCGAATCCCACATCGGGCTCTCTGCAGGGAGCCTGCTTCTCCCACTGCCTGTGGCTCTGCCTCTCTCTCTCTCTCTGTGTCTCTCATGAATAAACAAAATCTTTTGGAAAAAAAAAGGGGGGGGTAATAATTGAGATTACCTAGGAAGGGTGTGCTAGGGAAGTGTTTTGAGTATTGAAAACCAGGGCACTCTATCATTTAGAAGGAAAGAGGTTAGTTCTAGCAGAGGAAAAAGAGAAGCATTAGAGGTAAGAAGGAGGTGGAGGAATAGGGGTTCTGGTAGCCAAATGAAGAGAGGGTGTCTTATGTGGTACTAACTCATTGGCAAGCTTCTGGGGCAACTTGTCCCTCTACTTGAAAGCTCTTTGGGTATTTACTTTGCTTTTACAGAATCTAACATTCTGAATGAGCGGTTGGGGTATCATTGAGATGATACCACTTTTCCTCAAGTTGAGCACTTTACTGGATATTTCTGTGTATAGATTTATATTTGATTATAGATCTCCATTAGCATATTCTTTCATTATGGCTGCTTTGGCAGGAATGCAGTAAGGCATAGTTTCATTTCTTTTCCCTGCAAGTAAAATTTAAAAAGAAATGAAAGCAAGAATTTTTTAGTGTTTCTGCATAGCCTTTAGTTATGCCTGTAACTCTTCCATTGGTATATCACAAGAGATTTTTTTTAAAGAAGTTTGAACAGAAAATAAGTTTTCAGAATGATAAAGATTGGGGATCATACATTGCATTTTACAGCTGAGATGTAGCAGTCAAGGAAAAGCAAAGCCTTAGATTAGATTACATAACCTTGCCTACTTAAACTACATAGACCACGTGTTGTTTTAGTTGCATGTTCTTTGGGAAATTAAATGTAATGAACATGTACTTGAATGTTCTGTTCCATGCAGATGAACTTAGTTGTGAAGGACAGGAAAACAGCATAGAGCACCCATGGGTGATGGCTATTTCACTAGACAGAGGTATACCAGACTCCTACCACAGCCAAGAATAAGCATTGTGTTTAAACCACTAATTAATTGCAAAAGCAAACTTACTTTACTGTCTTCAGTTAGTGTTCATATTTTAACTTTATAATTTTAAAAATTAGTATTTTGTATTATGGTGACAACTTTATTTCTATCTCACAGGTAAGATTTGTTCTACTTTTTTTCATTGCTTTCCTTCTGCTACTCTTTTGGTAATAACAAATAACATTTAGTTAAACATATACTTCAACCTATAATTATGTCAGACACTTTAATACATTTTAGCTTCATAACAACCCTAGAAAGAACTATTTATCTCTATATTATTCAGAAAACTAAGACTCAGAGAGGTTAAGTAACATGCCCAAAGTAACACAGCTATAATAGAACAAAAGCTAGCAACTATTAATAATTTTTTTAAATATTGAAGTTAAATAATTTCTCTTGTGCTTTTGTGTATCCAAATATATTTCCCTGATATAATTTTTCTTTCTCTAATCTTTTAATTCTTTTCTTTCTTTTGCTATATGTGTTTAAGATAAGCCTGCTAATAAGAAATTAAATTTTGTCCTGCATTTTGGATTAATGCCCTTTTTACATTGCAGTCAGTCTTCTTTTTTTTAATATTTTATTTATTTATTCATGAGAGACACAGAGAGAGAGACAGAGACAGAGACACAGGCAGAGGGAGAAGCAGGCTCCATGCAGGAAGCCTGATGTGGGACTCGATCCCGGGACTCCAGGATCACGCCCTGGGCCGAAGGCAGTCACTAAACTGCTGAGCTACCCAGGGATCCCCCAGTCTTCATTTTAAAGTAGAAGTTCCTCTTATTTTTTTTTTTTTTTTTAATTTTTTTATTTATTTATGATAGTCACAGAGAGAGAGAGAGAGAGAGAGAGAGAGAGAGAGGCAGAGACATAGGCCGAGGGAGAAGCAGGCTCCATGCACCGGGAGCCTGATGTGGGATTCGATCCCGGGTCTCCAGGATCGCGCCCTGGGCCAAAGGCAGGCGCCAAACCTCTGCGCCACCCAGGGATCCCTAGAAGTTCCTCTTAAAGTAAAAAAGACTTGCAGAAATGTTGGGAGACCTCATGGTCAAACTTTCTTAGTTAAAGGCTGAAGAGTAGGCTTGTTTCTTCTACATTTTCTGAGGTTTCTCACAGTGAATCATTATGCCAGCCTTGCAGTGAGCTGCTGCCCTGCTGTTGTAATCCATTGGTAAAGTCCATGCTAGCCTTGTTTTTCAACGTTCAAGTCCACACCCTCAGATGGTGCTTCTCTATTCCAAGTTGGTCATGTTTGAACTTTTCAGGTAATTGAAAGACTCCCTTGATACTTGATAACATCAGTATTAAAGGTTAGAAGACATTTTTGGAGCAATGACATGAAACCCAAAGCTTTCTGACATTTGTTAGCCTCTCAGAAATGACATTTAGTCAAGGTGAATTTCCTGTGGTGTCAGATCTTTGAGGACTTAGTAGTGTTTCATAGTTAGAACTACTTTGGTTGTTCTCGATTCTGTTGTTGACTGTCCTAAATACATCCTCAGTGACAGTGGATTATTCCAGACAGCAAACAACTCGTAGCTGAGTTAGATGCCATGATCATATTATTAGTATTCTGCATGGGTTGTCATTTGAAGAAATACTGACAGATGTAAGTGAAAGCAGTTTTGAGGTGTTATAGTTTATTAATAATCTTTAACCTTAACTGATGGTCTTGTACTCTGGTACAATAGGGAAAAAGCACAGCAATTCATACAATGAGCCATAAAGTTCTCATACCCTTTATTTTAAAAGTTTTGGGGATGAACATCCTTTTAGTCTGAACCAGAAAGGTAAACACCAGACACTATAGACACCCAGAGACTATCTGTCACTGTGGTCAAACACTGTATTCTATGTGCTTTATAAATATAAAATCATTTAATACTAAAAAATACTGAGATAGAAATTATATGCCCATTTATGAGAAAACTCATGGTTCATATTTACTGTCCCAGATAAAAACTAAGATGCAGAAATGGGGTTTGACTTTAGGCAAGCTGGCCTGTGAATCTGGAAATATTGTTATATATACTGTATAAGTTAATATGTTTTATGAAATACATTTTCTGTTTATTTACTTTTAATTTATTGCCATGGCCAATAATGACCAAGAACATACGAAGGATTTAAAAACTTTTTAAGATTGATTTATGTATTTATTTAGAGAGAGCTTGAGCAAGGGGTGAGGCAGAGGGAGGGGGAGAAAGAATCTCAAGCGGATTCTGAGCTTCACTCGGGGCTTGATCTCACCACCTGGAGATCACGACCTGAGCCAAAATCAAGAATCAGTTACATAACTGACTGAGCCACCCAAGCACCTTGAACAAATGAAGGATTTTAAAGACCACGTTAAAAATACTGCCTTAAGTAATGTTTAAATTTATTAGAAATCCTATTTAATCTGATAAAAATAAAACCCAGGTAGAAATTTGAAGAAGTGATGGAATGCTAATTGTACACTCCATTTTTTTCTAAGATATATTTATTTATTTATTTGAGAAAGAGAGAGTGCATGCACACAAGTGGGAGGGGTAGAGGGAGAGGGAGAGAGAGAAAACCTCCAGCAGAATCCACACTAAGTGCAAAGCCTGATGTGGGGCTCTGTCTCACAACCCCAAGATTGTAACCTGAGCCAAAATCAAGACGCTTAGCTGACTGTGCCACTCAGGTATCCTTGTGCATTCTATTTTAAAAGAGCATGTAAGTAAAGCATAATTCCCTAACACTGTAACTCTCCTTATATAAAATTTGGCGTGGTCATAAAAATCTGTAGCTAAGTAAGAAGTGAGATATGAAACTTTTTATAAAAAAGATTCTATTTATTTATTCATGAGAGACACATAAAGAGAGGCAGAGACACAGGCAGAGGGAGAAGCAGGCTCCAGAAGGGAGCCCGATATGGGACTTGATCCCGAATCATGGGATCATGCCCTGAGCCAAAGGCAGATGCTCAACCGCTGAGCCACCCAGGCCTCCCTGAAACTTTTTATAGTAAGCAAGACATGTAATAATTTTTCAAGTCTTTAGGATCACCAGTACTTTTTCCCTTGGCAGTTTAGATTTGGAAATACACTAAAATATGCCTTTGTTCCTTGGTAGAATGGTTCCAAGCTTGTGAGAGGTGAGAATACCCTGTAGACAGAGATGCTTATTCCAATCCTCAACTGACTTCTCAGGTCACTTTTGTTTTTGTTCCTGCCAGTACAATCTTTAAAAAAATATAAATCATAAATGTATGAAGTTTAGGTTTCTTTTTGTAACATTGACTTTTACTGCCTGCAGAATACTGTGTTTGCTTTTAGGTGCCATAGGGATGTCTTAGAGTTACTTAGTTGGATATGAAAAAAATTAGAGAACCCTTCTTTGGGAAGACTCATCATCAATCAATAAATTATTTTGCTGAATATAGATTTAGTTTATAAAATGAGTATAAGCAAATATCCCTTGTTATTAAAAATAAACCTTCAATATCTCAAACTGCAAGTTATCCCAGAGCTGTAAAACGAGCCACTTTATTTAAATAAGGATTTGATATCATCCAGATAGTCCTGCAGTGGGAAAGGCAGAAGTGATGTGGAATGTGAAAATGATATATCTGCCATTTTATCATGTGGGCCAGGAAGATCCTTCAACTTTCCTTCTCTTTATCAGAACTGGTACTCACACAAATATTATCGATTTAAAAATAAAGAGCAGGGATCTGTTCTTTACCCTTAGTGTCATGCAGGTTTTTGTTGCATGTCCCTTTCCTTGATACCACCCATCCCTTTCTGGCCATGATCATTTGATTACATTATCTCCCTCTGCCACTAGGCTATAACTTCTGTGAAAATAAAGACTGCATGTTTTTGCTTATTTATGTGTCTTGAGCCATTATCACAGTCCCTGGAACAAAGAAGTTGCTTAGTAAATAAATATTTGATACGTGACTAAGGGCTTTATTTATCTTTATCTTCACAGGTACCTAGCATAACATTTGATATGTGGTTATTGTTCACTAAAGGTTTGCTAAGACAAATTTAAAAAAAAATCTGTATAATGTACATTGAATTCCTGGACAGAAATAACAAGTTTTATAATTATGCAAAGATTATACGTGATCCATCTTATGTCATATTCTTTATTCTTTCTTAACCTGACATAATGATACCTATAATTTACTGAGTCCTTTAATTTGTGCTAAACACCTAACATACAGATTTAACCTAACTTCAGAACAATTCAATCAGACTTTAGTACCCCTTTTACAGAAAGATTGATTTATTTAAGGTCACAAAGCTGGTAACTAGAGAATATAGTATTTAACCCAGATTGCATGACTCTACAACCTATCCCTTCAGCTACCATACTATTCCAAGCAATGCACAAGCCAAAAAACTTTAGTGTAATGTATCAAAGATAAGTAAATTGTATGTCAGTGACCAGGAAGTGGTTAGGCAAATAAAAACGGATAAAAATATGATTTCTTTAAGTAAAAAAAAAAAAGGTAAATGATTAAATAATTGGAATGATTTTAATAGTGTGACTATGAAAACAAGCTCAAGGCTGCTTATTCTTACAACATAAGTTAGCTGCTTGGGGTAGTCTGAGTTTCACTTTTAACTTTTTTGTTTATGCCTCTTGTAGGTTTGAGTGGCCGCTTCTTTGTCACTACTCTCCCAGCATTTTTTCAGTAAGTGTAAATAATCTTCTGATTAGAAACTTAGAAACATTAGAAAAGATTTGAAAGCAGTAAACGTGTATGAGGAATTCTAAGTTGTTTTCCATAACCATTGCTCATTGAGCTTAATGTTTGAAGAGAAAAAGGCTGATGTGCATTGAATGATAGCTGGTAGAAGAGAGGGGTGCCCAGAGTACCCCAGGGGAAAGGCACCTAATATCAGACAGTAGGAGGGGGCAGGGAGAGTCAGAGGAAGATTTCTCCAATGATATGAAAGGTAGAAATTGGATTAGGCAGACAGAACAGAGAAGGCCTTTCCAGATACAGCAGCTATCATGGAAAAGCCTGAGAGAAAATGAGATACCTTCTGAGGACTATAACTGCTTCTGGCCCATTGGGTGCAATTGGATCATCCTGAGTGATAAGGCTAGAGAGGCTCAGATAGTGACAGGGGAAAAGAGAGGGGTCGATACATTGGGACATGGTGACTAGTTAGCCATAAGGAAGGAAGGGCCTGTGATGACTATCAGTGGGCCATATAGAACTCATAAAAGCTACTGAAGAGGCATTAGAATAAGATGCAGTTTGGAAGATAGAGACCAGAATGGAGAAGATAGTGTGAAGTGCCTCTATTAATTCCAAATGGAGAAGTTTAGGTAATAGTTTGAATTCAGGATCTAAAGCTCAGAAGAAAGATCTAGACTAGAGACACATATTGTGGAGTCCTCAGCATCATGGCAGATAAAAATTGCAGTATATCTAGAGAGAACATATATAGTAGGACAAGAAATAGGTCAAGGATAGGAGATGGGTTGGCCAGCATTAGGACATCTACAGATGAGGACAGGGAGTAAGGAACTGAGCAGGGGTGGTCAGAGTAATTAGAAGAAGCCAAGAGCTCAAGTCATAAAAGCCAGTGGAAAGGAGGAAGGAAGAGACGTTCAGTAGTGGACAGTGCTGGTGACAGACAAGGAGAAATGATAGAAAAGTGCTGTATGGATCTGGCGTTGCAGAGTCATTGGAGACCCCCAATGTGAGCCGTTTCTATGGAGCCAGGGCAACAGAACCACCAATCACATGAGTGCTGAATGAGTAATACTTAGGGAGAAAATGGCCAGTGCAGAATCTTCCCTCAGGAAGCTGGACAATGGCAAGAAAGCCAGAGAAAGACTGAGGGACCTGTGAAAATACAAGGTGTTCTGTTAATTTTGAAGAGAGGGCCTTGAATGACCTAAGTTCGGAAAAGTGGATACAATTTTTTAAAGCTTGATAAAAATTATTATTTTGCCATTGTAAGAGAAAAATTGAAACAATTGATAGCAAAAATAATAAAAAAGTAACTTGGTAGATTAGACACTGCTGAGAACTTTGCTTATGGTCCCAAATTGTACGGTGATAAAATAGAATGCGTAATGCTTGCTGTTTGGGAATTTCTCATCTTTAATACATTAATATTTATGCCTACCTATAATTTTTTTCTTCTTTGAGCCAAGTTAAAATTCAAAGTGGAGTTCACATGTAAAACTAGTAGTTGTTTTGATTTTTATTATCTGTAGCCCTTGTTATTTTAATGGATTTATTTACTGTGTGGTTTTTTTTTTTTTTTTTAATTTATAGTGCAAAGGATGGGATATTTCGCCGTTACCGTGGCCCAGGAGTCTATGAAGACCTGCAGAATTATATTTTAGAGAAGAAATGGCAATCAGTGGAGCCTCTGACTGGCTGGAAATCCCCTGCTTCTCTGACGTAACTTGTTATTTTTCTTATGACAAGATGTTATTTATAAAATAGGAAGTATTAAGTTGACAACCTTGAAAATCTACATTTTTCTTCAAATTCAGTTCTGATTACCCAGACTACATCAGACCATGCTTGGCCAATGTTGTGTTTCTGGTTTTATGACCCACATGTTTCAACCAGTTGCTAGCATACTGGGAATTAATTATCCAACTTCAGGTGGGTTACAAAAACCTTCTCTGTGACTTTTCCACTAAGCCACATCAACTGTTTCCTCTTTACAAAATATAATATTAAATATCGCTTACCATTCTTTGTTCTGTTTAAATTATTGGTAAGAGAGAAGAGTTAACTCTTCCCTGAATTATAATTTATTGAAGGAATTGCTGTTGTATCTATATGGAAAATAAAACATGGTGTCTTTAGCTGACTACGGGAGCACTGCTGGGGGTAACTTTTGTCCATGATGGCAAACTGTATAATTCTTGGTGAAGTAGATAAGCTCAAACCATACTTTTTCCATAGTTGGCTTTAATTTTGGATGAATTGTCATAATTGTAGTTAATTTTACATTAGTATATAAATTGAATCAAATCATTCAATATATCAGGAGTAAATCATTTAGTACAATTTATATAATACCCAGGAAATACAGAGCTTACTCTAAAAGCAGTTCACCTCTGGCATTTCATTCTACAAATATTTGAGCACTGATTTTTATGCCAGACGCTGTTCTAGGTGCTAGATATTCAACAGTGAGGAAGACAGAGTTGATCCCTCTGCTCTCCATAGGTAACTTAAGGTAAGACAGATTAAGAAAAAAACTAGAGATATAAAGAATCCTAGTCTAGATAACGCTATTAAAAACAAACAAATCTTTACTAAGACAGGGACTGACTGTGGGGCATGGGCCTCCATCGGATGAGAGGTGGAGTAGCAGAGAGAGCTGAAGGATAGGATGACCTAGCTGGGTAAAGGGCATGGAGAGGAATATTCCCAACAGTGGGTATAGCATGGCCATAGGCCCCAATTTGGAAAGAGTTTGTGGTACTGAGGAGCAGAAAGATGGCCAAGGTTGAGCAGAGAGAAAGGGGAGAGAAGTGGTATATGCTAAGAAAGAGAGGCAGGCAGGAGCCAGCCAGATCATATAGGTCTATGGCCTCAGTTTGAAACTTGTACATATCGATGTGTACAATTAGAAGATGGCTCTTAGGAAGAGAGGTTGGAAAGGGTACAAATGGATGAGATGAGACAGTTAGAAGAGTGTTGTAGTGTCTAGCCTAAGGATTATATTAGTACCTAGCAGGGTTGTGGTAGTGGGAATTGAGAGAATTTGAAATATGCTTTGAAGGTAGACTTGGTTAAGATGCAGGAGAGGGAAGAGTCACAAAAAATCTCCTGGGTTTCTGCCTTAAGTACTTGGTGGGTCTTGGTATCAGTTACTGATTTGAACAAGGGGAAAGCAAGGGCTCAGTGTTAGACATGGTAACTTTGAGATTCAGACTTCCTTCTAGAGCTGTCAGGTTGGATGTCTGGTGATTGGTCTCCATGGAGAATTCAGGAACACAGATACAAAGCATGTAGATGGTATTCAAACCTTAGAAGGGATGGAATCACCTAGAGAGGGGGAAAAAGATAAAAGTGCTTGGGACCGCCAGGAGATACCCCAAAGTTAAGAAGATGGGTAAGGAAGGAGTCAGGAAAAGGAAACTGAATGAGTACCAATGAGGCAGGAGGACCATCAGGGGTATGATAGTTTCCTAGAAGCTAAGCAAAGGATACTCAAGAAAGGGAGTAGTCTCTTGTGCCCCATGTGACCAAGAGGTGAAGGAAAATCGAGTCTGAGACATGGATGTTGATTGAAGCAATGCAAGGTCATCATGGCCTAATCACAAGTAGTGATAGTACAGTAGTGAGGACAGAAGCCAGATTTGGATGGTTAAAGGTCCAGTGAAGAAGAAACAGTAAGCGTAGATACTCCTTGGAAAAGTTTGTGAAGCTGGAGAGCCATATGAAGTCCACAGATGTACTTTTTAAAAGATAAGAGAGGGTAAAACATGTTTTCATGCAGAAGAAAATGATCTTGCAGAAAGGGAGAAATTGCTAATGCAGGGAAAGGGATGGCAGAAAGAACCAAGTCATTGACAAGACCAAAGAGATGGGATCCGTGGACAAGTGGAAGAATTAGACTGTGGTAGGGCAGTGATACTTTCTCTGTTGTAACAGGAGGAGATGGATCAGGTGTCCACCAGGCTCAGATTTGGTGGTGGGGAGATAAGAGAGATCACATAATGCCTTCTGATTTTGCAGTGACATACAAGGAGTACTGTTAGCTGAGCATGCACAGGAAAGGGAGGGTGCAGAAGGTCTGAAGAGAGGGAAAAGATATGAGCTATCATCTCAAGTAGAGCCTAAAACAATGCAGTCTTGACTGCTCCCTGAGGTTTGTGCCTGGGAAAGGAGAACAGTCAGCTGGCCATGTGGTTTTCCCCGGACACATACCCAGCTACCCAGGGAGGCTTGAATGTGTTTCTAACAGAGGAATGGAAATGAAGAGTGTGGAATCTAAGCTTTATGTGAATGGAAGTGAATCCAGGAGAGGACAACATATTGCAAAAAGTGGAGGGGGAGATCCCTATGACCTGAGTTTTGTTTTTGCTCTTCTCTTCTCTCTCTTCTCTCCTCTCCTCTTCTCTTCTCTTCTCTTCTCTTCTCTTCTCTTCTCTTCTCTTCTCTTCTCTTCTCTTCTCTTCTCTTCTCTTCTCTTCTCTCTTCCTCTTCCTCTTCCTCTTCCTCTCTCTTTCTCTTTCTCTTTCTCTTTCTCTTTCTCTTTCTCTTTCTCTTTCTCTTTCTCTTTTTCTCTTTCTCTTCTCTCTCTTCTTTCTTCCCTTCCCTTCCCTTCCCTTCCCTTCCCTTCCCTTCCCTTCCCTTCTCTTCCCTTTTCCCTTTCCTTTCCTTTCCTTTCCTTTCCTTTCCTTTCCTTTCCTTTCCTTTCCTTTCCTTTCCTTTCCTTTCCTTTCCTTTCCTTCCCTTCCCTTCCCTTCCCTTCCCTTCCCTTCCCTTCCCTTCCCTTCCCTTCCCTTCCCTTCCCTTCCCTTTTCCCTTTCCTTTCCTTTCCTTTCCTTTCCTTTCCTTTCCTTTCCTTTCCTTTCCTTTCCTTTCCTTTCCTCTTTTTTCTTTTTTCTTTTTTCTTTTTTCTTTTCTAAGTAGGCTCCACACCCAGTGTGAAGCCCAACACAGGGTTTGAGCTCATGGCTGTGACACTGAGACCTGAGCTGAGATCAAGAGTTGGACACTTAACCAACTGAGCCACCCACACCTGCCTTGTTTTTTCATAATATATATCACCAGTGTTGGTTCTTCTCTTCATTTATTCACTTTTCTTTTAGGATGTCTGGAATGGCTGGTCTTTTTAGCATCTCTGGCAAGATATGGGTGAGTAATCTTAAATATACTTTTTGTGATTATCTTTGCAGAGAGATTTTTAAAGAGTTAAAATGTAGCTTCTACAGGAAGTAGAAGGAAAGTAAACACTAATACTTTTATAATTTCACTTTTTAAAAAAAAGATTTTATTTTGAGGGGGGAAGAGAGAGAGAGAGAGAGAGAGAGAAAGTGCATGAGCAGGGGGAGGAGCAGAGGGAGAGGGAGAAGCAGACTGCCCACTGAGTAGGGAACCCGACAAGGGACTCAATCCCAGGACCCTGGGATCATGACCTGAGTCAAAGGCAGACCTTAACTGACTGGGCCACCAAGGTGCCCCTATCTTTTCTCCTCAAGCAGCACAACTGCTCTCTTGCGGGGTCCCCGATAGAAATGTGTTGTTGTGTAGAAGGTCATAAATTGAAGAAAGACTGTAACCACAGTGTCATTCATATTTTCTTAGATCAGTGATGAATCCCTTTATCTAAGCTGAAAGGGCTTTTGTGGTTTTACTTCATCTTATTTTCCCATTGTCATAATCTCCCTATAGGTCAAAGATTATCTAAGCCTGAAAGTGATTCTCTGTGTCAGGGATCAGCAAACTATAGCTTCGGGGCTGGCCACCTGTTTTTATAAGTAAAGTTTCATTGGAACACAGACATGTTCATTCATTACCTATTATCTAGGACTGCTTTCATGCTATAGTAGTAGAGTTGAATAGTTGTGACTGAGATCCTATGACCCACCAGCCTAAAATATTCGCTCTCTGGTCCCTTAAGGAAGTTTGAGAATCCCTACTATAAGCACTGAGTCATTTCAGTGAGTTAGAACTGTTATTTAGGTTAAAATGTTGAACAATTATGTAATCTTGAATGTGTTACATAATCTTTTACTTCCTTTATGTGTAGGGTGGGCTAAATTCTGCCAAATTTAACCAACTTGCTGTGGAATTAAATATATATCCTTAAAGTATTTAAAAAAAATCTTTAGAAGTTGAGTCCTTATAATTGTCCTTTCAAAGCTATGATTCTAAGTCATGATGTCATATTTAGAACTTAATATTCAAGGAGTTCATGTTTCACTTGCAGTACAAATTATATGGTCATATATATTGGAAAAATTAAGGCAACATTCATCTAGATTTACCAAAACATCAGAGGGCTCTGAAATCCAACAATGCCATACAGAAGTCTGATCTTTCTGTTGCCAAAGAACAAAGCCGAGCACATGTCCACCTTTCCATTTACTCAAAATGTTTAATGTAGTAACATCAGAATGAATTAACACACGAGCTGTTTCTCATGCTTCTTCTGTTTCTCATGCACATTGATATGTGTTTGGGGAAATTTAAGAACAATCTTTTGTGTCCCAGTTTTTAATATTTTCTGCCTTGTGAGATATACTACTAACCAGGATTTTTTAACAATAGAAACTAAATTTGTCCCCTACTTTCAGTATTTCTTGGGCACTTGTGTATGGTATTAAACAATAACTGGGATTTTCCCTCTCTCCAGATAACATGAGTTTTATATGGTTTTCTTCAACTATTTTCATAACACTGATGAGAAGTTTATTTATGGTTTGAGAATTATGAATTGCCAGTTGGGAATTGAGAATAAGAATTTTACCCTTTGCAGTTTGTTGACACTAAAGGTTGACAGAGTTATATGTTCTAATAGCCATATCAGAACCTTGTAGCCTTATAATGTTTACTTCAACAGGATAATCATAACAGACTGATGTCAGGGATCATAAGAGCAAGATCTTGGCATAGAACCTATAAGAAGTGCAGATCAAGAGATGAATTTGTTTAGTGGCTTAAGAAGAGCTTAGATAGAAGTTGGTCATGACTTTCATGCATTGTTAGAGAGGTATATTTTCAAATATAGTATCTGGGGAGAAAATAATTGCTTTGTCCTCATAACGACATTTTGTGTTTAGATAAACGGGAGTTTAGATAAAGAGTTACAGTTTTTCATTTTATCATGCAAATAATTACAATGTGTGCCACTTGTCCTGTCAAGGCCAGGAGTGGATGTTTTATCTTTATACACACAGTGCTCAAGCCTTGGGCAGCACACAGATTCTGTGCGTATGCATCAGACTGCAAAGAAAGGGCAACTTGGAGAATAAAATATGACCCATCTCTGAACAACCAATGAAGATGTTCTTCCTTTTTTTTTTTTTAAGATTTTATTTATTTATTTGAGCAGGAGAGAGAGAGTGAGAGAGAGAGAGAGAGAGAGAGAGCGCGCGCGAGAGCACAAGTATGAGTGGAGGGAGAGGGAGAAGCAGACTCCCTGCTCAGCAGGGAGCCTGATGCAGGACCTGATCCCAGGACCCCAGGATCATGACCTAAGCTGAAGGCAGACTCTTAACTGACTGAGCCACCCAGGTGCCCCTATGAAGATGTTCTTAGTGATTAGAAAGTAGAGTAGATATGATATTTATATACACATATATACTTAGAATGTCTTTCCAGATATTTAAAAAGGTAACAAAAGAAGATAGTTTTATAGGATAAATTGTTAAATTTGACAATCAGTTACATTTTACATTCTATAAAGTCACTTTTTTTTAAAAGATTTTATTTATTTATGAGAGAGAGAGAGAGAAGCAGAGACACAGGCAGAGGGAGAAGCAGTCTCCATGCAGGGAGCCTGATGTGGGACTTGATCCCAGGACTCTAGGATCATGCCCTGGGCCAAAGGCAGGTGCTAAACCACTGAGCCACCCAGGGATCCTCTATAAAGTCACTTTTATCTGGTATTAATACCATATTTTTTTCTTTTTGGTCAGTTTTTGCCTGAAATGTTTTTCCACTTTCAACCTTTTTATAGTTGGTTTTTTTTTTTTTTTTTGTATGTGGGTTTGTTGTTGTTGTTGTTGTTTTTAAAAGATTTTATCCATCCATAAGAGACACACAGAGAGAGGCAGAGACATAGACATAGGGGGAAGCAGACTCCCTGTGGGGAGCCTGATGCAGGAGGATCCCAGGACTCCGGGATCACTACCTGAGCTAAAGGCAGATGCTCAACCACTGAGCCACCCGGGTGCCCCAGTTGTTATGTTTTAAATGAGTCTTATGAAAAGCATATAGCCAGAAGTAATTCTTTTGAATGATAAAGTTGGTCCATTTATATTTATTGGTGTCACTAATGTATTTGCTCTGACTGTAGAGTGTGTGTGTGTGTGTGTGTGTGTAGTGGAGAGTAACATGACTAAAAGAACATAAGTGGTAGGTTTTAGATTATTTTGATTATTTTGATCTCTCCATGTGTGTGTATTCATTACCTTAAAAATCTGTGCTAGAAATTTGGCATCACCCTCTGTATCAGCAACTAGCTTCCCCAAGCCTCTTGACAACTTGTGTAGTTGCTTCTTTTCTTAGAGACAAGTTTCCAGCTTTCCATGAAATCTCTGGGAAGGGCTCTCCGAACCTGTTTCTACAATCTAGCCCTTGTCCTCTTATTCACAGAGCACGTGATTTCCAGCCTGATGAGACTCAATCCTTGGCTGGCTGGCAGGTTCTCACTTCAGCCTTGAGGTGTAGTCTTGCCTGGTTGTACCCAAAGAACCGCTTAGTGAGTGGGTCCTCCTAGCTGCCCACCCAGCTCACTCACCTTATTTAGCCAGCCCTTCTTTCTTGCCCAAGATCCTTTCATCAATGTGGAATGTGTAATTGTGGGGAACATAATCTGTTTATAAGACACATTTAGACAATATAAAATTATAGTGCAGCTGTATTAACAGTGAACAGAAAAAATATATAGCATGTGGTGAGAGAGAGAGAGAGAGAGAGAGAGACAGAAAGAGAAAGAAAGAGACAAAGAAAGAAAGAAAAGGAGAAAGAACATGGCTAGAACTAAATGAGTATAAGGTTTCCAAGAAGGAAAGACACAGAGTGGCTAATGCCAGTGAGGCAAGGATATTGATGCCCATCCACAATCTCTTTTATCCTACTGAGACTTTGTGGATGCATAGACAGATAGAAGTCAGTGTTTCTTCAGCAACAGTCTCCCCTGGTTGGGTAGCTGGTTAAATATAATATTTCTGTAGGGAAAATTGCATGTTATTAAGTGGGTGAAAAGATGACAAAACAGTATGTGTAATGTTATGTTCTTGTGGAGTTTGTATGTGTATACAGGAATATGCCTGGAAGGAGATTAATCAGATGTCAACAATAGCTATCTCTGATCCTGAAATTATGGCTGATTTAAAAAAAAATTCTTTTCTCTGTATTAATTTTTTTTCTATAATGAAAGAGATAAAATAAAAACAAGAGCAGTATCTATAAGATGAGAGCCTACTGAGCTCATCTTAAAGTCCTTGAGTTTCTGCTTTAGGAATGAAGCCAGCTTACTCAATCTGGCATTCTGGAAACAAGAGCTTGTCCTCAGGATGTCAGAATTGCTTGTTGAGGAGACACCCACACAGCTGAGTTCCCATGAACTCAGGGGTTTTGTTGTGTTCTGCATTTGGCTTCCTTAATTCTATGCCAACCTCCCATATGTTCTTGCTTGATTAAATCCTTAAGGTGGAGAAGTTCCTTGAGTAGTGTTACAAGCCAGATCTGTGAGCTTTCGACTATCACCTGGAATCTGAGGGATCCTTAGTAGGTAATTTATACCACAGTGTGGGGGAAGGGTGGATAATCTCAAATATTCTCTCCACCACTAAAATTCAGATTGTCTTCCCAATGTAGTTGTGATGGTATCCACCTATGTATTTTAATTTTTATATAGACTCATAGAAGTCACTGACACATCTGCTATAACACCTATCCTCATAAATAGTCTTGACATTTGCCTACCTCATACGAATCACTGGTGCCTGGAAGATGTACAACTCAAGGAATTTCTTAAAGAGTGGATAGACATCTTCTAGATACGGAATTGGTACTAATTTTATATTTATAATGGCAATGTAAAATTTCTTTGAAATTCAGCTTAAAAAATTACTCAATGAAAAATGTCAATAATCTAAAGGATAGTAGAGGTGCCATGAAAGCAATGCACAGGAGATTGAACTTGGGAGGTACTGTCACTGACTGTGGTGCCGCAGTCAGGGTTAGGAATCCTGGGGCTGACATGTTGTCTGTGGCACATGAGTGGAGAGACTTTCCAGTCTTTCTGTCTTCTCATCTCTTTTCACAGTTGGTTACAGTGGTGTAGGGAGGTATTATCTTTCATTCTTCCAGAGAGAAAGCTCATTGTTCTCCACCCTGTGTGTGTATATCTGAACCTATGAGTTTTCCCTGCTATAAACTGTTGTCACTAGAACACTTTGAGTGCTTAGCATAATCAGTATTTGATAACTGTTTGTTGTTAGTTGTATTCATTAATCATTGTTGTCATCAATAAGTAAAACTACTTATTACCTCTCACTAGTCAATATGGAATGCTTTATCTTTTTATTCCTTTTTTTTAATCCAGGCTGATAGCAGGATTAAAATAGGGTTTTATGGCAGTTGTACAATGTGTATTTTTGCTAACTAGGTTTATCATCTGAATGCATTTCAATATTACTTGATTTTGTGAATTTGTGCTGCTCGCTGAGCTAATATAGTATGGGGGAACTGCCCTCACCTTGGTGCCACTGTTGTCATGCAACAAGGTGGACAGTAAGGTAGGCAGCATCTGTGGGAAGACAGTCTGGATGATGGAGAAGATTAAAGGCTTTATAAATACCTCACAATGAGAATTAAAGCCCATAGGTGTTTAGACTGGAGGATAACAAGAGTGTGTTTTTTCAAAATGGAAATACTTTTTAAAAACATTAATGAGAGTATAATTAACAAACAGTGCTATATTAGTTTCAAGAGTACAAGATAGTGACTCAGCAATTCTCTACATTACTCAGTGCTCATCGTAATAAGCATACTCTTCATCTCCATCACCTATTTCACCTATCCCCTCACCCAACTCTGCTCTGATGACCATTAGTTTGTTTTTAACAGTTAAAATCAATCAAATAGATTTTTGGATCAATAGATCCAAAAAGAATCTATTATGATGAAAGAAGGGGCTAGTCTGTTTTTTGGTTTATTTCCTTTTTTTCTGTTTGTTTCTTAGATTTTACATGAGTGAAATCATATATTTGTCTTTGATTAATTTATTTCACTTAGCATTAAATACTCCATACACATTGTTGCAAATGGCAAGATTTCATTTTTTATGGCTAATATTCCATTGCACACATATACCACATCTTCTTTATCCATTCATCTGTCGATAAACACTTCATTTCCTTCCATAATTTGGCTATTATCAATAATGCTGCAATAAACATAAGGTGCATACATCTTTTCCAATTAGTGTTTCCATATTCTTTGGGTAAATACTCAGTAGTGAAATTACTGGATCACATGGTATTTACATTTTTAACTTTTTGAGGAACCTCCATACTGTTTTCCATGGTAGCTGTACCAATTTACATTCCCACCAACAGTGCATAAGGTTTCCTTTCTTTCCACGTCCCCGCCAACACTTAAGAGTATATTTTAAAACTTCTGAAATGTCCCCCTGTGTTTTAGATGGTAGCATCTCTCCTCACTGTTTTGAGGGGTTTTCTTTGTAAAATTATCTAGAACCATATTACAGTGAGATAGCACACACCCACAGAATACCTCTCTTAATGCCTACAAGGGGCTGCAAGGTTGTGTCTTGTTACAAGTGTTGAAAAGGTAAAACATCGAATGTGAACTAAACCCTTGGCCATTACTAGAGATAGCCTTTCTGAGCTACTTCCACACAGGGAAGATGTTTTGAGGATTCTGATCTGTGTTTGAAAGAGATATTGGATTTGTCCCAAAACGCCTCAGAGTATATCCTGTGATATTGGCAGAATCTAATCACAGCCTCTCTCAACAAGGCTGTGCGGCACTGGGCTGACTGAGTGGGTGCCCTTGGACAGCACTGAATCTGCCCTGTAGTAGTTCAGCTCTCGGAGTACTGAGCTGTCTGGAGAGAAGATTCTACCGGTGATCCATGGAGGCCTTGGCCTTGCTCCATTCCTTAAATTCATCTGACCACTGGGTAATTCTACTGTAATGGTGTCTTCATTTAGTCTCTCATTCAAATCTGTATGTAGCCAAACACTAGCTCTAATTCCATTATCTATGAATCAGTTATTACTTAAAAACATATATACGGCAAAACTTCAAGTACTTAATGCCACAAATCCCAACAATCTTAAGGTGTTCTAAAACCATTGTGGACTCAGACAAAATAAACAGATAAAGATTTATGTCTACAGTTGTGAAAACACAACTTGGTTAAGGAGGCTTTAGTATTAATTAACTAGAAGACCACAAGATGGTGAGGTTTCTCTAAGAGGCTCAAATACATCCTTTAAAGAATAAGTTGATATGAGAAAATTGAAGTAGAACTTGCTACAGTAAGAGGATATTTTGAATGCGCTAAGTGTGTGACTCAGAATGCAGTGACTCAAGAGCAAATAACTTAGTGAATTCCAGAAAATAACTTAGAAAATTTCTTGAGGGTTACTTTAATCATTTATTTTGCTGAAAGGGCATAAGATACTATCCAGAAGGACTTATAACTGGACATGATTCATTCCAGCAATTAATGGATATTACTTATAAAGCAAGTTCCAGAATACAGGCCTCTATGGGTCAGCACAAAGTTAGACTGGCTTTCCATATCTTTTAATTCCTTGGCACATTTCAGAGTTTAATCCTTAGGGTGGCACTGAGTAATCAAGAGAAGCATAAACTATGACTACATAGAGTTTTCTAAAGTAGAGAACTGTATGACACATTTTAGAACTTAAATTGAACAGAGTTTGAATGAAGCAATCTTTGGATATCCCAAATGCCTCTTTGCCTGCTGGGCTGCAGAATGTTAGATTATTCTTAATAAACTATTGCCCTGGCTAAAGGCAGAATGTTGAACAATGCCATCACCAGAGGACAATAATAGTTTTACAAGTCATGAGTTGTTTGTATTTCCTATGAATAATTGAAGGATCTGCTAGTATCTTTTTTTTTAATTCAATAAATATTTATCGAACACCTTGCAATATAAGTATGTAAAGTACTTGTTGAGTCTAGATCTGTCCTTTCTACTGAATAAGAAATTGGAGAGAGGAGATCTCAGATTATTCTAGACCATTAACAAGCTGTTTTGTTTGTTGGTTTATCATTCAGAATTAAGCCAGAATAAAATATACTATTGTATTGACATTTATAAACTAGAAACCAATGGGAGATATTTGAGTAATTTGGATTTTGAGAAATACTAAATTAAAATAGAAGCTAGGAGTCATTTTCATCCACCTAATCACTTATAGGCAAGTCATTCAGTTGTTATCTCTGCTTGCTGGTGGCACTTAGCTTGGAGCCATTTCATCATATGCCCAGTAAATGCTTGGATTATAGTTAACGATTTTGGTTTTGGAACTGTAAGATCACTAAGCCATCATGGTGAAGCATGGTTTCAGCAAGTCTACATTTAAATGGGCCTTGACTCCAAACTTGCATGATTTAACATGTAAACAATTATTAGCAAAAATGGTTATCTCTTCACCCATTTTTTAAAGTGTTTGACATCAAATAGAGTCTCAGGGAACAGGAAGCATGAAGGGATGTACGCTCTACTCAAAGACTGATGGAATTTCGTTTATTTATAATGAAATAACTAGAAAAACTTTCTTCTAATATTTTCAGTTTTGTAGGAAAGTTATTGAATATGAGTGGGATAGAGTAATGGTCTGATTAGGAAAAGGAAGTATGAAGAATTTTTTTTATTTTTCATTTCATTTGATTAATTGATCTATTAATTAATTAATTAATTTATTTTTTTATATTAATTTATTTTAAGGGAAAAGGGGTGGGGGTGGAGAGGGGCAGGGGGAGAGAATCAGAAGCAGGCTCCATGCATGGAGCCTGACATGAGGCTCCATCTCACAACCCTGAGTTCATGACCTAAGCTAAAATCAAGAGTCAGACGCTTAACCAGCTGAGTTACCCAGGTGCCCTTGTATGGAGATATTTTAAACGTTTGATATTCTGTAAGTAGTAATTTAGTTCCACTTAAAAATTGACAAAGGCCCAAGAAGTTTAATTTTTTATGGGTGCCACATGAGGAGTAAAAATTGAGGTATATGGAATTATTAGGGAGAATGACCAAAAAGAATCTATTATGATGAAAGAAGGGGCTAGGAAAACAATTCTGCCAGAGTTCTCCCAGATCATGAACAAAGGTATGTAGGTCTTACTAGATATGACCTTGATTATTACTCTCCAGTACTCAGCATTGTAAGACTTGTTCTTGAAGAATCGAATAAATGTAGACTGGTGAACTTTGTGGGAGCTCATACGTACAGAAACATTGTACAAACTTGAGTTCTAGCTAAGAGGGAGATTCAAACATGTTTTGTAATAAGTAATTTTTTTTCTTCTGATTACAGCATCTTCACAACTATTTCACAGTGACCCTTGGAATTCCTGCTTGGTGTTCTTACATCTTTTTCGTCATGGCCACCTTGATTTTTGGCCTTTTTATGGGTCTGGTAAGAGAGAATGCCATTTTCCCCTTTGACGTTACATGGGTTTGTTTTTTTTTTTTTTTTTTTTTTTTTTTTGTAAAACTAGAAAGCAGCCAAGAAAGAAAAGATGCATAAACAAATATCATTTTGTGTATAATCTAAGCAGTTACTTTTTTGATACTACTCTTAGTGGTAATTTGAGATATAATATTCCTTAAACTTTTATCTCCTAATCCTAACCTTAAATATCCTGAAGGTGTGTGCAGGTATATAGTCTGTATATCTAGAATATAGGCAGTAATGAAAGAAGAATTGGAGACCTTACATGAATTTCTAATTTTCAATACAACCAAGTCAGCTGTAATTTCACACATTGCCTACTTGACTGGAACACTGGTGATAAGGCCAGTCCTGTGAATTTGTTCCTTGAGTGAACAAGATGATTTTTCTTGTTCATATCCTCCAATTGAACCCCTAATCCTGACCAGCTGCTTATACAAACACTCTGGATATCCTAAGGTGAATTTTCTAAGATAATGTAGATAAAGAAACAGTCATGGGAAAAAAAAAATAAGATGCAAAGCACATTACTATGTCTTCTTTAGGTTTGAAAATTAGTATGTAGTAAGTATCTGTACGTTTTTTTCCCTAGATGTTTTAGGTGAGAATTGAAATAATAAATTTATTTACCTAACTATATAGTATTTTGACAATGTTTTACTCTTTTACATAGTTTTTTAATCTTTCTTTTTATCCACACTTAATCAGTTTGATTGAGCTTTAAACTCTAAGAAGTTCTTAAAAGCCATTGTGCTATTTATTAATCACATAGCTCCTAAACACTGTGTGAAAGAAATTTCATATAAAAAGGACATTTTAGATAAGATTATTTTAAAGTCTATCCTTACATTGTATAATGCATTTCAGCTCTTTAGCAAGTTCTTTTTAAAAATAAACGTAAAATGTTAGCAATTGCTTTTATGTATATTGATATATAACTTGTAATGACAAAGCTATACTCCAAGAAGCCAAGGAGGCTTGATTTTATTTTGCTGCAAATATACTTACCTTATACTATGGCATTTGAGATCTGACTGCTGGTGTTAACTTCACAGATGGGGGCGGGGGGGACATTCAGATTTGTCAATCATTAGGTTACATTAATCTTACTGCTAACCAACATGTCCCTGATGGTCTGGCCTAAAAGGATTGGACTTTGGATATAAATTTGACTGGATATAAATTTGCTTCTCCCATCTACTGTCTAGTGCTAGATTTTTCCAGCAGTATATTTTAGAGCCACATGAGTGAGGCTTTTGTAAGGGGAACACCATGAAATCCTAGGTGATTCTCAAGTGGAGTTATGGAGAATGTAGGTTGAGTGTGAGCCTATTGGAAGAGCACTGGAAACTCATCTCAGCATAAAGAGTTTTTGAATTTTATCTTTGAAGTTAACTTTAAGTTCAAGAAATCAGATCAGGTATGCATATACCCTAAATTCATATGGAAACTTATATTCAAATCATCAGTCCAGGAAGGTTATCAAGGTTTGGCCTGAAGAAGAGAGTTGAGTCTAGACTGACTGTTCAGGAGACTGGCAAGATAGAGGTCCTCAGCTCTGGTTTCACAAACTTACCTAGATAACTTTCAAAACATCCTGAACACCTATAAATTCAACTTGAAATGTAAAGAGAGAACAGCTGGAATGCTAGAGACAAAGGTTTTTGCTTCTAACAAGGTAGGAAGGTGAAAAAAATTAAAGAAATAAAATGGGTGGGGGGAGCTGTGACTGCAGGGCTAAGGGGGAGCTGCAAAAGCCTCCAGGGCACAAAAGCCCAGCCCTGGACAAGCAGGAACTTTAAAAATCCACGCCTGCGTTTTCCCTGACAGAAAAGTGCTTAGCAGGGAAATCGGGCAGAATTGCAGAAGGGGCAGTGAAGCATCAAGATTCCTGGAGTCACTATAAGACTGGGGTGCCTGGGACAAAGCTCACCGCAAACTGCAGTCCCGTTTCGCTAAAGAGCTGGAGCACCGCAGCCCTTTGGGGCATTTGGGAGAAGCCCGCTGCTTACCCTAGAGCCTGGCAACAGATGGAAGTGGCTGTCCTCCATTCCCTTTAGGAGAGGCGGTCCCTGGGAGCGCGGATCCAGCAGCAGGGCCCTGGATCCAAGGACACTGAAGTGGACAAAGCTGGCTATCCTCCATTCCCCCTGGAATAGGCGGAAGCAGGGAAAGCACAAGAAAGCAAGAACTCCCCTGCTGCTGGGCACCAGACAAGCTGTGCATGTCAGTGCACCCGTCCCCAGGAGCACCTAGGCCAGTGTGGACTGGGAGACTGCGGTTAGTTACTATGGGGAGCTCGACTGCAGAGCTGGACATCTGGCTGCCACCATTTTTTTTTTTTTCCCTCTTTGTTTCACCTTGCACCTACCTTTGAAAGGCAGGGCCTCTAGGGAACAAAGACCTCACAGGATAAACAGCTCATACTGAGCCCAGCACCTGGCAAGAGGCGGGACATCTCCACTCAAGCAGAGACACCTGAGAATAAGTGCAGCAGACCCCTCCCCCAGAACTGCTGGAAGAACAAGGGAAAAGCAAGTTTACTGAATAAGCAGCACTGGAAAGCTCCAGGACTGAGGGAAAAGAGTATATAGAACTACAGGGTCCTTTTTTTTTTTTTCTTTTTCCATTATAACTCTTTATATCACTAAAATTTTTCAATATATTTTATTTTCCCACATTAACTACAATATTTTACCAGCTCTTCTTTTTTAAGTTTTTTTTCCTTTTTGACTTTAATATTTTACAATTATATGTCTTAGATATATTTTTCCCTTCTGGATTCCCTTCAATGTTTTCAATTTAATTTTTGTAGATATACAAGATACAGGTTTTTGTTTTTTTGTTTTTTCTGTCTCGTTTTGTTTTGCAATGGTGGAAATTATACTTTCTAACACACGACCAAAATATACCCAGAACCAAGGGAACACCAAGT
This sequence comes from Canis lupus dingo, assembly GCF_003254725.2. Taxonomy (NCBI): domain Eukaryota; kingdom Metazoa; phylum Chordata; class Mammalia; order Carnivora; family Canidae; genus Canis; species Canis lupus. The sequence goes on from NC_064266.1 coordinate 14,303,136, forward strand.
TGGTTCATTCTGTGAGATTATATTCTCTCTTCCTTCCCATTCTGCCCTCCTCTTTTATCTTGTTTATGTTTTTGTGGTTGCTGTTGGGTCTTTATATAAGTATTACTGGTTTATATAAATTTGGGATTGAGCATCTTTTAACATATAGAACAAAATACACTCAGAACCAAGAGGATCACCCTATATGTCCCCTCAGGGGGACCACATTCCTTCTCCATTACCACTTCCTTACCACCACCATTCTCCCTACCACCTTTTTTCCTTTCTTTTTTTTTTCTTTGTTTTTTGTTTTAGTTTTTAAATTTTTACTACTTTGTTTTAAAATTTGTTTTTCACTTTAGTGGTCCTTTTGTTTTATTTTGTTCTGTTCTTTATTTTCTTTTACTTTCTGGTCTCTTACCTCTTTGTAATCATCTAGGGTGTATTTTACTTAGGCTGTGCTTGATTTTTTTTTTTTTTTTTTTTTTTTGACTCAGCCTGCTCATACAGCCACTCTGCACTGGACAAAATGACTAGAAGGAAGAATTCACCATAAATGAAAGAACTGGAAACCATACTTTCTGCCACAGAGTTACAGGATTTGGATTTCAATATGATGTCAGAAATTCAATTCAGAAGTATAATTATAAAGTTCATGATTCTGGGGAAAAAAAAGCATAAAGGACTCTACTGCAGAATTGAGATCTAATCAGGCCAAAATTAAAAATAGTTTAACTGAGATGCAATCCAAACTAGATGCTCTAACTGCTAGGATTAATGAGGTGGAAGAGAGAGTGAGTGATATAGAAGACAAGTTGATAGAAAGGAAGGAAGCTGAGGAAAGAAGAGAAAAAACAAGACCCCATGAGGAAAGGCTTAGGGAAATAAATGATAGCTTGAGAAGGAAGAATAAATGTCTAATTGGGATTCCAGAAGAGGCTGAAGGAGAGGGAGGACCACAAAGTATATTTGAACAAATCACAGCTGAGAACTTCCCAAATCTGGGGAAGGAAACAGGCATTGAGATCCAAGAGATAGAGAGGACCCCTCCAAAATCAATAAAAACCATTCAGTACCTTGACATTTAATAGTGAAACTTGCAAATTTCAAAGCTAAAGAGAAAATTCTTAAAGCAGCAAGAGACAAAAGATTCTTAATTTATATGGGGAGAAATATCAGATTAACAGCAGACCCCTCCACAGAGACCTGGCAGGCAAGAAAAGGCTGGCTATATTCAGGTTACTAAATGAGAAGAACATGCACTCAAGAATACTTTATCCAGTAAGGCTGTCACTGTGAATAGAAGGAGAGATAAAGAGCTTCCAACATAGGCAGAAACTGAAAGAACATGTGACCACCAAACCAGCTCTGCAAGAAATATTAAGGGTCACCCTGTAAAAGAAAAAGGGAGCCCAAAGAAACAATCCATGAAAACAGGGACTGTACAGGTAATACAATGACACTAAATTCATATCTTTCAGTAGTTACACTGAATGTGAATGGGCTAAATGATCCCATCAAAAGAGGCAGGGTATCGGACTAGATAAAAAAGCAAGATCCATCTATATGTTGTCTACAAAAGAGTCATTTTAGACCTGAAGACACCTCCAGCTTAAAAATGAAATGGTAGACAGACAGACTGTTAACTGATGGAGCCACCCAGGTGCCCCAGACCTGTTTCTCTTTCCCATTCAAATGGTCCTCAAGAGAAAACTGGGGTAGCAATCCTCATATCAAATAAATTAGAGTTCATATTAAAGACTGTAATAAGAGATGAAGAGGGACACTATAGCATACTTAAAGGGTCTATCCAACAAGAAGACCTAACAGTCATGAATATTTATGCCCCTCATGTGGGAGCCACCAAGTATATCCATCTATTTATAACCAAAGTAAAGAGATACTTAGATGATAATACGCTAATAGTAGGAGACTTCAACATGGCACTCTCAGCGAATGACAGATTTTTAAAGCAGAACATCACCAAAGAAACAAGGGCTTTGAATGATACACTGGACCAAATAGATTTCACAGAACATTCCATCCGAATGCAACTGAATACACATTCTTCTCAAGTGCACATGGAACTTTCTCCAGAATAGACCACATACTGGGTCCCAAATTAGGTCTCAACCAATACCAAAAGATTGGGATTGTCCCTTGCATATATTCAGACCACAATGCTTTGAAACGAGAACTCAATCACAAGAAAAAATTTGATTCTAGACTGTTAAAGTGATTAAGTGATATACAATATTGTTCTTTATAAGAAGTTGGGAGGATAACTTTATTTAACAAAATGATAATAATTTCAAAGCAGTAATCATAATTTTTTGGTAATACATTTCCATAAAGTACCAAACACATATCTCTGGTTCCTTTTCTACACTGTAGAAAAGGATTCCTTTTCCAACTGTAATATGTGTTAAAAGAAGCACACAACAGCTAGAATTTTTGCCTTCAGGGAGGTCTGCAGATGTGCATTTCAGTGTTCTATGTCACCCTGGCCATTAACTGAGGGCTGGCTGAGAGGAGAGCCCAGGCATGCAGTTATGTGAAGCTTGGTCCTGGTGTCTCTGGAAGTTCTTCCCTCTATGAATGTTTATGGAGTTTAACTTATACAGTGGCCAGAAGGAACACAATGTTTTCCATAGAGAAGTGATTTTCTGATGAAGTTACTGTTTCCCATAAACCTGATTATGATGTTTCCTACTTTTTTCCTAATTTTAAAAGATGGGAAGTCAAAACGAGGCTGTTAGTTTAGATTTTTATTTGTTTTCTTGACTGAGCCTCATGATGACTGAAATACTTTACTAAATGTTATTTTTCACATGTAAACAAAGGGCTCAGTTTTCAAGTATGTATTTTGCATTTTAGACCAGTATGGGAAAGACCAGTAAGTGAGTAGTCTATATATGCAATCATTTTGGCAGTGTTGCTGTCCGCCATCAGTGACTGTGCTGTGAAAGATGGGAGACTGCAAAGCTCTAGGCAAGCAGAAAAGCAGTGGAAAACATTGGCAGTGATATTATGTCTCTATTATCCGTCTCCATTTCAGTTGGTATATATAGTCACTGTCTAAATTTTGGTACTTGGGTAGATTATTTTTCTGTGTATTCACTACTGTCTAGCATAGAGCTTCCCCCAAAGGAGGGTCTCTAATATAGGAGGTATAGATTTCATTCTGTGAAAGATGGTAAATCTGCTTGCTTTCCTCATTCAGTTGCATACTCTCTGTACCTACCTGGTACAGATGAAACCAGAAAATATAACCCTGGAAGGAAAGAGGAGGAGGATAGCACCATTCTCCTATAGACTTGGTGGGGTTTTTTTGTAATTTTATGTAAATTCAGTGTACCAACAAATAATAGAACACCCAGTATAGACTCTGTTTTTATTATTTTTAATTTTTATTATTTTTTGAAGATTTTATTTATTTGAGAGAGTGAGAGTGAGCACAGCAGGGGGAGGGGCAGAGGGAAAAGGAGAAGCAGGCTCCCCACTGAGCAGGGTGTCCAATGCAGGACTCAATCCCAGGACCCCAGGATTGTGACCTGAGCCAAAGGCAGACAATTAACTGATGCAGCCACCCAGGCGCCCCAGACCTGTTTTTAAAAAGTGCCATTCTTAGTGGCTCAGAAAGTGGCTCATTCCAAGGGAATGGTTCTCTAGACCAGAAAATAATTCTTGAAGTAAGAGAATCTGGGAGAATAAGAGCTTCTGAGCACTAAGGCTACATGATGGAATTGTGTACTGTTAAACATAAAATAGACCTTGAAGATAGGTTAGCCCAAATCCATCCTTTTGAGAGACTGCAAGTGAGAAAGCAACTAAGTAACTTGTCCAGGGTCACACAGAGGCAAGGCTGAGGCTGTCCTTTAAGTGTTTTCTAGGCCCTCTATACCCAGCCCTCTAGCTGGCCCAGGTATATCACAGGTGGTACTTACTCCCTCCCAGGCTTCGTTGTAAATGCCAGGATTTCTTGTCACTGGTGAATGTTTCTTCTTTCCCTTCCCTAATTATGTCAAGACCAAAATTTAACCCTACAATTAGAATTAAGAAAGGAAAAAGAAAACAGGTAACAAAAAAATATGTCCCACAAATAGCTAATAAGCATGGAACTGTCACATTAAAATGTAATTTTTCTGTTGGTAAATTGAACACCAATAAAAATAAATTAAAAAAAAATAAAATGTAATTTATCAACTTCAGGCTTTTCAGATGGAAATGTTTTCCTCTTTACTGTTCAAATCAATTTAATGGTTGGGAGCTTTTTCCTCCCCAGCCCACAGAGCTTCATGCATTCCATGGCCCTACCACATGGATGTCCACAATCCCGGCATTCAGGGCTTTCTCTCCATCCAGGAGCCCCCATGGTCCAATTTGTTGTAGCTCAGAGGAGCCAGGCAGCTGTTGCTGTCCATCTACCCTAGACTATGCCTCGGGTCTTAAATGCTGCCTCCTTCACGTGGTCATTCTTAGTTCTTCCCAGACCTATAACAGGTTGTTCTAGCTGTAACTCTGAAATATCTGTCAAAATGCTTTATTCATTTTTCTTATGGAATTCATGTTCCATATTGCTTCATAATTAAACCGCCATTTTTCCCCTTTTTCTGAACCTCTCCCCACAGAGGTTAACCTGACATCTTGAACCTAATGAACCAAATTTTAAATAAGTAATAAATGAATATATAGATGATAATAATTCTGAACATAAAGGAGCATACTCATTTGATGTTTATGAAATTGAATCAGAAGTACTATAACTTCTTTAGAGTCCTTAAAATTTTATAGCACCATTAAAACACTAATGTCTGAAGTAGTATTACTATTTTAAAGACTGGGCAATTATTCAAAGTAGGGGTAAAGCTGGGGAGTTAGCTAGGTACAAGGAGAAGTAGATTGTCCTTACAAACAGAGAGCTTCTTCCTCGTTGGATCTTTGTGTTGTGGGGTGCCATAGGGGAAGATGTGAAGAATTGGCTACAGCTTATCCCGGGCCCAGCTAATTGTGCCAATTGACATAACCTGTAACTCCATCACCATGGCCTAGGCGGGGCATGGAACAGGGACTGGGATGAACCTGCTCCTAAGGAGCTTGTATAGTTTCTCAAGAGAGGGATGTTTATAGTAAGTAGACAGTGATTCATGCTGCACTAAGGTCAGAATGAAGCCAAGACAATCACAGTCTAAAATAGTGTTTGGTTCATATCATCAATGACTTTTCTCACAACTTATTTCTGTAGAAATTTCTTATGGTACTCTTAAGAATTCTAGAGCCTGACATAGTCTTTTACTCAATCAGTGGTTAGCCATTGGTGAGAGGCAGCTGTATGCAGACTAATTTTGTTTGGCCAAAGGAGTGTTTTTTAAAAAGCCATTTTAGACTTGGCTCATAGTATCTCTTTTCTTATACTTGATTGATTTATGTATTTTTAGTGGACTCTTTATAGATATTTGACTTTGTGTCCTGTTAGTCCTTTATATAGTAATAATATTTTCCTGTATTGTTACATTTGAAAAATAGGAGATTCTTAATTGTACCCATGTCTTTTTTGAGGACTTTTGACCAACTGCTAATTTTTTGTTTATGAATATCTGGTTATAGAACCAAGGCCTAAATTTGAGATACTTTGGTAATAAATGTCATAGCTAGTCACTGTAAAATTGCTTTTTTCCCTCCAGGTCCTGGTGGTAATATCAGAATGTTTCTATATACCACTTCCAAGGCGTTTATCTGAACATGCTGGTAAGTGTGATAAACCTCTGTGATAGAGTATTTTTGGAATTCTCTGGTGTGCCCTTTTGTGCTCAAAGAGATACTAGATTCTTCTTCCTGATTTGCATCACCATTACCAAATTCTTTGAAATATGTTCTCTAGATCAGATATGAAGAAAAATTCCCTTTTTTCTTCCCTGAAATTAGGGAATACTTCATTTTGGCAATTATTTTTTCCCTTTAAGTGTATGTCCTTCATTAATTAGTTGACACCTCTTCCTTCATCCAAACTGGAATGAAGGAGGGGAATGCCTATTTATTATAGAGTTTCAGCTAAGTACCAGTAACTATCCTAAGTCCTGTAAAAAGTCTCCCCAAATCCTTGCACTGCACCACACGGTTTGTGGGACTCAATAGCCCTGGATTTGCATGTTTGTTTGTTTTTTTAAGATTTTATTTATTTGAGAGAGAGATAGAGGAAGTTGAGCAGGAAAAAGGGAGAGGGAGAAGCAGAACCCTTGCTAAGTAGGGAGCCCAATGTGGGACTTGATCCCAGGACCTTGGGATCATGACCCAAGCCGAAGGCTGACGCTTAACCCACTGAGCCACCCGGGTGCCCCGGATTTGCATGTTTTTATTCCTAGCTTTGAAACTTTGCATGAAGAAAGACTTCTTTGAGGCTTTAAAATGGTTGAATTTTATGTGGGAGTTTAACTAAATAAGCTGCTATTTCTTTTGAGTTCTTGAAGTTTTCTAGCTAGGAGACTTCCATAGATAATTAGAAAATACATTATATTCCATAGAATTCTTAGAAGTCACAGAAACTCAGTTTAAAGTAATTTAGGGGGAAAAAAAAGAGGAAAAAATTTTAACTCACATACCTGAAAGATCCAAGGATGTTCTGATTTCAAGCATAGCCCAAGGGATGTTAGGTTTCTCCTTCTATGTGGCTGATTCAGTGGCTGTTAACAGCCCGGACTCACATATTATCAGTTTAGCAATTCCTGTAGAAAGAGAGAAGGCTTTTCCTCTCTACTCTGGGCAAAAGCTCCTGGGAAATCCTGTGATTGGCTTGCTTAAGTCACATTTCTCACCAATCACCATGACCAATGATTGGGTCTGAGGGTTCTGGAAGGTACAAAATATAAAGCATGAGAGAACCTTCATCTTTCCTGCCCTGGTGCTCTACTAAAGCCAACAGGGTCAGTGAAATCTCCAGATGGAGCTAGGACACCACCAATCAGAGATCTGTGCTGGGTGATAACATAGCTTCAGATTGGAGAACACTGTCATGTGCCCCCATTTCATTTCTTGCCTAAACACAATCAACTGCTGAATGATCAGTTTATTCAGAGGATGTTCCCTTCTTTTCCCTCCATAGAGCAGACTCAGAGGCCAGAGGATGCTCACAAAGCTGAACAGCTGCAGGATGCAGAGGAGGAAAAAGAGGATTCAAATGAAGAAGAAAACAAGGACAGCCTTGTAGATGATGATGAAGAGAAAGAAGATCTTGGTGATGAGGAGGAAGCAGAGGAGGATGAAGAAGAGGACAGCTCTGCTCCTCCTGTGGGTGAGGGGAGAAATGACACCCAGGGCCAAGGGCCCCTGAGAGAAGTCCAGCAGGTGGGCGAACTTGAGCCTGAAGAACAGGTGCCTGTGTGGCCCAGCTCAGTCCACGCGGAAGTAGCCGAAGATACATTGAGGCAGCGCAAAAATCAGCATGCTGATAAGGGACCATAGGTCTAATGACAGTATTTCAGAGAATTCAGACCAAAGGAATAGGTCAGCCTCCCTCTGGTCTGCAGTGTAAATCAAATCCTTATTTTTTCCTGAATGAGCAAGCTTCTCTTAAAAAAAACGATCTCTAGTCGTGTAGTCTCTGGCATTAAGCCTCATGTATATTAATGAGAGTCTTTCAGGCATGACAATCAGGAAACAGAAAAACAGACAAACATGATGTTAGGATCTGTTGGGGGATTTGGCATGGGCACAAATTCATTGGCTTGGGGCTAGAGAGTTTTGACCAGAGAAAGCACCCTGCAGGCGCCATAAAAAGAAAGCAAAGCAACACGACCATGCTCACGATGCATGGGAGGTCTTGCAGAAGTCTTGTGTTAAGCATTTGTTTTTGTCAAACTGTAAGAAACACAGCCACCACGGTACAGAGACATTCTTTTAGAGCTAGAAATTGAGAGGGCCCTGGGTATTATGGTAGAAAAGAGCTTGGATGTCATTCCAACTCTCTAAATCTCCTTTGTTATGATTTATTTCTTACTTTTAGTATTTCCAACTTTCCCACCACGGGCCTGCAGGCGCCCCACACTCTTCACAATACTTCCTCAGTGAGAGGCCTCAGACAGCGGCCGCTTGACATCAGTGGCGTTCATTCTGACTTAAGGGTTTACATAATCCAGAACCAAAGCCCATGAAGCCGTGACTGCCAAGCATCTTGAATGAAATGTTGTAACCTTTGGAGATTCAAAAGGAAGTAGGGATTTTACAGGAGAGATTTTTGTTGTTGTTTGCCAAAATGTAGTAATTTGTTTTCGAAAGGTTCCTGTAGCAATATTCTTTTTGAAGCCAGAAGTGCCCTAAGTGTTGCCAGTATAAGGTTGTCTTGTGAAGAGAACTTGAATACTTTGTTGTTTTGCTTCCATCTCAAGGGGTTCCCTGGCTCTTGAGCCACTTTAATATTAACTGCAAAACCATTTCTAGTTTTGTTTCAGTGATGTGCTTTTGGTGAAAGAATTAATGAAAGTGAATATCTAGAAATGAAAGATTTGGTTTCGTTTCCTCCTTCCTTAATCTTGTGAAGAATTTTATCCCTGTAAATCTCTCAATACTCAATCTACTAAAAGCACCCTGGGGGCTCAATTTCTTTTAAACAATCCATCCATCTACTTCTGCCTTACCTGATTTATGTCTTAGAATAAATTCATAAAATTAGATTCCAAGCTTATGAAAGATGTCTAAAGTTGATCCCACACCCCTTGGGTCCAGACAGAAAAACAAGTAATCCAGGTTTATGAAATTCGAAAAGTTTCTGTCGTCTTTATAAAGAAATATGCAGTATACTCCTGTCTGACTGTTTAGGTAACCCTTACCTCGTATTAACTTTGAACACAGGCTCCCTGGAGGAGGGGGAGGTGCTGAAATTCTCTACCCTCAAGTGGTTGACCGGGCCTGTTGCAAGCCCCACACAAAGGGAGTTATTATTCTGATAGAATCCAATGTTTAGAGATGGTTATTTTTCATCTTTCTAACTCAGTTACCTGACAGTCTCATCCCCTAGTACTGTGAGGTTCATGAAGAGTCGCCACTAGTTTTTCTCTTCAGACAGCAGCAGCACCTTGTGTTGGAGACCATCACAGAGCTGACAGACTGGGGAAACCTTGACTTTGGCTCATTTCCTGCCCCGCCTGCTATGTCTCTAACACATCCTCAGCCCAAGCACCCTAGTTCTGATGATGGCAGCTCCGTCTCCCTGATACTGGGAAGCTTTTCTGGATCATTGCTGAGCAGGGCCTGCCCACCTGTCACTGGATTTCTGTTCTCTTACAATCAGCTGAAACAACATTTTCAGAGATCATTAAGTTCAAGTTCAGAAGTATGGCATAAGAAAGGTTTCGTAGTTTGGCTTTTTGTATCATACGTCCACCTTTCCTACTCCTTTTATTAAAACTTATTTTTTTTTCTTTGTAAGTGGAGTATTTGACCAGAAGGGAAGGAATGAAGAAATAAAATCCACTTTAGCTTTTTATAAATGTCAGCCCAATTTCCAATTGGACCCCGAATAATACCTAATTATACAACAAGAGAAATGTATGTTCTTTCTCAGCAACACTTAAAAAAAATTGGAGGAAGAGGAGAAAATAGTTTGGAGAAGAAGATCCATTAAAAGTTGAAGCCTCTGTTGCTATAGGAACTTTTTTTTTTTTTTTTTTTTTTTTAACATCCTGGCAAAAGATAGGGTTTTTACTAAATGGCCTGATAAGTACACATCTAATTTAATTTCTTTCCACTTAAGGCCTTAAGGTTTGTTTTCAATATTTACTGCATATAAGACTAAAGGAAAAAAAGTCAACCTAAAATAATTTAAAATTTGATTAATATTTCAATAGGCTTTTATGGATTTTTCCTGTAGATAATATGTTTCATCCAGAAGTCAAATATGTGGAAACATGATTTTGATTTAAAAAATAAAAGATAATCATGCTTTCCTATGTTGCAATATTGGCTGTTTAATTACAGAGCAGTATTTTATATAAATCAAAATTAGGAAAATTAAATAAAAGTGACTATAGATTTTGGAGTGCGGGTGCAGTGCGTTATATGTGAGTAGTTGGAGTGGGGGTTCTTTTGTCTGATGATAGGGAAAGTTTGAAACTTCTACCTAACTTCTTGTTAGTTTCTTTTATCATTCATTTCTTGTTAGATCTGTTAAACTACCCCAGCTTGCTTAGAGATCTCATTATGGAAGCTGTGGACAGCTAGTCCCACTTCTTTCTTTCCCTTTGAAGTATAAACACTGAATGGGGTGATAGCAAGGTTCATTGACTACACAGATCCCTGCACTTCAGGAGCATGTATGTACAGCCTGATATGGTGCATCTGAGCCCTGTTAGTTACAGGCCCCTTTCACTACAAAAAAGAAATCCAAAATAACGACTGTAATAAAAAGTAAACAAGCTTTAGCCAGGTTGCCTTTTGACAGTGGAGAAAGCCAAATTTTGACTTTTTTGTGGCCAAACCCTTTGTTGATAACTAACTATGGCATTGTTATAGGATTTGAGTATATATAAGCCTGCAGAGCCTGCATCCTGTGATACTTTTGGGGGGGAGATAATAAAAATGTCTTCTAAGGTGAGCACTTAGCCTTCATGACTTTTTATGACCAAGTCTTTAAGAATGGAGCCTGTATGCTGCTTTATAGGATGGCAAACGTTAAAGAGCCCCCCCTCCCAAAAAAAACACATAGAAACAAGAGTGTATACCTGAGATTTCAGTATGAAGTATTAAATTGGCATGAAGTCAGAGAAAGAAGGGAAAGACTGGTGCTTTTGCTAATGTGTATCAACTATCTCTGTCCATCTTGGTGTTGAAGTGTTATTTCTGCCAGTATTATAAACGTGTAACAGATTCATCCCGTCAAATACAACATTTTTGGAAAGTATTTATGTAAATCTTTTGTGCCAACAGTAAAGTTCCCTCTTGTTCAGTATCTTTAGTCCTACATTTTGATCTTCAGAAGATCAGTTTGTCTTCAAAAACCAAATAATGAACCTTGAATGGGGCAGCTCTTTGAAGAGATGCGGTTGGAAGGCCTTTCGTGTTTCAGACCAGGACATGGCCTTCAGATAGCTTCTTCTCGGTCAAGTTTCATGTGAACGGTGCCACTGTATATATGTGATTCAGATAATTTTCCCATGTTTCCAATGCAGTTTAATTGTATTTGTTACTAAATAGCTTCTTTGTGCAAATGCAGTTTTTACACTAAAAATACTGTTTATTTGTATTGTAATGCATTATAAATTCATTATTTATATTCTTTGTAATAGTCTTAATTATTTAGTTCAGTGATATTTAATGATTCTTTTCTTCCTCCATGTGTTCTTTGCTTCCCCAGATAGCATCTGCAGCATCTGGAATGGGGAATCAAGATATGAGTCTCAAGCAGTACATTGCTTGAATTACAAATCACCTTATCACAAAATTGTATATAATCTTTGATCATATGTTTTATTTTATTGTGAACTTCATTTTGCATCCAAACGTAATGAGAGTGCTAAGTAAAATCAAAACTGTATTGCTTTCATAAAAGTATTTTCACAAAAGTCATTTGCCTAAGCAGTGAAAAATACTGCTTTGTTAGAAATAATTTTCATGTGCCCATCCTCCATCCGATCTGTTTGCTCGCCTCTTTCTTTCTTTCTTTCTTTCTTTTTCTTTCTTTCTTTCTTTCTTTCTTTCTTTCTTTCTTTCTTTCTTTCTTTCTTTCTTTCTTTCTTTCTTTCTTTCTTTCTTTTTTTCTTCCTTTTCCTTTTCCTTTTCTCCCTTCCTTTCTCCCTTCCTTCCTTCCTTCCTTCCTTCCTTCCTTCCTTCCTTCCTTCCTTCCTTCCTTCCTTCCTTCCTTCCTTTTCTTCTTGACTTGGTGAAATGGAAACCATGTGTCTTTTAGCTGCCCTGAAAAGTGCATCAAACCAACAACAAGTGCAAAGATCCAAGACTTCCTCTTTGTTTTAGGCATTGTGTTGCCTTTAGAAACTTCATTTCACTCACTGCTCAGGTCCCTCTCGGCCCTGAGGTCTGGAGGTGGCCAGGGCTGGTGCAGATGGCAAAGGATGCTGCTAATCCTTCAAGACACTGTGGACTGACCTGGTCTCCTAGGGCATTCAGAAGACTTCCCATCACTGTAGCATTGAAAAAGAAAGGAGATGATGGGATCCTCTCAAACCCCCTAAGGGTCTGAACCATGGATATTGGATTTTTCACTTTTGAAAGATAGTAGGAGGATGTGTAGTAAGGAGAAAATGTTTAAACTTCCATATCACAAGGTCATTCCCTCAGATAAACTGTCTCAGAAGGCTCATTTGTCTATATGGAGAAGAACATCCATTACGCTATGTCTCAGCCTATGTGAATTTGGTCGTACATCCTTGGTGGGAGCAAACCCTGCAACTTTTGAAGTAAAAAACACTGAATTGCAAAATGTAATCCCCTGCTTTGCCCCAATCTTGAAGACTCTGGAACATATTCCAAAGCAATAGGAATTCTTTCTTAGAACATGTGAATTTCTCAAGATTGATAACTGTATTAGATAGTCTAGGCTGTGAGGCTGTGTTAGCGGAATCCTAAATCTCAGAGGCTTTTTTTTTTTTTTTCCTCTCAGAGGCTTTAAGAAGAAGAATTTTATGTCTGTTTCACTTAGGTCAGGTCAGCCATCTCAGATAATAGTAGCTCTCTTCATGCAGGTTTTTCTGGGACCCAAGTCAGGACAGGCTTGCGGTCTGACCTGTGGCTTTTAAGGTGACTAGGGTTATTTTCATCCCACCAGTCTGAAGGGAAAACGATATGAAAGAGTGTGTCTGGGAGATTTTAAAGCCAGGCTGCCAAGAGGCACACACTACTTCTTTACTCGTTCCTATGAGAGCACTTAGTCACAGGGTCACACCTAACCAAAAAAGAAAGCTAGGATATGTCATCTTGCCATGTGCTTAAGAACAAAGGGAAATTAGAGGGCTGGCCTCTCTGCCCCAGGGACTTTATTCTACCTACCTGTGCCACCTGAGTGTTTCACAAAGAGTTAGCCATGTGAACATGCAGGTGGCAGGAGAGGAAAGAATGCATATGGCCCAGCACTGCTTATCTTCCTTCTGGACTTTGCTATATTTGGTCTTCAAGATACCCGACTTCAAACTATGAGTGGTGTGTTCTTGGAGGGTTTATATTTTATTTGGGAAGGTGGACATTATTAAGTGGGATAAGAATTACAAAGGGAAAAGTTCCGAGATGCCATATGAGTTTATGAAAAAGGAACCTGGTTTAGGTGAGAATTTTTTTTAAAGATTTATTTATTTATTTATGATAGAGAGAGACGCTCCATGCTGGGAGCCCGAAGTGGGACTCGATCCCAGGACTCCAGGATCTCGCCCTGGGCCAAAGGCAGGCGCTAAACCGCTGAGCCACCCAGGGATCCCCGAGAATTTAAGTGCTATGTGTGACCAGGGAGGGTATGATTAGGGGTTACTGAGGCAGAGATGGATTTGATACCCCCTCCAGTACATGCCCATGACCTTGAAGCATGCACATATGGAAACAAAGGGCTAGCATTATCTCAATGGGATATTCTTTGCCGAGCCATCAGGATAGATTCTGGGTCTCGGTTTTCCTTTTGTATGAGGGAGTGATAGAAGAACAATTTCTCATTTATCTTCGCGTGAGCTGTTTCTCCCATTTTGACATCTCTGATATCTACTCAGTAATTTATAAACTCCATAAATCTCCCTGAATGGGATTCTAGTTAATAGACATCTGGTTAATCATGTTAACCTAAAAATTATACTTTAGAAAGATTGATACTATCAGATTTCTTTGTGTTCCCTTGCTGCTGGTGGAGCATATAATTCCTAAAATTACTTATTATAATTGGTTAGTCTGGTAGAGCACATAGGATAGACCCAGAGGATGTTTGTATTCCAAAGGGACAATCTTAAGATTCACAGAATTACACAGTTGTCACTCTATGGGATTGTCTTCAAATTCTAGCACTCTGTGCAATAAATTTTAAACATGTGTCTCAATCCAATAAATAGCATTAGAAGCCAGCAGCTTATGGGTTGTCTATTTTAACTATTTCACTAATAGTAATTTTGTACAAAGTATTCTAAAACTTTTCATATCCTTGACACTCCATATATGGGAACTGACTGTGGGCAAAGTCTTGTGATTATAGAGTGGCATCAAGTCACTTGGCCCTCCTTCAGAGTCTTTATTAACACTGGAAAAATAAGAATTACCTCCTAACAGAGAAAATTGTCCTATTAAATGGCATAGGTTTCTGTATTTATTTTAGAGAGGGAGGGAAGGAGGGGCAGAAGGAGAGAATCCTCAAAGAGACTCCTCACTAAGCAGAGAGCCTGACTCAGGCTTGATCCCAGGTCCCTGAGATGATGACCTGAGCTGAAACCAAGAGTTGGATACTCAACTGACTGAGCCACTCAGGAGCCCCGAAATATGGTGATTTCTTTTTTTTTTTTTTTTTGTGATTTCTTTTTCTTCTATCTCTTCAATAACATATAGACAGTATTGGCATTTGTTTTAAAATGGTGGTTCTGCTCTCATGCTATAGCAGAAAGACAGCCCCACCCCCATCCTATGAGTACAACACCATCCTAGTGACAAGTGAAAGTAGTAGCCTCAAGAAACCATTAAGCCCATCATTATTCTTGAGTGGGGAGAACTCCCTCATTCATAATATGCAAACAAAATGGTGATAGCGGCAAACCCACATCAAGAGAGATCCTAGTGTACATTGTTCCAAAAAGGGTTAAATTGTTATCCTTTAACCAGCTGATGATGTGACTCCCTATGGAGTTTATAATTTCCGAGACTTATTTGACAAGCAATGTTGTAGAACTGAAAAATTGAAAACCCTACGGCTATAAAAATGCAAAAAGTTGGCTAAAATATAACTGACTTCTTTTTAAAGCAGAGCTGACTGCAAAAGAAAGAACTCACAGGGACCAAAAAACAAGGGGCATAGAAAATGACATGGAACTGGGACTGCCTCAGCGGGGGTGATGGTGGTGGCAGTGATAGTGGCAGTGGGGGAGAGCTGCTGCCCTAGGTAACCACACAGCATGTATTTTGCTGGTCACATAGATATAGGTCCTCACTATAGCAAGGTCAGAAATTGGAACTGAAACTGCATAAACTTCCCAGCTACATCCTCAGAGAAACCAAAAAATCTGCTCACTAGCACATGGAAACTACAGTAAAGCTTACCTGTCTCAGTCTGGTCTTATGTGTTCAAAACTAGACTTCCCTGAGAAAGCAAAACCATGGGCCTAACCTTTATATATTAAACTTTGAATTTACACTACTTTCATAGTTTTAAAAGTCTCCAAACCAATAGATTCTAATAAAAAGGCTAATGGGGGAAGAGGACATACCAGCAGAAGCAAGCACTAAACTAAGTGCTCTTGAAAACACCCTCAGGGCACTTGGGTGGCTCAGTGGTTGAGTGTCTGCATCTCAGTTCATGATCCTGAGGTCCTGAGATCGAGTCCTACATCAGGCTCCCCACAGGGAGCCTGCTTCTCCTGCTGCCTATGTCTCTGCCCCACTCTGTCTCTCATGAATAAATAAACAAAATCTTAAAAAAAAAAAAAAACCCTCAACCTGGCATTAAGTTTCCCATAGATAAAGCTCCACTTAAGATGAATTCGCAATCCAAAGTTACAAATTACATAAGGAAACCATTAATCAGCAAAATTAGATTTACCCTAATCTTTGAAATAATATCAGATAATAACTTTAAGCTTTTAAAAATGATTTAAAAAAATAGAAGAGGGAGTATAAACACAAAAATAAGGCACTCCCCCCCCCCAAGAATAAGATATTTTGGATTCAACTATGCTGCATGTATCAGTAGTTCAATCCTTTTCACTGGTGTATAGTATCTCATATGAATATACAACACATTGTTTATTCATGTAGAGTGTTTCCAATTTTTGGCTCTTCTGGTTATGAGGCATTCCCAGAACTACTTTCTAATAATCTTTGGTAGAAATATTGGCATGAACATTAGAAATATATTTTTTATGGATTTTCTAAGGTTTCTTCTCATATCACCAGAAAGCAATATATATCACCTTTGTAGGAAGTAGATGCTTGAGAAACCAAATCTTCCTGGATTGAATCCCAAGTCTACTATTTATAGGCCTTTCTGAGTTGAATCCCAGGTCCATCATTTGTGGGTCTTCCTGGGTTGAATCCAAGGTCCACCATTTGCCAGGGATGTGAACTTAAGCAGGTTCCCTACTGTCTCTGTGCCTCATCTTTACAGTGGGGTAGTAAGAGACTTCCACATCCATTAACAAAGTTCTAGAAAATTGTAACCAATCCTTCTAATTAGGACAGCTAGAAATGCTACTCTGAAATATATATGTATATGTGTATGTTACGATATTAATATATTATAAATTTTAGACGCACATACACACAGTGCTTGAAGGCATCAGAGTTTATAAGACAGTGAAGGGTTACCAGGACAAAATCTGAAGGAGATGGAAAGGTCAGAAATGCCATGCTGGTATTCAGGACTGCTTTTCTGGGGACTTCGGTGTTTCTAGGAGCAGGGGTAGAGAGTGTGCAGAGAGCCTGAGTGTTGCTTTTAACTTTGGCTTGGCTGAGGGAACAGGGATTGGCTGAGGGTGGGAGGGCCTATGAAACTCCTTGTTTGAGTTGGGTCTCTGAAAAAACTCACCCTAGAAATAAGGATGAACCAGGAATAGGCAGGTCCCACAGCTCAGCTATGATCTGCCCAGCTCCTGAAAACAGGATAAGGTAACCCTGGAAGCAAGTGCTAATGCTGGGAAGAAGTAATTTGGTAATGACTGAGCTCTTCACAAGTTAACTGATGGGTTCTCTTGCCTCTTTTACTTTGCTGTAAGGTGGGATTCCATACTCTAAATAGCTCCTAAGGCTTATATAGTCTTGTCTTGGTGGATCATTGCATCCAAAAGCATAATCTAGCAATCAAAAATAAACATGGATTTATTTATATTCCTCTCATTATCTGCCTCTTTTAATCCCCAAAGCAATCCCATCCCCAAGCCAGCAGTACCTGCCTTTTTTGTTCCTTATATATCCCTGAAAAATCCTCCATGGTATTCCCAAAATGTGTGCATTCATTGTTGCCTTCCCTCTCCATCTTCCTCTCACCTACTCCTCTCCATTTTTACCCTTTCTGGAGAAGGATCCTTCCTCCACAGATCCTTTCTAATACAGATAACCTGTCTTGGCTTACAAATTTCTTTCACTGCACAATTAGGCCACAAAGCTCTAGGAAAGTAGTAAATAATCTAATAGCATTGCCAGAATTCTCCCTGATTAGGAGGAGAGGTGGGAGAGAGGCAATGTCCATGTGTCAAAAGAAATTGTGCCTGTATGTCTATTATACTTTCCATCTGTTGCCCCCAACTTCTCTAGTTTATTCTCGGCAGAGCAAAATCCCTGTCAGGTATCTCTGACAGGAGGAGCTGTCAGGTTCAGCTTCCCTTGCCAAAATTAATTGTCCTTTCCACAAACATTGGAGGCAGAGAATGGGAAAACCTCTTGATGGCCAACATGTCAGATTTAGTATTTAGTCCCTCCCCTCTGCCCCTGAGAATCTCCCTTCCGCTTCTCCAGTTCCCCTTTGTCATATAATGGAAGATTATTCATGTACTAGACATGTTGAGGTAGAGACTACCATGAGATGTTCCTCTTCACAATAGAAGCAAATGTTGGCTATGTCTAGTCCTCTAAATTTAACCAGGCAGATTGAGAGTGATCCCTACATGAACTCACCCATGCTGAGTTCTTTCAGATCTCCTTTCATCATAGGAGACCTATTTGAATTGGAAGCAGTTTGGTGCCCAATCTGCAAGAAGAGCTGTCTCTTGGGGTCCCTGATTAGGATTTGGCTCCTATTTATGCTCACCTGGGAAAAATTCAGTACGATGGAGTATCTTTGCTGTAACTTCTAGTTTCCTAGATCTGCTCAACACTTGTGGTGCCAGCACCATAAGGTGATCCTGAAGGCCATTACAATTCATTCTTATTTCCCTCAACCTAGGTCTGCTTCACCAGTAGTGAGAATTCATGAGGCTCTTGCTTTGGGATTAAAACCCAGCAAACCATGGCTCACTCACCTACTTGCTCCAACCAGTAGATTTGCCAAGCCTCATTCCATCACTTCTGGCACAGTCACCTCAGGAATTCTTCCAGCCGCTTACTGCTTATGGGTAGATCCTTTCAAAATCATCCTTAACATTAATAGCAGCTTTTTTTTTTTTTTTTTTTTTTTTTAGTTTTGACTTCATAAATCATCCCTAGTGGAGGATGTTAGATGTTAGCATCTCTATTTTTTGTGTCTGTGCATCTTTGTATCATTTTGGTGGATGGTCAAATCAACTCATGGTTTTTTATTTGGTTCTTTCTTGGCAAGGCATTTTCCCATAAATTTCTCAAGTTTCTGGGAGCTATTATTCTGTTCCATTGCTTCCAAACTCTGCTTGAAGTTGACTTCCAGGGCAGCAGCCAGATCCCCCTGGAATGAATCTGTTCACCACCAGTGGAGCAGGGCAGCTCCTGACTGGTCCAAGCTGGATTGAAGTAGGCCTTCTTCCTCTATTGAGGAAGGAATATAACTTAAGAAGTTAGATGGCCATTGAAGCTGTCTTATTTTTTTTTAAAGATTTTATTTATTTATTCATAAGAAACACAGAGAGAGAGGCAGAGACAAAGGCAGAGGGAGAAGCTGGCTCCATGCACCGGGAGCCCGACGTGGGATTCGATCCTGGGTCTCCAGGATCACGCCCTGGGCCAAAGGCAGGGCGCTGCGCCACCCAGGGATCCCTGAAGCTGTCTTAAAACTAACATCCAGTTTGCAGTTTCACAAGGGAGGGTTTTTTTTTTTTTCAAAAGACAATCTCAATTTCATTATATTTGCTTCACAAATCTGATTTCCAAGTTGGAGCTGTTTTTCCTTCTTCCCCTCCCAACTGCAGTTTTCATTTCAGTAAAGCTTGAACCACATTGTTCTGCTCTCTGGAGTTACTTCAAAAACTTACTCTTCTGTTCCCACTTCTTTATTTCATTGTTCCAAGACTCTGACCTTCATACCAAAATGCACCAGTGACTCAGGTGATAATTTAAATCAAGGTGCAGTTGGATATCACATCACAAAACCCAAAGACTTGGAGATTCAATCCCAAAATGTAACCCAGCTAAATGTAGTGACTCTACATGGTTCAGTCTTTCCAGGCAATGCAACTCAGCCCAGGAACCAGAAATATAAATTAATAATTCTATCTCTGGAAAAATACTAAGGAACATCCCAATTCATTACCCATAATTGTTAAAGCCCCACCTCATCTCTTTGTTTTGACTATTCTTCACTTTCTACCCCTTTGCTTGTTCTTCTTTCTCTTTCCCATGGACTTTTCCCTGGACTCTTTGTATATAAGCTCTTGGTTTTTTTTCCTCCTCTTTTCCTTTTCCTTCCATGTCTCTCTCTTTTTTTCTCTTTTCACAAATCTCATTGCTTTTCTCTTTTTCTCTTTTATTTTCCTTTGTCTCATCTCTTCTGACTGCTTTGGATTTGTATAGTAAGGTCTAAGGGGAAGGAGGAAGACAAAGGAAGAAATGGGATATAGCTAAGCTGTTCCATGCTGGACGGAAATCATCAAATACTCATAAATTAATATGTTGCCCCTGTCATAGTACAATGAAATAATAAATTACAACTGATATAATTTATTTCCTTTGTGGAGCCTATTTTCACCCACCACCTCCCCCCCACTTCTCCTTTTTTCTGAGTTTGACACTTTGAGTCTTCAATCTAAAAATAGAAATAAAACAATTGTTCTTTCTTCCCTAACATTTACTTATAGCAGTTTTCACATTTGAATGAAAGATGTTCTAACGAATTCCAAGTTAGTGGTATTAATTCAATTCAATCCTTTTCATTTGCTCAGAAGTAAATTAGGCTGTAGAAAAAGAAAATCTCATATTTTCTGCTCTAGCATGGGAAAAATTTTGCCTCTGACTCCCTCCTTCCCTCCTTGTCACCATCATAAGTTCCCAACAGAGTGTGCAATGGCTAATATTTGTTTGTTTTTCTGTATGCAATTTAATTTTATATATAAAAGTCTCTTCAGAGGGCTACATTCTTCTCAGCATGACACCATTGTCAACTCAAGGAAACAGGCTCTCCATCAAAGGAAGCATCATTAATTAGTTTTCTTTTAGAAAACTAACGCCAACAGGAAATTAGAATTTATTGTGAAAGCTTGCAAAAACTTCTCTAGTTTAGGTAAAATTCAACAGACTTCTATTATTGACCTAACTCAATGAGCATGGAAAGATGGGGGTTTCTCATAAAACTTTCTAAGACATATATCACTTCATCATATGAAAAAACAGAAAAACAATTAGACTGAAAGCCTGATATATAGTTCCACTTACAGTAACAGCCGTGAAATAGTAGCGAAGCTTTCTCAAAACTGATTCCTGAGCCAACTCAGAATTCCCTGATATACACCTAACTAGAAGATTTACAGATAAGTTTCATATGTGTGTAACAATTTCAAAATCCTCAAAAATCATTCTCATAATTTACCTTTAGATTTGAAAATACTGTCTTTTTAATGATGAAAAAAATACTTGCAGCTTTCCTGTCATAAAACCTAATTGGAGGGTGCTCCTGGGTGGCACAGTTGGTTAGTGTCTGACTCTTGGTTTCAGCTCAGGTCATGATCTCAGGGTCATGAGAGAAGCCCAGTGTCAGGATCTGCGCTCAGCATGGAGTCTCTTTGAAATTCCCACTTGTCTGTCTGTCTCTCTCTCTCTCAAAATAAGTAAATCTTTAAAAAAGTAAAACCTAATTGGAAGTTATTATTTTACAATTTACCTGGATGTTTGATACCTATTACAGCAGATACTGTCCTTGAAATATGTTTTGTGAGAATCCTGAGTGTGACTCGAGAGGTTTTAATTAAATGGTTGTACCTTCCATGCGTTCTGTAGAAGCAGCCTGTAAAAAAGGGGATGAGCACTATCTTTGGAATCAGAACCTTTAAGTTCCAGCTTCGACTCAATGCTTATGTGATATTATGCAAATCGTTTAACCTTTCTGGAGCCTGACTATCTATACAGCTTATTGTTTATGTTAATATGACTTTATTATTCTATTGTCTTCATCAATATAACTTTACTCCTCCTGGAAACATTTGCATGGGAAGTTAAATGTTATAAATAACTTTATGCTGGTTCCAGAAACTTTCTAAGAGGCCCATCAGACTTTTCAGTATAAGGCATCAGATAGCATGTTACAAGTCTTTTTGGCTTACTGTGTTCACTGACCTGAATCGATTGTATTCTGATTCTTACCCAATTCCAACCAAGCCTGCCCTCACTCATGAGAAAAAAAAAAAAAATCTTAAACAGGACTTCTAAATTTCAGTTAATATCCCAAGTTTATCCTTCGCCTCTGAGATGTCACTAAGGAAATCTGCTGAGGTAGCGCTCTGTCTTACCAGAGTAAGCAATAAACTCAACGTTGTCTTATCAGGAGGTTGTTTTAGTGATGTTCTGGGGAGCCAACATTGGACATGGGCCCAATCAGCATTCCTGATCTATTAAGTGATATTGGTGGACTATATTAGAGGCTCTTAATTGTGGCTTTATACTGGAATGACTTGGCTTTTCAATACTTCAGATACCAGAACACTACCCTGGATAAATTCAATGTCGTTGTACAAGCGGGCTCCACAGGGATCCATCTTGTACAGTCAGTCGTACAGGGCCCCATGCTTAGAAAGGCCCAAAGCTCAGTTTAAATGTCACATTTTGGGGTGCCTGGGTGGAGCACCCGACTCTTGGTTTTGGCTCAGGTCATGATCTTGGGGTCCTGACACTGAGTCCCACTTGGGACTCCAGGCTCAGGGGAGTCTGCTTCTCTCTCCCTCCCACTATGTCCTTCCCCTACATCACATGTTTTCTTATGCGCGCATGCACACTCTCTCTCCTTCAAATAAAGAAATAAAAATCTTTAAATGTCATGCTGTTGCTGTTTTGAAATTCTTAATAATGTATGAATAAGTGGCCCTGCAAATGATGTAGCTGTACTGCCTTTGGGAGATAAAGCACAAGCATTTTAAACTTCTTAACGTGATTTTAACATGAAGTGGGTCAAGGAACATAAGACTAGGGTTTCTCTTTGGACCAGAAACAATAAGAGTACTATAGTTGGCATTTATTGACTGATTGTATAAAGTGCTTTACATGCACTCATTAAGAGATTAGGTTTGAACAAAACAATGTATTAGTTTACAGCCTGTGCTCTCAATCATGAGTATGTGTGTAAGGAATTGATTCATTAAGCAAATACCTATTAAATGCATCTATATCCATTTTCTACAGTTGCTGTAACAAATTACTACAAATTTAGTGGCTGAAAACAACACATTCATTTTCTTATAGTTCTGGAAGTTAAAAGTTCAAAATAGATCTTAAGGGGCTAAAATCAAGGTGTCAGCAGGGATGTTTCCTTCTTTAGGCTCCAGGAAAGGATCTGTTTTCCTGACTCTTCCAGCTTTTGGAAGCTGCCAGCATTCTTTGGTCCCTGGCCACATCATCCTAATCTCTTATAAAAATTCACAATTACATATAGGGCCTACAGATAATCCAGAATAGCCTTCCCATTTTAAGATCCTTAATTTAACCACATCTGTAAAGTCCTTTGCCATTCAAGGTAACATATTCACAGGTTCCAGGAATAAGGATGTGAACATGATGAACGGGGGTGGGTCAGAGTCATTCAGCCTCAATAGCATCCTATATGGCACACTTCATTCTGGATCCTGGAGACCCCACTATGGAAAAGAGAGATGAACCTGTGATTTCTTTTTTAAAAGATTTTATTTATTTATTCATGAGAGACACAGAGAGACAGAGAGAGAGGCAGAGACACAGGCAGAGGGAGAAGCAGGCTCCATGCAGAGAGCCCAACGTGGGACTCGATCCCGGGTCTCCAGAATCAGGCACTGGGCTGAAGGCAGTGCTAAACCGCTGAGCCACCCGGGCTGCCCTGAACCTGTGATTTCAAAGAGTTTACATTTTAGTGGGGGCAACAATAGTAAATAAACAAATGGTAAAAGATTTAATGTCAGATTCTCATAAATGCTAGGAAGAAAATAAAGCAGGATAAGGGGCAGGGTTAGGTACGGTCAGGGAAATCCATTCCAAAAACGCACCCATTTGAATATATTTTTTTTCAATAAGAAGGAGCCAGCTTTAGAAAAATCTAGAAGATAACTGTTTCTTGGAAAATAAGATAAGTTACCAAGGCTCTGGAGCTAGAATAAATATGATATGTTCAGGTAAAAACAAATACAGGGTGAATAGTTGGAGATGAAGCAGTCAGCATGTGTGTGGCAGGAGCGTGCAAATCCTGTAACATTTTAAAGTCTACCTCGCAAGAAGGATGGATCTTATTCCAGGTGTGGTGGAAAGTCATTGCAGGGTTGAAACCAGAGGACAGGATTTAACCTGTTATTAATTTTATCTTTAGGTCATCATCTCCAGTCAGAGAAGATGACAGCTTAGAGCAGAGTGACTGAAACACAGTGCTGACTAGTGATGGGAATTGGAATATAATTTAATATGAAGCCTGTAGGAGTTGCTACTAGATTGGATGTGGAAGGTGAAAGGGAAAGAAGAGAATTAGGAATATGTCCTAGGTTTTTGGCCTGAGCACTTGAGTGAATGATCCATGAAAATTGAAATTATTGGGTTAAGCTGCAGTTCTGGACTGAATATTAATTAGTGTCCTCCTCCCCCAAACTCATATGTTGAAGCCCTAACCCCTGATGTGAATGAATTTGGAGACAGGACCTTTGTGGAGGTGATATAGTTATATGACTTAATAAAGGTGGGGCCCTAAGCTAATGAGTTAGTGCCCTTGGAAGAAGAGGAAAAGATGACAGAATACTCTCCTCTCTCTGCCATGTGAGGACACAGTGTAGAGGTGCCCATTTGCGGATCAGGAAAAGAGGTCTCCCAAGGACCAAAGCAGATAGCACCTTAATCTTGAAGTCCCTGGCCTCCAGTACCCTGAGAAAATTCTGTTGTTCAAGCCACCAATCTGTGCTATTATACCATTCCAAGCTAAGACACTTCCCAATCATGAATAGCAGAGACAATGAACTCTTAACTCCAGAGTACTTCCTACTGGCTTATATGTTAGAGGCAAATTTAAAGGTATGCAATGAATGCCTCTTACATTCAGGAACTTGTAGAGAAATTCAGAGACGTTATTTTAGTAATTGTTTATGCTTTTATGTGTTGACCAGCTGTTTACGTTATCAGTAAGGCTTCTGGTCAACAGTAGGCTACTAGTTATGTGTTTAGGGAGTCAAGAGTTATCCTCATATTTTCAACTGTGCAGGCAGTCAGTTCCCCTAACCACCACATTGCTCAATGGTCAACTATATCACCATTTTATAAGACTCTTTGCAATAGATAGTGAAGGAGTGGCTCATTTTAGGGAGGCTGTTACCTAAAAATCTATACACACAAATGTCTTAATGGGAGACGCTCATTTGAAACTCCTACTGCTCATTTTCTCAAAGTCAATGCATTTGAACAAGGGTCTGGATTTCTAAAATTTCAGACCAAACTCAATATTTCAGAAGTGCAGTATTTCAGCAATATACAGATATCCCCCACCTCTTTTGAAAGTCCACGTTAAGCCATTTGGCTTTTATGAAAGACCTACATTAATAGAAAATACGAAAAGAAATTCAAAGAGGAGATAGATAGATGATAGATAGATAGAGATATATAAGAGGATATATATAAATAAAAGGATATAGATCCAAAGAGGATATATATAAATATATATATTAATTTATTTATGAAATACAGAGAGAGAGAAGAGAGAGAGAGAGAGAGAGAGAGAGAGGCAGAGGGAGAAGCAGGCTCCATGCGGGGAGCCCGACATGGGACTCGATCCCAGGTCTCCAGGATCAGGCCCTGCACTGAAGGTGGCACTAAACCTCTGAGCCACTGGGCTGCCCTATTTTTTTTTTTAATGTGAAATGAATGTGCAAATAGCTTCTAGTGTTTGTTTTGCAGTAAGCCCTGGTAAAGGCAGCTGGTGCTCCAAGTGCTCCAAGTGCTCCAAGCACTGAGAGTGGCCCTGCCAAGCACCTTCCCTCCAGGACCTATACTCAGCATCTCAGCATCAAGCCCCCATAGTTTTAACTGTACATATGAGCATCTGTGCTTGATTGACTTTTTTGTATCCCTTAGCAAGGTCCTAAGGTATCAGAAAAGCCTAAAAGAGGTTAGTTTTTGGTTCTGAAAACACTCCCTTTCCATATAAAATGATAATTTCTTCTTAGCTTTATGACCTTTTGGCTTTCGAAGGTTTCATAGGAACACTCTTATTTGGATAATGGAGGAAACCTGCACCCTTAAAAATGCACCTTCAAATAGTATTGTGGAGTTCAACAAAAGAAGTGCTGTTTGGATCCAGAAGATGACTTGTCAGAAAGTTGCAATTTGAATGATAACTGAATATTTGATGACTTAGAGCAATTTTTGTTAGATCTTATGTATGATAATGGTATTGTGGCTATGACTTTTTAAAAAAAAACTTTATCTTCTACATGAAATGGTATGATGTCTAGAATTTGTTTCAAAATAATCCCACAGGAAGCTGTGGGGAGAGAATGGAAAATATAAGATTGGCCATGAATTGGCAATTGCGAAAGCTGGGGCCTAGTTAGATGGAGGGAATGTCATTCTCTCTATTTCTGAATCTGTTTGACATTTTCCACAATAGAAAGTTAAAAGATAGCCATCCTGCTGTTAAGGGCAGTCAGAGAAGGGACTCAGGTCTCAGAGTCTCTACTCAGTGTCCTGTCCTCATTACCAGCCTTTCTCAAACTTGTAGTATCTTTTCTAAAAAGTATATGCACAAGTCAAAAGATAATTTTCACCAAGGGGTAAAATGATTCACATGTAGATATAAAAGTGAATATACGTTAAAGATTTTGTTGAACTCATAATCAAGAAAAGAATCAGACAAAAAAAGGTTGACACACTTCTAGATCAGGAGCATTAAGACAAATGTGCATATAGAAGCAATATTGCTGTTTCTACAAGACAGGAAGGGAAGCCTCTTGCTCTTCTATAGCACAGGACTGAGTCTGCTTGTCGGTAGACAAGAATTATATAGCATTTCCATCAGATGTCAGTGACTTACAGAATTGCAAAATAGCTCAAACAATGAGAGACTAAAATCAGATAACCTAGAAGCTTACCATCTAAACAATTAGAGTTTTCACTGAAGTATATATTTATTCCTATGGATTTCTGTCAAGGAATATCCTCTAGGGATAAATGGAACCCACTTTGGGAAATGGGTTTAGAAGCTGCTGCCTTTCTGTATGTTGACCACAGGAAATGAAAAAAGGCAGTATAAGTTAGATTGTGTCTCATTAGATGAACTTGAATTTCAAGTATTGTTTATTTTATATATATCTAAAAAATTTGAGAACTTAGGTCTACTCTGTTGGCAGGAATTATTTATAATCAGATGCTGAGTTTTGGAGCAGTAGGTAGTGACTCCAGATTGGAAAAAAGAATAAAAATATACTTTATTTCTATTGAGAAATATTAGCCAAAAATAAATAACCTGCCCATAGGACCATAATTTTAAAGCCATCATTTTATATTTCCTGTGCTTTTTGAACTTGAGAAATTGTTTCCTGCACATTGAAAATGATGCCATCTCCTTTCTGGAAAATGTTGATTGTCTATCAATACTGAAATCTCATTAACAGACACTTTCCTGCTACTGAGAGCTGAAAAGACAGAATAATTTGTATGATCCATATCCACATGACTTCTCAGAAATCCTATTAAGATAAAGGGCTGAGAATTATGGAGCTGGCCTAGTTCCCACCATTGTCTAACTGAACTGCAGGGATGACTGTGGATACTCAGAGGAGAAAAAGGTAGACATGGGTGTGCTGAGCACTTGTGAGAAAACACAGGCTAATTTATCCTATTGTCTTCAGAAGTGACGTAAGTGCTCACAGGGGACAACTGTGAAAGTTATTTGATAGAGAAAATGTTTGATGGATTTTTCCAGTTGTCATTCTGCTACAAATTCCCCATATTCTTTTCAACAATTCCTACTTTTTTGTGATTTTTCTCTCAAACAAAAGGTAACAATAGGATTTTTAAACACACATATATTTACCTTTCAGGAGATATTCCTCAATGGATAAAGCTAGCTCAGGGAGAAAAAAAAAGGAAAGAACTGCAGAGTTTCATTTTAATATTATCCCATTCTAGCTTGGGAAGAAAGCCAGCCATAAACAACAACAACAACAACAACAACAACAAAACCCAGTGATTTGTCTTTTTACTCAAGGGGCTGATCACCTTGGACACCTGAAAAATTGTCCACTTTTACTTTCTATAATAGGCTGATTGGTAGGCTTCACTCAGGTACTCCACAGAGGTTGAAGACAGCCTGTGTTATGAGGCTTTGAGCATGAGGTAAATTTACAATAACTCAAAGAACCTTGGGAACATTCTGTTGTTTATTATTGAAGAGAGAGCCTGAGATAGTAAAGCTCTCATTCAACAGATTGGAAGAGTCTCTGAGCTTGATGGCTGCTGGAAAGGTTCATTAAGAAATGGCCATTATTTAGGACAAAATCCCATTAGTGCTATCCTGCCTTGGCTATGAGGGGTGATAGGGTCCAGGGTTAGAATATATGTCTTTGATCAACACTTTGCTTCTGTTGGGATTTCTAAAAGCTAAGAGCCCTGGCTTAGTGATTGTTTAGATATTTTATCTGTTTCCAACCTAAGGAGGGGTCCTCCTTATTTTGGGCACATAGCTTTTTAAAACATAGCTTAAAAGGGCATTGGAGAGGGGGCACTTGGGTGGCTCAGTGGTTGAACATCTGCCTTTGACTCAGTTCATGATTCTGGAATCTTGGGACTGAGCCCCGCACTGGGCTCCCCTCACCATCGGGAGCCTGCTTTTCCCTCTGCTTATGTCTCTGTCTCTCTCTCTGAGTCTCTCATGAATAAATAAATAAAATCTTTAAAAAAGGGGGGGCACTGGAGAGGAATCAGTCATTCTATCTGTGGCATTAAAGCTACAGTTGGGAACTATGAATATTCTCATTGATAATGTTTGGTTATATTGAAAAATTTTAGTTGATTCTGAAATAGAATCTTCAAACTGAAGTTTCACTGTTAATGTTGAGGGTCAAAATCACAACATGCACGCTTTTGTTTATCCCAATAAATCTGTAGAAAACAACAAGAACTAACATTTTAATGAGTGTTTTGGCGATTATCCTCAGTAAAACTAATTGCAATGACTTCTGATACCTTGAGTTCTGATACAGATTATTTAACTTATCTGTAAATTAAGTTATATTTAATTCTCAGTTAACTATAATTTTTTTAATTTTTATTTATTTATGATAGTCTCACAGAGAGAGAGAGAGAGGCAGAGACACAGGCAGAGGGAGAAGCAGGCTCCATGCACCGGGAGCCCGACGTGGGATTCGATCCCGGGTCTCCAGGATCGCGCCCTGGGCCAAAGGCAGGAGCCAAACCACTGCGCCACCCAGGGATCCCCTCAGTTAACTATAATTTATAGTTAATTTTATATATAAGGTAAACTGCAAATTAATATATTTGTATACATACAAAATATTGTGTATATACATAGCATATGTGTATCTATTTATATATGTAATATGTTATATATCTTATTATTACCTTATTGCATCCTTCCCTGGGGATGCTGATGACTGAGGTCTGATCAGTAAGGAGTTGTGTTTTGATTCTAGCAAAAGATAACCCGAATATAAAAAACTTACATAATAAGATAAAGAGGGGGGATCCCTGGGTGGCTCAGAGGTTTAGCACTGCCTTCGGCCCAGGGCGTGGTCCTGGAGTCCCGGGATCAAGTCCCACATTGGGCTCCCTGCATGGAGCCTGCTTCTCCCTCTGCCTGTGTCTCTGCCTCTCTCTCTGTGTCTCTCATGAATAAATAAAATAAAATTTTTTTTAAAAGTTAAAAAAATAAGATAAAGAGTTGTGTTCTATAATATGGAAGACATTGGGAAGCAGGTAGCTTGGCGTTGGTATGGTGGCTCTGTGGGCCTCAGGACCCAGGCTCCTTGTCTCTTTCCACCCTGCCACCTTTAGCTCTGGTCTTCATCCTTGGGTCACCTCACTGTCCCCAGATGACTGCTGACTTCTAAAGAAGAAGAAAAAGAGAGGAAAAGATGGGAACAGCAGAGTGGAATAATCCCCTGAGATACCCTCGGTAGAAGTAAGGGAGGGCCATGGGGAAGGTGAAAGGTGGTAGTTAGGGTTTTCTTCTAACACATAAAGCACATACCAGTGGGGCAGGACAGTGTACTGATATGAAATTTAACCATCGTTTCTGTTCCTTAGGACCTGACCACGTAAATTTTGATATGAAAGAGAAAAATACTTGAAAGGTCCTTGTGGCACCTTTCCTGCCAAAATATTCCCTCACTGGTAATAAGTTAGAAGTTACATGTTTTTTCTTCCTATGCTATCCTCGGTGGATGGGTGAATACCCTGTCCCAAGGGTTATTTCCATCAATATTGAGTTGAAGTATCAGAATATAAAAAAGTATTTTATAATCCTTTTTAAAAATTGGGTCATTATTTTTTTAAATCTATTATCCTTACCACTATCAACAAAACGAGGAAGGAAGGATGGAAATTCATTCAATCTGCTCCTTTCCCCAAGCCCATTTGCTTTTAATAAATTTGCATAGTTCCCACACACATTTCTCATAAAAATATTCTCTCATTTTAGCAATTTCAAAGATGTTGGCCCCGACGACATCGGGACATTTCTAATTTTCAAATATGCTAACAGGAGTTTTTCATTTGACGTGTACATGCATATGTGACTTTCAGCCTTTAGTGACTGGGAATGATTTATGAGAAGCATGCTTAATTAATATGCTTCTGTAACACTCATAAGAGTCAGAGCTGAGCACATGCAGCAAGACAGCAAGACTGCACACAACTCTGTCTCACCCTCTATGACGAGGTCCCTCAGAATGAGAATCTATTCCAGGATGCACATCCAAGTGCAGCAATTTCCTTTCAGCATTGGCTTGTAGGTAGAGCTTTCATTCCTGTCTGGCTTCAAAAGATTTCCTTGCAGAAATTACATCTCGTTTTCTTTTTCCTTTTCTTTCTTTCTTTTCTTTTTTAAGATTTTACTTATTCATGAGAGAAACACACACACACACACACACACACACACACACACACACACACACAGGCAGAGACATAGGCAGAGGGAGAAGCAGGCTCCATGCGGGGAGCCCGACATGGGACTCGATCCCAGGTCTCCAGGATCACACCCTGGGCCGAAGGCGGCGCTAAACCACTGAGCCACCCTGGCTGCCCAACATCTCGTTTTCAATATCCAGAGCTTTTTGTCCTAGAACAAGACTATAGTTTAAGCAGAACTGCACTGGTTAAGGTCATTTCAATTCTGATTCTTAATCTTTAAAATCAGAGAGTGTGACATCTCATTATTAGCCAGTCTGCTCTTGTTCACTGCTTCCACATGTGGCTGTTTTAAGAACCGTGCCCTCCAGAGATTGCCGGCTTACCTCTCCGTACACTGATTACTGAGAGCAAAATTTCTAGCACTTACTATCCATATTGTTTCATCATTAACTTTGGGAATATCTTTATAGCTACAGAAGTGAACTTGTGGCATAAAGTTAGTTTTTTGTTAATCAGAAGAACAAGCTTTAGGGGCTCCTGGGTGACTTAGTTGGTTAAGTGTCTGACTCTTGGTTTCCGTTCAGGTCATAATTGCAGGGTCATGGGATCAGCCCCACCTTGGGCTCAGTGCTCAGGAGTCTGCTACAGATTCTTTTCCCTCCTCCTCTCCCCTCTCTGTTTTTCCTTCGCTCTCTCTCTTTCTAACAAATTTTTAAAATTAAAAAAAAAAAAAAAGAACAAGCTTTAGGTTCTAGTGATTATATGCATAGTATGACTTCCTCTTACAGAATATTATTAAGAGTGAGGGAAGATGAGCATTAATAAGTGACAATGAGACAATTGATTAGTTATTTGAAAAAATAAATTAATTCCTACCTATCTTTATCAGTAAGATTGGGATGCAGTATGTGATGTAGAACAACAAAGGTATAATTTGTGATAACACTGAATATATTTGTTAAATATTTGCCTCCTAAAGCAAAATGAACTCACCCCCCCCCACAAGAGAAGAACAGAAAATCTCATTTGATAATGGCATTCAGCTAGGGCCTGGGCTCTCCACTTTGAGATGAGTGGGAGTTCTTACATCAGAGGTGATGCATAGGATCTCTGCATTGGGTCAGAATGTGGCTCCTCTTTATCTGGAGACTACAACCTAAAAAAAAAAAAAAAGGAAAAAAAATGTTTCCTAGCGTCTATAGAAGAATTCTTCAAATTGTGGACCAGCATTGTCAAATATTTGAAATGTAAATTCCCACTCCAGACCTGCTAAATCAGAAATGGTAGACGTGAGCCTAGGAACATATGCTTAATCCCCAGGTGATTCTAAAAAAATGTCACAAAGCACTGTCCTACACAGCGTTCAGTGACAAAATAGGAACAGAATAATCACTATCAAGGTGGAAGAATGAGAGCCTTCAGCAGGCATTTGTCCATAGCAATTCTGAAGTCCTCTCTTGCTTTTTGATAAAACACATTTTGGTTCTTAAAACACACATATAATTTTAATTGTTTATTTGAACAATTTTGAGAAGTCAAAATGTATACTTATATCCCCCCAATGCAACTGAGCATTTTAAGCAAAATTATGTGTGTACAAATCTTGCATTACATTCTGATTACCATTTGTAAAAGAACAGAAACACATGCAGATGTTTTGAAAAGTAAGTTGAGGGTCTGCAGGGATGTGTGGCCTCCTTTATGAGTACAAAGTAAATGACAACATTTTAAACTGTTTGATCATCAAGTAATGGTGTTTTAAGCATTTTACATCCTGAGATGATAGTTTAGAACTTGCATGTAGATGCTCTACTGTGTTTTTAGGAAATTGGTTGAGGATCGAATGTTGGCATTTAACGTATTATAAATTTTCTCCATTTAAATAAAGGAAGTAAGCTTCTGATTCCTATTTTCATCCTGATTTTCAAGAATGGATTCCTGATAGTTAAGAGGAAGCATTTATTTACATTCTTCCCCCCTATGCTGTTCTCTGTCTCTTATGACCTCACTGTGTGTCTATGTTGATTTTAAAATGTGGCCGCAAGTTCTTAGATAGTCATTTCAATAAATTTGAAGTTTCTGGCTCCTTCCCTTTGAGTCTGGGTGGATTTGAGACTGCTTTGTCCAAAAGCAGAAGAAGTGATGTTACATGAATTCTGATGCTGGTCCTAAAAAACCATGTAGCTTAAGCATTGTTTGCTAGAGCATTCACTCTTGGAGTGGTAAGTCATTGTGTAAGAAGTCCAGTCACCTGAGTCTACCACGCTGTGAGGAAGTCTTAGCAAATGAAGAAGCTTCATGTAGTGGATGCTCTGGATTCAGTCATCCAGACTGACCCTAGCCTTTGAGACGTCCCAGCAAAGGTGCTAGATATGTGAATGATTAGCCTCTAGATGATTCTATCCCTATCCGTTCATGTCATACCATCTGAGGCCCCACATCACAGAAGAGAGTAGAGCCATCCTTGCTTGCTTGCCTTGTCCAAATTTCTTACATATAGAATCTATGAACATAACAAAATGGATCTTAAATTGTGTCACTAAATTTGGAATGGTTTGCCATGCATAATTGGGTATCTGGACAGCGTACCTTGGCTATATCAGCCACATGTTTCTACTCTTTTCCACAAGCTATCTTGTTCATATGAAAGAATTTATTGAGTGTCATATTCTTATTTGGGTCTTGCTCTGAAGTGGATTAACTTATTCAGTTGTGTTAACAAGGAGAGTGAGGACTGTGTTCTAGATTTGATCCTTGCACAGAACTGAATTTGAACTGGCCTTTACACGCAAACAACTTTTAAATTTTATATTTTATTGACAGGGTTTGGGAAACAATAGCCTCTCCAAGCTTTTCAAATCCCCAAATTTCTGAACTCTCTCTTTGGAGAATCTTTTGTATTTCTTCGTTGGAGACTCTTTTTTCCCCACTGTGTATAATCCAGTCAAGCCTTTGTGAGCTTATTTATTTTTCTTGTAATAATTCACCCAATGCAGCCAATAGTAGCCAACTCATGCTGCATATTTGTCTTTCCAATACCTTCTCTTAATAATACATGTTCATTAAGTACATAGTCTGCCTCTGAATTATTGCAAATGACATGAATAATAATGGTTTCACCACTGCATGGCATGAATCTTTATCCTTTTCCCTTCATCATTTTTCCTACCACTCACCCCCTAACCAAATACTTAAGATTTTTTCATTTTTTGTTACTCTTTCTCTAATACTATGTTTTAAGTTTGTCAGAATAGTGTTGGATTATACTGCAGCAATAAAAACTTCAAAATTTCAGTGTCTTAAAACAACAAAAGCTTATTCTTGTTCATACCACATACTCATTTTGGTTTGGCTGGAGGTTATGCTCTATGATAGCTACTTGGGAACTCAAGCTGATCGAACAACCACAATTTGGAATATTGGTAGTTACTGTGGCAGAGGAAAAGGCAGCCCAGAGGGTTTCAGCTGGCAATTAAATTCTCAGTTGATAAACTATACTTCCACCCATGATTCCCTGGCCAGAACAGGTCTTATGGCCCAACTGTACTAGGACAATTCAGCACTTGCAATCCCAAGATGAACTTAGAAGACAAAAAGACCTATTTGCCAAAAATCAGTAATGACAAGCTCGGTGCACAAAGATTAGTTCCAGATGGAAGAAAATACAGGAGAATGCTTTTATGACCTCTTGGGGAATTCTCTAAATAAGACTTAAGAGTCCAAACCATCAATAAAACTAACAAAAAATTGATTGCATTTTAAAATTTAAATTTCTGTACAATAAAAGACTCATAATTAAAAAAAAACCCATAGACTCTGGCTTTTGAAAATACCACAGATTTGGTTTGCTAAAAAAGATCTTTCACAAAACACCTACGGATGTGAGAAAATATTAAAAGCATAGTTTATGATGTGTTTGTTGAAATGGCAAAAAAGTAAGGGATAGCCAGACAAGTAAACAAACATACCAAAAAACAAGCCCAAAGACAAAAACTCAAAGCCAACCCAAAGCCCAACAGGCTGATAAATAATACTGAAGCTGAACGTTGTCCAAAGGACATCTGTGAAACCCCATCTACTGAGAGTCTGGGTGTGCAGAGTGAGGGGACAAAGCCATGGAGACTCCTGTACAGAGATGGGAACCTGAAAGGCTGCATCCTCAGTGAAAGGATAGTGGTGGTGAGCTGGGGGCAGGGTTGGGAGGATCTTTTCCTACAGGGGGAGATCCAAAAAAAAAAAATTATCTGTTTCTACATCCTGGACCTGGTAAAGTAGGAAGAAAAAGCTGAACTAATAATTCATGATTATCAGTAGTCAAATAAGTTGTCACCCACATTCCTACTGAGTGATCTAAAACATTCAATTCAATAATACTGCTGAAAATAATTTATAGTCATTTTAAACACACCACACCTATCTCTAAAGGCATCAGAATGGTCATAAAACAGTAAGGAATAAACAGGCCAAATATCAGGTGGGAGCGAGAGCCCAGAGAATAAGCAGAGGAGCTTATTCCCTGAGGGTGTGTGTTGATCCCAGGTTTGGAATTCTATTTTAGAGCCTCGTGGACCCTGCAGAATAGAAGACAAACCATACCACTTTAAATGTGGACACTCAAAGGGTTTTTCACTCAGGGTTATGGAGAGGTGCCAGTGAACTCTTCACACCCTTCATCTCTATCTTCAGACCACCCCCAGACAACTGCTTGCAAAGTCAGCCCTGCTGCACAGCATGAAAGAGGACACCTTTCCAGAAATTTGTAATGATTGCATACCCTTTCATTCCAACTCAAAGCCAGGACCCCCAAGGGCAACATATTTCATGGATGAACCAGAAAAAAAAATCCACCTAGCTTGAGGCAACTTGCCTAAGACTTGTCTCTAATTAAAACAGAGAGAAAAGTAAGAGAGGGATAATAAGAGAATGAGGAGGAGGAGGAGGGGGAAGAGTAGGGGAAGGAGAAAGAGGAGGGAAGGAAGGAGAAGTAGAAGGGGAAGGGGAAGAGGAGAAGGAAGAAGAGGAAGAGGAAACTAAGTGGAAGATGGCACAGATAAAGAAAGAGAGAAGGAATGGGCGTGGGGAGTGAGTGAAGAAGGAAGAAAAAGGAAAGAATTGGAGAATATCTAACCACATGCTCTCGATCACACAGCTTTGAGGCTGATATTGGCAGTTTTTCTGTGTGGAAAAAAAGTCAAGAACTTGGTAAAAATGTACCTTATATGTGTAGACCCACAAAGGATCTGTATCCAAGGTATATAAAGAAATTCTACCACTAGATCACAATAGCAAATCTAATATAAAAATTGCCAAAGACACAAGCAAACACTTCACAAAGTGAAAGAGGAAAAATAAAAGGCCAATAAATACGCTTGTTGACGATTATTAAACTCATTAGTAAGCAGGAGAATGCAAAGCACAATGACCATGAAATAGTTTTCACCCTGGTAAAAGGTCCTCTCTCCAGCTGCCCTCATAGGTTGGTGTCTTGCTGGCATTGATGCCCGTGACACTATAAACATGGCTCCTCCTGGTGCCTGGAAACAGTAGAGTGACCAAGGTTTCACCAACCCTATACCTCAGGGAAGATGAAAAGCCTCTAAAAAGAACAGGAAATAAGACATTCTCCAAGCAATCCTCGAAATCACACTTTAAGATAAAGGAGAATGAAGACCCAGTTGAGGATGTAGAGTTCTCTTACAGATGATGATTGAGTAGTCCTTAAAGTGAAGACAGAAGAGTTCCCCATGGTTTGGAAAATATCCAAGCGTGGAGATGGTGAGGGATGATTCTGCTGCACATTTTAGTGGAATATTAGGAAGGACTGGAAGTGAATTAAGATTTTATTGAGTCTAGTACAAGAAAAAAAAAAAAAACCTGATCCTTTGGCCACTGTGAAAGAGAGTGCTCAAATCCAGCTGGTGCCATTGCATTGGCATTTACAGTCCTGATCCCTGACTGGTAGGGGGAGCAGTTTGTTGGGGTCAGGTGGGCAAGTGCAGGCTGTCACAGCTTGAGCAAGGCCTGAACTTGTTTTGTCACCTTCCACCTTCAGCATCTCACTTCACAGAGGCCTAGAGAGGAGTGTACATCTCTGAAAAAAATGTGAGGTATTGAAACAATGTAATTATCACAAATTAATGAAAGCTTGCTAAGCTCTAGCCACTTCTTTTAGTTCTTTCCACCAGGAGATTAATTAAGCAAAGTGGGACTAGCGTTGATTCATGAAGATGCTGTTGAGTTGCCATTGTACACAACCAGAGTGGATTTTTTTGTTGTTGTTTTTATTTAAGCCTTTAAAAACAAAATCTTCTTTTCTTCTCCATCTTGCCAAAGCAGTGGTTCTCACACAATATTGTGCAACAGAGTCGCTTGGAAGGCTTGTTATGGTACAAGAGTTATAAAATTTCTGATTCTGCACGGGATGGGGCCTGAGAATTTGCATTTCTAACAAGTTCCCAGGTGAGGATGCTGCTGCTGGTCCTGCTGGTCCAGGTTCACACTCTGAGAAACAGTGGGCCTTACCTTCCTTAGTTTTATCAGAACTTGGCTTGATTAAGGTTCATTCAAGAATATTAAGTTGCCTCTGCACTAGAATTACATTAGTTGTAAGGTGCTTACAGTTTTAACAATTATTAAAGTTGCAAATGAAAATGTCATTTAATCTGCAGATTTCGAATTCGTTCTCAGCAGAATTAAGATTCCTTAGATATTCTCATGTGCTTGTTGGCCATGTCTATATCTTCCTTTGTGAGATTTCTGTTCATGTCTTTTGCCCATTTCATGATTGGATTGTTTGTTTCTTTGCTGTTGAGTTTAATAAGTTCTTTATAGATCTTGGAAACTAGCCCTTTATCTGATACGTCATTTGCAAATATCTTCTCCCATTTTGTATGTTGTCTTTTAGTTTTGTTGACTGTATCCTTTAGTGAAAGGGAATAGAGGGGAAGGGAGAAGAAATGGGTAGGAAATATCAGAAAGGGAGGCAGAACATGGAAGACTCCTAACTCTGGGAAATGAACTAGGGGTGGTGGAAGGGGAGGAGGGCGGGGGGTGGGGGTGACTGGGTGGTGGGCACTGAGGGGGGCACTTGACGGGATGAGCACTGGGTGTTATTCTGTATGTTGGCAAATTGAACACCAATAAAAAAAATTTATTATTAAAAAAAAGATTCCTTAGATAAACTTTCTCAGTGATTTCGGTAACTGTAAAACTGAGTTATTTCTTTTAGGACTCCTTTATCACATTAACAGACATTTACATTCCAATAGCAACTTTAATGTCATTTTACCTATGATCGCACTGATGCAAAAAAAGTGAGCATTTGTGAACTTTTGAAATAAACCT
Source organism: Canis lupus dingo (assembly GCF_003254725.2). Classification (NCBI taxonomy): domain Eukaryota; kingdom Metazoa; phylum Chordata; class Mammalia; order Carnivora; family Canidae; genus Canis; species Canis lupus. The sequence goes on from NC_064266.1 coordinate 14,340,774, forward strand.
ATGTTTAATTCAATGCCATTCTTGACAGCTTAAAGCCTTTTGATTAAGTTAAGGGGTAGGAAAGTGAGATTGGAAGGGAGGCAGCCAACCCACAGGGTGAGTTATCAACCAGCTAATACTGTGGGCAACCCAAGGCAGCAACAAAGAACAAGACACTGAGGAGCTGATCACCAGGGGGGGTGGAGGTGGGATTTAGGGTACTTATGCACTGACTCCCTTGAGTCTTTGGTTGAGGACTTGGTGGAGGGCTGTCTCCTAGAGCACTGACTCCTTAGCACTGTGGTATGCTAAGTGGTTGGAAAAGCAGAATCCAAGTTGAAGAGAACATTCTTGAACAGAGGTAGGCAGTTGGAATTCAGGTGTTGAATGGCTGGAGAGCATCTTAAAGTGGAGGAGGATTCTAGATTGAAACCCAATATCAAAGCCACTGCTTTGTGAATCGTATCTTAATAGTACAAGTCTTCCCCAAATGTTCCATTATTGAGTGAAATTTTCGATTGAGACCACAAGATCTTTAGAATGGCACCTCCCCATATCCTTCCCAGAGTGAGACAGGGCTCCTTATGAATAGACTGTAAATTTAGGCTTAATGTTCCTTGTTAAAGCCAAATGTTTATCATCAGCTGGATTTCATATTATATAGAGGGCCTGGTTTTACTGGATGCCCTGTTCATTCCATAAGCCCTTTGTCAAATGATATGCTCATGGTGAATGTGGAAGAAAAATGAATGGGCAGCCCAGCCTGTTCTGGGTTCCAAGCAAAGAGTAAACGCACATACCGTGTGGAACAAGCAGCCTTAGCCAGAACCAAGCCAAGTGTGGATTCATGCAAGTATTTCTCTAGGTCCTTAATTTTTGATGGGACAACTAATCTGCTTCAACTGCCTCCCCAACCCCAACTTCTCATAGCTTAGGTGTTGCTGTTCTTTGGCAGACGACTGCAAGTGAAATTGCAAAATCTAAGCATATATTTACTCACTTAATGTAAGCAACAGAGAAGTAAATCTGAACTTTGGAAAAAGTCTATTAATAATTGACAGCTAGTGGAATTATCAAAATGTAGAAGGCTATGAACAGGGAAAAAAAAAAAACCCAAACCTGGGGTCACAATAACCTGTGAAAATGTTTACGCGGTTAGTTTGTATCAGTGATTATGAACAAAATGCAAAATCAGTACTTCAGAAGTCGATATATGACTATTACAGGTCCGGGGCAAATGATCAGGAAACATTGGCTGATAATATTGCAGCATTTTCCAGGTAAGAAAATTTACTTCTTGTTCAATCGTGTTTTAAAATTACATGAAAATATCCTACCAAAATAAGATCTCTAAGTTTTAACGTTGATGATGTGAAATTATTTGTCTAGATACATGCCTTGTAAAGAGGCAAAAACTCTTGGGGCCATGAGAAGTCTTAGCCTATTAAATTGTTTAAAAACATCCCAAGACTGGGAATCTCAGACAACTGACTGAAAAAACCAACACTAATTTTCCTCACACCAAATTCCGTGGATATATAATTTAACTGTGTATAAAAACGGTGATGCATTCTGATGACTCCCTTTTCTTTTTCTCTGGGTATGACAGGGAGGGTCATCGCTCATGGTGCAGGAAACAGCATTAAGTGCAAGATAGCCATCTTATCTGGTTGAACCAGATCGGACTGTTGCCTCAAATATTCCCATCCTGCTGGCTTTCCGTTATCACTCAGTTTGATTACTGTTGTCTGAACTTTCACTTTAGATTTCAATTTGTCTCTATGGCATTAATCTTTCAACTTGGCTATTTCATCCCTCATCCAGAGTGCTTCGCCTGCCTCTATTCCCAAATTAGTTTTCCCTGCCTTTCATATTTCAAAGCACAACATGGTGGGTGTCATGGTTTATGTTTTCTGTTTTGTTCCTTGTAAATGCAAGGAACAAAATAACTTTCAAGGAGTGTTTTTCTCTCAGCAGTTACAGAATGGTTTATTTGCTGGAGTAGGGGTGGAGAGCCCTCGATCCCACTATACTTTTCAGGCTCATCCATCTTACATTCTAGCCTTCTGTAAAGTCAGTGAATATTGTGGGTGTTCATTGATGGCGGTAAATTGAGAAGAAGAAGAAGAAGAAGAAGAAGAAGAAGAAGAAGGAGAAGGAGAAGGAGAAGGAGAAGGAGAAGGAGAAGGAGAAGGAGAAGGAGAGAAGGAGAGAAGAAGAAGAAGAAGAAGAAGAAGAAGAAGAAGAAGAAGAAGAAGAAGAAGAAGAAAAGGAGGAGGAGGAGGTGGAGGAGGAGGAGGAGGAAATATCCCAGAGGAAAGACTCTACCTTCCTTCTAGGCTTCCTCAGTGTAGAGAGAAATCTCTCAAAAATCACATTTCTCTGTATGAATTAGGAGAGATGAGATTATTCTGACCAAGGTGGTTCCCGGTAAGCAGCATTGATGTATCCCCAGGAATCTGAGAATGGGGTGAAGGATGGGACCTACCCCAAACTTCTGTAAGCCTTGACTTTGTCTCAGATCTTCTCAGGAACCTACACGAGCTTCACAAATGCAGAAAAGTTGTAAAGGAAATGTTGGTTAAGAATGGAGGGTCTTAAAATTCTTTTTTTTTTTTTAATTTTTATTTATTTATGATAGTCACACAGAGAGAGAGAGAGAGAGAGGCAGAGACATAGGCAGAGGGAGAAGCAGGCTCCATGCACCGGGAGCCCGACGTGGGATTCGATCCGGGGTCTCCAGGATCACGCCCCGGGCCAAAGTCAGGCGCCAAACCCCTGCGCCACCCAGGGATCCTGGGTCTTAAAATTCTGTATGATCTTTTTCACTTATTTTGCATTTTGGGCCTCTTCAAAGGCTTCTGCTCCTGGAAGATGTCCTTCCGTAAGCCCATAGCAATTCTATTCACCAGGTAATGCAGCTTACCTCTCAGTAGTCTCCTGAAAAGAGCACTTTACCCTAACTAGGGAACTATCAGGCCCTTGACAGGCTGGTGTCTCAGAATTTCTCAGGTCATAAAGCTCAGATCACCTCCTAATTCCTGACCCACCCTTTAGCCCCCTTCACCTCATGCTACTTAATTCATTATCTCACACTTACTACAAATCTCTGTGGGCTCAACTCTGTCCTACATGCTGAAGATAAAGCAATGAACCAGACAGACAAAGTTCCTATTCATGGGAGCTTACATTCCAATGGATGGACATCAATCTTTGACCTCCATAATGCTGGTGGTTTGAACTGATGCAAAATGTACCCCAAATAACTGGTCCAGTTGAGACCTTAAAGAGGGAGCAAAGGGGTACAGCAAATGCAGACACCTCTGCAACCCTGGAAATTCTAGAAACTTTGTGAGACATAGAAGACAGTGTTGACTTCCAACTTGTAGATGGGAGGAGTGCCTCATGCTTGTGTGGATCACATGGTACTCTAGTGACTATTCTCAGCCTCTGCATGCACTAAGTACCTTCAAGACAGAGCATAGATAATGAGAATGAGCTTGCAATGCCATCCTTTCCATGATACTTGATCTTTCTCTTTTGTTCAGTTCAAGAGGGAAAAAAAATGTGCATTTAATCAACTTTCTCTGGAGTTTGGCTGATGCTATTATCAACTATGGGAGGAGTTTTTATATTGCAACAAATGTCAGGGCCCATCGCCTATCCAACACTTCAATTTCTCTTTTGTTGGGTAACTTGCTGGGTGACCCTTCATTCCTCACCTTCTGTCATTGAGTCGATCACGTGGAACTAAGAACAGATTTTCTGCCAGGGTCCCAGTGGCTTTGGGTTGATGGGATGAAGCCAATCAATCTGAACTCTCTCATTCTGATTCAAATGAAGACTGCAAAACAACCAAACCTCAGATAACCTGCTGTGACACAGTGTCAGGGCATTTTAAAGACATTTACGAAATTGATACACCTCCTCCTCCCACAAGCACAACAAAAGGTCATTCACAGTGACAGCTATCTATTATCTCTCTATACTCAGCTCTGACAACCACAGTTTGAAGTTCTGGGGACATGGCTCACTTAGGTGACCTCGCAGTTGCTTATAAACATTTCTGGGGTATGGCTTGGGACTCTGATGTTACTGTGGCCAAAATAAAATAAAATACCAAAGGACAAATAAAGTCAAATGGATGGAACCACACTGAAGAGCATGATTTCCTATTATAAACATGATGTGAACAGCAGATGTCAGCGTACTACATTTTGCATGGCCTGACTTGATTGGGGTTAACTAAAAAAAAAACAAAAACAGGGATACTTGGGTGGCCTAGTGGTTGAGCGTCTACCTTTTGCTCAGGGCCTTGATCCTGGAGTCCTGAGATGGAGTTCCCGGATGGAGTCCTACATCGGGCTTCCGGCAAGGAGCCTGCTTCTCCCTCTGCCTATATCTCTGCCTCTCTGTGTGTGCGTCTCTCTCATGAATAAATAAATAATAAAATATTTTTTAAAAAAGACAACAAAAAACCCAATGTACATTGTTTCTCTTGCACATGAACTCAGCGTATCTTTCTCAACCATGGTCTGCATTTTGTGGCTTCTTGTGAAATTCTCATTGGTAGAAACTAATTCTACAATTTGGGCATTTAGAAGTCTTGATGATATTAGAAAATGAAGCGTCTGGGGTGCCTGGGTGGCTCAGTCAGTTAAGTATCTGACTTTGGCTTGGGTTATCATTCCAGGGTCCTGGGATTGAGCCCCACGTAGAGCTCCCTACTCAGCAGAGAGCCTGCTTCTTCCTCTCCCTCTGCCCTTTCCCCTGCTTGTGCTCTCTCACTCCTTCTGTCAAATAAAGAAAAATCTTTTTTTTTTAAAAAGGAAAATGAAGCTCCTCCTTTTTTTCCCTGTGTGTCACTTATTGACACTGAAAATTGCATGATTTTCTTTTTCTTTTTTAAAAAATTTATTTATTCATGAGAGACACAGAAAGAGAGAGAGGTAGAGAGACACAGGCAGAGGGAGAAACAGGCTCTATCCAAAGAGCCCGATGTGGGACTCGATCCCGTGACTCCAGGATCACGCTCTGGGCGGAAGGCAGTGCTGAACTGTTGAGCCACCCAGGGATCCCTGCATGATTTTCTTTTTAAAGAACAGATGAAAAAGTGATAGCATTCTCTCACTTAAATATTTGAGCAGTATAAACTCACCTGCAGCATTTTAAGTATTCTTCTCATAGGTGTAAATGCCACAGGATCACGCAGCTGGTTTCTACATGTGAGGAAGCTGCTTTCTGCTTTTGCATTTTGCAAATTAGCTAATTGCCTCTTATTTTCGACGATTCATGTAGAAAGAGGTCTCACATCTATCCCATTTGTTTTCTCCTATTCTCTTCTTCTTCCTCCTTTTTTAAAAAAGATTTTATTTATCTATTCATGAGAGACACGCAGAGAGAAAAGCACAGATACAGGCAGAGGGAGAAGCAGGGGGACTCGATCCGGGATCCCCAGGATCATGCCCTGGGCTGAAGGCGCCTCTAAACCACTGAGCCAGCAGGGCTGCCCCACCATCCTCCCTTTCTGCTCCACTCCCTATCTCTATCTCTCCTTCTTTATCTAGATAGGTGTTAGCAAACCTACACATGCACACCCATGCGTGCACACACACAAGCACAACTACACACCCTTTCAGGAGGTTCATAGGCTTTCTGAAACCCATTACACACCAAGGCATTTAAAAACAGGCTTGACTATTTAAATATGCTTAGTATGCAGTGTTTTCTTCAGACTTAGATTCCTGCCCTCCTTATTTCTTTATTGCAATGCCTCAGAGGTTAAGAGTGATCCAGTTAACTGTTTTCAAGATATCACAAATATTAAGAATGAAGGGTAAAAAATAAGATTACAAAATCTGTGCTATTTTGTATATTTTATATGCATATTTACATATATTTTACTTGATTTAAATGCTGAGTGTAAAATATTATGTGGAGAAATTGGAATGCAGTGAGATCATCTTACAGGACTTATAAAACATTAATTCACTGTGTTCAATTGATGGGATTCAGTAGCAGCACATGGCTTTAAAGCTGGGTGTTAAGTGTCCTTCAAATAGAGTATCCCATCATGGGGCGTGTGTACATCCCTGGATTATTTTGTAAATTAAATGTGAGGCGTTTGTTGGATGTGAGGTATGAGTCAAAAACCCTGTGAAAGGATCCGCCCTCTACCCCACTTCCTTTGTTCAGGCATCTTATTTTCCGTCCTTTGAAAGAGGTTTATTATTCCATTGGTTCAATTGTTTTGTCGATCTTCATATCCTTTTTCCAAAGTGGAGGTCCTATAAGAGCACAGTCCAAGGTTACAGTCAGCTGTGATTTTATGTAAGATTGTGGAAAAATCACTTAAACTGGGGGTGGGGTCAGGTGAGACTTGGAAAGCTCTTAGAACTACGTGACAAGGTTAGCTGTAATTGCCCTTCTGAAAAATACCAAAATGTGGAGAACTTCTTAGAGAACATACGCTTTCCGCTCCAGTGATCTTACCTAATTATGTGTGAGGATTGCATTTTGTGCACTGGTTGGTGAGTGTCTGTAATGTCACCCTCAGAAGGGAAAGTAGTGTGCCTAGGGGAAGGCCGGGGAGGGGGAACACACGGTTATCAAAGGGACCTGCGCCACCACGTGGACAAGAGTAAAGCTACTGCCTGGAGATGGAAGGATTGAGCTTTGCCTTCTATGTAGGAACTGAACATTTAGCAATGTCTTTTCTCACACACACACACACACACACACACACACACACACACACACACACGGCTCATGCCCTGCAGCTTTGTGTGTGCTCTTCATAAAAGCTTTCATTGTTTCCTCAGCTCTAAGTAAATATTAATGCCTTCCAAGGCCACCATGCCAACGGGTGCTATTAAAATCTTTTTCTCTCATTGTAATAATACACTTAGAGATGATTGGTAATAAAAGCTCTCTTCAAGGCTTCTGCCTTCCCCTCTCAAAATGCAGATCAAAGAAGCGTGCTGTGAGGGTCAGTCCAAAAGAAAGGACTTCCAGCAGCAAAGCATGTGGTGTGACTGAAAATAATGACGATTATGATGTTCAAAGGAATTGCAGAGAAATCGCACAGTAAAACTTCTTTATTATGCTTTTCAAGGGCTGCATGTTTTTACTTTAGTATGTGAGGAAGGGTTAGATTACAGACCCAAAGCAACAGAAGGCAGAATTTCTTCTTCCGCTACATGAGGTAGGCTTCAGTTAAGACTTCGGAGGTCCAATTTGTTTTGGTTACTCCATTTCTAAATCATGCTTCACTATAATAACTAAAAATCTTGAACTCTCTGGAAGCAGAGTTCAATCTAGGTAATGAAAGGTGAGTGCTGGTTAGGTGTGTATGAGTGCCTTATCCACATGTTTATTTTCTTTTTTTTTTTCACATGTTTATTTTCTTAAAGCTCATTATAAACAGGTCTGTACTTTCTTCCATTCTCATCAGTTACTAATGAGAAAAATAATCCCAAACAAATAGGACAACATAAATTCTGCTAAGAGGGAAAGAGAACTTGTTCTCCTGTAAATTTTACTCTAAAGTTTCGCTTCTTGGTTTATTGATGATTTTCATTGCAACACGAGAGAATTGCAGGAAGAGTCATTTTAGATCATGTTCAGGAGTCAAAAAATCTTTAAACTAAACTCCAGTTCCTGGTGAATAACCTTTTGGAGGAAAATGCTCAATTAAACTAAGAAAAATTATATTCCCTCTCACCATACTTCAATGAATACGGACATCAGTTTAAGGATTTCAAAGAAACCACATTATAATTTTAAAAGTAAGTATCCAAAGTTATTGTATGTTATAAAAGTAAAAGACAAATTGGACATAGTATAACCTCTCTTCATAAATTATAATCTGCCTTCTATGTTTTTGTCTATCAAAATGATTTGGAGGAAGTGAAATGAAAGCTATGTTCACACAAAAACATTTACGTGAATGTTTATGGTGGCTTTATTAATAATTGCTTCAAATTGGAAGCATTCCCAGTGTCTCTTAGATGGGGAATGGGCAAACCGACTGGGACAGTAGAATACTATTCATCAACCAAGATGAACAGATTATGGATGCACTTGACAACATGGATGAATCTCAAAAGCCCTATGCTTTAGTGAAAAAAGCCAGACTCAAAGGCTACATTACATATGATTCCTTTTGTATATTCTTGCAAAGTAAAACTATACTGACAGAAAACATATCAGTGGTTGTTAGGGGATTGGTTTCAGTACAAAAGGAAATGGAGAAATTTTTCAAGATGGTGAACTGTTCTTGATTGTCTCGCAGTTACACAACTGTGTGCTTTTGTCAAAGCTCCCAAGGGTAAATCCTACCATATGTTAATTACACATCACTGAGAACAACAGCTTGTGAAATTCATTATTATCTTATTGCTAACTTGCCATCTTAACAAACACTAACACTGCCCCTTCCCTTTAACTTTGTAAAGTAATTTGCCAGATGGGAAAACTAGAAGTAGATTTTATCTTTTTAATTAAACTGTAATGTCAAAGTTTTAGTTATGATTTTAAAATTCTAATTTTTTTTTTCTTTTTAAAATTCTAGATGGAAGCTGTATCCGCGGATGCTCCGGAATGTTGCTGAGATAGACCTGTCGACTTCTGTTTTGGGTCAGAGAGTCAGCATGCCAATATGTGTTGGGGCTACTGCCATGCAGTGCATGGCTCACGTGGATGGGGAGCTCGCAACTGTGCGAGGTAGGTAGCAAGTCCTCACCAAAGGAACAGAAGAAGACTAACATTTAGTGATTCCTTTCTCTGTATGCGTCAAGCAAACACTTCCCCGGATATTTTCACACTCACGAAAATTAAGCTCATTGACTCTGCCATCAAAATACCAGTTGTTGCACATTCTGCTCCTCTATGACCCTAGGCAAGATATTCTTTGGTTCCTCAGTTTTATTAGCTAAGTAGTGGCAGAGATGGGATTCAATCTAATAGCTACCTCATTTCAAAGGCCTCCCTGCTTCCCCAAACCACGTGATCCTCACAGGGAAACAGCAAATGCAGAGACCCGGATGGTTGAGTTTTCTGTCATGGTTTGGGACCACGATTCTGTTTTACAAATGGGTTATACTCCCAATAAAGCATTTCTAGCTGCCTTAGGAGAGAGAGAGATGAGAAATTCAAATATGATGCAAAGAAATTCCTTATTAGGGCTAATTTATTAACTCCCCAGTCCCCTGGCAACTATGAACATTTGAAAAGGTATGCACAGTGATAAATCTCCCCACCCTGCTTCAGAAACTCATATAAAAGTTGGTGATGAATTCTATCTGGCTTCTTTTGATGCTAAGCAGGGCAGGAAATTCAGGCTCAAAGAGCAGGAACTAAATACTATTTTAAAGCATTTCAGTTCTAAGCGTTACAGATCTTATGGATTTACTTCCCTTCTTGAAACGTTTGCCATATAACTCTGCCAGGGATAATGGCATGACACGGTGAGGTTGAGACAGGCTTAGGTTAGAGTCCAGAACTTTTTTGAATTCTAGGACCACACACAGAGAAGTGGCCTTGAGGCCTGGGCATTTGTCTGTGGTAATCCTGAAATATGGCCAGAGAGAATGGGAAAAAAAAAAGAAGGAAACCAGTATCTTTCTATTCACAGTTGGGGTAAGAGAAGCCTTCCCAAACATGCCATAGACAAAAACCATTAAGACAAAAGCCAACAAATCAACACAAAATGCAGAAACGTCCATGCTGTTTCTACAAAACATGCATGTTTTACAAAAATTGAAAAAACAAGTGGTAAACAAAACAAATTGAAAAATTATGAGGCTGCAAAGCATTAATGATCTTTCCATGTGAAGAGCCCTTATACTTGAATAAGGAAATAATATCTAACCCAAAATAGATGAAAAGACCTAAGTGGAAAAAGACAAATAGAAAATTCATAAATGGACACATGAAACTGGCCTATAAACACATGAAAAGTATTCAATATACCATGTTATCAAATAAATTATACTATATATTTTATTTTTTGAATATCAAGTTATTATTTTCAGACTATAAAATGTGATAAGGGTGGAAGGACAATGTGCATTTTCAAGTACCGGTAGGAAGAGCATTAAGTGGACCGTATTTCTAGAAAATTATTTGACAATTGTTTATCAAAGCTTTGAAAGTATGAATTCCATGTTATGCTCTAAGTCCTCTTCTAGGAATTCCAAGGAAATAATTATGACTTTGAAGAATGACGTCTCTGCAAGGATTCTCATGCCTTTGTTATTTTTAGTAGGAAAAAAATTAGAAAAAACAAAACAACCCCAAATGTCCCATAATCAGAGATTGATTGTAAAAAACAAGGTGCATTAGATATGGGATAAATTTGGGACCCCTCAGTGGCACAGTGGTTGAGCATCTGATTTTGGCTCAAGTCGTGATCCTGGTGTCCTGGGATCAAGTCCTGTATGAGGCTCCCTGCAGGGAGCTTGCTTCTCCCTTTGCCTGTGTCTCTGCCTCTCTCTTTCTCTCTCTCTGTGTCTCTCATGAATAAATAAATAAAATCTTAAAAAAAAGAAAAAGAAATGGTATACATTTTTATCATGATATCAGAGAAAGAGTGTAGTGGTATGGAAAGATGTTGCAGTTTGTTTTTTTAAAAACAGTTACAAACAATAGCAAAGCCCTAAAATACATTTACTTTTTAAGACAAAGAATGCAGACTACATATTACATGTGTTTATTTATGAGTGATGGGGTTACCCTTGGCTTTATATTCTTCTTATTTTGGGTCCATCCTTACAAAAGTCCCTTTGAACTATTTTGTAAGACAGGAACAACAACAACAACAACAACAAAACAAAACAAAACAAAACAAAAACAAGCAAAAGATGGAGAAGGGACCATGAAAAGACTGGCAGTAAGGAAGAGTAAGTAAAAGAAGGCAATATGCAGAGCTCACTTTGTTAAAACAACAGCAACAAACCGCAGGGATTGCCTGTATATGTATGCATTCCTTTATGCAATATTTGACAGGTGCTGCTATGCTCATTCTGTGGGCAAACAGCGAGAGCTCCAGAGGAAGCAGTTTTTTCTTTCTTTCTTTTTTTTTTTTTTTTAAGATTTTATTTACTTATTCATGAGAGACAGAGAAAGAGAGAGAGAGGCAGGGATATAGGCAGAGGGAGAAGCAGGCTCCCTGTGGGAAGCCTGAGACGGGACTCCATCCCAGGACTCCAGGATCATGCCCTGAGCTGAAGGCAGGTGCTCTATCACTGAGCCACCCAGGTGCCCCACAGTGTTCTTGATGAATAAATGACAGGACTTACTCTCCCCCTCCCTTCTGGTGGTTCCAAGATCAGTGCTCCTTATTTTTGGTAGGGATAGGATGAAAAGAAAAATGAGAAGGAAGCTTGCTTAGAAACTATAATTTGATGGTCTTGATAGGACCATTTTGTGCAACATTATTTCCTCCCAACACTTAACCAGGAGGCATTATTAAGTACCCGTTAGAGTATTCCTTTAGATTAATTCATCAAATACTTACAAAGCAATTACCATGTTCCAAGTGCTATTCTAAGTACATTGCGAGCATTAAAGCATCAAATCCTTGGAGCAGCCCAAAGATATAGTACTATCTTAAGCCCATTTTACACATGGGAGACTGAAATATCAAGCAGATGAATAACTTGCCCAAGATCACACAGCTCATCCTTGACAGACATGGGAGTCAGAGCTAGGCAGTCTGGCTCCAGAATCTTGGCTCCTAACCACCTGGTGCTGCTTTTAATTTCCAGAAAATCCCATAAAATGTCATGAGGGGAAGCCCATTTATCTGTCAATTACAATTCCCTAAGAGTGATTGATTTATCACTTTAGGTGTATGCAAAACAGGCTTCCCCAGGACAGTAGGATACATGTATTGGGACAGGGTTGAACAATGAGAACACAAACTGTGTGGTGACACTGGGGGCATAGAGGAACTGGCAATGAAAGGTCACACACAATGCCCTTCAGAATCCAAGTCCCTGGATCGGGTTCCTATGAGGGCAGGGATAACATAGTTTATATCGAGATTTGTAGTAGAAACCTCTTTTAAGGATTTCAACATTCCTGAGGTTTTCTTCTATGATCTAATTACCATGTATGGATGGATGGTCTACTAAACATTTACATTAACCCTGAAAGCTGGTGGTGATCAGCTCATAACCAGGAGTACTCCCTTGTTGGTATGCTTTGGTTGTGGGATGGATAGGTTATTTGGAAGGAAAAAGAGCATGTGTGCCTGGATCGGATGCTGTTGGTACTCAGGATATATCCCCCTGTTACGTATAATTTCTATCAGAACCTGCAACTTTTTGCCTGGCATTTTCTCTGACAACAGGAGCTGATGGATAAGAGGATTGAGTGCTTCCTGCCCATTAACACACCCTTGGTTGACTGCCTTCCTATCCTCTCAGTTTCCTACTTCATCAACTCTCCTTGTGATTATTCCCAAATAAGACTTGTACTCATATCTTTTTCTCATTTTTGGCTTCTGGAAGAATGTAACCCAAGGTGAGGGCCGCTCAAATTCCCAGGGAATGGTCAGGCTTGAATAATTAGAATGGACATCCAGAAAGTTCTGGAAGCTGCCACAGTACCACAGTCTTGCCTTCTCAGTTGGCTCTCCAGACTTTACAGAACCCTGCTTCAAGGTTCTTTTGGACTTTCTTTACATCACTCTGGAGTACATCTCCAGTGTGAACTGGGCCCGAGAACAGAGCTTGTCTTCTTAGATAGCTTTGTGGTTGAAGAGTGACCAGTGGGGCCGTTCTTGCTTCATATTCAAAATGGCAATGAATATTAGATTGCCAAATAAAACACAGGAAGCCAGTTACATTTGAATTTCAGATAAATAACGAATCATTTGTAGCTGGGTTGTCCTCTATGTATATTTGCTATCTCTGGCAACTTTAGTTGAATGAGCTCTTACTTCTAGGAGGGTCCTTTGAGAATCACCTGAGAATAATGCTAGGAAAAGCTTCCCAAAATGAGGCACACTTGTTGTTTGCCCTTTGGGGTCCCCAAAATCCCCTCCACATATTAAAAAACCGACCTTCAGGAAAGTACAAGCAGTTTACACTTCAATGGGAGTGAAAGTTGCCCTTTCTACTCTGCTAAAGATATTTTTGTTTTAAGCTTTATGCAGGAACCTGAGAAATGGCTTTGAGGGTCAGACTGGTAACATAAATATCCAAAGAGGGATGAAGTTAAGAAAACAACAATGCCAGCTCAGTGGTGGAGATTAGCAAACCCCACGGAAGGAGGCAGCCACATTTTAGTGCCAGCTAACTAGTGCCCCACGGGAATGAGGATGTGGGGTTGCCAAATCTTCAAAAATTTTAAGAGAAGCCAGAAGCCTTGATTTTTATGTGTAATCTCCTGGTTTTTAAATGTTGGCAAATAAATCAAAAATTCCCTAAAACACAGTTTGGGGCAATAATGTGTGGGCCAAAGCAAATAATTTTGTGGGCTCCAAGTGTCCCCTGGGCTGTCGGGCTGGGACATCTGATTTATGTGGAAATTCACCACTAACTAGTTTCACTTCTATGGCAGGTCATTTTCACTTTCTAGCAGGATTACGTTTCCTCACTGATAAAGTCAGCTGCTTAAGCAAGATCAGTGGTTTGCTTGCCACCTCCCAAGGTCAGGATTGTTCCACTCTCAGGGAAGTTAGGGGCGTCACTGAGCAATGAGTTACTTGTCTTGCCTGTTGGGGTTCGACAGGACAGTTCTTTACAGAAAGTTCTGCTAATGGAAGCAAGGCTAACGAAGACAAAATCTCCTCGATGAGAAAACTCCAGAAAACAAAACCAGAGAACCCATTAAAGGTAGAGAACTGCCCTCCTGAAATCCCACCCCTTTCTTCTACCTCTTGCCTACCAGACCAGCCCTGGAGAGTACAGATGGTGGGATGAGCATTTGTATGTCTTTGATATTCATTTCTCATATTCTGCATGCTTGGGATAGACAGAACCAAGCACACATATTTATTTCTGGTTCTTGCTGAAAATGCAAATAGATGTTTAATAAATGCCACACAAATAAACTGTCGTGAAACATGACGATAGCCAACATTTATCTGGCAATGTGTGCCAGGCAATTTGCATTTATTAACTCATCTATCTCTTATCCTCCATAAAACATGAGTCCAAAGCCCTAAGGATTTTTTACCGACTCCTGCGCTTCGGAAACTGAGGCTTGCAGAGGACAAATATCTTGTTCCCGGTTAGTAATCCCATGTGCAATGCTGCTTATAAGATCATGGTCAGTGACTGATATTTCCAAGTATCATTAACTGCCACAAGAACCCTAAGGCAAGTTCTATGTTATAATAGTCTTAGAATATTAACTGCAAACATTCTATGTTTTTATGGTTTTATCCCGTTGGTTTTGAGAGGATGGAATAAGCTACAGAATGTGAAACTCATTAAAAAATATGAGCTTTGAGCAAAATGTAGGAGCATAAATAAAAGGGCTTGAATTTTAAACAAAAATTAAAACTCCTAAAAGTCGGGGTACCTGGGTAGCTCAGTGGGTGAAGAATCTGACTCTTGGTTTCAGCTCAGGTCATAATCTTGGGGTCATGGGATGGAGACTCTACTCGAGCCTGTATTGGGCTCCATGCTCATCAGGGAGTCTGCTTGAAATTCTCTCTCCCTCTGCACCCCACCCTAAAAGTCTTTTAAGATGGAGAGAAACTAACCGAGAAATGCTGAGTGGAGAGCAGTTTGTCATGCATCGTGTTATGAATAAGACATTTATTACACTGGATGATTTAGTTAAAAATTTAATAATTGACAATTGTTATAATATATTCAGAGCCATATAAATGCCTCTACTTATAATGGCACATCCATTTGAAACCCTATTAGATTGTTTTTAATTTAAATTTTATTTTTCTTACAAGCTTCAGGGATGACTACAGAATCATTTCTACAAATACTTAATGTAGTGAAGGAAATATCAATGATAAACATAAATGCTAGGGTTGTATAAAGAAGGCAATCTCATTAGGTGAAATATTCATCTTGCAAGAGAAGTAAAGCATCTCTGACTTCTCAAAGAACACATGAAATGCTTATTATACCACAGAGGCTTTTAGGACATTATCATGGAAATCTCTTTGGTTTTAGGCACTGTGGCTGAAATGAAATTTTATTTCAGCCTCCATGGAACAACATTAGCTTTTTGTTTCATTTAAACATGAGAAATAATAATAAAAAAAATAAACATGAGAAATCAAGGGGAAAGAGAAGAGATTAAATGTTAATTCATCCCTTTGCCTCTTGACTGTTATGTGCTCAAGCGCCACATGAGGGAGTGCCGGGACCTCAAATAGAGAAAAATTAAAACCCACCTAACGCGTTCCAGGAATGCTCAGCATATTAGCAAATTCTTAGTAAACTGTCAGAAAAAAAAAAAAGATTTTAAAAGAAATTCCTGCCCGTGGATGCAATTAGAGGCTACCACACAGGATTTGATGGGCCATAAAACCATTAAATCTAAACACTTTCTTTTTGAGCCTAAAAGGCCAGAACATTCCAAAGTGAAGTTTGGGGACTCAGCTATGACTTGACCACCTATTAAGATGCAGGTGGAACAGATTGCAGAGTAACACAAAGAGCCATACAGACCCCAAAGAACTGAATTAGGGTGTAGGTGAGAGCTTTCGCTGTTGAATTTTCTGGATTTTCCGAGATTAAGTGATCGACCTTAACATTGAGTGAAAGACCATTCAGCAAGAAAAATTGTCATTTCCTTTGCTCCAGACCCAAATGATGTATTTTTGAAAGCTTTATTGATTTATATATTTATGTGTTGTACTAGGTGACCGAGTAGATATACATTTCAGCATACCTATGAGGAAAATATCCCCCTTATTCTCAATTTTACCTAAATCCAGGAAAAGCATGAGACTTGCTTTAAATGGAACTTTTATTTTTTTTCTGAAATGAGTGCCTTTTATGCACCAGATGCTGGACTTTATATCCCGATCATTTATCCTCACAATAGACCTATGAGGCAATTATCATTTATCATTCTCCTCATTTGACAGTGGAGGACAAGGATGCCCTTAACCAAAGTCTAGGGCTGCTCCATGATCAGGATGGGGTGCGAACCAAGATCTGTTTCACTTTAGAGTCTGATCCAGTTATTTGTTTTCATCCATTATTTCATTCATTTTTACTGAGAAGAAACAAAACTAAGGAGATATAAGAAGAAAGGACAGTTCACTAAAACTTTGTCCAAATTACATCATTAAACATTTGGAAGAGAATACCTCTTTGCTTCATTGGAATAAAAAAGAATCAATTCTCACTTTTATTTTCAATCTATTTCAGTTCAACTTTATGTTTTGGACATTCTTTTACTGTCATGAAAATTCAGTGGACACACTCTTTCTGCAAACACAACTGACACATGTCATGTATGCAGAGACACGCACATACACACGTACCGACATACACAGATATAAAAGGATTATGGACCTTCTTTGTATATACGCATACATATATATACAAACAGGTAACTTATATCTAAAAATTTTCCAAAAAGTGATAGATTCAGTGTTGAAATCACTTAAAGACAAACTTCATCAATCAAAAACAGCTGGTAAAAAATTAGACTCTTACTACATTGAAGACCAACATCAAATGGTATGATTCCTAGTATCTCACACCAGAATTTAAGCTATTGGGCAGTTTTTTGAGAGCATGAGATTGCTTCTTCTTCTTCTTTCTTTTAAGATTTTATTTATTCATGAGAGACATACAGAGAGGCAGAGACATTGGCAGAGGGATAAGCAGGCTCCCTGCAGGAGGACTCCATCCCAGGATGCTGGGATCACACCCTGAGCCAAAGGCAGACGCTCAAACACTGAGCCACCCAGGCGTCCCAAGATTGCTTCTTCTCAAATGGTTACTGTGCCTGATGACGTTAGAGCATGACAGCGAGAAGTCGGAGGCTCACTGCTATGTCCTGGCACTGAGGTTGTTATACTGAGGGAGGTTGATTGAGGTCAAGGGCAAATTTGATCTTCCTTGAAATCCTCATAAAAGGCATCTCACTATGGTGTGGTCTCCATGTAATCTGCCAGTCATTCCAGGACCTGACAACTTAATAAAATGACAGAATAATAACCTGGGGATCATTACCGTAAAGCTAATGCTTTAGTCTAAATCAGAGTTCTGCCCCAGAAACAAAGTGGAAGCAAGAAAGGGAGGGCACAAGTGTCATTGGGACTAGTTGTTTCTTGAAAATCTTTCTATGCAATCAAAAGCAGCTCTCAAACTTAGTGACGATGTGATCACTCAAGGTTAAACTGCTCCTGAGTCAGACAATAGACTGTCTTGAAAGCACTGGAAAGATCAAGTCTGGTTTCCTGACCTTTCTTGGCAGTGTTTACATTGCTTCAGTTCTCTAAATCACAAATTAAGGTTCGTTTGACCACTTCTAAGTGTTTCATGCATAACTGTAGTGGAAGTTTCACAACATTATTTTTGTAAGTAATCTCAACAGTAATTTCAGACACGCAGACAATAATACTCATTGCATCTTTAATAAGCCTGTGAATGGCAGTTCCTGTGTGTAAAGAAAGGATGACACACCCAGGGGATGTTAGGGTGCACATTTATGCAAACACTCTGGTGGGTCAGACCCTGAGTTCTGAACCAGACGACTGCTTGGTACTTTGTCACTGCATATTTTCCCCATTGCACAATGACTTCCTGTGCAGAGGACAGAATGCATTTTCTCAACAAAATTTTCAGCACAGCTGTCTTGGTGACTAAGTTTTGCAGGAGCTTTTTAATCAAATGCACCTAAAAATAACTCGAGACACTTTCATCATGTTACCCCCTTTTCCTTTAAACACACAGTTTTGGAAACTTAACTCACCTTTCCCATAAAGGAGAACTATTTTAAAAGAAATAATTTGGACCCAACGTAACACATTGCTTAATCATTCTGCTCTAAATCTGGGAATATGATTTGATCCACATGAGTTAATGCTTCAAATAATAGACATTTACTCCCATTGATAACTACTAGTTTATATTTTTCTCTGTTGTGGTAGTGGTGGAGGTAGCTATGGGTGAACATCGTCCTCCGATGTATAATAATTCCTGTCCTTGTCAAGCCTGGCATGATAAACTTCGGTTTTATTTGGTGATTTGACATCTTATTTATCCATGTGAGACTGTTAGACATTTGGAAGCTATTTTATCATTGGTAAATTGTGTTGCCTCAGCTTTGAGAAACTTCTGTCTCCCTTATTGTCTGCCATTTTATTTTTATTTTGTTGCTTATTTTTGCTTCTAATTTAAACTTTAGGAAGCTGGGCAAATCCTAGATAAGCAAGGTTATAAAATATGCTGGGTAACGGTTAAATGTGTTGAGGGGCTATTACTATAATGCAATTTCATTCCTTGACTTTAAAACTAGTAAGGGACGAATGCATAAGAAACTGTGGCACATTTACCTGTGCTCTCCTCAAAGCAGAAGACAGACAGATGCACTGGCAGGATGTGGCTGGCAATTGGCAAGCTGGGGGCCAGTCACTACCCACCCTACCATCAGTGGGCAGTTTGCTATAAGGTCCTGGCTTTCGATGGAAGAACCTGAACTGTCAGGCTTAGTGTCGCCTAAAGTTAAGTCCACAGTAGCTTTCCTGCCTTGTCTCCTCTGCATCCAGATTACCAAGATCAGAAATGAATGTTTTCATTAAGGCTTGATGGAAAGCAAAACCCTGCCAAAATCTAGAAGCGCAGTTGCATTTCTCAGCCATAGCGAGGATTCTGACAGTTTGTGCTGTGTTGCGGAGCTGTTTAACTGTTCTAGCCCAACTGAATCATTGTACATTGGAGTTTATAGTTTGTATCGACTCCAGAGGTGGTTGCATTTATATCTAAGATGAGTTGATGTAAACCTCGGTGGTTCATTACAGGTTCTGGAGCGTAGATTGAGTTAACTCTACCGAATGGCAGTCTGGGGAGGCAGAACTACATTTGATCTTATGCCAGATTATTGCAGGCTCTTGTAGCATTTCCCCACCCCGGGGCATGTGATTTAACTCATAAAAAAACTTTGTTGTGGGTGTGTCCCAGGATAACTTTTATTCTGTAGACAGAATGCACCAGTATTTTCCAGGAGCCTGTAATCTATTTTGGGTGAGTGATAGTAAACAATGACTTAAAAAAAAAAAAAAGATTTTATTTATTTATTCATGAGAGACACACAGAGAAAGGCAGAGACATAGGCAGGGGGAGAAGCAGGCTCCACGCAGGGAGACTGATCCAGGACCCGGATCATGCCCTGAGCCTAAGGCAGATGCTCAACCACTGAGCCACCCAGCTGCCCTGTAAGCAATAATATTAAACTCATTTATGTCTATATTATTATACTTACAATTTTATTGCAAATAAAGTAGAGAAACAAAAAACTGTAGTGAGAATTTTGAAATTTTTCTTACAGGTATTATTGTTGATGACTGACTAAGCATTGCTGACAACCGCTCAAATCTACTCTGCAGACCCTTCTTGGAAATCTGCAGACAGAGAAGGGGGTGGGGGTGAGGGTGGGGAAAGACATGTTTTTGTTTCATCTCTCAGATTATTTGATGCTGTCTTTTCCTTGGATTTCCAAAGGAATGTATACCCTGAAAATGTAAGAATTATCTGCTTTGATAGTCTCTTCCTATATCAGCCATCTCACGAAGTTCCTTGGCCTAGAGAAGATTCCCCCCCCACACACACACACCCCGCCTCCTTTGAGAGATTTCCTGCTTAAGGTAGTGAGCATTCGACACTATTTCTGCAAAGAGGAATGGGTATCTTGACCATCAAAACCAATGCAGGGAAAAGGTGGGTGTGGAGAAGATTATGAGTGATGATAAGAAATCGAGATTCTTGGCAAAATTCAAAGGCAGCTGCTTAATGACTGAGCCACTCAGGCACCTCTTAGGTGTTTATTCTTGAAAGTAGATCTTAAGGATGATAAAAGAGGGAGTGAGTGGAAATAGGGAAATAGAGTTGTGGGATGTCAGATAGGATCAGTGTTTACTTGATGGTGTGTCCTCCTGGATACTTTATCTCTAGGATCAGCTGACTATAATGAAAGCCAAGATTTTTAGAGTTGAATCAACATTAGGGACCTTCATCATAGGCAAGATCCGGGCCTGGGCTTTACCACCCCAGATGTGATCTCCATTTTGCCAAAAGTTGTGAAATGCAGCTGGTATCTTGGGTTACATCATGCAAGTGGATCACTGTCCCTTTAAAAGAAATCTGACAGTTGCTCCTTTTGAGAGCTGGAGGTCAGTTTCATTATGGAAAATGAATAAGGGGAGAAAACGAGTTTCAAAAACATTTGTGCTTTGAAGCACTGGCCTAGGATAAGTCTATTAGAATTTTTTTTAAGATTTTATTTATTATTCATGAGACACACAGAGAGAGAGAGAGGCAGAGACATAGGCAGAGGAAGAAGGAGGCTCCTTGTGGGGAGCCTGATGTGGGACTCGATCCCAGGACCCTGTGATCATGACCTGAGCCAAAGGCAGACGCTCAACCACTGAGCTACCCAGGCGTCCCTCTAATTAGAATTTCTTAACAAAGTCTGATTATAATTATGATTATAAATTATCATTTATAAATGATTATGATCATTTATAAAACTAAAAAGCTTGCAATTTTTGTCCCCTAAAGAGTAATATGAGCTAGAAAGGTATTATCGTTATTTCTCAGGGCAAAAATGACATTTGAAATATTTAGCAACCAGTGCAACAAAGGACTTTAACCAATTAGAAGAGATGGTCAGATGCTCATTTCTAATGCTTTAACAGCATCCTGAATGCCCCCAACCCTGCCAGGTGTTAACTTTTAGATTTCTGGATTGTAGGGGTCAGGGGGTTCTGAGAATCCTTGAGGAGAGAAAGGAGTGATGCCACATTAAAGGGACTCAGAAAGGATGGTCATTTACTTCAGAGCCATGGCTATTTACGGATTGAAATGGAGGTGTTTCAGTATTTTAACTGGCACATTTGTGATCGTCTCTCCCAAATGGTCCTTGCAAAATCCCAGGATCCCTCATCTCATTCTAACGTAAAACTGTGTTGAAAACCATGGATGTAATTCATCAACAACTTGCCTTGATCATGGCATATAATCACAAGTGAGTGGGGATCACAGTGGTCAGTAATATATGTTCCAAGGAGCGTAAAGCCTTCTCAGTTTTGCTGCTGTTCTCTCCTGAGAGCAATATCTTAGTCTCAACTCATAATATGTCAGCATAGACTCTGATATTCTCTCTGCGTCCAGGAGACTCTCTTGGAGTAAATTCATTAAATCACCAAATATTTATTAAATGCCTACAACTTTGAGCACCAGTAACATCAGGAGCCATTGGTACCAGAGGCAGTAGACTCAGGAAAAATGACATGAAGTGGCCTTGCTTTTCTCTGGACATGCCTACCCAGCCAAAGGGGCAAAGTGAGTGTGAAGACTGACACCTCCTGCAAGGTAGGTAGGAAGTGACTATTTTAATGGTCTTTGTGGAGTGTCTGTAGATGTTTCTTATGAATACAAGGAGATCTTTTTGAGGAGTTTTGATCCTTATTGACAGAACGGCTGCTCATCTATATGATGCCTTTGTGTAAACTACAACGAAGTGTCCTATCGTTTGATGGCTCTTTTAGCTGAACCCCTTTGTGTCACCATGCCCTGATGTGGCAGGTCCTATCCATTGGTTTCCAGTTTCCTTGCCTTTCCAGAGCTATCGGCATGGTGGCATCCTCTCCATCTTCGTGGGACCTTAGTTAGGTCACATCCTCTTCAGGACCTATTTTTCTTTATGATAAATTGATGATTAGAGGATTCTGACCCAGTCAATGTCCCCTGGTGTTCCTTCCAAACAGCAATAGATGACCTGGAGTTATTTTCCATATTTATAAATCTTAATGAAAATCAGACAATGGTCTAGTTGTTCTTATGTGTTATTTCTTAACAAGATGTGGTTTTTTAAGACAATATTTTGCAAGTCATGAGTCTCTTGAGAGAAATTCTCAAGGGCACACTAGGAGGGAACAGAATAGTGACCCATGGACAAGATCATCCCCTGTTTAGGTCTTCTTTATCTGAATTGTTATCTGAACAACAGGGATGAAAAACACCTTCCAAAGCATAGGGCAGGTAACACGTATTAAAACAAAATCCATTTTATTACCATGTGAACTTAGAGTTTTACTACCAAAGGATATTGCTACCACTTAAATCTCAAAGTGTGGTCCAGGGGATTGGCAGCATCGGTAACCCTGGGAACTGGCAAATTCTCAGGCTATACCTCAGACCTACTGAATCAGAAATTCTGGGAGGATGTTTGCATACTATGTTTTCACAAACACTCCTGGGGGATTTGGCTGTCTCCTAAAGTTTGAGAAGCAGGGCAGCATTTTAACCTCTCAAAGTAGTATCTTGAATAGCACATCACTTGATTCTCAACATCACTCTATGGATGTCACTTGGACAACTAACTGCTTTTACTGCCATTTGACACATGTCAGGCACACAGATAAGTTTAATGACTCAGGATCATATAGTCAGTTTTATATCTTTATTATTGTCTCTTGCCACATTTGGTATTTGGCATATAAACATTGTATCAGTTTCTCCTCCATTAAAACTGACCCCAATTTTACTGGTTTTTACCTATTTTTGGTTAAAAGCCTATCACCCATGCTCTTTCATGTTCTCTGAGACAATTGGTTAGGTGAATCTACCTAATTTATTACTAATTTTTCACTTTCACTGTGCTCAGTTTTTGGTATCTTTGCTCAAAAGATTGTGAGAGAGAAGTGCTATCTACTTGGGATGTCCAGCATATGTACTTTATAAAATTTAGAAATATAACATAAATGGTAGAATGCACCTTTAACAAAATTTTTAAAGATAAAATTTTAAAAGTTAAAAAAGAAGAAAAAAAATTAAACTCACCCATAATTCTCTGACCTATCATTAGCCATTAGTTTGTTTAAGTTTAAGTTTATATACCAGTAATCACATTTGTACATATGTGGAATTATGTTGTATCTGTCATTTTGTAGACTTTTTTTGTTTTTTTTTAACGTATCTTGAAAATATTTCTGTGTTCACAAATATTTTATTTTATAACCATAATAGAAACAGAATATGTAGATATATGGAGGGAGAGAGAGAAAGGGAGAGACAGAGAGAGACAGAGAGAGAGGTGAAATGGGGGGATTGATTTGGGGAACTGGCTCACATAGTTGTGAAGACTGGCGAGTCCAACATTTAAAGGGTAAGATGGCAGGTTGGAGATGTAGGGAAGAGCTGATGTTGTGGTTTGAGTCTGAAGGCCGTCTGCTAACCGAATCCTTAGGGAAGGCCTTCAGTTGATTGGATGAGTCCTATTCACATTGCAGAGAGCAATCAGCCTTACTCAAAATCTACTTATTTAAATGTTAGTCTCCTTTAAAGAATACCTTCACAGTAACACCCAGTGATTTGGGCAAATTCTGGGAAGCATCACCTGGCCCAATTGACACACAAAATTAACCATCACAAAAATATTAGCTGTAATGGGTGTGTATCTTTCATTTATATATCCAATCCCCTAAGTTTGGAAGTTCAGATTGTTCCCAATTTTTTCATCCTTTCACATAGCACATCTTTGGCTATTTGACTCACTTTTGTCTCAAAGATCAATTCAGGGTGTAGAAAGGAATGCTTATTTCTATTTAAAGAATTGACTTCTTATTGCCTAATTTCCTTTGTAGATGTCTCTACCCTTGAACCACAACCTGAAGGCTTTGGAGTGGGGAAAGTGCCAGATTCTTCTTTACCGCTTCCTTTTTCCTCAGCCTGCAGGTCACTGGGAACTGGAATGATGCTGAGTTCCTGGTCCACCTCCTCAATTGAAGAAGTGGCAGAGGCCAGTCCTGATGCACTGCGCTGGCTGCAACTGTACATCTACAAGGACCGTGAGGTCACCAAGCAGCTAGTGCAGCGGGCTGAGCGAAAGGGCTACAAGGCCATATTTTTGACAGTGGACACTCCTTACCTGGGGAACCGCTTTGACGATGTGCGTAATAGGTTCAAGCTGCCACCTCAACTCAGGTAACCATGGGTATCTGATCACCCGAGCCCCTGAGCTGATCTTCTAATTCTCTTTAGTCTCACTCTTGTCATGTACCAGCTCTAAAGTTTTTTTTTTTTTTTCCCAGTTTCCACATACATTTAATTCCCAATTAGATTTTCACAAAACATTGGTCCCAAAGTATGGCTAACAGGGATCTTATTTAGGAATGATAGGCTTTGAGTTCTAGAGGTAAGTGCATTTCTTTGTCTGTTGAAACAAAGAGCCATCTGTTAGTTTTATTTTTAATTGTATTTGGAATAACTGTGTCTAGAAGATTAAAGGAAGCTAAAAGAACGGAGACAAAAGAAGTCACATATTTGATCCCCTATTTCCTTCTTTCAGCAATATTCCTCTTTCACTGTGGTTCATCCATGGGTCAAGATTCATTCATTCACTCATTCACTCACTTATCTTAGCATATCTAGTAATCCAAAATGGAACTGGACAGGTCATTCAGCCTGACCACTACCAAGGAATTGTCCCTTTTCCCTGTAATATTTTAGGACTAGAATCATCTTGTGTCAAAGCTAAGAACTCATGGAGTTTACTGAGAAAGACCCTCACCTCCCTATTTTTTTTCCCCTTTGTTTTTGTCTTTCCCCAGTTCCCACCAAAATCTGCTCTTAAGTTTTTCATACCAATATATGACTAATAGCTTTCAGGGGTAAAACTATCTGAATAGGAATAAGAATCTTAGTTTTAATAGAGGACATTCTGATGATGGGATTTCAAAGCAAACCTCGTAGTATCTGAAATGATATAGGGTGCTTTCCTTGGATCCTAGACCTCATTTTACAACGGGCCATTGTTTACTCTCTCTATATATGAAAAGATCCAAATCCAAAAGATTTCAAAATCAAATCAGCATTCCATATCAGGGTGAAAAAATTGTTAGAAGGTAGGAATTCCATATATATTATAGAATGACATGTGTCTCAACCACTACATAAGTCCAAATACAGTCTTGTATGAGTGTCACAGAAATATTATATAGCTCTGGTGTGTATATACCTATTTGGGTATAAACTACTGTGCATAAAAACTCACCATTGAACCATATGTAAGTTAGCTGTGTGATG
Source organism: Canis lupus dingo (assembly GCF_003254725.2). Taxonomy (NCBI): domain Eukaryota; kingdom Metazoa; phylum Chordata; class Mammalia; order Carnivora; family Canidae; genus Canis; species Canis lupus. The sequence continues at coordinate 14,365,997 of NC_064266.1, forward strand.
CTATCTTTGTGACTTCCAGGCAGGTGTAGGATATTGTTTGTGTATGTAGTACCTTCAATAACCCACTAACAAAAGAGACTAACAGTGCTGTCAATAAACCCGCTCCATGTATCCCAGATGCTGGGTTACCCAAACACCCTGTCTTTCTAAGGGAACAGGAACAAAAACAAAAGTCCTGACATATTCCTACTTCTTGCCAAATTCATCAGAAGTAGATGGCTTTAAATTTCCTTAATGTGAAATCTGTATTCACCTTATTTCTCTATTTTGGTTACCTTATTTATCAGACTTTCTAAAATAATTAGTTTCCCACTATTCAGGCTTCTGACAGGAAACAGTCCTCATTACTTCCCTTTGGCCATTTGAACGAGAATTTGCTATCCTATTCATCCTCCTCTCACTACCACTACTACTAACAACAACAATAACAAATAGTGGGGTAGGGTGTTTTTGCGGCTTGGGAAGCACTTTCTTGTTCCGGATAACAAAACGTGTTTCACGGTGCTTAATTAATCCTGGCTGATATCGCTTGCTTCTCCGGTGCCAGGGCCACTCAGTCAGGAGCTGGAAGGTTGATTTGCTTTTTCCCTCTCTTTTCCCTTTGCTGCTGGGCTCCTGCCCAGATGACGAGGAGGACCATGAGACAAAGGCCCTTTTCAGCTGTGATGTGCTCAGGAGTGGCCACGACTCCCCAGCTCGTCCCATCTCTCATCTGAAGATGATCAAATACTGAGCAACACATCCAGGTTATGGGGAACGCAGGAAACCCCCCACAGCCTGAGGCCGGGGCCCCTGGAGCGCACCCTGGCCTTGTTTGTCTCTGTGAGCTTGGGGCAGGCCAGTGCCCTCTGGTCCCGTCCTCAGCAGCCCACATTCAGCAGTGGAAGGCAGAGGGCACTAATGGGAGGCCCAGGCTTCCGCTTGAGGCCACGTACAACCAGAAAGCTCATCTGGTACAGCCTGATATGAAATCAGGTTTCTTTCCGCAACTGACCTGACTCATAGAAGGTGAAGCCCGGCTTTTCAGAAGTGAAGTTTGGCAGGCGAGAGAGGCAGGAAATCCAGAGAAGAATGAGTCTGTAAAGCAGTGGCTCCTTCCAGCCCTAGCTACTTCCTCTGCCTGGGAGGAGGGGGGCGGGGGAGGGACGCGGGATGGGGGAGGGTCCCGACTCTTGGCATCTGGGACCAGCCAGGGTTCAGGAGTTTGGTAGTCTCTGCTCGGTCTATATGCAAAACACATGTATGTGTGTATTATGAATGGCACAGAGGTTCCTGAAACTGAGGGGGGACGGGTAAGGGGAATTCTCATCTGCTTTTGGAAGAAGCAAGGAATGAGGCCAGTTTGCTAGACTGATTTCCTCAGGCTTTGAAGCACGGGCCTTTTCCTGTCACTCTACCTCGTGGAGATGGTTCATTTACCCCGAGGAAAGACTTGGGTCTGTGGTGAAGCACCAGGGCAGTTGAAAGAGAAGAAAAGAAATTTCCAATCCTTGACTAAGATCAAGGTAAATCGTGACACCTACCCTTTCGGTGATTTGTGTATAACCCTATAACCCTGAAATGATTCATTAATCATGACAGCCAGAACAGATCATACTGAAAAAAGATCAGACTGTTGTTGTCTTCCCAGGACTCTAGTGATAAAAGTGACCCGTGGGGCTTTCCATGAGCAGGACCCCATCACCTCTTTGTCCTTACCACCTGGCACCCTCACCTCCATTCTCACTTTCCAGCTACACTGGCTGCCCTATGGTTCTTTCAGCATGCCAGGATTGCGGGTGCCTGAGAGCCTCAGAACTGACTCCTTTGCCTTTTACCATTTTCTGCACATCCATCCACAACTAACTTCCTCACTTCCTTTACACTTTGACATCAAGGATGGGTCTACATGTCTTTCTAGTGGGAAACCAAAATAAAAATAATTGGTAGAGATCAGAATAGAGATAAATATGTGTGGGGACCTTGAGCAGGGGTTTTGGGTAGAGGAAGATTTGTGAAGGAGATTTGGGTACATGGGCCACCAAACTCTAAATTGTTTGGTTTAGGAAAACATTCACAATATAACTGTATTAAAAAAAAATAGCAGCCTCCCAAAGATATTCATGTCGTAATCCTTGGAACCAATGAATATGTTATTTTACAGGGCAAAATGGACTTAGCAGGTGTGATTAAGTTAAGGACCTTGAGATGAGAAGATTATCCTGGATTATCTTAGTAGACTTAATATAATTTAAAGGGTCCTTATACGAGGGAAGCAGGAGTGTCAAAGTCAGAGGAGATATGATGATGGAAGCAGAAGTTGGAGGGATTTCATCAGGAGTCAGGGCATGTAGGTCTCTACAAGCTGGAAAAGGCAAGGAAATGGATTTTTTCCTATAGCCCCTGGAAGGAAAATAGCCCTATCAACACCTTGAGTTTAGTCCAGTGAGATACATTTTGGACTTCGGACCTCTAGAACTGTAGTATAATAAATCTGTGTTGTCTTATAGCCCTCATCTGTGTCATTCTAAAGGTTGTGGTCATTTGTTATAGTGGGAATAGGCAAGTCTGATTATGATATTTAAACTTTCAAGTTCAGCTTCTACCAGTTCACATCTTCTTATTCTGCTCTACTTCTTTTCTTTATATAACACTTATGTTCTAACATGCTTCATAAGCTTATTTTGTTTATTGTTTGTTTTCTGCCTCTCCTTGCTAGAATGTCAACCCTAGGTGGCCAGGTAGTTTTGTTTTACTTACTGGTATATCTTAAACATCAAAAACACTGGCATATAGTAGGTGCTCCACAAGTAATGTTGAATCATTTTATCATTTTACAGTCGATAAAAAATGTACCAGATCATGTGAGATTTACCCAATAAAACATGACTACTAAGACGAACAAGATTTTGAGCTGAGACTTAAAATCTATGCCCTGCTCATTTCTTCTAACAGCCCAACACATTGAGGGAGAAATTAGCAGGGCTATGTTCTTAATGTGTTTTCTATTCACCATTAAAGGTTGGTGGTCTATGAACCAATTTCCATATGTATTATGAATCTTTTTCTCACTCTCTCTTATTGTGTTGATATCATGGGCTCCACTGGTTACTGTTTCCTCCTTTGTTTCCCACTATGGACACACATAGCTTTGTCATTAATTTCATATCATCCATACTTGTAGTAAATAATATATATTTCTCAATAATATCTATTATCATTAGTGTTACTATTGGTTGTTCAATGATGTTTAACTTTCTTGGGCAGCCTGAGTGGCTCAGCGGTTTAGCGTCACCTTCAGCCCAGGGCATGATCCTGGAGACCCGGGATCAAGTCCCACGTTGGGCTCCCTGCATGGAGCCTGCTTCTCCCTCTGCCTGTGTCTGTGCCTCTCTCTCTCTCTCTCTCTCTCTCTGTGTGTTTCTCTCTTGTGTCTCTCATAAATAAAATCTTAAAAAAAAAGATGTTTAAATTTCTTTAGTAGTTTTTACTATTCTCACTTACTTGATTTACTAAAAGCTAAAATCATTTCTATATTAGGTTAAAAAGCATATTTGGGGGCCATTCAGGGCACAATAAACCCCTTACAAGGCCAGTGCTCTCCCTTACCTTTGGATCATTAAACAAAGCTTGGGGTTTGGAGCATTAAGTCCCAAGTAATTGTGTTATTATTTTGATGTTGCTCTTTTCCTTCCTCAAGAAATGGAATACTTTGGTTATCAGCAGCCACTTTAAGTGTTTCTTGTGTATGTGTCATAATTCAAATAAAAATAGTATTCAGGGAGGTTTCCTTCAAAAGCACTGGTAAAACACTCCATCGTGGGTCTCTGTCAAGATATCTGAAAACTTTCTCTTGGCTTCTGGCTTTGAACGACGTTTTAGAGGAACAACAAGGCTTCATTGTGCACACTGAAATTTCTGTAAGGCAACATTCATTCAAGTGTTGATCTGCATTTCACCATCCAAGAATAACAACAGTTATTTATATAATTTTATCCATGTTTCTGTTTTTTCCTATCCATTTCGCCCTTCCACCCCGCCCCTCCTGAAACACTGTAGCTTGTTTGGGATGGGGGTGGGGTGCCATGCAGAGTATATACACATACAGATGTTTTTCTTCTTTTCCCCTTCTGGTCTTGCTATGGGATTGACAGACCAAACATTTTTCTTATTAACAATATTATTTATAAGTTTGGAATTTAGTATCACTTAATACCATTTCTAGGTAATGGAATAGGTTTTCATAATAAAAATATGTTTATTGACCAAAAAAGTGTCAGTTAATTCAAATTAGGATGAACACAGAATAGCAAAGGCTATGATAAAATGTCCAACCCTAAATGGTTTGATTAAAAGAAATGCCCAAATATTTCAGCTAAAGTCTGGACCAAAGTGCAACAAATAGATGGGTACCAGTATGACTTTCCTGAGGTTAGAATTTTCTATGATTAAAGATGGCCATCTGAGTCAATGAAACTATAGAACAGACTATTCAATCCTTATTGAGAAAACTTTGCCAATAGCCTGAACAGAGTTTGGTGGGATGTGAATGTTCATGCCCGTATGATATATATACCATGTAAGGCGTGCAACCAGCTATTTCAACTGAAAGTATACTAAAAACATTAAGCCTAGTTTGTATTGAAGTAAGTATTTTAAAAAATTAAAAATAGTGTGCTTATGTATTTATATAAAAATTGTTATAGTCATTGCTCCCAAATCCTTTATATGTTCAATGGCAGAGCTAGTAGAAGGAAAGAAAGAGCTATGGCTAAGCCAGAGATTAATATACAGCTGTACTTTTACCCAAATTGGAGATTGGCTAGCTGTGTAATTTATAATGTGCAGAAAATCAAGGTGAATCCAGGTCACTGTCATCATTCAAAGACAGACTTTCAGAGAAATGAAGTTTGCAATTAGATTTGAGTCTGTAGGCAGCTAGGTCACAGGGTTGATGCCACTGTGTATCCAGATGGTCATCTATCCAGTCAGTGATCAGAGGTACAAGCAGAAAAAAACTTTGTCCCTAGTTCAGGGAACTGCCAAAATCTAGTCAGGATATCAGGATCTTAAGCCAAGAGGAAAGATTTTAGGTGTAGAGTGAGCCAGTAGCAGAGTCTTACCAGTAAGTTAGAGAAATCCTGGTCTAAGTTGGGTCAGTAAAAGTAGATACAGGGAAAGTGGGGTTGTGTCTCAGTCTGGGTTCCCCTAGGAGAAGACTATCAGTCAGTGATTTAAATGCAAGTAGTTCCTTTGGAAAATGAAGGGAATACTGGTAGAGGAGTGGGGAAGTGGTGCAAGGGAGGGAAGGCAGCAAACAGTGGGCATGTTGCCAAGATAGCTCTGACTATAGGCAACTGAACCTTAATCCTGATGGGAAATTCTGGAGATCATGTATAACTGATTTATTTTATAAAAACATAGCCTAAGACATACATTAAACTTTAAGTGACCAATTAAGTCCACTTGATTGACACATTTGGCCTGGAATCTCTCTCTCTTTTTAAAAAGATTTTATTTATTTATTCATGAGTGATAGAAAGAGGCAGTGGCAGAGGGAAAAACAGGCTCCCTGCTCTGCAGGGACTCAATCCCAGCACCATGATATCATGACCTGAGCTGAAGGCAGATGCTTAATCAACTAAGCCACCCAGGCACCCCAGCCTGGAATCTTACATCAAAACATGGAAATATGTATGCAACTGAACCTATAGATGGTTGAGGAACATCCAGTTGATCTGAAAAGAGTGGCATTTCATTTTTCATTGAATGAGTCATTGTAAAATTATCTCTAACTTTGGGAAGGTTCTCATTTTATGTATCTCTTTATTTCAGGATGAAAAATTTTGAAACCAATGATTTAGCATTTTCTCCTAAGGAAAATTTTGGAGACAACAGTGGACTTGCTACGTATGTTGCTAAATCAATAGACCCATCGATCAGCTGGGAGGATATTAAATGGCTGAGGGGGCTGACCTCACTGCCAATTGTTGCAAAAGGCATTTTGAGAGGTTTGTGTATTTCTTATACTGATCTTATGATTCTTTGTAAATATGACCATGATATGTTTAAAAGAAGAAAATCAGGAAAAATTAACGTGGAAATCTAAGGAGACATCCCACATCTCAATTCTCTCTGTTGACTTGAGTAAATAGTTCTTCATTCTTAGTTAATACACTGAAAAGCCGGGCTCCCGTGAAGTAAAAAATTACCTTCATGGTAACATGGAATACTGTTGCCTGATTTTGAAGCCATCACTAAATCAGGGAGTTTGACAAGATCTAGACAAATGGTCTTGAGTTTATTGCTGTGTCTGAAAGCTACAACAAACTGCTCTCAGACCAAAAAGAAAACCAAACTGATATCATGACAACCAGATCTGTTTCAAGAGCCTTTTCTATTTTTCTCTTGTTCCATGCAAATACCAAAGACTAGCACTGATTTTTGAGTGTGGTGAATCCCACATCATCTCCTTCTAAAGAGGCTGACTACAACATTAAAATCCTCAAATATCACATCATGGGTATTAAGAAACTTGACTGCTTCCCCAGTATCCACATGTATTCAAATCCCACAGGGAGGTACCGATGACTTCAGTAATTTGGAGTATAAATGCATTCACCCACAAAAATGTTTTCTTGCCTTAGAAAACATTTTTTTCAGTTGATTATATAGAAAACTGCCAAAAACTTATTTTAAATGTGAATATTTAAGCAAATGGCTCTGAAATGAGAGACTCTATTAACTTATCTCAGGGTCAACAACAGCTTCTAATCACAACATTTCATCCGTGTTATTTGAATATGTGAGTCACGTGGCCCTATTTATAAAGCTATAGGCATGCCACAGGCTTTGTTTATTTAATCTTAAGGATGCAGAAATGAAGTTAAAAAAATAAAAGAATGGACCCAGTAAAGCTTTTAAGTAGTGGAGATATGTTTAAATCCAGATCTGTCTTAATTTGTGCTATTAAAAAATACTGTTACATTCTTCCCTGTTAGTCATACATAGTTCTAGTTCAAAATTTCTGTGGATTATATACTGCAAAGAGTAGATCTTAGTGTGAGAGACACCTTTCAACAACAGTTTCACTTACTTGACTGGTATCCATATTATCAGCCATGATTGTTAGAGCTATTAACCTAATGGTTCTGCCCCATTCATTCATTCATTCATTTATCCATTTAGTTATTCACTCACTCAGGCATTCATTTTGTAAACATTTATCATGCTTAATGTGTGCTAAAGTTGAAAGTAAAATAATAATTTGAGGTCCTTGGCCCAAAGGAGAGCCCATTTTTGTAGGAGACAGACATGTAAACAAGAATTTTGGGGGCAGTAAGATGTTACAGGTGCTGCATACAGACATGCAGCATTAAGGTGGGGTATAAAATAGGGAATGGAAATTTAGAAGAGTGGTTTAGGGAAGGTTTTATTTCAGAATGAAAGATAATGCCTGAGTTTCCCTTGATATCAAAAGACGCAGACTGGAATAATGGCAAAATAAAGCAGTCTGAGTAACACTTTATGAAACATGTAGGCTTTAAGATATTTGAGAACCACTGAGGCTCCTGATCAGGGAAGCAACCTCATCAGATTAGCATTTTAGAAAATCAAGCATTGTATAATGGACCTAATGGTGGCAAAGTTGTGGTCAGGGGGACATTTAAGAAATGGTTATTGTCCAGGCAAGAGATGATGGTGGCCTACCTCAGGAAACTGAGAAGGTGTGATTGAATTAGAAAATTAATGCCATTCCAAGTATTTAATTCACTCTCATCACATAAGTGGCCGAGGGCAAATGGCTTAAAACACCAAAGAAGAATGAAGTTTTTAGTCTTATCTCCTATTTGTCTGCATTAAATAGGGAACATATATAAGAATGAGGTTATTTAATTTTTTTTTAAGATTTATTTATTTATTCATGGGAGACACACACAGAGACGGAGAGAGAGAGAGAGAGAGAGAGAGATAGGCAGAGACATACGCAGAGGGAGAAGCAGGCTCCATGCAGGGAGCCCAATGTGGGACTTGATCCTGGATCCCAGGATCATGACCTGAGCCCAAGGCAGGTGCCCAATCACTGAGCTGCCCAGGCATCCCGGTTATTTAATTTTTTAACCAACTTTTCAATTTAGGATTTGTAATATATACCATTTTCTACAACTCTGTCCTCTAGGATATGATGCAAATCTATTCAATTAGACTTCACTATCATGTGCTACATTGAGAAAATACTCTGGCTTCTAGAACTTCTTTCTGTGGTCATCTTACCTAGAACCACCACCCCCACCATCACCTCTTTTTTTTTTTTCTCACTCATATGAATCATATGACATCTTTCCACATATTTCATAATGTTTTACACACAGTAGATAGACCAAATGTTTATTGAGTAGAATCCTCAGTGAAAACTATGAGTCTATATAATTAGATAGAGCTCAAAATCAAGAGAAAGAGAGATGGAGCATTTGGCATTTGAAAGGAAATAACTTATTTATACATGCACAGTTTACATTGTCTAGTTTTTCTGTAACTATTTATTTCATTTATTTAACAAACAAGAATCATCTCCATGACAACTGCATCAAGTAGTGCACAAACTCAATCTTGGGGGTGGGGGCAAGGAAGGAGTAGGGCAAATTCTGGGAAATCCAGTTCTCACTATTTCACAGATCTTCATCCAGAAGTCACATGGGTAGACTGAATGTCACCCATCCTCTTTCATTTTCCTTTGACCAGAAAGGTATAGATTATGTTTGCAGGAACATGAAATCATGGGAGCTGGAAAGACCTCAATGAAATCCCCCCTTACCACCATTTTAAGAATTGTATCTTAACGAATGCAAATTGAAGTACAAGATATAATCTCTTGCTGTGGTTAAACTCTGCCCTTGGGAAACTTCAACACAAACTCCAGGGATATATATGAGATAGGATTTGGTCTTCGCCAAAACTCATGCTAATAAACAAATGACTTTATGTACAAAGGCATAATGCTTTTCAGAATTGTTTTAAAATTTAAAAAAAATTAAACTATTCTGTGGTATTTCCATAGTGGCTTTTTGTTTCTCAAAAACTGTAATTAGCTCTTTTCCTATGTACGTTTCTTCACAACACTCTCAAAGATATTCACTCAGTGTTTCCAGATTGTGCTCAAAACTGCTGCCGTGCACCTAGGATTTAGTTACTAAATTCCTGTGAGATAGCAGAGCCCTGAGTCCAAAGCTCCAAAGGCTGCAGGGTAAATCTTGAGTACTTATATTTCACTTATTTTTTCTGATTAAATATAGAAATAATATATCAGTAAGATAGCAAACAGTGCTATCCTCTACTGACTGTTGTATTTGTCAATCAATTAATGTATTAATTGGTAAATTAACATATGTGGAATGCCATAACAGTAAACTTTAAGGATTAATGAAAATATGAAGTTTTTCTAAGTCAGAACATTTTCACCCTCCTGTTAAAACACACTGTTTTCCTCTCTGGGTTAAAATAAAATGTAAAACTTGGACCAGGTTTCATAGGCAACTAATGAAAGGGGTTCATATTTGGTCATAAATTATTCTTACTTTGCCTCTCTGGATACTCATGATCTTATCTTCTGAGCAAACCATTCTATCATTTCCCCCTACATTCCCAGCACTGTCTAGAAAACCTGGAAAACCACTTGAAATGACAGGAGATGAAAAAACTGTTGCTTAAGTAGCATTTACTTCAAATGAAAGGCTCTTTATAATCATAATCCTGACTAGGATGAAAATTTATTGTTATAGACAAAGCTCAGACTTGCCAAAAGCATCCAGCAAATGGATTTTCCTTCACTTACTCATTTTCTGAGTTTACACTTCCTGCACCATCAGATGAAATTAATAGTAACAGTTAATATTTATCTGAGTGCTCAACATGTGTCAGGCTCTTTCTAAACACTCCTTAAACTAACTTAATCCACAGGACAATCTTATGTAAATTATTATCCCTATTTTATGATTTTGGACACCAATGCACAAAGAAATTAAGAAACTTGCCATTTACATAGTAAGCAAGTGGCAGATACAAGATTCAAATCCACGTGGTCTGATTACTAAGCCGAAGCAGTTCGTCATTTTTTCATACTGTATAGGATCAGCTTATTGATAATTTTCAATTTCTGAAAATATAGGTTGTAACAATTCTGATTTTTTTCTTTTGATTTGATGTTTTGATATCATGTACACAATTAGACAGCCAAAGCAAATGTCCCCAATTCCAAACACATTTTACTTTGTATTAAGGCCGTATTTTTGGAGGATCATTTTCCCAAACATGTTTTAAGTTGATAACATATTGGGCTTCTTGTTCCAAATGATGGACTTGAGTACATATGTACCCTCTCATCAAACCCACAATGCTGCTGAAATTAACATATGTCTATAACAACAAAGCAAAGGAAGATGAGGAGCACACACAGCAGAGAAACTGAGAGAAATTTATGAGAGAAACAAAATGTAAGGGAACGTGTTGATATGAGGGAAATGCAAAGAAAATTGCCCCTCAAGATAGGCTCAGAGAGAGCCCTGGAGGGACAAGTGAGATTCTGCAGTTGATGCTGAAGAGGGACTAGATGTCTAATCTGCAAGTATGACAAAGATGGCAGATGAGAAGTGCAAAAGAAAGCTAGGGGATTCATGGGAGCTCTATTTGTGAAGCTCTTACAGCAGCCAGCCATCCTGTCTTCCCTCATCGCTTGTGCAACAATGGGCAATTTGGCATAGTAGCTCAATCCTTCCTAAAGAAATGAATGGATGGCTGGGACACCTAGGGGTGGATAACACTTAAAATATGACATGATGCTGTTTTCAATCCTGACATTTGAGGAGCTCACAGTCCAGTAGCCCCTTAGTTAACATTCCTTGTTTTGTCTCACATGGAGCTCCAAGAGTTTCTACTCTAGGCAAAGACTTGGAAGGAATAAAAATGATTTACAAAACAGTCCAGGGAGCCAAAGCAGTGACCCAAATCTTTCTTCCTTAAATATAAATGGAAAATGTAGCATCACAAGGCATATCGGAAACACCAAAACATAAAAGGCCAAGATAAATCTACAAAAAAGCTGATCCCAGAGGAAAAAGATAAAACAAAACAAAACAAAACAAAACCACACAAAAAACTCAAAAAAAGAACTTAAAAAATTCTAAATCATAGACTCAGAGAAGCTGAAAGTATACCTAAATAAGAAAAGTCTGCAATGAAGAGAAAATCAGAATATTAAAAAAAACAGCTCTCAAAGATGAAAAACATGATTTCTGGAATTAAAAATGAAGTTACTGATTTAACAAGAGAGTCCATGACGTTTCCCAAAATATAAAAAACAATAAGACAAATGGAAAACATGATTAAATGAAACAGAGTCCTGAAGACCCTTTAAAATGTCCAATATCCAACTGATAGGGGCTTCAGATAGAAAATATAGGAAAGAGGCAGGGAGGGAATTATTAGAGAAGCAGTGTCTGAATGTTTAGACATAATTCATTAGACTGAGAAAGCAAATTATAATTTATTATATCCCCTTATTAAATTTCAGGGGGAAAATGGGCATAAAGAAGGAAAACGAACATAACATAGGCTATTAACAAAGAGTGGGGGCCAAACTAACATCAATCTTCTTGTCAGCAACAACACTAGAAGACAGTGGAGTAATGTCTTTAAAGTTCTAAGGAAAAGGATTTTCAACCTAGAATATTATACCTAATCCAATCACCAAAGGTAAAAGTAGCTATTTAAATGCTCTGTAAGTTACCTCCCACGGATCCCTTTTTAAGAGCTTGCAAAGGAATGAATGTACTACACACAAATGAGAACTTAAGCCAAATGAAGTCATAAATTAGACTTCAAGGAATTCAACTCACAGAGAGTAGGAGCAATCCTATAGGACGAAGGTCCGCAGTCAACCTTGAGAGTAATCAGAGTAAGATGGAGAAAGAAGATAAAGAGGGGATGTCTCCAGAGGGAAAATAAGACTGTCAGGTAGACTCCTTACTGAATGTGGAGCCCAATGCAGGGCTCAATTTCACACTTTGAGATCAAGACCCAAGCCCAAACCAAGAGTCAGATGCTCAAATGACTGCACCACCCAGGCACCCTATAATTGGAAGATAGTCTTAAGGCTCATGGTAACTAGAGGAAAAAGCGGTGGGGGGCAGGGGTGGTGGAAGCAATTATAGATCCAGGAAAATAAAACATGTATGGTCCAAATATGAAGCAACATTAAAATTTAAAATAGGAATCAATCAATGGGATCGGGGCAGGGAGTGGGGAATCATCTCTCAATCTTGGTGCTAGGGCCTTTTCCCTGTGGGTGACTCAGAAGTTTCCAAGAACACTTCACCATCTGCAGTGAGTGCATGCTTGGATTAAGACAGATAGCCAAATCAGTGTTACAGAAACATGAGATTTTATATTTAATATGAAATAAGTAGGGAATATCAATCATATATTGAATATATAACAAAATGCGTAATACAACACAGGCTTGGAGGTGAACAGATAGCATATAAGGTAATTAGTTGGTAAACACTGCCACTTCATGTAGCAGAACACCTTTCATACGACTTCATTGTGTTTTTTTGCTCATCATAGCACCTTTCTTAAAGGTGGATCCTAACAAGAACAATGCAAGTACATGATGTCTAGGTCAGCCCTGGTTGCTGTAACAAAACGCCATAGACCGTGTGGCTCACACAACACACACTTATTTTCTCATAGTTCTGGAGGCTGGAAATTTGAGATTAGGGTTCCAGCCTAGTCAGTTTCTGGTACAAGCTCTTCCCTTAGGTTGTAGAAGTCGCCTTTTCCCTGTGTGCTTACATGACCTGTTCTTTGTATGAGGAGGACCTGGGGGCATGGGGGTGTGCAGGATTGGCCAACAAGCTCCCCAGTGTTTTCTTATAAGGGCACCAATACCCTCGCGAAAACCCCACTCTCATGACCTCATCAAACCCTGCTGACTTTCCAAAGGCACCGTCTCCAGATATCATCATACTGGAGGTTAGGGTTTCAACATATGAATTTGGGCGGGGACACAGGCATTCTGTCCATAAAACATAAGCTTAACATTTCATCTACCTATAATTTTAGAAGAAAAATAATGCTACCATCATTTTTTATGGGAATATTTAAAAACCAGCAGTCAATAAAGCACAGCTTGTAAGATGATGTTTTTAGCCAAATTTTTGTTTTAAAGATTTTGTTTATATATTCATGAGAGATGCAGAGAGAGAGAGGCAGATACATAGGCAGAGGGAGAAGCAGGCTCCCTGTGGGGAGCCAGACGTGAGACTCGATCCCAGGACCCTGCAATCACGACCTGAGCCGAAGGCAGATGCTCAACCACTGAGCCACCCAGCTGCCCCTAGATAAAATTTTAAAATAGTCAGAATTAGAGGTTCTTTTATGAGTCTTTTAAAATTATTCCTAGTCAGATCTACCCTTGATTCCCATTGCTGAATTTATGAACATATACAATGTTCAGTGTTCTGTATCCACCTGCTTACATTTCCTAATGGTTTATTGGGAGCATGCTGAAAATAATAGTTCAAAACATAAAATACAAAAAATGTGTTAGAAATTGGTTTGAAAAGAGTTCATGGATTTGGTAATTTTGTGTCTGTTTTTGTAAACCTTTGCTAATATCATTTATAGCAAGCAATAAAGATCAAGATTTGCTCTTAAAAATTGGTTTGAGAGAATGTTACTCTATTTTAAAACTATATTTTAAGAAGTTAGCATATTTTGAAGCATGAGTAGAAATGTAGTGTATGATTTTAATTTTTATATATTTTTATAGACTTCAATGGCAAAACCCATTTAATTATAGAACAATAGAACTTAAGATAATTATTGAAGATATTAAAGAATATTTTTGGAATAGACTTGTTCCCTCCATGTTACTCTTCAGGTGCTTGACACTCATGTATTCTTTTATGCTATCCAAATTACAGAGGAATAATTCTGCTAAATGGTATGCTCTTATTAATAATAATAAAAATACTTAGCAGGGGTGTTTTCTTGTCAGAGTAAATAAATTTTAACTGCATGTCAATTTGCTGTCTATTGAATATTTTATGTCATGATTCAATTGTTATAAGTGCTAATATTTTGGTGAAGGAGACTGTCACTACTCTTCTAGACCTAAACTTTGATGTCTTTCTATGCTAAATGTTTTGAACAAGGTATAGATGTGTGAGGTCAGACTCCCTTTGACTGGCACCTTTCACCTTTTAAATCCAAGCATTCTATTAAATAGCCTTTTTTTTAAATTTTTTTATTTATTTATGATAGTCACAGAGAAAGAGAGAGGCAGAGACACAGGCAGAGGGAGAAGCAGGCTCCATGCAACGGGAGCCCGACGTGGGATTCGATCCCGGGTCTCCAGGATCGCGCCCTGGGCCAAAGGCAGGCGCCAAACCGCTGCACCACCCAGGGATCCCTAAATAGCCTTTTTTATACAATGTCTCTCTTGCTCTTTCCAGGTGATGATGCCAAGGAGGCAGTTAAACATGGTTTGAATGGGATATTGGTGTCGAATCATGGAGCTCGACAACTTGATGGGGTGCCAGCCACTGTGAGTTTCAGTAAATGCTGAGATTTCCCTTTCGAGTTCTCATTTCCATCACAGTTTTGACTATATCTATGCCTGGCTCTTTTCTGTGTATTTTTTGTGTGTGAACACTCCTGGTAAAATATGTGCATATAATATATGAGGCCTTGGATTTTAAATTTAGTGGTATATAACTACCTAAATTGGATCATTAATTAATCCAATACATTTATTTGTAAACTTATAAAAGTCACTGTTAAAAAATAATGAGTCCTTTGTCACAGAGATTATTCTTGTGTTCATAGGTATACTGAAAGGTATAATGTAAGTTAAAGTATGAAAGAAATGATTATGTCATGAGAGTTAGAGGAACTAACAGACAATTGTAATTATAAAAGGCTTGGGTAGAGAGTTTGAGGTCATTGGTATAAGAAGTCAGGAGGAGAGGAAGCCTGAAATTCCTGTGGTTATGGGCGTTGAGAAGCTGAGAGAGAGGGTAGGTGGGTGGGGGGAAGGAATAGAAATTCTAGCACCCAGGTAAGGGGAGGTCCCCTGCAAATTGGCTCTTCTGCTTGAGCTGTGAACTAGCTTGGCTGCATATTAGAATCATCTGGGAAACTTTAAAGAATCCTGATGTATAGGCTACACAATAGATCAATTCATCAGAATATCTGGGGGTGGGGGGCATAGGCACCAGTATTTTTTAAAGTTACCCATGAGATTCCAGTGTGCATCTATGGTTTTTCAGACACTGTACACACTGTACCAGGCAAGTTAGAATCCAGAATCTAGATATAAAAGTAAAGCAAAGTGCCTTGAAAAGACATGGGACTGAGTTAAAACTGTGAAGGAGGGACACCTGGGTAACTCAGGGGTTGAAGGTCTGCCTTTGGCTCAGGGTGTGATCCCGGGTCTGGGGATCCAGTCCCACATCAGGCTTCCTGTGAGGAACCTGCTTCTCCCTCTTCCTATGTCTCTGCTTCTCTCTCTGTGTGTCTCTTATGAATAAATAAATAAAATCTTAAAAAAAAAAAAACCCAAACAACAAAAAACTGCGAAGGAGAGCAATTTGCCCCAAGACGGTTTTCAGATGTTATCAGAGTAGTTCAGTCATGGTTTTTGTATGGATGGCTTTAATTGGGATGACCAGTGAATTTATTCGAACAACTGGAATTACAGTAGGACAAATAATTTTGTCAAGTAGTAGTGGTTTACTGTCATTGAACTAGCACGTTGATTTAGATAAATCCATAAACCACTTATATGGGTCTTAGGACAGACCCTAAACAACTATGGGGAAATATCGGATGCCGTCCATATATGTATTCACAGTTTTTCCTAAAGCACTAATGGCAGGAATGAATCTCATCTTTGCACACTATAGGATCACAGGGTCGAGAATCAAATCACAAAACTGGAAGTTTTCAGTCCTTTCCAGTTCAGCTTTACTTATAGAGACTCATCTTCTTAGGTGATATTAAATGTTGCCTTCAGGTAAAGAGAAGTGGAGAATGAAGACTTCCTCTGGGCACGGAGGAGAAGTTGGTCATAGCTTGAGGCTCTTTTGCAGATTTATGCCTTTCTTGTGTATGAAGACATAGACTTAGTGTGCAGGCCAAATTAAGTTTGTTTTCTAAAAATAAAATCTAAATCTACTGAAATCAAATCTAACTAGATTTTAAGGGGAAAATATCTAAATGGAGTGGTTTATTTCCCTCTGGCTGAGGGGATATGGAAACTTATCTAAAAGAGCTTTTTGAGCTGTGGTCTTCGAGACTGTTTTAAAAAAACAATGACACTCCCCTTTGCATGCTGTGTGAAGAGAGGAGATGCTTGCTTGAGTTTTGCCTCATACTTTAGAGCACATTTAAGGCCTATGATGGTGAGAGAAATGTGAAATTAGATTCAGTTTACAGTGAAGACATTTTTCCCTCAGTGGATAGGTTTTCAGATGAGGAGCAAAGAGTTACAAATTGAGTTCATGTCAATGTTCCTACACTCAAGATAATAATGTGGCCAAGATTGCCCTTAAAGATGGGTGCCTGGCTGGCTCAGCAGGTAGAGCATGTGATTTTTGACCTTGGGTCGTGACTTCAAGTTACATGTCGAGTGTAGAGCTTACTTGAAAAGAAAAGAAAGATTGCTCTTGAAGTAATAGTGAACAAAATGGCAGCATCAAATTGATTTTCAAAATCCATAGTTCTGGATCATCTCAAACTAGGGTCTAAAGATGGATTCTCTGGAGTCTTTGAACCCTAGGATTTTTTTTTTAACATTTTTCATTTTTGTTTTGATGCTAACTGAACCCAAACTACCTTAAACTTAAAAATATGACATTCTTTTCTAGTTAAAATGTTCAACTATAAAAAATTTTCATGAAATAACATTTGGGTTGTTAAGTCAATCATTTCAAAATTAAGTCCTTGGGCCTGTTCTATGAGATCTTAAGAGATTTTATTTTTCCTTTTATTTATTATTTATTATTATTGTTATTTATTTATTTATTTATTTATTTATTTATTTATTTATTTTTTAGAGAGTGATTGAGAGAGAAAGCAAATGGGTGTGGAGGGCAGAGGAAGAGAGAGAGAGACAGAATATTAAGCAGGCTCCATGCCCAGTGCAGAGCCCAATATATGGCTTGATCTCACGACCCAGAGATCATGACCTGAGCCAAAATCAAGAGTTGGGCATTCAACCCGCTGAGCCACCCAGATGCCCCTATTTTTCCTTCTAAAAGGTAACCATGCAATTCTACCTTTGAGAAACAGTTGATGTATTAATTAGCTTTTGCTGGGTAACAAACCACTCTGAAAGTTACTGGCCAAAATTCAATAGCTGTTTATTCATGTCACAGTTTTGTGAGTTGCAATTTGGGTTGAAATCTGCTAGAAAGTTTTTCTGGTGTTGGCTGAGCTTACTTGTATGTATGTGGTCAGCTGCTGGGTTGAATAGGACAGGCTGGTGGAGGGTAATTTCAGCAGGGATAGTTCTGTGTTGTCTCACATCTAGCACAGTAGATAGGCTGGTTCTCACAAGGTGGCAGGTTTCCTAGAGGGTAAGTGCAAAAGTGCAAGTCCTCTTGAGACTGAGGCCTAGGACAGGCGTGCTGTAGCTTCTCTCTGTTCTGTTCTCTCTATACTCTATTGGTGAAATCAGATCCTAAGGGTAGTTTAGATGCAAAGGATGGGGAAATAGACTCTTCTAGCCTCATTTCTCTTCTCTCTGGGAGGAACAGAAATATCACATTGCAAGGAAATGGAGATAAGGAGGGAAATAATTGCAGCCATTCTTGCAATTGTGAACAATCAGTCAAGCCTATAGGAACCAGTGATTTTCCAAGCGTGCTTAGTAGAAACCCCATCCAGGACTGCCTGGTAAAGTATAATGGGTGGGGTGGGGCAGAGAGTCAAGAGAAGATTTTTGGATAGTAACCTGGACTCTGATTCTTTGCTTTTAACTAAAGCAGCTCTGGCTTTATCTGCTTTTGTCTATGTTCAATTGCTTTGGTTTGAAACCCCCCCCCCCCCCGCCTTTTTTAGGGAGAGAGACAGGAAGCTGGTTGGGAGGGGGCAGAGGGAGAAGGAGAGAGAGAATCTTAAGCAGATGCGGGGCAAAATCTAAGGACCCTGAGATCAGGGCCTGAGTTTAAATCAAAAGTCAGCTGCTTAACCGCTTAGCCGAGTGAGCTGCTCAGGTACCCTGCTTTGGTTTGAAACCTTTAAAGGACTCCATACCCAAAACATCAGCTATTGGGAGTATCCTGATGGAGGCTATGGGAAGACAGAAAGGTGGGTACTCCTTATGAGTAATTTTGTGGGACAGAGAACATCCTGAAGAGTGTGACTTAGGCAGGAATGGGAAAAAGGCTCATTGTAAGTCACAACCCTGTGGGAGTCTTTTTGGGTCCGTTAGGCCATCTAGCATAGTGACTTGAATATATAGGGTCCTCAATAAAGGACCTAAGTCAGCAAATGGATGGATGAGTTAGCCAGTATATTGGGATCTTAGTGTATTTTCCTATAGATTAATCCCACCAGAGGTGAGCCCACAATTAGTTGTCTAAAGAATCACTAAGGAAGGAAAAGTCTAAATGAATGGTTTCTCAGATGTGTAGCAACCTGGAAAGAGGAAATGTAACAGTCATAAAATAGTGGATTTGTCTACTGTATTTACTTTTTTAATCTCCTCTGATCAGAATTATTTTCTGAAATATATACCTTGTAAAACGACAGCTACAGAAAGAAAAAGAGGGAGGATAGGAATGTTCAGCAATGAATAGAACATCCTTGTCCACAGACACACAAAACACCAATCTGGGTTCCGTTTTTGTAGCCCAGAATTCACATTTTAAGTATCCTTATTAGTTTCCTTTTGGGCCAGGTTGGGCGTTGGAAATAACGTAAACAGACTTGATTTGCGTGACTTTGAAAATGTGTATTGCGCTCAAGCTAGCTAATATTTTTCTTTGGTTTTGGTTTCAAATGGGGAAATACGCTTAATTATAGCTTGCATCATCTCTTGGAAATTGTAGCATTTATATGTTGATGTAACTTGCTTGACTGTAAAAGGAGGACTATGTATAGGTAAAGGGACATATGTAAATGGATCCAAAGCATGTTTGGCAAGGCAGAAAAGCCAAAAGGAAAGGGGGAAAATCATGTTACCTGCCAAACACTAAGGGGCTGCAGGCCAAAAGTTGCCTTCACTTCCTCCAAATCTGTAGCAGGATTTGGTCTTCAGCCTGTTACATAAAATTCTCTTTAAGGTTAGCCTCTACAATTTTGGGGGAGAAGTGGGAAACCTTTGGGTGATTTTAGCACAATCATGACTAGAAAAACTGCATTCGAATGTGTGGTAGCTTCTTCAGCATGCATTTTAAATGGAGATTGGACTTAATTTTATACTTAGCTATTTTGGAAAGAAATGTGGATAATTCCTCCAGATTTTACCTACCAGTCACCTTGGGAATTGTTTCGATTCTAAATGTAAAGATTTACATAAAAAAGAGACAATTGTATCAGCTATTAGCTATTAACTCTATTGGCTATCAGCCAACTCTATTAGCTATTGCCACATGATGCTATGAAACAACAGACTCCGAACTCAGTGATTTAAATCAACAGTCATTTATTCCCATGAAACTTTGTGTCAACTGGTGTGGGAGGCAGGATGGGGGGAGCAGTCTGCTGATCTGGACTTGGTACTCCTTAGGTAGCTGTGCTCCACATTTCGTGTCCAGCTGGGCTTAACTGGGCTAGCTCTGCTTCCTGAATTCCTGAATATTTATTCTGGGGATCCAGCTAAAGGGAAAGCATTGAGCAGGGGGTGCTCCTCTCATAGCACATGCCAGAGAAAGTTGACATGCATAAGGTCGTTTAAGGCCTAAGCCCAGAGATGGCACTCTGCCACCTTTGCTCACATGTTATTGGCCAAAGTAAGTCGCAAGGCCAAGGCCAACGTCAAGGAACAGGCCAGCAGGAAACACTGCAAAGTTACCTTGGAAAAAGAGTGGTTTCTGAGTGCTGTGAAGGATCAAGAACTGTACTGCAGTCCACCAGATCAACCTCTATGAGTCTCTTGTATTCTCTGGTGCTGATATAAGCTCATCGTCAATTGTCAGTCAAGACAAGGACCTTCAAGGTGCGTGTGGTCATAGTCCTTTTAAAGCAAGAAAAATATTTTCATAGAGAGTTCCTCTCATATATGGCTGGATGCAAAAGATATTGGTCAGGGAAATCAGAGGATAGATTTTTCATTGCTAGCCCTGCTTGTATTTTTATACACCCACCGCTTCCACTACCAATTGAGTATTAATTTTAACAGCTGATTTTCAATGAGTAAATAACGTACAGAATAATTTATATGAGCAAGATACTTGTATGCATACTACTATGCATTTTATAAAGCATAGCTATAGAAGGTCATTACATGTATTAAAATTTTGTTTATGTTTTTTTTTAATTGTGATTTTTGAACATCCAGAACAGAAAAAAAAAAAAGTCTTGAACTTCGAAACACAAATAAGTCACTCAACTCCAAATTTAGTTGGTGTTTTAGTTACTGACATTTGCACCCCTTTTCTTTCACGAAGAGGTATTTTTACTGTTGATTCCATACCTGCTTAGCTGCTTTCACACAAAACCCTTGTCAGATGGTCAATGATGATGGGGATTGAGTTGGCTAACAATTCAATATGCATACTATCGCATTATTGACCTCTCCTCCCCGCAGATTGATGCTCTGCCAGAAATCGTGGAGGCTGTGGAAGGGAAGGTGGAGATCTTCCTGGATGGAGGTGTTCGGAAAGGCACCGATGTTCTGAAAGCTCTGGCCCTGGGAGCCAAGGCTGTGTTTGTGGGGAGACCAGTCATCTGGGGCTTGGCTTCACAGGTAATTGGAGGACAACAAAATAAATATATAAAACAACAATGGTGAGATAAATGCATGAATCAAGTCAGACCGACTTACCTCAAAGATCTGTATCTTTTACTTGCTTAGGGAGAGAAAGGTGTTCAAGATGTCCTTGAGATACTAAAGGAAGAATTCCGATTGGCCATGGCTTTGAGTGGTAAGACTTGCCATTCTCCTTCCCAACTTTCTTTTCTCTTTGTAGGCTTTAAGCCAGGTGGAGAGAAGTAAGCTCAAGGGGGAAGAAGAGGAGTCATCTGGACTGTGATGAAACTTGAAGTTGGCTCCATGCTCACATCTCTAGTACAGAGCACTCTCTGCAGAGAGGAAGTCCACAGGGTGCACAGCCAGTAACAGTCACTTTGCCTCTACCTTTGACAGTCAAAACATCAGGGCTGTTTTGGCAGATGTGAGCACCTGAAGGGTAAATGCTATACTCCTCATCTCATAACACATGAACCAAAAAAAAAAAAAAAAAATCTAACTGGTTAGTTAGCACCTCCCCTGGTGTTTCTACGTGGCATTTCAAACTCTACCTGTTCAAAATGAAACTGCTAACTTTCTTGATTGAACCTGCTCCACCTGAAGACCCTCCAATCTCGGTTCATGTTTGTACCATTGTTTCAAAAATCTCGAGTCATTTTGACTTCTCATTTCTCTCACACAGTCACTTCGACGGGAGCTCTATCTGCATAATGTGATCGGATCCTGACCTCCTTCACTACTGCGATGGTTTCTCTATGTTTCTTCCTAGTCAGAGCCTCTCTCCCCTTGGGCATTGCAGGTCTGTCTATCTTACCTTCCTCTCCCTCCCAGCTTGTTCTGATCACGGCAGTCAGGACAATCTCTTCAAACAGGAATTCAGATCATGCCACTGTTCTGAGAACCCTCCAATGGCTCTTGGTTTGTTTAGTCAGCCTAAATGCTGAAGTCCTTACAATGATCTACAAGACTTTTATGTGGTTTGACTACTGTCACGTCTCTGACCTCAACTCCTGCTACTGTCACCCTTCCTAATTCTGCCCAGGCCATATTTACCTCCTGCTGTTCCCTGACTATGTCAGACATGTTTCATCCTGAAGGCTATTCCATCTGCCTGGGTGCTCTTCTCCTAGATATCTACATGGCTAACATCCTCTAAGTCTTCCCTGAAATTATATTTTCTCAAAGGGTACCATCCTGACCACTTTATTATTTATTTATTTATTTATTTATTTATTTATGAGAGAGAGAGAGAGGCAGAGACACAGGCAGAGGGAGAAGCAGGCTCCATACTGGGAGCCCAATGTGGGACTCGATCCTGGGACTCCAGGATTGCGCCCTGGGCCAAAGGCAGGCGCTAAACCGCTGGGCCATCCAGGGATCCCGTAACCACCCTGTTTAAAATGTCAATTCATCCTCCACCCACCCACCCACTCAACTTTCAGATTTCTTCCCCTGTTACTATTTCATTCTTCTCCCATAGCACCCATCACTTATAAATCGTTTATCATATAATTTACTTCTTAAATTACTTACATCATATATTATCTTCTCCTCTGTAGAATATCAGAAGCAAGAGGCAGGGATCTTTGTCTGTTGTCTTTTTTTTTTTTAAGATTTTCTTTATTTATTTGAGAGAGAGACATCAGGTGAGAGAGAGAGAGAGAGAGAGCGAGAGAGAGAGTGATAGGGTAGAGGGAGAGGGAGAAGCAGACTCTCCACTGAGCAGGGAGCCTGACTCGGGACTCGATCCCAGGACCCTGGGATCACGACCAGCCCTGAAGGCAGACGCTTAATCAACTGAACCACCCAGACCCCCCTGTCTGTTGTCTTTAATGCAGTATTCCCAGTGTGTAGAGTAACTCCTGGCACCCAAAGAGTATTTGCTGGAGAAATGAGTAAAAAATAAACACCATTATTACTAGTGGCTGTTTTGAATTTGACTCAGAATGGACTTCTAGATGCAAAGAATGATTTTGAGTCAATAATCCATTTCTGAAAGTACTGAGGGTTTCCTTTTCTGTGATCCATATCACAGATGGTCCTCGTAGATAGAATTCCCGAGATCAATGGTTTTACTGCTACTGCACTGAGCCTGTGTGGACATAGCCTCAGCAAGAAGAATGCCATTCTGTGAATCCTCACTATGCATTTTAATTTGCTACAGACATATCCTAAAAGAGAGCTTTCAGCTGCTGACTCTCTATTAAATGTGGCAGAAAGAATATACTCTTTGTGTTAATAAAAATATGTGCCAGTCATTTTTGTGTTAAGGACTGTTTAGGTAATAAAAATGGTCTCATGCCACATAAGATTTGGCAAGCCTACCTTGAATCATAAACCTTACATTTGTCAAGTTTTACATTCCTTGGGAAAACGATTACCTGCCTGATTATTATTGCATTCATTTCATATTAAATGTATGCATTATTTTTTCAGGGTGCCAGAATGTGAAAGTCATCGACAAGACATTGGTGAGGAAAAATCCTTTGGCCGTTTCCAAGATCTGACAGTGCACAATATTTTCCCATCTGTATTATTTTTTTTCGGCATGTATTACTTGACAAAGAGACACTGTGCAGAGAGTGACCACAGTCTGCAATCCCCCACTTCAACACAAAGGGTGTCGTTCTTCTCCAACAAAATAGCAATCCCTTTGAGCTCATTGCTTTTGACTTTTCAATGGGTGTCCTAGGAACCTTTTAGAAAGAAATGGACTTGCATCCTGGAAATATATTAACTGTTAAAAAGAAAACATTGAAAATGTGTTTAGACAACGTCATCCCCTGGCAGGCTAAAGGGCTGAAAAACAAAAGATAGCCTTTGGTAAAATTGGAGGTAGCTACACTGAGGTAAAAAGATAATGATCTCACTGTTTATTAACCCACATTGTGTTTAGATGTCCTTAAAGCAGCGTTCCTAAATTGTAAGCTCAGGTTCAAAAGGTTGGATATGCCTAGAGAAACAGGAGATTTAGATTTCCCAACACTGAGGAGTCAGCTCTTGATAGAATTGTGATGAGTTGGTGGTAATTTGTGACTTTCTAGATACTTTTTAACCCCCTGACTTATGCTACTTCTTTAATGTAGATTTCTCTTCCTATCTTTAGTGTTTGCATATATCTGAATGTTTTATGCTATGTATATTGCTTCTTAATCAGAAATAAATAAAGCATTTTTGAAAAGAATCTATCTGGGCCGTTTGTAACAATATGAAATTTAATCACTTTTGTCTCTGAACCCTAGTAACTGCCCTGTTCCTCATTCATTCTCTTATACCTTCTAGCTCTTCTTTATTCTTTTGCTTTTTTTCCCACTTACAGTCATATGCAGGGCCAGTAACATAATTTGGGAAGATCGCGCCAAATGAAAATGTGGCCCCTTTGTTCAAAAAGCAGGAAAAAGACTTTTCTTTCCTTCCACAGTTTCTCTCTTAACCTGTCATGGCATCTTTTATTTGCTATTTAATGAAATGTTTCCTTGGGCATGAGGATGCTCACAGAGCAATTGTAGACCCTACCACACTGTGATGTGCCCTGACTCTTCTGTGCCTGTGCCCAGGACCCTGCCAGGGGTGGACAGCGACACCGTCCCTGGCAGGTGGGTGAGTCAGCCCAGGACTCATTCAGGGTAGGTGGGCAGATAACAGGAGATGGGACATTGTGTGATTCTAGACTCCAAGCCCCTAGCACATGTTTCATTGTCCCTTGGCTTTTACTTATAAAACACAAACTCAAAGATAAAATTATTAAGAATTTCAATCCAACAACTGCAGAGCATTAAATGCAAGTGTGAAGCCCCCTTCTGAGTGTGGAATCTGGTGCAACTGTACTGGTAGTGTGCTTATGAGGCCCTGGTCGCATGACTTAAGTTTATTCCCCAAACCAGGCATTTGGCAGATTAGAGGTGAACTTGGTAGCCAAAGTAATTTTGAAATTTATCACCATCTCCCTGGTTGTTCAACCACTGTGACATATTAAATGAAACAATTGAGAGAATCACTGCCTAAAAATACGATTGTTTAGTCATCTTTCAGTGTTTTATTGAGATGTTTTATTATTTTCAGAACTCTCTCTCTCCTTCCCTCCCTTTTTCCATTTTCTTTAATGCTGGGCCTTTCCTAAATGATGGACACAAACATAGTGCTTTCTTTCTAAAATTATTAATTTAGCCTGATAAAAAAGAATTGTCTAATGTGATAAAAAGGAATAATTACCCTTCAATGTTTTCTCCAAATGCAAAGAAGGAATATTACTGTCACATCAATGGTTTAATGTAGTTACAATTAATATTAATCAATTAATAGGTATATATTAAGTGCCTCTTTGATTCCCCCACCTGATTCAGAAATGCCTTAGATGTTGGCAAGGAATGTCCACTTTGACCACATCATAGTATGTGGTTGGGTGGTGAATACAAAAAGTTGACAACTTTCCCAGCAAGTGGACATCCACACATGGTGTTTTAAGTAGGTTTTATGCAAGTTTTGTGAAATGGGAATTAGTGCTCTTAATTTGTGAATTTCTGGACATTTTATGACTCCCAGAGCCATGCTACCTAATTGAATGTAGATTTTCACTTTTTTTCTTCAGAGTTGTAATATTACTGAAGCCTCTATGATATATATTATTTCCATAATCAGAAGGATATAAAGTTGTCTTTACTTTTCTTTAAGAGTACCTCCAGTCCAGTTGTAGCAATCCTAGAATGACAGCTACCTGATGGCTAGAACAGAAATGGGGCATGCTGGGTGCATATCTCTTTCTGAAGATTTGTTACTTGAACTTGATAAAAGTTTTCTGAGAAAGCCAATTGACTTTTCCTGATGCTGAGTCTTCTGAAATATGTTGGGGAAGGGATAAAAGGGAATGTATAGTTTAATCTAGGCCAACTCTGCTTTTGTTGGACTGTTATTTAATGGGTATAGTGCTCTAGAGTAGTGTTTCCCAAACTACAGAGTGTGCCATGATCACCTGGGGGACTGGTGAAAACATAGCGCTAGGCTCATGCCCACAGGTTCTGATAAGTAGGTCTGAGGAGGGGACTGGCAATCTGCATTTCAAACCTGCTTCCAGGTGAGGCTGATACTGTTCATCTGGCCATCGCATTTTGAGAACCATCCATTTAGTCTAGAGCAAGAAACATCAAATCAGATTTACTGGGCCAATCATGTAATAAGCCAGCTGTTGGATATGGACAATGCCCCGCCTACAAAGGACAAGTTGTCCTTAGCCAATTGATTCTTTTTGTTGAATTTTATTTCTCATTGAGGTATAAAGTGCTTACAGTGAGGTGTGTAAAGTGTTGAAACCTAAGTGCACAGGTAGATGCATTTTATATATGCACCTACCTGACCACACCACCATCACCCAGATAAAGATATAGAACATTTCCATCATCCCCAAAAGGACATGCTCTAGGAATTTTTTTAAAGATTTATTTATTTATTTATTTATTCATGAGAGACAGAGAGAGAGAGAGAGAGGCAGAAACATACACAGAGGAAAAAGTAGGCTTCTCGCAGGGAGCCTGATGTGGGACTCGATCCTGGATCCTGGGATCATGCTCTGAGCCAAAGGCAGACACTCCACTGCCAGAAGTAAATTTATGCTAAATTCCGTCACCACTGATTACTTTTGGCGGTTCTTAAACTTTGTATAAGCAAAACCATACAGTGTGTGCTTTTGTTGTTGGTTTCTTCTTCACAATATGTATGAAGTCCATTCATGTTGTTGAGTCCTGCAGGGAGCAGGTAGTTCTATTTTTTACTCTGTAGTAAATCCAGTGTTGAAAGTACCACAATTCTGTCCATTCTCCTATTGTTACATGTTTGCATTGTTTGTTTGCAGTTTTTCTACTGAAAGCCGACCTCAACTGATTTTTTTGTGAAAATATAAGCTTGGTATTATTTTTGATTCTTCAAGAAAAGAGCTAGACATCCACATTTTTACAGAAAGATTTTAAATATTGGTGAATATTTAACATTGCGAACATTGGGCAGGTCATGTTAAACACGGTGTGGCCTGTGTCTGGCCGGTGGGTCACTGGATCTCAACGCCTGTAACGTTTTGTCCTCACAGATGTTTTCCTCATGGCTTAAATCCATGAGGATTTTATGCCCCTACAGAGTCATGCCTGAGACATGTAGCACTGATGTGGGATTCTGACAGAAGAATTCCTCAGAATCTCTTTTGTTTAAGCTTGCTTATATTCTACTACCTGGAAGACTGTGGGTGTGAAGTAAACTTCCTTCTCTCCATAGGCCTGGGAAGCCCAGGTTCACAGTCTTAGAGGAATGAATCAAATGGTATTGCTGCTTCTTAGCGTGCAGTTTGCAAACTGCCTCTGTGTCATTGCTGTGTTATTTATTCATTTATTTATCTCACCAAAACATTAGCATTTGTGAAACAGCTTTAGAGGGTTGTGGTGGATTAGTACAGCATGAAAGGAAGTTGTGGCTTGTTCTCACACAGAGAGAAAAGACTTCTCATTGTAAAATTCATAATCTATTTATTGTCAGATAGGCTGTATTGCATGTCAGTTGCATAGCAACAAAACAAAGTTTGTTTAAAAAAATCTGAAGGTTTCTTATCACAAAAAGATAGAGGATATTTTCTGAACTTATATTTGCTTCCACACATACTCTGTCACATGCCAATAATAGAAGGACATCAGGATGAGAGTTTATTTTGGGTAATATAAATGTTAACCCAAATGATGGAAGGCTATTATTATATGTTTATGTGATGGGAAATCTTCTTCATTTTAAAAGATGCAATTTCCTGTCTTTATACAAATCTACCTTGAGCAATAGCTATCTTCTTTTCTCCCTAATGTGGTTGCTCGTAGTTGGTTGGAAGAAACAAGAACTGCTTATTTTTATCTAGTTACCTGTTTGTTTCTCCACTGACATTTTTCTGAATATCATTTTAGATAATGAACATGGGTGCAACTGAAAAATTTCCAACATCTTCCACAAACTGATAATTGTTACCTTAAATAATGCCAAAAATTCAGAGTTGAATTCAAGCAAACTGTAAATTTGATTCAGTTTGTTCATTTGATTCCATATTGCTGCAGAAGACATTGTGGCTTGGTTTTTTTAGCTGTATTCCCTGGTTGTATCATCTGTCTTGAAAGCTGATTTGTTTTCCATTACAAACTCCTCAGTCTGTTTTTAACAGTGGGATCTCCTTGTTGGTAGAGTCATTTAGGGTAATAGACTTCACATTATGTGTTAGAGTTTCACTAAGTGAAGATCAAGGCCAATCTGCCCCACAGCACTGGATTAGGATCCTGAAGATTGGAGTGACTAGTGGAGTGAAACAAACCTTAGGACCCTCAGATTCTCAGCTCTGAAATGAGGACACAGCATGGTGAACTATGTGAGAACAGATCATGGATTATACACCAACAATCAAAGTCATATTAATAATAATTATTATCAAGATAGATAATATAACAAATTCTGACATATATTTTGTTTTTATATTATTTATTTTGAAAAATTAACTTGTTTGTAGAAATCTTTAAGAATTGTAAGCAACTCAACCGAGTAAAGATAAAAATCGTATATTTTACCACATAGAGGTAATTGTTGCTTAACTTTGGTGAATATTATTCAGATTCTGTTATACACATATAATAAATAGCAGTTGGAGAGATAGAAATGGCTTTACTAGAATAGGACTACACAATAAGTGTTACAGGAAAATATTCAATTTAGTTGAACTTGACTTTAGTAAGAGAAAGTGAAATTGAAAGGATTCTTAAAATTAAGGTAATGTTCTTTAAAAAAAATATAGCATAAAAGTGCCTGCTCATATTTTTAAAATTATGTAAAATTTAACAGGTTGGAATATTTCCTTTTTCTTTTTTTTTTTTTTAAGATTTTTTATTTATTTATTAGAGCCAAAGAGAGAAAGAGAGAGAGAGACACAGGCAGAGGGAGAAGCAGGCTCCATGCAGGGAGCCCGACATGGGTCCAGGTCTCCAGAATCAGGCCCTGGGCTGAAGGCGGCGCTAAACCGCTGAGCCACCAGGGCTCCCCTTATTTTCTGTTTTTGGCATATACACATTACAATTGTAGACCGTATCAGTTGACTCATTGCTGTAAAAAAAATGAAGAAATTAGCCTCTTATACCCACTCTCCTCTTCTTTCTCCCTTTCTCTCCCTATTTTCTTAATATACTATTACTTTTATACCATCAAAATAGAAAACATCCTCCTATGGAGTAATAATTTCCAAAATTGTTTTAATATTAGTTTTCATTGAAATGAGTTCAATATTTACTATAATCTTCATAGCTTCTCTATCCCCTCATTCTTGACTTTAGTTCACTTCTTGGTTTCCTGCATTTTATTGGTAAATTGTATTTTCTTTTCTCTTTTTTTTTTTTTTTTAGAGATGGTAAATTGTATTTTCAAGAAGAGCTGGATCTCTTGAGTGTGTTCATATTCAAAACTCTGCTGCATGCTTTTTTATTTGTATGACAGAGGAGTATAATATTTTAGGGTCATGCTTCCTTTTTGCAGACATTTTGGATTGCCATCTAGCATTGAATTTGATATGAAGAAGTGGACCCTGGCCTGCTTTCCTCCCTTTGTTGTTAACTGGCCCCTCTCTCCAAAACAAAAGAAAATGAAACAGAACCCGATGTCTGAAACACTTATTCTATATCTATGAATTTATTAACTTCAGGTGAGGTAATGCTAGATATCACATGACTCACAATTTAGAAACTGAACTATGCCGAGCATGCTGTGTTTTTATTTTTAATTTAAATATGAAAAAACCAACTCTACCAATGTCAATTATTAACTTAGAATTTACAGCATTGCTTTCTATTTTTCTGTTAGCTTGACTGATAATGTTGTAACAATGGTAATATCAATGGTTATTATAAATGTGTGGCCATTTGTTCCTTTGAAACAAAATTAAAGATTCTTATTATCCAGTTCACCTTGACCCTGTGAATGCTTGGTGATAATGAAAAAGTTTTATATATATGCTGTCCAATACAATAGTTATTATGTACATGCAGCTGGCTGTTGTGCACTTGAAATATGCCTAATATTAAATGCTTCACGTTATTTAATTTAATTAAATTCAATTTAAGTGGTTGCACATGGCTTATTGGTACCATACAGGGTTGAATAAATCTAGATGTTTAGAACAAACTTAAGTACCAAAGAAACTTTATCTAAGACTCAGGACCAAACTTACTAGATAGCTAAACCCTAGGCCAGTGACATAAAGACTTTTCCATGTAATTTTCCAACTTAAAACATAAACTGTTAAAGTAGCTCTCAACTTATATGGTAGGTGCATCAATTGTGATAGTAAATGTAATATTTTTAAAAATTATTTTGAAATTTATAATTATTTTGAAGAAATAATTTTGATCTAAAAATAAATTTGATTTAAGCAGCTTTGTGTTTTGTTTTTCTTATTAATCTTTCCAGTTGTGGTTTATGGGAAGATCTCAAGAATCTTGCTTAAAGTCTGGAGTGTATGGCCCAAACCAGCCACTGAGTGAACACTTTTTGAGAAAATAAACTTGGATGTCAATTTTCATCCTTCAGGTGGAAAGTAATATTATTGGTCAATAAGATGTAATAATGAATAGCGATGTCCTTTTAAACAGTTAGAAATGATATTTGTGCAAGCTATAATAATAATACATGCCCTGTAGTATAATCTGAAAAGAATGAGCAAAGTTTATTAGACATACTGAAATATGTCCTGTAGAGTAGACAAGATCCTGTATCTTAAATAACTGACTGGCACCAATAACGAGTCTTTCTCTAAGCAAATTTGGCGTCTTCTGGGTCAATGAACAAGCAGAATTGCCCAAACCAAGAATATACTTTTGGTTCTGATTTTCCTTTATTGTTGTTGAGACCATGTTATCTTGTTTTAATATTAATAAGAAAACCTCTCAGATTTTTTTGAAAATGTCTGAATAATAGTAGTTGAGAGGTTTGCCATATTTAAGAATATATTTTTGGTTTTATTTATTTATTTATTTATTTATTTATTTATTTTATATATTTTTGGTTTTAATATCAGCTAACATTTCAGCCATGCTGTCTATTTTAAATATTAATGAAAAATATTACTTAAATTTTTGAGAATTTCTGAATAATAATTCAATATAATATGTGTCATAATGTGAAAATCCCTGTTTCAAGTAGTTATTTTTTTTAAATGCACTAAAAACGTAGTCAGGAAGAAACTATTTTTAAATATTCTTCAATAATCTGACTGAATAAGGTTAACATTCAGTATTTCCAATCTCTCAAACACACACATGCACACGCAAATACAACAACCTGACAAACCAACAAAAATATTTGAAGATTCAGGCATTTGTAAAGTATTAATCTAACAAAAAAGGAAGAAATGGTTTAATTTATGCAACTATTAAATATCCATGATTATGGCAGAGCAGTGTATGTGAAAGCCAGAATCCCGTAAATTTGAAAATGCAATCATTGAATCAACTGGTGGTTTTGTCTGCACAACTGCATAAACAATTTGCCTACTTTCCACTAAATTGACCAGATGCTTTGTTGTCATGTAAACACGATCTAAATGAAATCCACAGATTTCCCCCAAAACCTTATTTTAGCTAAATGTTTCTTGGCTAATCTTATTCCAGGTCTGTTAACAATTTATCCAGAATGATTTGATTGGCTTTCAATTCTTTTGCCACCTCTTGTCCGTCCTTTATTGGGCAGGCAAATGATGGAGAAAATGATGCAAGTATAAGCAAATAAAACATATAAAAAAAGGTCTTTGGAAAGCAGGACACTCCTTCCAGTTGTTGGCTCTTTCACAGGAGGGGCATGATTAAAAGGGCATGGGAGGTTCATGCCCAAACTGCCTCCACATTTGAGATGCCTACTTCCAGGAGCTTATAGGAATAAGAATCTATCCTCCTTTAAATATGCTCCCTATTAGCACTCCTACTTCAAAATGCTTCAGAGTCTTCAGGTAAGTAAAAAAAGTAGCAACACATATTTTTAAAAGTTGGTTAAAAATTATATATAATGAATTAATTAAAAATCATTTAGTCTCTTGTAATTTTCACAAATGTTCACATTTTTGTTGGTTGTCCAGACCTTTCCCATGATGAAGGTTAACATGGTCCTCCATTATTTTTTATCTTGCCCAGTAGCAGGAAATGAGAAATGATAAAGCTGCCATAATAATGAGATAAGACTGACATCATACAAGAATCCAACTCTCCATATCAATTTCAATTTCAATTTATGTACTGCTGACCCTTCTGAGTTTTTGACTCTCCTTCAGAAATAAAGCATACATTGAGTTTTCTTGGTGGTCCAATCCAATATAATAGCCAATGTGATTTCCAGTCTAGATTCATTTATATTTTTGTTTCCGACAAACTAAGTATTAAGAATGAAGCTGAGGGTCATCTGGGTGGCTCAGGTGGTTAAGTGTCTGACTCTTGGTTACAGCTCAGGTCATGATCTCAGGGCAGTGAGATGGAGCCTCGGGATCAGCTACGCACCCAGCAGGGAGTCTGCCTGAGATTCCCTCCCTCTCCCTCTGCCCTCCCCTCTCTAAAATAAATAAATAAGTCTTCTAAAACATCAAAATGAAAATGAGAAATATGAGACCTTGTTAGAAAATTCTCATAATCAGACCTTCTTTGCACTATTGAAGCAGTTCAGTAAAATGAGTAATTATGTGTGTCACTGGCTATCACATGATAGCATATCAGTTACTAAAGCAATACATTATTTAAAAAAAAATTTTTTAGCCAGGTTTATGTGGAAGGTGCAAAGGAGTAGGAGAGTGGAATTTTGTGGACATAACCTTTAATTTCCTAGAGGACCCTAGATACCATCATATATTTCTCTGAGCATTGAGGTCATGCCTCAATGAATGCTGGAGTTAAGGGGTGCCATTCAGATCTCTGGGCTTGTGACAGAGACCTCCTTCTGTCATGGCACATTGCTTTCTGCACTGCTCTTCGATGCTTTGAATACTTATCTCAGATAGGGTAGAGTTCTATTATTGCCAGCTGTAATACTTCTTAACCCTTTAGTACAACAGAAATGTGGTGTCAAGAACAATAGAAAGAGTCTCCCTCAAGTGTGTTCTCTCTGTTCATGCAGCATTGCTTCCAGTTCTTGCTACACCAAGTGCATTCAGAGAGGAGCAAGCAACATGGTAAAGATGTCTGGATATCCAGTCCTGCTGACGGAAGGTACCACAGTCTTGGGGTTGACACGTGACAATCTTTACTTCCTTACATGCTGCTAAGTAAGTATATGGGTAAACTCATGCTGTGTTGTCTGTCCCAAGAACAAAACAAACATCCATAAGGAAAAATTATGAGGAAATAGTGCTAGAAGCTAGGTTTTTATGTCTATGAAGCCAGAGAATCTCTCTGTCTTGTTTTTTTTTTTTTTTTTTTTTTTGGGGGGGGGGTATTACCAGCACATTATCTGAAAAACTGTAGTTATTCAAAACATGTGTGTGTGTTTTTTAAAAATTTTATTTATTTATTCATGAGAGACACAGAGAGAGGGAGAGAGAAACAGAGACACAGGCAGAGGGAGAAGCAGTCTCCATGCAGGGAGCCCGATGTGGGACTCGATCCTGGCTCTCCAGGATCATGCCCTGGGCCAAAGGCAGGCGCTCAACCGCTGAGCCACCCAGGGATCCCCAACAAAACATGTGTGTTAAATTAATCAATGAACATTTGTTGGGGATATTATAGAGATTTTTTTTTTTTAGAGCCAATTGACATTTTGCGTTTGGCATCAGATATAGCAAATACTTAGTGCATTCCACTTAGATATTTAAAATTACAATATGTAATGGGAAATTCTAAGAACTCTGATTTTATATGTATTTTATCATCATGAATAGCTATTGTGGAATTGTGCTTGGTTTTCAAGACAAATTAAAAAGGAGGATATTATACTATTAAGTATAATTTTCTCAAGGGTAGATTTCGTAATTTCAAATTTTTGATTATATATGTATATGTATATATATATATGATTTTATTTATTTATTCATGAGAAACACAGAAAGGCAGAGACATAGGCACAGGAAGAAGCAGGCTCTCCATGAAGAGCCCAATGCAGGACTTGATGTCACTACCCCAGGATCACAGACTGAGCCAAAGGCGGACACTCAACCACTGAGACATCCAGGTGCCCCTAATCTTTTGTGTTTTAAAATAAATAGCTACCAAACTGAGTTTCATAAATTGTTTAAATGTCACAAAGTCATGGAATTTTAGAGTTGCTTGGAATATGTCAGTTCATGTGGCCATTACTTGTATTCAGTGGGCAAGTCCCATGATCCACTCTGAATAATAGCTTTATAGTCACATAAGTTAGGTGATGTGAGTGTGCCACATCACAATCATTCAAGAGTTAGACCATAAAAAGTGATGAGTGATTGATATCTATTTAGTCCCTCTGAGAAAATTAATTTTTCTGTAAGCATCCTCGAAAATATCCCATTGAGATTTTGTAATTCATGACACTTTATTGGAAAAAACAAAAACAATTTGAGTGAGGTCAAGTGTAAGGAGGTTTTTATTTATTTATTTATTTTTAATCTCACTAAATCATAGGAAGTGTTTAAAACACCAAGCCAGGGGATCCCTGGGTGGCTCAGCGGTTTGGCGCCTACCTTTGGCCTAGGGCGCGATCCTGGAGTCCCGGGATCGAGTCCCGCGTTGGGCTCCTGGCATGGAGCCTGCTTCTCCCTCCTCCTGTGTCTCTGCCTCTCTCTCTCTCTCTCTCTCTCTCTCTCATAAATAAATAAATAAATCTTTAACAAAACAAAACAAAACACCAAGCCACAGGAAAATCATGAGGGCAATTGAGCCTTGGGATACTTGGGTTTAGGAATTTAAAAGCAACAAGTACTCGGTTTTTGTTTTGTTTTGTTTTTCATTTTGGTTCTCTCTGAATGTTAGCTTTATTGCTTTCTCAATGCAGACAGTCAACTTCTTCTTGATGGCTCACAAGGCTACCGTAGCTCCCTAGATTCACATTTCCTGGCTCTGCTGCTAAGGAGAATTCATGCTCTTGTTCCAGCTCCAGTTCAAGATTGTCTGAGAGTGGAATGCTAATTACACTTGTGCATTCCTTTCCCAATCAAAGATTGTCATAGAAAAGGTACAGTAGGTGTATAGTGCACAGTGGATCCCAAATGTTATAGTATAGAGAGAGAAGAGGGGAGAAAAGAGATGCTGCTATTTCCTGAGTAAGGAAGTTTAATTGGGAATGAAACAATAGGTGTTCCTTGTGGAAACAACAAATGCTTTTTTAGTATAAGTATATCCCATGCAGCATTTGAAACATATTTATCTCAGAAGATTGCTTTTTACCTCATATTCAACTCCACCTTGGCATTTTGTCTTTTTTCTGTCTATGTCTGTGTGCTAAATTTGTGGGCCTCTTTACAAATTAACAATGTTTTCTGGTCATACATTCGTAAAAAAAAAAAAAAAGAAACTAGAAACATACGACTTCTTTGACCTTACTCTTATGATATCTGAAGGATACATCATCACATGGCAACTGGGAAATTCAATGCTGGTTAGGGATTGCCTCAAATCTCACTGTGAGCAGTGTGTTACTTTGTTTGCTTGACCATGTGTCTGTGATCCAGAACCGTACTGTCAGTTTAAGACCACAGAATGTTTGATGGAAGTTTAACATGTTATTCCAAAGCTAGTGAGTTCATTCTTGCTAATTTAATTTCTTCATTGTTTTATTGTTGAAGTGCATAAATTAATCATATACATTTAAAGCTGAATGTCTGGTTTAATACGATACACTTGCCTATCTCAAGTATTATGTTAAAGAAATCTAGTTACATCTGCTCAACCAGGTCTTTTCCATAAATACATTGTCTATATCTACAATTAACATAATAAAGAACTATAATTCTGTGGAATGCACTATGAGAAAATCTAAAAATCCAGCCCTTTAGTGTAGAAAACTGACCCAGAAGGATTTTGACTCATCTAAGGTTAGTCAACTAATAGCCCAGAGCTAATTGATAAAGTTTTAATAACAAAATAAAGTGTAATGGTAAGTAATTTTAAAAACTTGTTTAATACAAATCTCTGTTAGAATATGCCTCATCAGTTTAAACAGCATCTGTAGACTTCAAGTAGTTGTTACTTCAAAAAATTAATAAACTTTAAAGTGGTACAATTTTATTTTCCACATCACAATGCTGAAGGAATTACATGAAGCAAGAGAGATACAGTGGTTCTTCTAAATAGGGAATGCCTGGGTAGCTTACCGGTTGAGTGTCTGCCTTTGACTCAGAGCCTGATCCCGGGCTCAGGGATCAAGTCCCATATCAGGCTCCTGCAGAGAGCCTGCTTCTCCCTCTGTCTGTGTCTCTGCCTCTCTCTCTCTCTCTCTCTCTCTCTCTGTATCTCATGAATAAATAAATAAAATCTTTAAAAAAAAAAAAAAAAGATCACCAAAGAGTAAAAGGAGTTCACCACAGAGGATGTAGAAGTCAGCTGGCATCATGGAGCCAAAACCAAAGTGTTCAAGTTGTCACTCTATTAAGGAGTCCTTTTCTAACATCTGTGGATCCTGGCTCTATGAAAACAGTCCAAGGCCTCTTTGTATACTCTTAATTATCTGGATCCTGCTATCAGGAGCTAAGCATACTTCAGTATAGAGAACCAATGGTTGGATAGCTAGTATACATCAACTAGTCTCTCAGAAGAGAGGGCAATAATCTAATTTTCTGCTTTTCTTGAGATAGTACTGGCCCCACATGCAGGCAATCATGAAATGGGCAAAAGACATGAAGAGAAATCTCACAGAGGAAGACATAGACATGGCCAACACGCATATGAGAAAATGCTCTGCATCACTTGCCATCAGGGAAATACAAATCAAAACCACAATGAGATACCACCTCACACCAGTGAGAATGGGGAAAATTAACAAGGCAGGAAACCACAAATGTTGGAGAGGATGCAGAGAAAAGGGAACCCTCTTGCACTGTTGGTGGGAATGTGAACTGGTGCAGCCACTCTGGAAAACTGTGTGGAGGTTCCTCAAAGAGTTAAAAATAGACCTGCCCTATGACCCAGCAATTGCACTGTTGGGTATTTACCCCAAAGATACAAATGCAATGAAATGGCGGGACACCTGCACCCCGATGTTTATAGCAGCAATGGCCACGATAGCCAAACTGTGGAAGGAGCCTCGGTGTCCAACAAAAGATGAATGGATAAAGAAGATGTGGTTTATGTATACAATGGAATATTCCTCAGCTATTAGAAACGACAAATACCCACCATTTGCTTCAACATGGATGGAACTGGAGGGTATTATGCTGAGTGAAGTAAGTCAGTCAGAGAAGGACAAACATTATATGTTCTCATTCATGTGGGGAATATAAATAATAGTGAAAGGGAATATAAGGGAAGGGAGATGAAATGTGTGGGAAATATCAGAAAGGGAGACAGAACGTAAAGACTCCTAACTCTGGGAAACGAACTAGGGGTGGTAGAAGGGGAGGAGGGCGGGGGGTGGGGGTGAATGGGTGACGGGCACTGGGGGTTATTCTGTATGTTAGTAAATTGAACACCAATAAAAAATAAATTAAAAATAAATAAATAAAAAAATAGGGCACAGACACAATAAAAAAAAATAATAAGTAAAAGGTCCTTTAAAAACAAAGAAAAATAAACAAACAAAAACCTTTGCTTGCTTGTGACCAAGATCAAAACATAGAATCATGGGACACCTGGGTGGCTCAGCGGTTGAGCATCTGCTCAGGTCATGATCCCGGGATTTGGGATTGAGTCCCACGCGGGGCTCCTGCGAAGAGCCTGCTTCTCCCTCTGCTTGTCTCTGCCTCTCTTTCTCTCTCTGTATCTCTCATGAATAAATAAATAAATCTTTTAAAAAAACATAGAATCACTTGTACACACGATTTTATAGGTCATTGTTGAGTCAGGTTACTCAGATAACGCAAGAGTACTGAATATCTAGTTGGGATTCTTTTTGACATTGTAATCTGATGTGCCTTGAAAAAAAATTTCATAGAGGAAGATAGCCATCTAATTCTCCTCTTGTGACCTCAAGGTGAGAATGCTCAGTATGGGGAATGGATGAGAGGGAGAGGCTTTCCCACCTACTCTAACTCATCTGGCCTCCCAAATGTCTCTGGGCATGTGTGATGATCTATCATTTCTGTCTACCATCTAGTTTTTCCTGCAGAGGCTCATTGCCTTTGATTTCCTCCAACAGTTCCTCATCAAGTCTTACTCTGGTAAGGGCTGGAGCCAGGGAGCATACAGTTGAGTGCTTGCCTCTGGCTCCCATTCTGGCCCTGGCTAGGCTAGCCTCCAGGATAAAGGCAGGAACAGGAATCCCGCCATGAGTATCTGTTCCAGTCAGATTCTTGCCACACTCGAATCTGGTCCTTCTTTGAACACCCGAGATCTTTCTCTTCAGCCCGGTGGTGTAGTGGTTTAGAAAATTATTTCCACTGTCAGGTGTGGGCAAGGTGGCTGAACCCTGAAAAATACAGCATAGTAATTACAGAAGATTTTGAACTGCAATTATTATTTAAAAATTGAGAAATACAGAACATTCCCAAGAAGATTCTTCCACCTGTGGCACTTGGAGGAACACTTGTTAAAAATGATCCTCATGAAAAAAAAAATGATCCTCATGTTCTAGAATTACCCAGCTAATGGATATATGTAGGTAACATTTCTGTAGAGACAAGGACAGACCAAATGTTGAATGCTGAATGAACATACTGATGAGCAGTCAAAAAAGGAATGTTGTGCATTGACAATATTTATAAAATTTAACTGAAAAACACGTTTTATTTATATTTATTAGTCACTTGGGTCTGGTTCATCGATTGACTATTTGCTACCATAGTCTCTTGTATCCATTTACAACTCACCTTCTACTTCAGTCTTATTTGAGTGAGAGAACATGGAAGATTTAAAGAAAAAAAAAAATCCAGATTCTAAAGTGTTGATTTGTGGGAAATCTGGATTATAGGAAGACCAGCTCCATTCCAGGCTGTGTGACAGGCACAATTTTCAGGTTTTTATGTCTCAACGTCCAGGATCTATTTAAAATTGTTTAATTCGCTAGTGTTTTCCAACATTTCTCTCCAACACCTGCCCAGGTGACTAATAAAGCAGCAGAAACAGATCAAAGCTGTGGTTATTTTCCCTGTTCTTCACACAATAAATGCCTCAGGTATCTGTCTGGCATTTTATATATAAAGGAAACCTGCTACCATCATAACCATTGATATACGTTACCAATATGTTGAGCTACTAACACATTTGCCTGTTATGTCAAGGCATCTGAAAGTTTAAAGCTTGGCAAAGTCGTGTTTTTCTTTTTCTTCTTCTATAATCCCAAGGTAAACATTAAGCAGACAGCATTTCTGCTTTGAGCATTAAAGAAAAAAAAAAAAAAAGACTGAATTTGAAAAGCCGACTAGTACACTTTGGGGATTTTGGAAAGTGTCATTTGGCTGGGAGCTGAGTGGAGAAGCTGCCATTCTGTAGATGGGATAGGAGGGAAGCCGCATGGCCTCATTCATAACTTCACAGCTCCTGCAAATATCAGCTGATGAATATTTATGTTATCCCTGGCTTAGACCAGAAAGACAAACAGGGGAAAAAAAAACGAAAGTTAGGAAAAGGTCGTCTGAACTCTGTGGGATTTTTTACCAACACTTTCCATGCGCGAGCAGTAGCCCTGAATGAAGTCATTCTGTCCAGGGGCCCTGCACAGGAAAACAGAGTCTGTTCATTAGTGCCCCGCACTTTGTTTGAACCTTGTACATTCATAGGGTCCTGAAAGGGAAACCCTTCTCCTTAAATCAAATACACAGGATATACAGCTACCTTATTATTAGGTGTTTTTTTTTTTTTTTCCATAAATTGTTGCAAATTGCTCTTCATCATCTGGTAATTTCAATGGTTCAAAGAGAGAGGAAATCAGTGAAGGAGAACCTTTAGGAATGTATATTCAGAAAAGGACAGTTCCAGGCCAGGTTAATATTTTATTTGTTACGGTTTCAGAAAAGTATCTGTAGGTGTATATAAATGGTTGAGTTACATAACTCTACTAGTATCATAGTCAAAAATATTATTTTTCTAAAATGGACTAGATTCTATTTTTATTTCAGGAAATAGTACTGCTTGAGTTCCACTGTCTAAGAAGTAATAAAATCTTGATTGCTTGGGGTTTCTTATTTAAATTCTGTATCTCAAAAATAAATAAATAAATTCTGTATCTCTCCTTTTAACTATTTCTTTGCCCATCAAAGCCACTGTTATCCCTTGCTGCCATTTCTACTATGTTTACCTCCTATGCTTTGGCCCAAGGAAACAAGAAAAGGAAACTCAGCAAGAAGAAGGAATTTCTTCACCTGCTGATATCTCTATTATCAAATTCTCTTCAGGAGAGGAAGGTGAAAAGTTTGGCTAAAGGGAAATTTGTGGCAGGCTTATGGACTTCAATGACAGACACATCCCTTGATTTTTCTGACACTCACAGAAAGGCAGGTTTCTTCAGTGGGGATATCCAGATGTGCTTCACTGAGATGAAGACGGGATGCAAGTGATTTATAAAGTGCTTCCAGGAGACATGGAGAAATGGGGCAGGGCGAATAAGACGTAAAAAGGAAAGATACTAGATAAGAGACATTCCTGGATCTTGCAAGGAACTCTAGAGCCTAATTATGTCTGAATGTTTGTCCCAACTTGAGGCAAGGAAACTGGGCTTTCATACTCTTGCACTAGTCAGATATTGGCTAAGGACTGCCCACTAGTGGTGTTGGGGCTGCTCTGGGTAGCCAGTTATCTCCATTTGCCTGGGAACTTCTTGCTTGGGGCAATAAAAAGCCCACATCTTGGGGAACACTTCAGTCTCAAGCAAACTGGGCTGGTTCAGCAGCCACCCTTGAAGGATGTAAATTCGCAGGCACTTCTGGCTCTCTGGGCAGCAAAATAGCTCTAGAAATCCAAGGTCAACCTTCTAAAGGTAGTCACAGGTTCATGCCATGTGAAGCATGGCCCATGACAGCTTGTGGCTGAGCCCAAGGACAGGGCAAGGGGAATTCAAGGGCCTT
Organism: Canis lupus dingo; assembly: GCF_003254725.2. Lineage (NCBI taxonomy): Eukaryota > Metazoa > Chordata > Mammalia > Carnivora > Canidae > Canis > Canis lupus. The sequence goes on from NC_064266.1 coordinate 14,407,108, forward strand.
TGGGTGGAGCTCAGCTGTGTCTCCTACGGCAGTCACTTCCTATAACCGGTTCTCAAAGCAACACTTACATCTTGGTAGAGATTATTTTAGATGTGGGATAGAAGGCAGGAACCTCCAGTAAGGTATTTAGTTCATCATCCACATAAAGTTATTTGTCGTGTGAGACTTGAGGGCTATGGCATGTAGGTTCAGCACTAGTGGATACTTAGAAGCAAATTTATGACGACAACGTCAACACCTGTGCGAAATTAGGTACCAAGCCACAACTTAGAGATTCGGAGAGTGGACTTGAACAAACTACCTACAGATTTCATATGGGGAGGGCACAATAAGCAACTGCCCTCCGGTGGTGACTCCCTTGCAACATGCTGCTTCCTGTGATGCTGTGGTATCTAACTCTGAAGGCACATCACATGTATCAGAAGACATCACATCATCAGAAGACAGAAGGTGCATATTCCCTAGCACGGCTCAAGCTTGATGGAACCTTAGACCTCTTTCGATTCAACTTCTAGCAGTTAATGCCAACTGCCCAAAGTAAATCGTGAAAAATCTGCAAACTTGACCCTTTTCTTGCATTCTTTTCTTAGGTTATAAACATGAAAGGGAGATTTTTTTCCCCTTGTGTTCCTCCTGGTCCATAAAAATAAGAGTGAGTGAGAAACTGGTCAATTGACTAACTGGAGCAGGTAGCGTCAGTAAATGGTGTGAGTGTTTTTAACTCCGTGTGTTGGCAGTGACAACTGTCTCACGTTTCCCACTTGGTTCTTGTGTTATTTTCCTCTACTTTCTGGAACCCTCGCAGAGCAGGCCCACCCAGAGGATTTATTATAGGAGTGCTTCCTTCTGCCTGAAGCAATCCATTATCCGCATGAAAGGATGTCTCAGACAACCCACTTTGTATCACTGTTTAGGAGAAACAGGGACTCCAAGGAATGGTTTCCAGCTAAATCGCTATAAAACTCTGGCAGAATATTATAGGGGCTGATGCAAAAAAACCCCGGGCGTCCACCATTGCTTTGTTCATTGAGAAAACAATTGAAGTGGTGGCTTCTTGTGAACTTTCCAAGTCTTTCTAAATGTCAGCCAGGTTGCTGTTTGGTCATGAGTTTAAACAGTCAGGGCACTCCTTCAAAAATCTTACGTTCGCCTACTGCCAACTCACCCCCACAATGAAGCATCAGAATGCTCTTTGCATAATAAGGGGAGAATGAAATAGGAGGAAGGAACATAACAACAACAACAAAATGTCATTGTGAAAAGTGTTGGGAAAAAAATAAGGGAGTGCTATTTCTGAATGATTTGAGTATTTTGAAAGGGCAAAGACCGATGGTTGAAGATGGACAAATTCACTAAAACTGAGAACCATAAAAGTATGAGTAAGCTTTTGAAGCAATAGAGAAGTGAATTTATAGCATGTTAAAGGAATAATATTTATTGAAACCCTATCTTAAAAATGGTTCAGATCAAAAATATGGCTAGGTTTGTGGCATTTTAGCCTTCATTTCATTATAGGTTTTGAGGTTTGAAGGAGAGCTTACCTAAGCACTTAAGCCACTGGTTAAGTAATTTTAAGTGTATCTTTATGCTTTAATATGACTGGTGAGACCAGTTACCCAACTGCAAAACACAATTGAGGATTCTGGGTACTGGCACAATGTGGGAACTAGGTACAGATTTGTTGAATGAATGAATGGGTTTTTCTCTGAATGATGAAATTGTTATGCAAAGAAATTGCAAAGATTAAATGTGCAAAACATTTCTGTTGATGGGAAATTCATATAATGTAAGAAGTTACTATCAATTTTTAAAATGACACTGATCAGAAATCAGTCTGATCAGGCTATCCCTCCAAGTGCATATCATTTCCGAACTAGAAAGGATATGGAGACTGTCCTATGCACTTTGCTTTTTACTAGACTGATGACTTTCTATGGGAGGCTAGTTGTCTAGCATCAGTCAGTCTCATGCCAAAATATTTTCCCCAGTTATGGACAAATTAATTCTATTATTTGGGGGTAGAGTTTTCTCCAGATTAGATCCGCTCCCTTTATTTCTACTTAGTGTCAATTGGATTACTTCAATTAGATACCTACAAATAAATTAAACAGAGATCTGAGTTTTTAATTTATTTTTATTTTTTAAAAATATTTTATTTATTTTAAAAATGTTTTTATTTATTTATGATAGTCACAGAGTGAGAGAGAGAGAGAGAGAGAGAGAGAGGCAGAGACATAGGCAGAGGGAGAAGCAGGCTCCATGCACTGGGAGCCCGACGTGGGATTCGATACCGGGTCTCCAGGATCGCGCCCTGGGCCAAAGGCAGGCGCTAAACTGCTGCGCCACCCAGGGATCCCAGATTTTATTTATTTATTCCTGAGAGACACACAGAGAGAGGCAGAGACAGAGGCAGAGGGAGAAGCAGGCTCCCTGTGGGGAGACCAATGCGGGACTTGGTCCCAGGATCCTAGGATCATGACCTGAGGCGAAGGCAGACACTGAGCCACTGAGTCACCCAGGTGTCCTGAAATTTTTTTGTAAAGGATTTATTTATCTGAGAGAGAGAAAGAGAGAAAGAAAGAGAGAAAGAGAGAAAGAGAAAGCAGGTGTGGGGAGGGGCAGAGGGAGAGGGAGAGAGTGTCTTAAGCAGACTCCATACTCATCGGAGAGCCTGACATGGGGCCCAATTTTACAACCCTGAGATCGCTACCTGAGCCAAAACCAACAGTTGGATGCTTAACCAACTAACTGTGCCACCCAGGTGCCCTAAGATTTGAAGTTTTAAAAGTTTTACTGAGTCTTTTTATTCTATAAGCTTTTCTTTTTTTCACAGAGAAAAGCTTTAATTACATGATTATATAAAGCTACAGACTTCTAAACTTTTAGGGTTGGCTCATATTTTCTTTTCTTACTGCCCACAACCCTCAGTCAACCTGGTTAGCAGGCATCAAATTGGTTAGTACCAATGCCCTCAAAAATGTTTTTCCTTACAAACCATGTCTCCTGGTTTGGAGCCTCCATTGAGTAATCTGCCTTTCCTCCTCTGTACTCCTGGAGACACCCATCATAACTCAGATCCTATTGTTCCATTTCCAACTTTATTATTAATATGTATCCTCCCAAAAATGGTGAGCTGTCCTTTGTCTTTCTGTTCACCACTATAAGCGAAGTTGGTTTTCAGCACCATAACACACATAACAGACATGCAAGGAATAATTGCTAAATAAATTGTGTATGGCCCAAGAATCATATTAGTGGACAATGTATCTAAAGGGAAGCAGTGATCAAACCACTGATAAAGTAAATGTTGTTGTGACAAAATGGCCTTAGAAGCTGTGAGTTTTTGTTTTTTAATTAATTAATTAATTTATTTATGAGAGTTTTTAAACAGTTTTTCCCCTTCTCCTCCCCCTTTGGTTTACCTTACACCTGGCATCATCAATCTAATCCAACAAGTGTTCTCTCATAGGTGGCAACCTTTGAATTCTTCTGTTTGTGGCTAAGAAGTCACCTGGGTCGTATGAACAAATGTATGGCTCCAGGAAGAGAGAGAACAGTGTAATCTTGGGCTTGAAAAGAAAGGTAGACCATTCAGAACTGCACATTCATTTATTTGTATAATGTAAGCTACCAGAAATTCTTCCTTTTTTCTTCCTTTCTTTCTTCCTTCCTCTCTTTCTTCCTTTTTTCCTTTCTTTCTTCTTTCTCTTTACCAGAAAGAATATCTGAAGACATTTCACACAGATAAGCATTCAGGCTCAAAATGCACTCAGGATTTCATTAAATGACAGCACAATCTACTGTTTATAATAAATTTTGATCACAAAAATGTGGATGATGTAACTTCATATTAGACCAAAACCTAGTTCAGATTTTATTATTTTGAAATGTAGGATATCTTAGGAGCCAGGATTAATGTTTATTTAGCAAGTGCATTCTTTTAAGAAATAAATTGGTTTGTTTAAACAAATAATGTGCAAGGGTGGAAAATACTTTCAGTTCCATCTTTTTTCAACATAGGTTATATATTGAACTACAAGTTAACTATGTTTTATATTTTTTATTGAGTTGTAATTTACATAAAGTCTGTTATATCAATTGTACAGTCCAAGAGTTTTGACAAATGCATACTATCTTGTAATCATAACCTCGATTAAGATATAGAGCAGTTTACTCATCCCCCAAACTTCCCTATGCCCCCTTGCAGTCACCCTCTCCTTCAACCCAGCAACCACTGATACATTTTCTGTCCCAAAAAGTTTTCATTTTCCAGAATGTCATAGAGTTGGGATCATACAGTATATAGCCTTTCTAGACTTCTTGTACTTACCAACATGCAATAAAAGTTCTTCCCTGTCTTCTCATGGCTTGATGGTTTGTTTCTTTTTAGCGCTGAGTAATATTCCATTGTCTGAAAATACCACAGTTTATTTATTCATTCACCTACTGAAAGACATTTTGGTTGCTTTCAAGTTTGGCGATTAGGAATAAAGCTTCCATTAACACTCACATGGTAGCTTTTGAGTGGACATAAGTTTCAACTCCTTTGGATAAATACTAAGGAACATGATGGCTGGATGATGTGGTAAGAAAATAACGTTTGGTTTTGTAAGAAACTGTCAAATTATCCTCTAGAGTGGCTGTACCATTTTGCTTTCTTACCATCATGAATGAGAGTTCCTGTTGATCCACTTCCATGCCAGCATTTGGTGTCATCAATGTTCCAGAATTTAGCATCCTAATTAATAGGTGCACAGTGGTATCTTGTTGTTGTTTTAATTTGCATTTCCCTGATAAGATATGATACGGACCATCTTTTCTTTCTTTTTCTTGGGCCATCTTTTCATATGCCCTATGTATATCTTCTTTAGTGAGGTGTCTGTTAAGTTCTTTGGCATACTTTTTAATCTGGTTGTTCATATTCATTTACTTCTGCCTCTCCTCCTCCTCCTTTTTCTTCTTCCTCTGATAGTGATAGTTCTTTTTTTATTGTTGAATTCTAGGAGTTCTTTTGATATTTTGGATAATAGTCCTTTATTAGATGTATCTTCTGAAATATTTTTCCCTTTCTGTGACTTGTCTTCTCATTCTCTGGATATTGTCTTTTGCAGAGCAGATGTTTTTAATTTTAATGAAGTACAGCTTATTAATTAGTTCTTTAATGGATTGTGTCTTTGGTATTTTTCTAACAAATCATCACTATTCCCGAAGTCATATAGATTTTTCTGCTATATTATCCTTTAGGAACTTTATAGTTTTGCTTTTTATACCTAGGTCTGTGATTCATTATGAGTTACTTTTTGTGAAAAAGTGTAAGGTCTATATTTAGATTCATTTTCTTAAAATGTGAAAGTGTAGATGTTCCAGTTACAATTTGTTGAAGAGACTATTTTTGCTCCTTTGCTCCTTTGCTCCTTTGTCAAAGATCAGCTGCCTAAATTTATGTGAGTCTGTTTCTGGGCTCTCCATTCTGTTGCATTGATCTATTTGCCTATTCTTTCACCAACACCAGGCCATCTTGATTATTGTTGCTTAATAATAACAATGCCTTAAAGGATTCCTGGGTGGCTCAGTGGTTGAGCATCTGCCTTTGGCTTGGGTCCTGATCCCACGGTTTTGGGATCGAGTCCCACATCAGGCTCCCTGCATGGAGCCTGTTCTCACTCTGCCTATGTCTCTGCCTCTCTCTGTGTGTCTGTCATGAATAAATAAATAAAATCTTAAAAAAAAAACAAAAAACAGGTATCGCTGGGTGGCTCAGTGGTTTAGTTCCTGCCTTTGTCCCAGGGCTTGATCCTGGAGTCCTGGGATCGAGTCCCGCATCGGGCTCCCTGCATGGAGCCTGCTTCTCCCTCTGCCTCTCTCTCTCTCTCTCTCTCTCTGTCTCTCATGAAAAAATAAATAAAATCTTTAAAAAAATTAAAAAAAATAAAAAAAAAACAAAACAAAGCCTTGAAGCCTGGTAGTGTTAGTCCTCCAACTTTGTTCTTCTTCAATATTGTGTTGGATGGGTATTGTGGATCTTTTGCCTCTCCATATAAACTTTAGAATCTATTTGTCAATATCCACAAAATTAACTTGCTTGTATTTTTAAAAAAATATTTTATTGATTTATTTGAGAGAACAAGAAAGAGAACATGAGCAGTGGGGAGGGGCAGAAGGAGAAGCAGGGAGCCGCACTTGGAGCTCAATCTCAGGACCCCTTGATCATGACCCAAGCTGAAAGCAAACACTTAACCAAATGAGCCACCCAGGAACACCAACTTGCTTGGATTTTTATTGCAATTTCACTGAATCTATAAGATTAAGTTTGAAAGAAGTGACATCTTGACAATGTTGAGTTTCCTTACCTGTGAGCACGGACTATTTCCCTATTTATTAAGTTCTTTGATTTTGTCCTTCTCCGATTGACTTATTTCACTCAGCATAATACCCTCCAGTTCCATCCACGTTGAAGCAAATGGTGGGTATTTGTCATGATTTTGTTCACCAGAATTTTGTAATTTCCCAATATAGACTTGTACATATTTTGATAGATTTATACCTAAGCATTTTGAGGTGCTAAAGTAAATGATATTGCATTTTTTCTTTCAAATTCCACTTCTCTGTTGCTGGTATATAGGAAAGCTATTGACTTTTATATATTAACCTTGTATCCAACAATCTTGCTATAATTGCTTATTAGTTAATTGCTAATTAGAAAATTTGTTTTTATTATTTTAGGTTTTCTACGTAGACAATTGTGCCATCTGTGAACAATGACAGCTTTGTTTATTCCTTTCCAGTCGGTATGCCTTTTACTTCCTTTTCTTGTCTTGTTGCATTAGCTAAAACTTCCAGCATATTGTTGAAAAGAAGCAGTGAAATGGGACATCCTTGATTTGTTCCTGATCTTTGTGAGAATGCTTCTAGTTTCTCACTATTAAGTATAATGTTAGCTGTAGGTTTTTGTAAATATTCTCCATCATGTTTAGGAAGTTTCCTTCCATTCTTAGTTTATTGAGAGTTTTTATTACAAAAGAATGTTGGATTCTGTCAACTGTTTTTTTCTGTGTCTATTGATGTGATGGTGAGATTTTACTTATGTATGTACATTCCTATGTATATAGTCCACGGAAATGATGGATGGGTTACATTCATTTGTTTTCATGTGTTGAACCAACCTTGCATACCTGGAATAAGTTCCATTTGCTCTTGGTCCACTTGTATAATTCTTTTTATACATTGTTATATTTTATTTGGCAATATTTTCTTGAGGATTTCTCCATCTATATTTATGAAAGATATGGATCTATAGTTTTCTTGTAATGTTTTTGTCTAGTTTTGGTATTAAGGCCTCATAAAATGAGTTACTAAGTATTTCCTATGCTTTTATCCTCTGAAAGAGATTGTAGATAGTTGGTATAATTTCTTCCTTAATTGTAGAATTCACTAATGAACCCATATGGGGTTCATTAAGTAAGCCCTGATGCTTACTGTTTTAGAAATATTTAATTATTGATTTAATTTCTTTAATATATATGGGCCTATTTGAATTGTCTGTTTCTCCTTGTGTGAGTTTTAATAAAATTGTGTCTTTCAAGGAATTGGTCCATTTCATCTAGGTTATCAAATTTGTGGACATCAAGTTGCTCATAATATTCCTTTACTATCCTTTTAATGTCTATAAGATCTATATACATGTCTCCTGTTTCATTTCTGATTTCCCTCACTTTTATTGCTAAGTAGCATTCTGTTATAATTTGTTTATCCATTTACCTATTGAATAATATTTATGTATGTTTCAAGTTTTGCTGATTATAAATAAGGTACTATAAGCATTTGTACACAGTTTTTATTTTAAACATATTTTTATTTCACTTGGATAAATACCTAGGTGTAGAATTGCTGTGCCATATGGCAAGTGCATATTTAGCTATATAAAGAAATTGTCAAACTGTTGTCCAAATCGCTGTGCAACATTCTATTCCCACCAGCACTATAAAATATTTCTTATCATTTCTCATCCTTTTCATATTTTCACTTATTTTTAAAATTTAGACATTCTTATAGGAGTGTAGTGGTATCTGATTGTTGTTTTAATTTTTCATTTGAATACTGATGTTAAGCTTTTTGTCTACTCAAGTGTCTGGACCAGTTTTAAGTTCAATTGATTGCTTTCTTATTACTGTGTTTTGAAAGTTCAAATTGTAGTCTGGTTCTTTATCAGACATGTGATTTGGGAATACTTTTTTCTCAGTCTTGTCTTTGTTTTCCAAACTGTCTGTCAAAGAGCAGACATTCTTATTTTTTGATAGTATCCACTTTATAGCTTTTCTTAATGATTGTGTTCATGGTGTTATATCTAAGATTTATTTGCCCAATCCAAGGTCACAAAGATTTTCTGCTATGTTTTCTTCAGAAAATTTTACAGTTGTAGGGTTCTTATTTAGATTTGTGGTCCATTTGTTGAGTTAATTTTTATACAAGGTATGAGGTGTGGGTTGAGGTTGCATATGTTTTGTATAATTGTTCCAGCACAATTTATTGAAAAGATTTTCATTTCTCTATTGAATTGCTCTTGCACCTTTATAGAGAATAATAGACTCAATGTGTCAGTCTATTTCTGGATTCTTTACTCCATTCCTTTGATCCATATGTCTATTCATTCTCCAATACCACAGCAGGCTAATTGTTTTTTAAACCTTGGACATGTGAAAGTGACTTTTTTTTTTTTTTTCCAGTAAATAGATACCCTAAGAATCTTGTGCACTCTTGGTGAATTTACCTAAACTTTCTGAGCTCATATTCTTCATTGATAGAATGAGGCATTGGATCAGTGGAAAGCTAAAGCCATTTTCTTTTTTTTCCCTTTCTCTTCTTTTCTTTCGTCCCCTTTTTCCCTTCCCCTCCAACCTCATTCCTTCTCACCCTCTCTCCCTGGTCTTCCTTTCTTCTCCTTCTCCTCTATGTTTTTTCATAATGTGGACAGTAGATGGTGCTGTGCCGCAACACATATATTTACCGGTGTCTTAAAATTTTTAAAGATCACATTATGTCATCTGTTAATTCTATGTCTTATGCCTATACTTTGAGAAGTGATTGTTAAATGTTAATGGAACAATGACGTTCACACCTCTGCCCCTTAAACAAGCAGAACCCCAGGCCCACATCAAGTCACACAAACGGGTATACGTCTTCATTGGAAAAGTTGTCAAAAGAGAAAAGCTTCTGATTAAAAAGGACATTTTTAAAAAAGCAGGGGTGGGTAGTGGCCCTGAAAACCCACAGTATGGCTCGGGCTTGTGTGACATTTGAGTTGGTATTTGTTTATCCAAGAGCAGAAATATGGATGGCTGCTAAGAACAGGATAGGAAGCCCCTTTGCTCAAAATAAAATACCAAGGTTAATTTGTTTGTGAATCATTGAGCCAGCTGGCTGTCCTGGCCCAGCTATGACTTTTGTGGTGACAGCTGTGTCTACCAAGATTTGATGGGTGGGAGGGATGGCAGAGCTGGTGGTTGCAAGATGGGATGGAAGTGGGAAATGGATTGAAAGAATGGACTATGGTTTCTTTAAAAAGGAAACCCATGGGTTTCAGATATTCTCAATTGAACTCATATTTTCTTTACTGTACAGAATACTTTCACTTCCTAGACAAGATGAGGTGGGCGTCCATGGTCAGTTGTTACTTCACATCCCCTTATGATTTAATGGTGGGTGTTTAATTTTCCCAAAGTTTAGCAAACTGTGAAGGTTTCCAGAAAGGGCACTATATTTGCTTGCAAATAATTCAGCTTTTACTCTTTGGGCCCTAAAGCCCTGAGAGGCTATGGACTCTTGTATGTTTCCTATAGCCTGGTTTTCCAAAGGCAAAATAAAAGGCCCTTCTTGGGGTTGATGGCATCATTCTAGGATTTCCGTGTATAAACAGTAATAATGTTCACTTTATAGTGCTTTATGGCTTCACAAAGCAGTTTTACAAACATGTGTAATTATCCCTTTCCTTCGAAAATGGAGGTTCAAATTAGGGCATTGGAGGCCCAAGCCAGTCAGTGAGGAAGACATGCATAGATTGCTGAGGACCTCTATCCTCACTTAGATCTCCACACTTAGATCTCTAATTGGGTATTACAGTTTTGCAAATCCAAAGCTGAGCTTCTGATAGACATCTAGTCTGCTCAATTTCCTGTCTTCTCTATCGCAGTAAATGACAAAGTCCTCTTTTCAGTTCTTAGCTCCCAAACTTTGAAGTTGTCCTTGACTCTCCTCCTTTATATTCTACACCTGATATACAAGCAAAACCTGTTGACTCTATCTTTAAAATATATTCAGAATCTGACCGCTTCTCACCACCTTGTTACACTCTGGTATGACCTATCAGTGCCTCTTACATGAATTAGAACAAGAATTTTCTAACAGATTTCCCTGTTTCAACCCATGTCCCCACTTGAGTCTTATCTCAGTATAGTAGTGAGGCTGTAAAGGGTAAATCAGATTTTTTCCCTCTTTTGCCCAGAACCCTTCAGCAACTCTCCACTGGACATTGAGGAAGAACAAAGGCCTTACAAAAGCCCTGTGTGATGTGGCCCTTCCTAACTACAACCGGGACCGGACCCGGGTTTGGTGTTGCTTATCCATTCTCTCTCACCCATAGCCTCCTGCTGTTTCTCAAGCTTGCCAGGAATGCTCCTGCCTTGGAATTTATTCACTTTGTCTTTCTCTGCCCAGATCACATTCTAACTCTCATTTCCTTCACATCTTTACTCAATGTCACCTGCTCACTGTGGCCTTCCCTGGCAGCTCCATTTAAAATTAAACTCCTCTCTAACCATTTCCTATCCCTTTCCTGGTTTAATTTCTCTCTTCACACTTAATCTGTATTTATTAGTTCTGTTTCTCAGTATTTTCTAACATCCTAGAGTATAGTCTCCATGAGGTCAGGGATTCTTGTCCATTTTATTCCCCAAAGCCTATGATAATGCTTGACACATAGGAGGCACTCAATAACTATGACTGAATGACTGAATGACTGACTGAATGAATGATATTCCCCAACATACTTCCATGGTATGAGCTCCTGGCAGAACTACCAGAGGTACTACAGCTAGTTTTCCTGACTAGAAGGACTGGAGCATGGTACTCAGTGCCCTACAATTACTCTATATCCATCTTGTAGTCCTGCCCCTGGAGATTCTGATTCAGTAAGTCTGAGAATCCATCCAGGTATGTGTTCCTCAAGTAAACTTTTAAACAGATTTGGGGACCCACTGGCCCAGAGGATAGTTTGCCATTAATTCAACAAATATTTATTGAACATATTCTGTATCCTAGAAATCATGCCAAGGAGAGACCCCAGCCTGATGCCTGGTAAGAGAGACAGATGTATAAAATTGTAATGTGGTAGAACTAATGCTTTCCTGAGGCATCTATTAATTGCAGGAGTTTCAAAAGACAAAAGAAGGGCATATCTGGAGTGTTTAGAGAAAATGACTCCTGGTAAAGAGGGGGGGCCAAGGCCTGCGAAGAACAGAGGATACTGTGGACAGGGAAGACAGTCTTGACCTCAGAGTTCAAGGCAATTACTAGGTTCCTAATACCTGTATGGAATAACTGAGAGTCCAGAGTTGTTCCTTATACCCAGTGAAGAGAGAGAAGTTAGGCAATCTTTCTTTTTTCCAAGAGATACCTACATTTATTTTCATAATCTTCTTTTCCAGGTGTCCAGAATTTCAATTGTCTATGAGATCATAAAAATATATTTGTTTTATCTGGTTTCCTTTAAAAGGGTATGTACAGTTAAATCTTTTTTAAGTTGGAGCAACTAATGATTTTTGATACATTTCTCCGAGATCTTTGTATTTCAACAAAAAGAGGCAGCTTTTAATAATAAAATAAGAAGCAGACAGACATTAATGACAAGCTAGCAGGGAGATATTCTTTTAGGCCTGAACTTCCAGTTTTCCTCAAGTCACATTACATGAGGAAGACCTTAGGGTCAGTGCTGGAATTGGCTTCTGGTGGTTCTATGCCAGTTTATCTTATCTTGATATTGGAAGTGATGATAAGCAGTCCTGTCTTTTCCAAGCTTTGATATATCCTTGAGAATACCTTTATTTTTTTTTGTACTGTAATTACCTAAATTTATAATATATTGTTTGTACAGGGTACTCCATCTATCCCTTTTATATTTGTTGAGGTAAGTAATGTTAGCTCCTGTACAAATAGTCCCACATCTCAGTACCTTAACATGATAAAATTTTATTTTTCACCCAGGTCATGGTCCAAAGGAGTGGGGGTAGGCTGGTTGTTTGGACAGGGGCCTCAGCATCATGTAGTCATTCATGGACCCAACTTTTTCATGATGGGCCTCTCCAAAGCCAAATTATGGCTTCAATATTGCCCTGACACCTTCTAGACAGCAGAAGATAAGTAGAAGAGAGAGTGGAATAGACAGTCGGATTTAAGATGCCTTCAAGCAAGGGTTGGTGCACATTTTCTGTAACGGGATAGATAAGACATATTTTAGACTGCTCCCACATACTCCCTGTTACAACTACTCAATTCTGCCATTATGGTATGAATGCCGCCAGAGATAATACGTAAATGAAAGAGGTGGTCGTGTCAAAAACAAACAAACAAAAAACCAAAAACACAAACCTTCATTTACCAAGACTGGTGGTGAGCCAGATTTGGCCTGGGGGTTTTGGTTTGCTTACTCTTACATTAAACCAAAAGGGATGCCTTCCACTCATATGGCATTGGCAAATACCGGTCACATGTCCTCACGTGACAGAAGGTGTCAGGATGATGTAGTTTGGCTGTGTGCTCAAGAAGAGGAAACTTTTTGGTGAGTGAGCATCTAGCTAATCTCTGCCATGTCATGTATCAGGGCTAGAAAGTTCATTGATTTTTTTTTTTTTTTTGAAACATGAACATATTATAGTCTAGTCAAATTTGGTCAAGTATACTCCTCTTAAAAGCATCATCTCACAAGTTTTCTAAGTGTAGATAGCTTGCCGAAGATGGTTCTGGGAGATCCTATATAGATCAGGTGGGAAGCTTTCCTTCAGGAAAGGATAAGCACGCTTCCTATTATATGTTTGAAGTAAAACTGCTCCTATTGGTATTATGTGGTCATTCTTGGTTAGCAAGAATAGAGATAAGGACCACTCAACTTTCAAATATCAGCTGGGAGCTAAAGCTCTTCTGTCAACTGTTTTTATTCCTCTTCTTTCCTTCTAAAGTCCCCAGACACAATGAAAACCTTGCTCTGCAAGTGTGCATCCAAAGATCTAGACCAGTAGCAATTCAGTTTGTAGTAACTATTTATTTCTTTGTCTCTTCAAAGTTCTCTCCTTTAATCTACAGTGGAATGAAAAACAAAGGGTTCCTTCAACAGCTCTGTGAAATAAGCAGAGCAAATGTTTGGCTAAAAATATATTTAGTGGTGGCTTCATATATAGGAACTAGAAATAATCTCACAATCCCAGCCCTTAAACTCTCATATTCCGTGTTTATGTGATAGATTTAGTGCAGTAATGGCCTCAAATTCTCTTTTTCTCTCCTTGCATTGGACTGGCTTTGTGATGTGCTTTGATCAACAGAAGTGGAGACCTTCATGTTCCACCTTCTCTCTAAACTCTACTGTTTTTATCCACAAAATCTGGGCTAGCCAGGTAGAGGATGGGAGGTAATATGAAGTAGGGAACAGTTGTCCTAGCTGAGGCCTTTCCAGGAGAGCCAGCCTGCCAGTGCCTCCAGATTCATAAAAGAGCTCAGCCTTGCAGAAGAGTATTTTTCAAAAGTAATAAAGCTAGAGTTCGATTGAGCAGGACTCAAAGGTACATCTTCAGATTTGTACCACACCTTGCAAAAATAGAGGCAAGTCCTGTAACCTCAGAGTTTCCTGTATATATCCTCTCAATGGCCGTCGCAATGCTGAAATACAATTATCTCTTTACTAATGGGTAGACCTGAAGGCCATATTATCAGTTGGTGAACTTGTGGACATTACTTAACCTTTTGGCCTTAGTTTCTTTAAAAAATATATTGTCAATAAAATAAAAAATATATTGTCAATAGTCCAACTCAGTTATCCAGAAAAATCATCTCTGATTCACCCTGTGTGAAGTTTCCCACCTCTAATAATTTACAAAAGTCCATTCATTTTACATCAATAGTATCTCACATTTATCCCATTGTTATCAACCAATTTAAGCTGCCATTACCTCTCCAAGGTCTAGTGCAATAGCTTAATGGTTTATCTGTTTGTTTGTTTTTTTTTGGGGGGGGGAAGGGACTCCTCAAATCCAACTTGCATTTGAATTCTGTAAGGCTATTTCTGAAGCAGACACCACAGACACTTCCATGACTTTTCCTTTAGCAGACCCCACAGCTAGATCTGCCTGATACAGTGCCACTAAGCCTCTTGTCCTTGTGCTCAGTCCAATTTGCCATTTGTCCCACCTAAAAACTGAACCAGTTTGGATGGTAAACTACATGATCATTCTCTTTTCCTTTAACTACTTCCTTTTTTGTGGAATTTATCGTTGTTGGCAAGAAGTGAGCTATTTCTTTGAAGCACAAATTGTAGAGTTCTTCCCAATGCTTGTATTTCCTTCTCTTTTATAAGATTTGAGCAAAAATGAAATGTGAGTTAGCATGTAGGAAGAGGGGCCTGAGAGGTGTTACCTAATATGCAGGAAGCAATTTTAAACTTTTGCGCTACTGAAAGAGACAGGGCATAGCTTATTTCTTGTGTAAACTTTATGATCACCCTGATATTTGCCATTTGACCCCACATCACTCTTACTGTGGTTAGATGTAAGGAAGAGCTCTGTGATTTTTGGCCAAAGGAAGAGTGACAATTTGCTCACTCCTTTTGGGAGTTGAAAAAAGAAGACAAATTGATAGACATAGTGGGGAAGGATGATTGGGCCCAGGGCTTCCTTAGGTGGCAGGCGCAGGCTAGCTCTGAAAATTCACCTGAGAGATTTGTACTAGCTGGCGTTTCTCATACCTTGGAGAGACAAATCTTCTGGAACATCAGTCATTAGTCCTGGAGCATGAAGTGTATCCAAGGGGAAAAGTTCCAGAGACCCTGGGTTGTTAGAACTCTAAGTATCATCTCTCCTCAGGTATGCCTGTTGTTACCCGCATTAACTCCTGCTAACTTCCTTGATTTCTTCCTCAATATTATTGATTATGGAAGGCTAATCAAAGTTTATTATTATACAAGATACAAAAGGCATTCCGAGTCCAAATAACTGAGTCACAGTCATATCTGAATAGCATCTAAATTGGTAGTGGGGTAAGGAAACTGGCAAATGGCAACAATCCCCAAGGATAAACTATCTTTGCAAGGGGGGGGGTCTCCCCATCTATAGATAGATTGGAGGCATTTAAAAATTATTATTATAGGACGTATTTGAAAATAACCAGGAGCAATCAGAATCATATCTGGTGTTGGAGTTCATCTGGATTAGAAAATTAAGCTTGAAGGTAAGAAAACCAAAACTAAGTTACTTAGTCATTGTCTGGTAAGAAATCCCTGCTTCTCCCTATCTTTGGCATCTTTTCTATCCTTATCTAATTATTTATTGAGTGAAAGGGAAAGGACTCAAGACAATCAGAAAACAGATATATAGGAAAGGAGTTTGACCAGAGGGAACAGATGTTTTCCTAATTTTGTAAAAGTGTAAAGTTCAAACTTGGCTTTCAAAGCTAGAGATATGCACAGATTACCACCCTGCACTTGTGGTTATGGGCACTTGTGGATTTCTTGTCCATCTAGTATTTTTTGAAGTTTAATATCTCAGCAGTGAAAGGAAACAGAAGCTGCTAATTCTGAACCTAAGAGTTTTTTTCTGACCTCTTGGTACCTAGGCACAATAGGGTGAGTTCAGGATCGAGTAAAGTCTTAACTCCCTGTTTCCTGTCTTTTGTTAATTTTAATCTGACACTTAAACAGGCTTCAATGTGGACTTTTGTGTAGGAATGCCTTTGATGTTTTTTTTTTTTTTCCATTCCTAAGGAATGCTATTTAAGAGGGGGAGAGAAATAAAGTTATAATCATACAAAATATGTATCTTAAAAAGTGATGTGTGCTGTTTTTTTCTTTTTCTTTAACTTGAGAGCCAGACTGTGACATTGCAATGCCTTTCTGCCTTTCTGCCCTTCTCTTAGAGGGACTCTGAATGACTCTGAACTCTGTACTCTCAGTTCTTTGAAGTGTTCACATCTCCATGAGAAATCCACACTGCACAGGCAAGGAGCTGTGTGGCTCCTGGGGCCACATGCTGTCTTTGTGAATGGAAGCTGAAGCTGGGGTACTTGCGTTTGGAAACATGAGAGCTGTTCCCATTCCAGGGAATGGTGTGAGCAAGCCATACTAAATGCACACATCTGTCTGGATAGGTGTGTTTGGGTGTGAAGTGGGGAAGGGCTCCTTGAGAGGCCCAGTGACATGCTTTATTGGCTTAGTAAATGCTTCCCTTGAGCTGGTTGGCCCAGTTACCTGGTCAGTCATTTCAGTGGATCATCAGTTGACTATGACTAATGGGCCATTAGATTTGGAATCTTTTGCCTAATGTGGTCTGCTCAGCTGCCTTTACGGGGAAAAGCTCCTATTTCCACTTGAATGAGTGGGACCACGTCTGGGGGGGGGGATGATACATATGTCTTAGTTAAGGAGAATGATGGAAAAGCAAATAACAGGCAAGAATGAGTAATAGTGATTAAAAGAGTTAAGCAACACTGTTAACATTGTGCCTTTATGACCACTGTGCTTAACAGAATGTGATACATACTTGTGATGCAGAAACCTATAAACTCAGGATTACTGTATGGAAAATATGTTGGATACAATATATCAGTTACATTCTAACACATGTATGTGCCTATGTGTCTATATTACAGGTATATACATAGTAGGTAACCATCTGCTTTAAAGGGCTCTATTAGATTATTCTCTTGGTGTTTTCATTTAATGATCTTTTATTAACAGACATATTCATTTCACTTTCAAATTGCCTTGCAACTATTACATTGAGTTGTTCAATAGAAAACATTCTGTATATTCTGTTAACTCAAACTCGAACTACGCTATTTGGTAGTTTATGCACACATTAAATAAAGATGTTTTGTTATACTGTTAAAACATAATTTTTACATGAGTAGCATCATGACTCATGCAAATATAAAGTGAAAGATCTTATTCAACTTGTTAATAAGTAAGAGAATCAGTAAGATGTTAAAACAGGTCCAAATGAGAATTTGACTTACTGAGACATATAATTCATTTGCATTGCTATGGGCAGAAATCATTCATTTGGCCATTCACTTTCTACAAATTAACACCCACCTCTACAGAATTTTTAAAGGGCCAAGAAATATTCTTTTTTTTTCTTTTTTTTTTAAATAAAATAATTTTTTATTGGTGTTCAGTTTACCAACATACAGAATAACACCCAGTGCTCATCCCATCAAGTGCCCCCCTCAGTGCCCGTCACCCACTCACCCCCACCCCCCGCCCTCCTCCCCTTCCATCACCCTTAGTTCGTTTCCCAGAGTTAGGAGTCTTTATGTTCTGTCTCCCTTTCTGATATTTCCCACACATTTCTTCTCCCTTTCCTTATATTCCCTTTCACTGTTATTTATATTCCCCAAATGAATGAGAACATACACTGTTTGTCCTTCTCCAATTGACTTACTTCACTCAGCGTAATACCCTCCAGTTCCATCCACGTTGAAGCAAATGGTGGGTATTTGTCGTTTCTAATGGCTGAGGAATATTCCATTGTATACATAAACCACATCTTCTTTATCCATTCATCTTTCGATGGACACCGAGGCTCCTTCCACAGTTTGGCTATTGTGGACATTGCTGCTAGAAACATCGGGGCGCAGGTGTCCTGGTGTTTCATTGTATCTGTATATCTGGGGAGAATCCCCAGCAGTGCAATTGCTAGGTCATAGGGCAGATCTATTTTTAACTCTTTGAGGAACCTCCACACAGTTTTCCAGAGTGGCTGCACCAGTTCACATTCCCACCAACAGTGCAAGAGGGTTCCCCTTTCTCCACATCCTCTCCAACATTTGTGGTTTCCTGCCTTGTTAATTTTCCCCATTCTCACTGGTGTGAGGTGGTATCTCATTGTGGTTTTGATTTGTATTTCCCTGATGGCAAGTGATGCAGAGCATTTTCTCATATGCGTGTTGGCCATGTCTATGTCTTCCTCTGTGAGATTTCTCTTCATGTCTTTTGCCCATTTCATGATTGGGTTGAATTTCTTCAAAAAAAAAGTCATTTCCAAGTCTTGGATAAATTTTCCTGACCAGAGTTCTTACTGCTTCATTCATTAATTTGAGCATTTTTGAGGGTCTATTATGAGCCCATTTTAGAGACTGCTGTACAGTCTTCTCTAAACATGAGAAGATGTCTGATCTTTAGGAATTTAACATTTAGGTGATCTTTAAGGGTTTAATATTCAGGTAACTACAGTTCACTTGATAAACCCCAATTGAATCTTAATGAATCATTTTGTTATAGAAGGGCATTCATGACTCTACTGAAGAAATACTGTTTGAGCAAAGTGTCACTGGTTGAAATACTCATTAGCTGGAAAAAGGAGGGGATGAAGGTTGGAGATTGAAGGGTTGCCTTTCCATCCTACCTAGAAGGAACAGAATATGGAGGGCTCTCAAGTGCAAAACAGCGAGGCATATTTATGGGAACTGCAAGTATCAACAAAAGAACAGAGGACTTGGGAGGGATGGGACTGGGAAATGAAACTGCTGAGGTACATAAGGCAGAATTAACTGATAAACCGCATGGTGCTAAAAGAAGTAGAGGACTAATGGTGAATTTTAAGCAGAAAAGAAGTAATAATTTCAGTATTTCAGATCACACCCTGAAATAATGTTACATTAGTATTAGGAAAATCAGTTAAAATAGGTTGTTACAATAGACCAGAGAGACAAGGATCCAGACTCCATGTCCTGCCCCCAAAACATTCTAACACTTTGATCAGCCAAATTATGTTTTTGTGTTTGCTTGTTTGTTTTTAGAGAAGGGGGCTTTCCCTGCTATACTGCTTCTTTTCATTCCCACTAATCTTTTCCCTTTCTTCCCCTTCATTCCTTCCCTCATGTATCCCTGCCTCTGCTATTTTCCTTTCTCCCTCCTTTCTCTTTTTCTGTGACCCTGTTTCCCTGCAGTTTAGTGCTCTAGGAAACACCTGCTGCATGTCTCACATACTGTGATCTCTCATGTAGAATCAGAGTGATTCTGAGAAGTGCTCTGATTTTCAAGACATTTCTGGACAAACACTGACACATTCCTAGTCTTCTATTTTTATTTTAAAATCAGTTGCTAAGGCACCATGACATCATCCTAAGCAAGGTAAAATACAACTGCTGTTTTCTGCTTTATAATTATTACATGCCAGTCTGGTTTTGCTGATCCCTCTCAGGACTGGAAACCCTTTGCTCCCATTGACAAGGCATTTATAGGTCACCTCCCAGGATGGGTTATTTCCGCAGATGGCTAATTTGGTCCATTTGTCTTGACTTGTGCTAATTTCCTCTCTAGGGGGTGAGATTTTTCTGACAATATTAATTTTTTTTTTTTTTTATAAGTAGTGGTAGTGGGGAAAGATGGAGGAAGGGGCTAGAAGAGTATTCTTAAGTAACTTCCAACACTCTAAATTTATCACAGTGCCCTCAGGCACTCAACTCCTTCAGGGAGTGATTTTATCTAAGGATATGGATAAATTTAACCTGATTAAGAAGTGTGAAATGATCAATAACCAACCCATCTAAGCTTGATGGTCTTTTTAGAATAGGAGATTATTAACTAGAAAGAATCCCAAATTGAGTAAATTTGGAGTATTAAGTAGAAAGAAGAATTTAAAGCAGCTTAAGAGTAGCATGTTTGATCAATTAGTATCTACTACACGGTAAAATAAAATCATTATTCACCATATGACAAGATAGGAATAATTCAAAGCAGGTCTAAAACAATGACCTCATGGTTTTGATTGCTGTGACTTGCTGTGATTGCTGCCATGTCATACTTATTAAAAGTAGGGATAAAGATGAGTTGCAAAAAATTAGAAGGCTGCTATCATATTAGCCCTTTTCAAATATGGAAATAAAAAAAAAGAAAAAAGAAAATTGACTGTAAAAAAGTATAATATGCAAGTAATACATGCTCATGGTGTAAAAACAAACATCCCAAATCCAACTAAAGCAATTTATGACAACACAACATTGAATTGTACAGTGTGTTATAATGTGATGATGGAAGTTCCCCTCTGTACCTTTAGGACCTACATCCCATTCATTTCTCAGAGGTAATTAGTGTTAATTTCTTCTATATCTTTCCAAAAATGTTCTTAGTGCACTGCATTAGTTAAGGTTCTTTTGGTTTCAGGCCACAAAAATAAACTCCAGCTGACAAGCCACAAAAAAGAATTTACTGGAAGGTTGCTGGGCTATTTTGCGGAATTGAAGCAGGATTAAATCCCTAAGTCTTTGGAAAGGGTAGGCTAAGGGAAAGTTAGGAGACATCCCAGCACCATAAGTCAGACGATTGTCATTGATGTGACTTGGCTGTAAGGTTTCCCAGCCTCTGGTACTTCTGTTTTAAATTTCAAACATGATTGGCCAAGCTGGGTTGGGCCAGTAAACTGTAATGTGGCTGGATGTGTGGAGGTGGAGGGGTCAGTAGATGCGGCAAATGTAATAGTGTAGGAAGCTGGGGAAATTTTCTGGACAGGTTAAATGGTAGCTTCAAGAACAGCAACCTCATGAAATATCTATTGCACATAAATATGTTTACATTTACTCACATATAAAACACACTGTATATATTTGATTCTAAGACAAATAAGTTTCACATTTTAAATATCTATGAAATCAGAGATGAATTTTATAGTTGATGCTATCTTGGCATTAGTGAACAAATTTTATATAGACCATTTTGTGTTTCTCTGTGGCATATAAAATAGTGAAACCTCTCCATTTTGGCACTCCAGTAACTTCTCTACATGGTGGAAAAAATACTGTTTGTTCTGAAGCCAGGTGTCACTTATAGACATATTAGAATTGCATACCTGGCACTATTTTTAGGAATCCCTTCATTTAAAACTGATGCCTGAAATTACCTTCATAGAAAATTCTCTTCACCATTGCAATTAAATTAAACTTTATATAAACACTGTAGAGCTTATTTTAGAAGCTAAGTACAAAGCTAGGTACTGTGGGTTAGAATAAAATGTGACTCCATTTTTGCTCCCAAGATAGTTACAAATTGACAACTTGATTTTGAACTTCTGGCCTTCAGAATTATGAGAGAATAAATTTCTGTTCTTTTAAGGCACCAAATTCATGATAATTTGCTATAACAGCCCTAGGAAGCTAATATACCCTGGGAGAGGTTATACAGTGCTTTAAAAGTAGAAAGCATAATGAGGTATATCAGATCTTTTTTGAGATCTGGTTTTGGTGGCAGAAGGGGCAGGCATTATGAGTCAAAAGTTGGGGATTTTTAGCAATTTAATTCACCAAATACAGCCTGCATTTCTGTTAGATCAATAGCTGGTAGGAATTCCACCTCTGGCTAACAAAGCGTTAGGAGGAAATGTATTTACCTGCTTACCTGAAATGACCAAAAAATCAGAACAAATACATGAAAAATGAATTTTTAAGACATTAGTCATCAGGTAACAGAAGACAATGGTACCTGAGGGAGAGAGACAAGTGTGGTAAGCCTTATTATTGTCCCAATTTATTGTGTTGAGAGAATCTCCAGGCAGTGATTCATGTAGATAGAATCTAGGAAAAGCTTGGTGGATAATGTGAATAAAGCAGATAGAATTGAAATTCTGGAGAGATGGAGGTGTTAAAAGGCCAGGGTACTGGAGGAGAAAGGAATATATGCATGAGAACCATGCACATTGATGCGTAGACTTCTAATACGTTGATTATCATCAAATGCTGTACAATCTGCTTCATTGCACAGTTCTTCACAGTAATTCATCAAAGTGTAGGACCTCTACCTGGGAAGGCTTTTGGCATGTACTACATACAAATTTTTCATATCATTTCTACTGAAAAGCATGCATCCATCACTATAGTAGTAAGAACCATTCCTCAATGCATATTCTGTGTCTGTCAGCCCCCGCCTGCTAAAGATGTCCCTACACCTTCAGTGCTGCCAGCTGAGGAGGATCTGATGAGTTCTTCTGGCATTTGTGTTGGGAGACCAGAGAATGACTATAGAGGATAAGGACCTGGAAGCTGAGAGGAGGAGGGAAAGGATTAGCAAAAGACAGTCAATCAGTGGTCATAATAACAGGATGAAGTGGTGAAGGGGAGCGGTTGGAGTAAACATCTGGATGACAGGAGGTTTAGAGGGCAATAGGTTCTTGCTATTTTGAAAAAGTGCTTTGAGAATGGCTTCCATGCTGAAGTCAGTGGATGAGAGCAGAAAACAGATTTCTTTTTCCTTCAAGTTTATTATTGGGACTCTCTGTCCTCTCTTCAAGGAGTTAAAAAAATGCAAATAAAGAATTTAGGGGGAGCATCTCTCTACTTGCTGGATGGAGTGCTAACCAATTCATGAATTGTTTAATAAAGTCAAATTACATATCTTCAAAATAAAGAAGTTAGCTTACTTCGAGGGTTCTTATTTTTCCTTGAACCAGGTTTATTTGATTGTTTTCTGAGCCTGAACTTAGAGAGATACATAGCATAGTATATCATAGCACCTCAGAAAACATTTAGTTCTCGCTGTTTAATCAGGACTCTATTATAGTTCTGATATTGTGGGCCTTCAGAAAGCATTTAATCATGTTTCAGGTAACCATGGGAGACAGAATTATACTAAGAATTTAATGTCAGGGGATTCTCATATACCTCTTTCTTCTGTAGATACATTTTATCACATTGGTCTTTCCTCAGCTCTTTGAATTAATCAAGTTTTCCTACAGGGTCTTCTTTCTTTCAGGCTTTCTAATTAAGTTCTTTGATCCATGATTAATTGTTTCTACCACTTTACATTACTAAACCAAAGATGTTAGATAAGGTCTATAATGCTCAAATACTGAGCCATGAGAATTTAGTTTGGCCGAGTTACTCTACCATGAACCTGTCTACAAGATGGTTGGCATTCAGACATTCAGAATGGACACAGAAAGACTGAAGGACACATCTCATCTGAACCAACTGGAGAGGGAGACATGAACTTACTTGAGCTCAGTTGTTATGAGTGTGCCTTCTCCTCTGTGCGAACTTGGTTCTGAAAGTCATTTTCAACTACGTATGAAAACTATTTTCCGAGACCCCTTGCACGTACAGGTGGGGCAGTATTAACACATTATTTATATTAATAATTCAATGTTATCTCTCATAACTAATATGCTGCAAATATTGAACTGGGAGCAGCTGTGTAGCTGCTCATATCTGAAATAAACAAAGAGCTAGTGTCTATGAAAAGAAAGAGCTCAATTCATAACAAAATTGCATATATTTCTAATATAGGAAATATAGCTGCTTTGCAAAGTTCTCTCTAGGACAGTGGGATATGTTATTTTACACACTCAGCATTCACTAGTTTTAACTTTCCAAACAGAACCTATTTCAAATATTTTAGAGATTTTTTTTTTTTTGTTCTGTTTTATTTTTACTTTCCTTAAATTGGATGGCCAAAGACTGCCTTCTGGAGGTCAAGCACTTGATTGACAGCTCAGCTCTGTTTTAAGCAATCAGAAGGCAGCAGGCAATGGTGCAGACAGGAAGAAAGAGAGGAACATCAAGTAGAAAATGGGCCAGGGGCCCTGGGCCTGGGAGTCTTGCCACATGTCAGAAGTGGAGTTAGAGGAGGCTGAAGATGAGATGGATGGGAGCCAGAGAAGACAAATGATGGTGGCAGGTTGTAAGGGAGACAGAAGGAGTGGGAAGAGGGACATTCGGAATGTTGGAACCGTATGGGGCAAGACAGACTTCTTCTGTTGGGGTCTGCACACAGAAAACTTGCCAAGACTCGGTTCTTAGCTTAAGTAACCAGGTTGATTGAAGGAAAAACTATGAAGTAGGTAAGGGTTGTTTCCAACATTCTGCCATTACTTTTCAACACCCTGTAGCTCTTTTGGCAGATTGTCTCCATCCAGGTGTTCAGACCCTCACCCTCCCTTCCTCTGAACTACAGCATACAGGGTCACCCACATTGTAGTAATCATTGGACAACCTTCTTATTCCAAACTTTTCTTCCCAGCTTTTTTGCTTCTCCCAAATCTGGTTCTCTCCTTGCTCATGCCCTTGATCCCTGCTGGAGCTAATTTGACAACTGATTGGATCCAAGGTGTCAATGACTGATGTTGTCTCAGTTTTTCCTCTCTCTCTGGTTACATTTGTACTCCTCCTAACACAGGAAAGAGGGGACTCGATAGAATTGGGCAAGAAAGTGGCTTTCTCTTGATTGTTTCAGATAACTTATTGCTTTACCCATGAGTAAGGGCCAACCCTGAGAGTATGAACTTAGCTGTTAGTGTAGCTGTGTTTTAGGAACAATACAGGGAAGCATGGAGATTACTAAGGGGAAGAGTTAGCTGGATAGAGATAGAAGACCTGTGGGGTCAGAGTGGGGGCTAGATTAGAGAGTCTATCAGCCAGCTTTGGAGGATAAACACAAAACATTCAAAGGTCCTGGTGAGTGGCTGAGGTAATTCCACAAAGCCTTTTTTTCTTAAACCATGGCTTGAGCTAATGGATTTCTCAAGGATGGTTTCTCCTTTCTCCTACTCTGTAAGTGTAGCCCAGCCTTCTGTTCTGCTAATGTTCATTGGTTCTGTTACTGGTTATGGGATGGAAAAGGTTGCTTAGGTGTCAGCCAAGACACTCCCTCTGTTTGGGGGAGATGGAGCTGCCAGCCCAACTATCCGCTTCCTGCCAGCTTAAGGAGCTTATGACTCAGATTCAAGCAAAACACTGAGCCGAAGCAGAAAGAGAGGGAAGGAACCTCAGCTCAGATGAAGGTCCTGGTGCCAAACTGCATCACTGAAACATTCAACTCAGGGGAACCCATCACATCAGAAGGCTGTGTGATTTTGTGTTCATGTTCTGCTTTGAAAATACACATATGTGTGAGGACACACATTCCTTTCTCTTATACCCACACAAACACATTTCTCCCCAAGCTGGAATTCTGAGGCTATTGTACCCTCCTGTAGGGAGAGCTACTCTTGGGAACTGGAATGATTATTAAGCGTCTCTCAGGTTCTATGATAACAGAAAAGTCCTCACCTGATGTTGTGACTCAACTGGAGTGTCCATTTGTCCCTTCTTGCCACATGTTGCTCAATTCCCATTCCTCACCCAAAGAGGTATTGGAGGAAGGCTAGAGACATTTCTTGGGAATAATACTGAAACCCAGACGCATGTGTTTCAAGTCCTCTGTGGTTCTGTTAACTTCCTGGATATTGCTCTGGTGTCTGAGCTGCTGCCAATGTTGACTTGCTGGTCATTTCGGAAGGCAAACTCTACGTCTGAGGAAAGGTACTGGATAAATTAGAGAGATCTCCATTCTTTCTTTTCTTTCCTCCTTCCATTACTCATAGACAGGCTCATATCCCTCCCTTCCCCCCTCTCCCCGCAGTTGTCACTTTGTGAGTAAACATTAGTCATTTCCTTCTGAGTGTCTTACCTCCAGGTACCAAAGAAAAGTGTGTGATCTCTTTGAAATTCAAAGTATTGAACTATATACTTTTGTGCTAAATACAGTTTACCATGTGGTTTCTTCATGTATGATTATATATCTATGCATAATCTTCCTAATACTCAAAATTATCTGTCACTACCTTTTAAGACACCCTAAAAATTCTCATAGTCAACTATTCAGGACCAGATGCCTTAATGCACTTTGGAAATCTTCCTGATCTAGATCGTCTTAAGTTTCTAGTTTCATCTCACCTGGCGTCACCATTCTTTAAATTGACTGGACAGGCCTACTTAATCCCCCAACCCAATTTAATCACTCCTGTCTTTGAAATTCCCTCTTCTAAAATCTTCCTAATCCCAAACATTCTTAAAATTCAGACCCATATCCATTCATTATGTTTATTGGTGGAGAATAAAAGTGGGGTGGACAGAGAGAAAGAATAAATGTGTTGAAGTTTGAGGAGAAAGAAGCCCAGTTGTGATGTGTGGTGCTTCTTGTGAAAGTCTGTCTTTAGCCTGTGGAATGCATTATAGGCACCCTCGTCCTGCCAACATTTCAAAAAGCTCAGAAAATGAGATTTATCAGTGCATCAAGAGCTATCATTCCCAGTTAGGAAAACATTACCTTCACTCTGGAGTGGGACCAAATTTTCCCTGCAGAGCAAGGATGGATACATGGGAAGTCAAATTGGAATCAAAAGGTAGTTTAGTGGGCGTGGAAACAGTAAACATAGAATTAGTTGCAAAAATTAAATGCTGACTATAATTTAGCATGGTAGTTTGTCTCTTCTATTCATGAGGATCTCTCTTAAGGGGTGCTTGTAGATCTGAATTGTCCTAGAGGCTGGTTCTCAAGGTTGTATCTCTGAACTTGTAAAGCAGACCAATGTTGTTCCCGTCAGGCACATTTCTTTTTCAAATATGTGAATACCATCCATCTGGTTATTATCTAGGCTTAGATGTTGGGGCGGGTGGTGGTGGTGGTGGTGGTGGTGGTTATTCTCCCACTTTAAGAGGACTCTGCATATCTCTGCTTTGATCATTACCTATGGGCCTCACCTTTTAATTTTATTCCCAGTTATAGGAAGGACCACGACCCACTTGCGCCATAGCTGGTTCTGTGAGGCTCTAATACTAACCAGTTTTATGTAGCATTTAGCCTCTAATGGCCTTTCGGTGACTATTTGCTGCCTAAGTATTTGCCACTTTTGTAGGCTGTTTTATATTCCTTTGTCTGGGTTGGGCAGCCAGGAGTTTAATTAATGACTCAAAGTTAGTGGCTGAAATTTTCCAGAAAGCTTCAACATTTAAGTCAATTTTTTCTTTGATTTAAAAATAAAATTAGATTAATAACTTATATTTTTATATAAAAGTCACTTCAGAGATACCTAGATATTTCTTACTTTAAAATGACTAACACTCAGATTGATTGTCTTATTCAAATTCAAACAATTGGCCAGTGATGAAGCAGGACAGGAATCCACATCTTCCAAACTAGGCAAATGGAAATCATTTGATTAAACCATAGTTTAATTATGGAGTCTAATTGAGGACATAGTTACTTGATCTTTATATTTCAGTATGGTCTCCCAGGGAGCCAATGGAACAAAAGCCACCAGAGTTAGGCAATTTCATTATTGCTGCCAAACATTTATGTCCAAAGTTCTTTATGTTCATTATAAAAGTTAGTAATGAAATAAACATTGCTATGGTTACCATGGTGTCAGACAAAAATTTCAACATATGCTGCTTGGAGGGATTGATCTGGCTACTTCAGATGTGATTTCCAAGGTAAAGATTGTGGTAAGGGTGACTCTTATGAAGGAGTCAGCTATTACAAATATTGGGCTTCCACGTTGCAATGTCTTTTCATGTATTTATTTATTCTGACCCGGGCGGAGTTCAGAAATATCGTATGATTACACTGGTTGATACCAAGGAGGCAAAAAACAGTCTGTTTTTTTCCTTCCAGAATGATACAATGTGCACAAAACTATTTCTATAGAAATATGGGGGTACATTTTTGTTTTATGCCCAAATATGATTCAATCAAAGCAATATTAATTGGGAACAGGTTAGAATAATGCTAACAACACAGTTTTGAGAACGATAGAGTTTGTTTAACACTGAATCTTATTTTATTTGCTTGGTGTTTTGCTTAAAGGTAAAAGAGCTTTGTAATAAAAGTAGAATTTCTTGAAGTTTGACTTGATTGTAGTGAATAGCCAGGATACAAGGACACATTCTGTGTCCTTTGAATTGTTTTCAATATTTTATTCTTTCTTTTTATGGTGAACTATTTTCTCTATAAAAGATAAACAAAACCATGTTCTTATTCACTGTCTTGTTATTAACTCAGGGAAGTAAATATTCAAAGTATGTTAGTAATTTTTACCTTGAACTGGCATTATTTTATAGAAGGTGAAGATCTTTTCATAAGCTTTGTCATTGAAGATAAAACATTGGAATTGCCAAGGGTTCATAATGTTCGTAATGTTCATAAAGAAATAGTAAAACAATGAGGATCATTCCTGTAAGTGATTATGGATAATTAGACTATATATAGGTTTGTTTGTTTGTTTGTTTGTTTGTTTTCTTCCAAGAGGTGCTACATTTCAAATGAGTATATTTTCTTCCCATGTCCTGAAGACCTGAGCAATAGACTGGATAAAAGGATAAAGTAAAAAAGCACAGCTCAGTACACCCCCAACTAACATGTAACCACAATACCACCAGGCATGAATCATATTGACATTATAAGTGTTATGTCCTGTGCTTTATGATAACAATTTGTGCAATATTTAGTCTGGGTGGTAAGTAGCTTTAATTATATTGTGTAGGACTTTTTTCCTTCTCAGAGAGTAAAGAGAAAGGATTTGGGGTTGGTATGGCTAATTTTAGTTGTGAATATAGTAATTCTTGTTCAGAAACAGAATAAATTTTATTATGATACAAATTTGTTTCCTATCAGTCTTTCTTTCATGGAATGATGCGTAATCTTGTAACTTAAAGATTTTCAGAGGACTATTTTCAATAATAAAAGAAGATGAAATTCAAAGTATAAGAATAATGGAATTCTCTGCATATTCTAGACTATATATATAAAAAAAGAGGACGGTAGAAAACTATGTCAGTCCTACAGACCAGCATGAGATCAAAGGGGAGAGATGAAAATACATTATAGTCATTTTTTGAGTTTTTTATACTATCTAGATCCTTGAAACTCAGTGTGGCCCATTGACTGGCAATATCCACATCTCTTAGGAGTTGGTTAGAAATACTGAATCTCAGTTCCACAGTCTTAACATGTAGCTGGACAGTATTTGATACATAGAAGAGCACTGCTGAATATAACTATGCATTGTCCAGTATGGCAGCTACTTAGCCAATAGTTGTTATTGAGCAATGGAAACCTGGCTAGTATAACTGAGCTGAATTTTTAATTTATTTAATTTTAAATGGTTGCTAACATATTGACAGAACAGTTTATGTAATTTCTGGGAAGAATATGGAGATGACAAAAATACTCTGCCCTAGTTTGTAAGCTGTGAATTGAGAATAAGTGGAAAATTCAGTAAAGGGGGAAGTTTATCCGTGGTATATCCAGTAAAAATGCTTTGTATTTCTTTTAACCCCCAAATGTGTGTCTCTTGGAGCGAATGATAACAAACCACAAAGAAGCAATGTCATAAGGGATCCATCGTATATCCAAGATGTAATTGATTTCAGGCTTTCTAAAGATAAAGGAGATTATATTGGAATCTGAGAAGAATTCTGAGATGTTTTCAAATACAATGGTCTGTATGATGACCTGCTGAGCTGCTTTCCAGAAAGGTACCTCCCAGCCGCCATCTTATTCCTTTTGTTCTGTCTTATTGGGTGACTACACATTCCAATGTAGGCTCGGAAAGATTTCCAGGAATATGCCACCAACATGGTCTATTTATAGTGTTTATTATCGGGAAATGTTGTTTATTTGCAGTGCTGTGATGATGATGTTGACAATGATGATGATTATTAAATATAGATTACTAGTTTGGATCAAACTAATTTATTATATTTACCTAGCCTCTTGTACTATTTTTGGTATTTAATCAGAGCAAACACTCAAAATCAGGGGACCAGAAATAAATTAACAGAGGTTCCTATCACCTTTTTTTTGTTCTCTGCTTTATCCAAAATTTTCAAACATGTTACGTGTGGAAAATTATGGGTAGACTAAACTTTGTAGCCTGAATTTTACTTAAAAATACAAATGATATACAATGGAATATTCCTCAGCCATTAGAAATGACAAATACCCACCATTTGCTTTGACGTGGATGGAACTGGAGGGTATTATGTTGAGTGAAATAAGTCAATCGGAGAAGGACAAACATTATATGGTCTCATTCATTGGGGAATATAAAAAATAGTGAAAGGTAATAAAGGGGAAAGGAGAAAAAATGAGTGGGAAATATCAGAAAGGGAGACAGAACATGAGAGACTCCTAACTCTGGGAAACGAACAAGGGGTGGTGGAAGGGGAGGTGGGCGGGGGGTTGGGGTGGCTGGGTGATGGGCACTGAGGGGGGCACTTGATGGGATGAGCACTGGGTGTTATGCTATACCTTGGCAAATTGAACTCCAAAAAAATTTTTTGTTGTTGTTAAAATAGCATTTACCTCTGTTTTGCAGAATTTTAAAAACATAGGAAGTCCCAATAGGCATTTTTTGCATATGCTATCATGTAAAAAACTTTTCAGTTTTTGTAAGAATCTTCTAAACATTTATAAGAGAATAAATTTTCTGATGAAATAATTACCACAAAAATATCCACAGCTTTTTCAAACTGCAAGGACATGCCAAAATTGAGCTCTCTAGGGGGAAAAAAACAATTATAACTAGAAAGAAACCATTTGGATCTATAGGAAGGGTCACAGAAAAGATAAACATCAATGAAATGTAAGCCTTAATTAAAATAAAAAAAATACACATGAAATAGTCCCATTTTACAATCATTTAGTCATAGTTTGATATAAAAAAATGGTAACATTATTATAGTAACCAGTGGTGGATGAAATGTTCTTTAATAAAGTAAGGATTTTTTTATCATGCAGGTATCTGTGAATAATATCTTTTAACTTATCTGTTTTCTTATTTTGGATATTTGTTTTTACCAATTACCAAACTTTTTTTCTTGTTTATTATTACAAAAATAACATGTAATTTTATTCTTGAAAAAGTAAATCAGACATATAATTAAAAGAAGGAAAAAAAACTCACCTGAAATCTGGCCACCTATACACTTTGAATTATGTTTATATAAACACATTTTTATAAAAATGAGTTTATATTTAATATACTGCTTTGAAATTGTTTTTTATTTTACAAAAAACCTAATTATCATATTTTCATGCCTTTGAATTTCCTATAGTTATTTTATAAAACATTGAGATGAATAATTATTTATAATTATCCAATTTTTAAAGAACATCCTATATACATTTATGTATATATGGACATTCTGCTTCTAATCTGCAAATTCCAGGAGCAAATCATGAGGCAAAGGGAGGAAAATAGTAGATGTCAGAGTCAGATATACACAGATGTTCCATTTAGATCTCTGTCAGTCTGCTGCTATGTATGGGGAACGTCAGAGTGTTGAGGGTACATGATTTTGTTTGGGAAAGTGAGGAAAATGCTTGCAATATGAAGTCACCAAAACATTTGTTACTCCACTAAGCTCCTGAGGTCGATCTGAATGACTGCTCCAATTGCAAAGATTCAAGGACGCATTCTTCGATGTTGTGGATGGAAGAAAGAAACTCTTCATCCTCCCTTCACTGGTCTTACTTCCCAACTTTCCCCTGGTGTTTCATGGGGTTACCTCCAAAATAAACTGCTTGCTTTTGAATATGGCTCCTGGGAGGAACTAAATCAAAACACCTCCTTTTGAAATGATACTTAGTGTAAGAATTAGATCAAATTTGGTGTTTCTCAAATATACTGAGTGACAGCCAACTGAAGTCCTATTTTGTATCACTCTTCCTGAAGGAAAAGGTTTTTCTAACTGGGAGGAGTAGACAGATAATGGCAACACTGAGTGAGAAATTGAATGATTTTGAGACCTATGGCCTTGATTGATGATGTCTCTTCATTCATTCAGCATCCTTCCATGCAGTGGTTGTATTATGCTTTGAGGCACTATTCTGAGCACTATTTTAGACACTTGGGATACAATTCTGAGAAAATAAGATAAGATCTTATATACTTATGGGCAAGTGATAGAGGACTGTATGTAAAGTGAAACATTAATTAACAAGATCACTTCATAGAGTAATGTTCTATGAAGAGACTGAAACCAAAGAATACATTCATGTATTTTTCATTCATTTGTTAACTAGCTCATTCGTTTGATAAATATTTGTTGCTGGTATAAGATAGCTATACTCTAATTTTGAAGAAAGATAACAGAATAAGATTTGAACTAGAAAATTTCAACTAGGAACTATATCTTGGCCCTAAAAATAGTGAAATAAATATATTGTAGAAATCATTGCCTTCTCTTTTTTTTTAGCTTAATACAATATTCTAGAATGAATTGCCATGCATATAGTTTACAAGCTTTGGGAGATACTATAGATCACCTCTAGGAGCTAGCATACATTCATTCAAGATAAATCACACTAAATTTACATGATTTCTCATTTTGTTAGAATCTCTCAAAAACAGGAAATTCCATGGATAAAATACATTTTCATTATTTCAATTACATCATCACATGTGATACTATCTTTTGCAAGAATATCATGGTGAAGAAGTACTTTAATGATAAAGTGATTGATATTTAGTGTCTTTTTGCCTTCTATGTGTTGGTGAATAATTTTATAGTTTTCTAATGGAATTTGACTAGGCTATACTCTTAGCCCTGTTGGCTAATATTTATATAGATAATTTTGATAAAATTTAGAAGTGGAGATGGGTGGATGGGATCCATAGCTAAAACTATAAGTGATACATCCAAGCCTAAAAGTGATGTCAAATGACAGAGACATACTGGTCCAAAACAAGTGAAATGAAATTTAGCAGAAACAAGTTTCAAATTCTGTTTAGGTTCAGAAAGTCAGTTGCATGAGAGTGAGCTGGCTTGGCTACAGTACAGATGGCAAAGCCGTGGGACTTCCATCTGATGACAACCGTAAAACAAGCCAATAGTGTGATGTGGCTGTTAGAAAAATAGGCTAGCATGATTGTCAGTCGTCTTAATGAAATATTGGGTCTAGCACAACAGAGACAATAAAAAAATAACAATTTCACTAAATTCTATTCAAGTGAGATGACTTATGGAATACAGTATCAAACTCCTTGCATTGTATTTTAAGATAGACTTCTCCAATTGGAGTATGTTCAATGGAAGGCACATGGAATTCAGAAAAATCATATCTTTTGGGGCAAGTCTGAAAGAATGGGGCATTGTTTTCCTGTGGGAGAAATGACCAAGGAGACATTTGCAGAATGTTTTTGTCTATGTGGCAAGCTTTCATGCGAAGAAACCAGGGAAGATCTGTTTTATGCTGACCTAGAAGGTTAATCTAGAATAATAGTTTGAAGGTAGAGGAACATTTGGGTGATTCAGTGGTTGAGTGCCTGCCTTTGGCCCAGGGCATGATCCTGGAGTCCCGATTGAGTCCCACATCGGGCTCCCTGCATAGAGCCTGCTTCTCTTT
The DNA here is from genome assembly GCF_003254725.2 of Canis lupus dingo. Classification (NCBI taxonomy): domain Eukaryota; kingdom Metazoa; phylum Chordata; class Mammalia; order Carnivora; family Canidae; genus Canis; species Canis lupus. The sequence goes on from NC_064266.1 coordinate 14,440,517, forward strand.
CTGCCTATGTCTCCGTCTCTTTCTCTCTGTGTGTCTCTCATGAATAAATAAATAAAATCTTAAAAGAAATAGTTTGAAGGTAGAGAGATGACCATTTTGGTCTTATACAAGGAATAAATTAGAGTTATCCAAAACATGGCTAATACCTGAAGAGTGTCCCCTTTACTAAAGTCATTTAATCAAAAAGCTACATCCCAGAATGGAGATTTTGGATCAGCGGGTATACTAGTTATTTATCTCTGCATAACAAATTACCCCAAAACACAAAGGATTAGCACAACAATTTTATTTTTTTCATCCTTTTGTGGGTCAGGAACTCAGAAGGAAGGACTTGCTTGCTTGGGCAATTCTCACTTGGGGTTTCTCATCCAGTTGCATTATATGCCAACTGTAACCATATGAAGTTATGGACCAATTACAGTCATATGAAGGCTTTACTGGGTTGCATGTCCAAGGTGGCTTATTTACCTGGATGGCAGGTTTTTCTGGCAGTTCGCTGAGAGCTCAGCTGGGGCTGTCCACTGGAGCTTGTACTTGTAGCTTCTTTTTGTGTTTGCGACTTCTTCACAGCATGGCTACATCAGAATAGTTGGGTTTCTTACATAGTGGCTCAGGGATAAAAAAAGAGCATGTGTCCTCGTGTTCAAGGCAGAAGCTGTATTACCTTAGAAATCATAAAATATCACTTTTCCTACATTATGTTTTTTTGCAAGTCAGTGAGAGGCCTACATAGATGTGTGAGAGGGAGATATAGACCCCATTTTTGATGGGAAAAGTGTACAAAATTTGTGAACATTCAAAACTGCCACAAGTGAGCTTTTCAGTAACTTCTAACTTGAAGCCTCTAATTTTATGAAACTTGCTGCTATATAGAAGATTTTAAGAGAAATGGATTTTTATATTTCCTAACAAAAATTTGGTATTAATTGCTGGGCTCTTTTGAAATTATTTATTGGTGTTATCAAAGAGAGAATAGTTTTTTAAAAAGATTTTATTTATGTATTTATTTGAGAGAGGGAGAGAGAGCAGGAGAGAGGGAGAGAGAGAGAGAGAGAGAGCGCACAAACAAGGGAAGTGTCAGGCAGCAGGAGAGGGAGAAATAGGCTTCCTGCTGAGTGAGGAGTCGGACTCAGCCCTCAGTCCCAGGACCTTGGGATCATGACCTGAGCCAAAGACAGATGCTTAATGGACTGAGCCACCCACATGCACCAGAGAGAGCATTTTTAGTCTGATTTTATAAACATACACAGAGTAGATATTATGAGAAATATACAACTAAAATTATAAATGTCCCCAAGGAATTTATTGGATAATATAAATATAAATAGGAAAATAAAGCTCTCAAACAATATTATAAAAGCTCTCAAACAAATTTAGCTAGTTTAGTTCACTAGAGAGACCATGATAAGACAGGTATATAATTGACAAGTTCACAGAATTTGAGGTTTCTACACTTGTCTTGCTGGGTAGGAACAGCTAACAGAAATAAAAATTTGAATTTAACGACTGTGTTTGGTGAGAGATAAACTTAATGTGTTGTGCCCTAAAGGCATATAGTGTTATACTCGTGAGGATGGAGGAACCCTTATGGAATTTCAGTTCAAATAATCATTGAAGATAGTGTGTGTGTGTGTGTGTGTGTGTGTGTGTGTGCTGGTTCCTATCAATCATCTTGTTCTCAGATTCTGAATGAGGAGGTTACTATTGCTCTCATTTGCCCACAAGAATTTCATGGGCCTTTGGGTTCTCCTGAAATCTGACCCTGAATAAATCCTTTCTCTACTCTGTTGCAATAGCTAGATTTTTAGCATTTTGTCTACTTCCTAATGGTATCTGACCCTTGCCATGGACTTGACTTTGTCTTAGTGTCCTTATTAAGCACTGACAAATCTACCCACCTTCAACACATTGTTGAGAGCCACCTGTTATAAATTCCCCTTCTGAGATTTTATTTTTTAAGTTTTAAAGATTTACTTATTTATTTATTTATTTTAGAGAGAGAGTGAGAGCAGAGAGAGGGGAAGAGGGAAAGGGAGGAAATCTCAAGCAGATTATTTGCTGAGCACAGAGCCCAGTGAGGGAGAGTGGGGGCCTCCAACTCACCACCTTGAGATCATGACCTGAGCAGAAATCAAGAGTTGGTCACTTAACCAACTGAGCCACCTAAGTGTCCCCTCCCCTTCTTAGATTTAGGTGAAAGGATTTGCTTCTTATACTTTTTTGGGGGGTTTGTTTCTTTTTACTTGAAAAGCAACACCTATGTTTGCATGGAGTAACCTTTAAGCAACTGTAAATATTTGATAGAACTAATCATAATCTTAAAGTTTCTTCAATTTTTTCTCTTTTCTTATGATGAAAGAAAATAGAAATAGAAATTGAAGACTTGCCTTTTCCAGCTATTAATTTCCCTATTGACTCAAACTTTCATTATTTCTTTCATGTTGATTAGACCTTTTTTGGGGGAAATATTTGCAGAAGTCTTAGCAGTTTCCTTACTGTCCTGAAACTAAGTAAGTATCTACTTTGTACAGTCCAAGGAGGATTCAGACAATATTTTCAGAAAAGATCTCATTTTAAAAACACAGTCTGTTACTCTGTCTAGCAAAGACTCTGTATTTTTACTTCAGTGTTTTTTCAAATCTAATTTTCATTCCCCAGACCCAAAATAGGAGACCTCTTGGTGAAAAGAACCACTAGCTGTATCTTCCCATTAAAAAAACAAAAACGAAATCACATTCTTCTTCATTATGAAATACCAGCTCAAACAGAAACCTCTTGATACTCAAAATGCTGTGCAGAGTCTGAAAGCCAAAAGGGCAGACCTTATAGGCCTCATGGATGCAAATTTATAAATAGAATTTGGATAAATAAAATGCTGAGTCCTAAAGATTGTAATGAGACTCTTGTCTTATTCTTTAACTTTTTTTTTCCATTAAACAATAAAAGCAAACTCCTTTACAATAAAGCTACAACACAATCTCTGCAGGAAGTGAAAATCTGCTCCTTCACCAACGTACTTCCCAGTAGAGTGTTCCCACCCCAGACTGATTTTAAACATTTTCAAGCCTTTCATGTATGGCCCAGTTTGAAGTAACCCAATTGTGTCAGATGTATCAACCCATCCAGGTATAAGCTCAGTATTCAGGCCAACATTTGGCCAATGTCTATAAAGCCTGGTCAAATAGATTATTTATTTTTTTGGAAGCTGAAGCAGAGATGAAATATGGCTTGAAATCTTGTGCCAAAATTTTCCTTGAAAAATCAGAGAACTTACCCCTGTAAAATGTCCAGCAATGGAGTAAGAAAATGAAATAAGGCAGCCTGTTCTTCAGCGATATATGTGCTCCTATTATGGTGTCAGTGATACATATGCTGTATTATTCTTGATCCATTACTGGCAGTTATGACCATTCTATCACCCTCGCCAAAAGAATGTCAAAAAGGTGGATGCAGAACAGGTTCTTATGAGGTCATTATTGCTCATAAGTGGAGGTGCTTGACTAGACTCAAGAATCGCTACCTAAAGAATATTTGGTTACTTTGGACATGGCAACAATTTGCCGTTCCGTTGCCTCAGGAACCCAATGGATCCCAGAACCAGAGTTGTGGGGTTGCTCATGGCAAGAAGTAATTAAAAAAACGAGAACAAAAGTTAAACAGTGTCTGAACTAGTGGTGATACAAACACTGTTTCTAGAATGTTCAGATGAATTGAAACAACAAAAATCACACTTTAACTTTTACATCCTTTGCAAGAGATTAACAGAAAGTCTGGTCATGTTCACCAATGGGAAAGAAAAGATCTTTATTTGAATAGTGACAAATAAGGTCATGGCCAGTTTTAAAAAAAAATCTGCTAAAAAAGGAATTTATTTTCTTTGCAAAAATTAGCCCATGAATAAAGAACATATAATAAGAAAGAAGACAACAATAAAAGTAAAAAATAAGCAAACTGTGACTTTAGATTAAGAATTTATTTTTTTATGTATGTAAGTTTTTACCCACATACCCTAAATATAGGATATGTAATAAAATAAGTAGATGTCATGTTGTACTCTATCTTATGCATACTTTTTAGACATTTTTTATGTCACATTTTTCTAAGTACATTGTTTCCATTGCTTATATGGTGTTCCATCATAAAGATGCAAAGAACCTACAGTTAAATATTTAGGTTTTTCTATCATTTTAAAAAATGAAATGAGCACTACTGTGGTAAATAAGCTTGTAGATTAGTTTTATGCAGCTAATTATTTTTCTCCTTGGGAAAAATTCCTCCAACTGTAAAGCCTTCAGTGACTCTACACTGCTAATAGGATAAAGATAGGTTCTCTTACCCTGTCTCATACTTTCCTCACTCTCTTAGATCTAGCCACACTGGACATGAGATTAGTGTGCTCTTGAAGTATTTCAGCTTTCTGGCATCATTGCACCTGGTGAGAATGCATTCTCTGGACCCCTCTGTGGTTGGCTGAGGCTATGTCACTAATTATGTGACCTTTTAACCTTTTCCCTTTATCATGGTGATTGGTAACTAGCATTTCAGATAGTGGTTGCTTTATTAGACCGTGTTCCTGAGTTAGAGGAACAAGGAGCAGAGCTGATTAGAGCAAAGTCAATTTACACTGGTTAAAAAATGTGAGTGAGAAGTAAATCTTTGTTGGTTTAAATCGTGGAGACTTTGGGGTTATGTTACTGTTGAATAGCAGAATCTACGATAACTGATACACTGGCCTTTATATTTTGCATTCCCTCACCTTCCTTATGTTATTTGTACATGGTATTACATTTTCCGCATTTCCTTTCCTTATGTAGTAAGCATGGTTTATAGGTAAGTGCATCTTAGGAAATTTTGTTAGGATTCTGGGACTGCTCAGCTTACCCTTACTATAGGCATCTCCAATGCCATATAAATCCTTTTCAGTGCTTGTCACAATTGTAATTTTACATTGTTTGCTTTTTTTTTTTTAGCATGCCTATTTTTGGGGAATGTCTGTCTTGTCTTATAGATCATAACCACTTTGAGCGGCAGATGTTTTACAATGTGCTTGACACATATTAGATGCTTGATAAAATATTTGTTTAATGAATGAATAAATGCTAAGATACATTCCTAAACTTAATCAGCATCAAGCCAAACGGATCTCCTGAAGATTTTATACCTCACTACACAAAAGTGAACATTTCCTCTGTTATAAGCAGTCTCAATTTTAGAGGCAAAAAGATCTCATTGCTCATTGTTCTAATTTTCATTTCTTCCATAAGGATAAAATACTTTTATGGGCTCATTGGCCATTTGTATTTCTAGTTGCCTCTTCATATTCTTCACTCAATGTGAGTTGGGTTTCTATCACTTACAATTGAAAGGATACTGAATAATGCAAAATAAATGAGTAAATTTGGCTTTGTTCTGCTATGTAGCCAGTGAATGTTCTCTTTTACTCTGGATCTCTGAGCCTCTTTCCTTTCTCCAAAACATTCTAGGAGTGCCAAAGTCACTGACCTTGATAATATTAAAGTTCTTTAGCACCTAGTAGTAAGGTAATCTTTTGATTCCTACTCCACTAATTTTCCCTCTGTAGAGTGTCCCTGGGAATCCCTCAAGGAGCTCCACATGCCTGACAGGACACTAGCGCATTCTAGAGTTTATGGCTATGAAACTGTTATAAAGTCGCCAGTTCTTGAGAATCCTGACACAACACATCTTATCTGGCTATGGATCTCACCTGTGAGACTAATCAAACTTAGTCCTGTACACACTACTCACAGCCATAGAAACTATAGCCCAGTCCTTGCTATACTACTGATGGCATGGCATTCCAAGAATTAATTTTAATCTAATTGTTTTCTTTTCTCCGGATGCAAAATATGAATAAAAATTCATTCAAAATAAACAAATTTATCCATGCTCTTTAGTTCTTGATCCATGGCAAACTGCACCCTTTTCTTCTATATGGGTGCTCTCTATGTAATTTACAAAATGATTGGTTTCCTATTAAACTTTTACATCTTCAGCCTTGTAATGTAAATCCTATTCTCTTGGATTTGTAGCAAAAGTTAATTTCATATGGATTCTATTTCCTTGTGCAAATGTGAATTGTTTTTCCTTTGGTCACAAAATGTATACATATACCTCCCTAATTTGATCCTAACATCTGCCTGACAATCCCAGGGGAACAACCTTTGCAATGCTGACCTTCACTGGAGTCTTGCCTTCCAGAAAAAAAGGAAACTTTTTCTTTCGTATTTCTTTTATTTGACATTTGTGATCTTTTTCCTCTAGAATTTCGTTTTGTTCAATAGATTGCTGTTTCAGTGAAGTCAAGTGCATTTCCAGATTTATACTGCACAGTCTGTTATAGCGATATGTTCAAGGAATTATTAATAAATATCTCCTATTTAATGTGCATTGTTTCAGAAGGCAGATACCTGTGGAGAGGAATGACACCAGTGCCCATCGGATACATTTAGTGGTCTTGGTGTGTGAGTGAGTTTGTCTGCCATGTCACAATCACCATATCCTTTGCTTCGTGTTGGGCTAGTCCACAATATATTACTGTTCTATGTACCACACACATGTGCCACAGATGGTCACTTTCAATTTCAGAGCTCAAATGTAATAAATTCAGCACATTAATATTTGGCTAAGATTAAGTGCTGGGAGGCTACCACGGAAAACCCATCAGTCAAGTTCATCTCTAACCAGGAAGTTGTGATTCCATTGCTACAAAATAAACCTTTGTTATGCCTTCTCCTTGGCCTCACCACCCTTTCTCTTTCTTTGTAAGTAAGATGTAAATCTAATCCACACGCTAACATTTGCTTACAAGCTGTGCAAAAGAACTCAAGGTTTTGATAGTTGGTTAAAACATATCGTTTGGGGAGACATTCTACTAGCTGTATAAATCAAAGCAGGTCCTATGTTTCTTTTTGTCCTTTGTTTGGACTGTGCATTTATTTTATGTATTTATTTCATTTTCTATTGAATGCAGTGGAAGGCAATATCACCATCAGCAATTCCAGAAGAATTACTGTGTCGATGGCATAATGTGAAAGGCTTGGTGGGAAATTTGATTTCTGTACTTAGGCCAAGTAAAAAGACAACAGTTTCAGGTGGAGAGGTGATAAGAAATACCAGATAAAGTTGGACAAAACTACTGTAGAGACTCCTACCCATCCTTTCTTGCCATCCATCCACTTTTCTTCTTTATTTTTCTCCATTTACAGCTTATTTTCCAAAGTTAATTAATAATTTCATAACTTCCTTGCCAAATGCCTACCTACTTACTCTCCTTTTATCCACAATTACCCAGTATGATCTTAATTCCTATAGAACCCATACTTGAACAGATAAACACTGCACTCGTGTTTTGCTATTTCATGATTACACATCCCTGGTCATGAGTCTTACTGATTCTTCCATATGCTCGGCCATGTTGGGTCAGTCTGTGGTCAGCTCACTCTTATTCTGCATCCTCGCTCCTTCCCTTTGTTCTCAGATGTCACCTGATGTTTAGGTGCTATCCTTCCTCCCAGAGTTTGTGTGCTGTCTTTTCCAGCCATCTTGTTAACTTCCCCTATTTAACCTTTGCTCCCATGAGCATTCAGCCACTCACTCTTACCTGAATCTTTTCTATTGTTCTGCAATCAGATGTGTCAATGTATAGACTTTGTCCTGTTCCATTGATCTATTTGTTTATTTTTGCACCAGTGCAGACTATTTTAGTATCAGTATCTTTATAAGATGTCTTTAGGTGTGCCTGGGTGGCTCAGTTGGTTAAGTGACCAACTCTTGGTTTTGGCTCAGATCATAATCTCAAAGTTGTGAGATCAGCCCCCAGTCAGGCCCTGTACTGGGTGTGGAGCCTGCTTAAGATTATTTTTCTCTCTCTGGGGTGCCTGGGTGGTTCAGTTGGTTAAACAGCTGACTTCAGTTCAGTTCATTATTTTGGCTTCTGGGATCAAGCCTAGGATGGAGCCTACCTTGGGCTCCCTGTTCAGCGGGCAGTCTGCTTGTCCTTCTGCCCCTTCCCCTGTTCATGCTCTCTCTCAAATAAATAAATAAAACCTTAAAAAAAGATTCTCCCTCTTACTCTGCCCCATGTCCACCCCCCAAGTGTACTCTCTCTCTCAAAAGAGGCTTTATAAGATGTCTTGATGGGGGATGAATGTGGGCAAGTTCCTTAGTTTTATTCTTCAAGATTTTCTTGGCTACTTTAACTTTTCTTATCAATTTTATAATAGGTATGTCAACCCACACACATACACACCCACATACCATACTCACATACATGAATACGCTATTCTGTTGGGATTTTGATTGTGAGTGCATTGAATCTATAGATTAGCTTGGGGATGGTTGGCACCTTTATAATATTGACTCTTCCAATCCTTGAGCATAATATAGCTCTCCATTATTATGTAGATCTTTAATGTCTATGAATGAAAATTTTATCATTTTTTCCTTTAGAAATTTCACATATCTTGTGTTATATTTATGTTTAGTATTTTTCATTGAAAGCAGTATCTTTTAACTTCTTTTTCTGTTTGTTGCTTATAAACAGAATATGATTTCACTTTGTATATTTGCATCCAGCAATATTTCTTAATTCTCTCATTTATTTTAATAATACCTTGGTAAAGTATTTGGATTTTCTATATATAATCATATTATCTGTTAATAATCATATTTTCTCATTTTTAAAATCCTTGTTTCCTTGTTACTTTTCTTTTTTCTATCCCTTCTTCTTTTCTTGATCTCGGGAAAAGGAACTAGTAATTTTGAGAACCTGAGAAGAGACCTAGCAATTTTGTATTCAGACTTTTTTTACATACAGAGGGCCTTCAAAGCCTGATTAAGTTTAAGAATACACAAGCCCTTGTCATGTCTGAATTTAATGGTTATAATGAAAGAATAGCCACAATTCTGATGTGCTTATTTTTTTAATGTTTAGGGGAATAATAATAGCCATAGATGAAACAAATACAGCAAAATGTCAACAACTGGATGATTTTCATGGTGGGCATTAGGGCTATTGTACTATTTTTTCCTCTCATTTATGTTTGAAATTTTCACAATAAAATTTAAAAATAAATAGATTAATTGTTCTATTAAAAGACAAAGATGACAGATTGGAAAAAAAAATCTATGTGATGTTTATGAAAGACCTACCTAAAACAAATATGTGGAAAAGTTGAAACAAAAGGAGAAAAGATTAATCATTCAAATACAAAAGAAAATGATCTAGTCAAAGAAGTATACCATATAGTAGACTTTAATATAAAGAGGGCCAATGAACAAGAAAGATAAAATAATTCTAAATGTATAAGGCAGAATCAATTTTTATTTTTTTATTTATTTTTTATTTTTTTAAAGATTTTATTTATTTATTCATGATAGACATAGAGAGAGAGAGGCAGAAACACAGGCAGAGAGAGAAACAGGCTCCGTGGCTGGAGCCCAACGTGGGACTCGATCCTGGGACTCCAGGATCGTGCCCTGGGCCAAAGGCAGGTGCTAAACCGCTGAGCCACCCAGGGATCCCCCAGAATCAATTTTAAAGATTATTTTGTCTTTTCCTTTAGGTATCCTTTTGAAAGCAAGGAATTGGTGTATTAGATAGTTACCAAGGTAGTCTATGGGGTCTTCTGTGTCATTCCATATCATTATGGGTATCATTATGGACTTAGGAATTATTACATATTCAAGTGTTTGTGTTACAGACAGGGTTATTTATTTATTTATTTATTTTCAAAGATTTTATTTGTTTATTCATGAGAATAAACATGAAACCGAGGCTTGGTCACTGAGCCACCCAGGCACACCTAAAGACTTCTTATAAAGATACTGGAACTAGAATAGTCTGTACTGGTGCAAAAATAAACAAAGATCAGTGGAATAGGACAAAGTCTATACATTGACACAGAGAGAGGCAGAGACAGAGGCAGAGGGAAAAGCAAGCTCCCCACAGGGAGCCCTATGCAGGACTCATTCCCAAGATCCTGGGATCACAACCTGAGCCAAAGGCAGAAGCTCAACCACTAGGCCAGCCAGGTATTATTAATAACCCAGACAGGGTTATTTTTGATGGCCAAATTAGCTCACATGTGGCCAATGTGAGCCTCTTTAAACATTTGATGCTTTTACACATAGTAACATGTATGTTGTTTGGGTGTGCCAATCAGTTATCACTTTTTCTACTTGGTATACTTGGTATTTTTTCAGCTTAGAATTTTTTTGCTCCGCCTTTTTTTGTGACTTCTTTTGAATTGACTTTTTTTTCCCCAGGAAGCTCATCAAAGCCGAGCCCAGAGTTTTATCATGGGTCAGTCATGCAGGCAGGTGGTGCCCATGCTACTGACCTCAACTACTTGTGCATTGACTGCTCAGAGCTGAAAGTGGCAATGCATGGCTCAAACATTACAAAACCACTCTTATGGAGCAGGATGTTCTAAAGGTTCAGAGATTATCTCCCAGGATCCAGTCTAGGGCCAGCCCTGACGACTGGCCTTCCTTTGGAATGTGTGGATTTGAGCAGCCCAGGCCTGCTGAGTTAACTCTTGCACAAAGACAGTGGAAAATAAAAGTTCAGCAAGTTATTTTCAACTCACAAGTATTAAATAGTACTTTATCTCACAGTTGTTAATTAATATTAACCCTTTCTAAAATATGCCTAGAAAGGAAAATGTTACTTCTCAGCCTCACTTATTAAAAATCTCTTCCCTTATGATGAATTTTCTCTTTTGCTCATTTGCTTTATGCATTTCAGTAACATGATTGTTACCAGTTTCTGATTAGAAATATTAAATTATTATTACTACTAATAAAAACAAATGTTAGTTTTCTTGATTTCATCAATTTAGGATCTCCACCCCACCCCCACCCCAGTTTTAATCAGAATCTCCCTCTGCTGAATCTAGGAGCACAGGTGCCTTTGAAATGTTGGAATGGGTGTATGCCCTGGGGAGACCTCAATGAATACAAGTTATCTTTAGTTCCACACAGACATGGGGAGAATATTCTCTCTATAGTTTATGTCACATCTGATCTAACTGAGCACCAAAGCATCTTTACTTGATGCCCTAATCTCTCACTGTCCTTGGTGCAACAGAGTTTTCCTTTTTTGCCTGTAACCCATCCCCACAGGGTTCAGATTAAGAAGCACTGGACTGACAGGCAGCCTTTCCTGCCGGCAGATTTTTTTTACCTCATGCAGCTAGTTTCCTGGCAGCTCTTTCTTTTTCTGATCACCTGATATGTGGGCAGAGGTTATAGTGAAATTGGAAGGCTGGTCCTAATGATACCAGATTAGTGTCGATTTCTGAAAAGTCTTGAGCATCTCATTCTACTCTTACATGATAGAGAAATTGGCCAAGCATGAGCGGTGCATTTTTTTTTTTTTTTTTTTTTTTATGATAGTCACACAGAGAGAGAAAGAGAGAGGCAGAGACATAGGCAGAGGGAGAAGTAGGCTCCATGCACCGGGAGCCTGACGTGGGATTCGATCCCTGGTCTCCAGGATCGCGCCCTGGGCCAAAGGCAGGCACTAAACCGCTGCGCCACCCAGGGATCCCTGACCGGTGCATTTTGAAGCAGAGGTTCCCAGACTTAATGCTTTTTAAAAAAAATCGGTTAATCTAAATACATTTGGGAGAACCTAATAGAACTTCCATATTTTTTACTTTCCCAAAAAAGAGTATTACAAAGTACAGTTACCATCTTCTCATTGATTTAATCCTGTTTGTCGAACACAAGTGTCTGTACAAAAGAGTAGTTAGAGCACACTCTAGGAATTAAAAAAAAATTATTTAAATGAAATAAATTCAAATTCTTTAAAAATGTATTTCACTTTGTCTCAGGGTGGTGAAAACTTTGCTATGGCCCTCTCTGCATGGAAACCAGTAGATGACTGCCTTCTTACAAGTTGTTTTGGTCACTCTTGTCTTCCAAGGGCCTACCTCAAAGCCTGGCCCGTAGTAGATAATTATTGGACAAATAAATGAGTGGATGAAGCAATGCATGGGTGAAATGCTAAGTAATGGATTGCTGCTATTTTACCAATTCTTTTTATTTTAATTTATTTTATTATTTTAAGAAATTTTAATTCCAATGTAGTTAACATATAGTGTTATATTAATTTCAGGAGTACAATATCATGATTCAGCAATTCCATATATTACTCACTGCTTATCAAGAAAAATAGACTCTTAATTCTCTTGACCTATTTTACCTATCCCCCTCACCCATCTCCTCTCTAGTAACCAGTTGTTTGTTCTCTAGAGTGCTTTTGGGGACCCCTGGTTGGCTCAGCTGGTTAAGCTTCTGCCTTCAGCTCAGGTCATGACCTCAGGGTCTTGGGATGGAGTCCTGCATTGCATCAGGCTCCTTCCTCAGCAGGAAGTCTGCTTCTCCCTCCCCCTCTGAACTTCCCCCTTGCTTGTGCTCTTGCTCTCTCTCAAGTGAATAAATAAAAAAAATCTTTAAAAAAGAATTTGTTTTTGGTTGTCTCTCTCTCTCTCTCTTTTTTACTTTGGCCTTTTGTTTCTTAAATTCCATATATGACTAAAATCATATGCTATTTGTCTTTCTCTGACTGGTTTATTTCACTTAGCATTATACTCTCTAGATCCAACCACATTGTTGGAAATGGCAAGATATTATTCTTATTTTATAACTGAATAATATTCAGTAGTATATATGTATCATATCTTTATCCATTCATCTATGATGGACACTTGAGCTGCTACCAATTTATTTATTTTTATTTATTTTATTTTTTTATTTCTTAAAATATTTTATTTATTTATTCATGAGAGACACAGGAAGAGAGAGAGAGAGAGAGAGAGAGAGGCAGAGCACAGGCAGAGGTAGAAGCAGGCTCCAGGCAGGGAGCCTGACGTGGGACTCATCCTGGGTCTCTAGGATCAGGACCTGGGCTGAAGGCAGCACTAAATCGCTGAGCCACCGGGCTGCCCCCAATTTATTTTTAATTCTCAAACTTATTTCACAGTTTCAGTGAGTTGAATTATAGCTCCCAAAAGATATGTCTATCTAGAACCTGAGAATCTGACTCTATCTGAAAAAGGTTTGCTTATGTAATTATGGTAAGAGTTCAAGATAGGACAATTCTAGATTAGGATGGAACCTAAACTCAATGATGAGTGTCAGACTAACAGGGACATGACATACAGAGATAGAGAGTGAAAGCCATTTGAAGGCAGGACACTGATCATAATGGTCATTTGCAAGCCCAGGAATGCCAAGGATTTCAGTCAACCACCAGAAGCTAGGAGGAAGATCTGTTAATAGGCTCTACTTCAAAGCCTCAGGAAGAACCAGCCCTCCTGACACCTTGATTTTGGACTTCTGGCCTCCAGAATTGTGAGGGAATGCACTTTTATTATTTTACCACCAACTTTTGGCAATTTGTTACAGCAGCCCTGGAACTGAATACAATAATCTATATACAAACTTGTAGTCAAGTTTACATATGCAAAAAAAAAAAAAAAAAAAAACAACAACCAAACAAACAAACCCCAACTATTGTGGAATATTTATATGATAATGGTGACATGGTGACGTATTTCTTTAAAATAATTACTTTCCATTACTAATCATGTTTTACAAAATTATTTAAATTGAATCGTTAATATTCTTTATGCCTAGCAATGTATAAATGTTAACATTTAAATAGAAAACAAAGGCTATTTACTTCTAAGAGTAAAATGATAAAATGACAAAAAAAAATTATAAAATTGTAAAAAAAAAGGTGATTTGTTGACAGATTAAAAATGGTATGTTATGCTTTGTTATAAGACAGATGTTCGTTAGATATATGTGAAACTTAGTTACATGTTTTACATCATCAAAAAAATAAAGACTAGAAATAAAGACCGGTTTTGTGATCTGATGTTTAGAATATTACCATCTTGGACTAGCAATTAACTGGTCTATTTTTCTAAAAGTTGTGTTTATTTCTAAGTCATAAGAGAGTTGACTTGGTATTCTACTTTCAAACAAGAGGTACCTCTGGAATTTCTTCACTCATGTTAAATGAAAAGATAAATTGCATATAATCCCTGCTGTATTTTCTCTTGTTAGCCTCTGATTTTCTTAGATCTAAAGCTATTTTGATTTGATCTGCAGGAATTTTAATCAGAAGAATTCAGTGTGCTGGTATGGTGCTGATCACGTTGAGAAAAGTTACATTTGCATGATGTCCCTAATCTATGTTTCTTCTTGACTTTAATCAACTATCATTTATGAATATAATTTAAACATATGTTAAGAACAGTGATAGACTAGGTTATTTTTCAGAAAATAGTTTTACTCCCCCCAAACCCTCTCTCTACCTGTGATATTTCTCCACCATTTGATGTTTACATTAGTCTTAACATATGTTTCAGTTTTCTGGTGTATATTAAAAAGAAACATCTTATTACTATAATTTCCACTTACAAATTCAAATAAAAATAATCAATTGTTAAGTATGAATAATAGGGCTATAATGTAAGCACAAAATTGGTTTTTGGCGCTTCTGACTGGCAGTTGTAGCATTCAGCTTATTACATGTTTCAGCATTCAATATTTTATATTTTTTGTTGTAGTTGAATAGAACCAAGAAAATTTCAGTCATTTAGAATAATAAATACAAGCATTAACTTGTTTTTAAACCCTCTTTTACAATGTTGGGATTATCTTGAACTAAACTAGGAACCCTAAAGTGAGTCACTAGGACATTATTTTATTATAATCGCAACAAATAATATCTCAAAATTGTCAATATTCTATTTATTATTTATTTATTTACTTATTTAAGGAGAGGGAGAGGGAGAGAGAATCTTAAACAGAGTCTGCACTAAGCACAGAGCCTGAGGTAGGGCTCTGTCTCATGACCCTGAAATCACAATGTAAGCCGAAATCAAGAATTGCACGCTTAACTGACTGCATCATCCAGGTGCCCCATTACAATTGTTAATATTCTTGTAATTATAACAGTCAGAGAATAAGGAGCCAAATATCATATTAGTGGTGATATGCAATTATTAATAAATGGTAGACTGCTTTATGTGGACCTATTATTGAATAATTGCCTTGGCAGAAGTGGCCTCTGAGTGACACACCTAAGCCTTTGAGTTTAACTCATAGATTTTAGTGCTCTAGATGCTGGATCTGTAGACGGCAAGTGTGATCTATGGATGGCAACGTCAGCATTGCCTGGGAGCTAATCAGAAATGGAGAATTTCAGGCCTTATCTGATACCACTGAATCAGAACTCTTGAGAGTGGGGCTCAGCCATCTGTTTTAACAAGCCACCTGTGTGATTCTTGCATAGTTCAAGTTTGGGAGGTGTTGGGCCAGAAAGACACACACTTGGACAGTGTACTTATATATCTGTATGCATAGACCAGAAATCATGTAGAAGATCAGTCTAGTCCAAGTTTAGTGTAGTGCAAGTCTTGGTGATGATTCACTTATAAACATTTCAAAAAGCTGACAAAAAGGGCAGACAGAGATGCATTTAAAATAATTAAATTTAAAAAGAAATTAACTTGAATTCAAATGATTATTCCAATATGTCCATTTAATAATGTACAATTAAATAATTTTTACAAATAGTTAAGTATATTTCAAACAGAAATCTGGATCAAAATGTCTGGAATTTTTGAGATAAAAACTCATGACTTCTGCATAGTTGCTTACAGTTTTGTGAGAGGGAAAAGCAAGAGAAGAGACAGCTGGTACCTCCAAGAACCAGGCAAATGTTATGTTGGATAGAAAGAGTCAATCCCTGGCAAGGGTGTAAAAAGATATGGAGCTTCCAAGTTAGCAAGGAACTGTCCACTTAAGGAATTACAAAGCCATTGATATGATTGTGTGGTGTTGTACTCTGATGGTCAAAGAAAGGATAGTTAGGTTCTTCTCTTCTGACTGTATAGCCATTTTATCAAGATTTAATTCACATAGCATAAAATTCACCCATTTTAGGTACAAACTCACTTGATACATACTGACTGTATACTCACAGAGTTGTGTACTCACAGAGTTGTGCGATGATCACCACTATGTAATTTTAGAACACTTTCATCATCCCGCAAGGAAACACACATACCCTGAACATTCTGAACATTTCATATAAGTGGGATCATATGATATCTGTCCTTTCCATTGTTTTGTGCTGGCCCCTTTCATTTTGTATGTTTTCAGTGTTCAGCCATGATCTAGGATATTATCAGCACTCTATTACTCTTTATTGACAAATAATATGCCATTGCATGGATATGACAGATTTTATTAATCCATTCATCATTTGAAGGACGTTTGGGTTGTTTCTTTGTTTTGACTATTATGAATAAAGTTTGCTATAAATATTTATGAATAATTTTTTTGGTGGACATATGCTTTTATTTCTCTTGGGTATATAACTAAGGGTGGGATTATTGGGTCATATACAAACTATGTTTAATCTTTTGAGAAAGTGCCAGACTGTATTAAGTAACATTGCTCCATCATTTTACATTCTCACCACCACTGTAAGAAATTTCCAATTTCTCCACATTCCTGCCAACACTTATTATTGAATCTCTGATTATAGCCATTCTTGTGGAGTGAAGGGGTACCTCATTGTGGTTTCAATTTGCATCTTCCTAATCACTAATGATGTTTTCATGTGCTTTTTGGCTATTTGTCTCCTGTGGAGAAATATTAATTCACATCTTTCATATTTTTATCATTGAATTATAATAGTTATTCTATAAACTGATACAAGTCTCTTATCAGTTATATGATTTTCATGGATGAAGTACAACTTACACTTCATATTGCATACAGACTTCCTCATCAATGGCTCAGCTTCGGGGTGCAAGGGCATACCCTATGAAAACCCGCCAGGAGTGCCTGAAGCCGCAGGGCAGTGCGCTGGAGGAAACTCCGCAAGCGCTGTAGCAGGACTCCGCACCTGCTTCCTGCCCTAGGGATTCTGGTCCCTGCTGCCTGGGGATATGCCAGACACAAGCTGGGATTTCTGGTGCACACAACGTGCTGCCAAACAAATATCACTGTTCTCCTGATGTCAGAGCTCAAGGGAGCTCAGCCTTGCCCACCTGAGCAGTACAGAGGAGTCCACTCACCTGAGACAGTTGGGAGTCTTGACTCCCCAAGACTTGGCTGTAGAGATCCAGCTCAAAAGTCCTTCCTTGATAGGCGTCAGGAATGGAGTGTGGGGAACTGCTGGCTCCAGGAAGGTGGCCTGCTAGAGGGGGCAGCGCCATCTGCACCGGCAAAGTCCTAATGCCTGAGGTTGAGCTGTGGATATCCTTGCCGCCAGCTGGGAATTCGGGATCCCTGAGCTGGGTCCCTGCATTAGCTGAGGAGGAACTCTCTGCAACACTCTGCCTCCAGGATCCATCCTGCTCCAGAACAGAGTTGCTAAGTTCCCTGAAGCCAGATCTCGCCAGGATCACAGAGGCCCTTCTGGGCTTGACCTGGGCTACATGGGATGAGAGACACCTGTTAATCATGGTGTCTAGTCTGTAAGTCCCATGTAAACAGCAGGTCCTTTGGAAGTCTGAGGGTAACCACCATTCAAATACCCTCATCAAGGAACCCTTTGGGAGACTGCTGACCCCAGAATAATGGATCAGGACGATGTCTGTCTCTCTCTAATAGGCCAAAGGGATGCCTGAGGGCAGATGCATGGGAGTGATCTGCACATGTATGTGTGGTGTTTCTGAGTATCTAGATTCTGAGTTTCCGCATCTGGGTTCAGTCTGTGTAGGTCAGACGGGGCTGTGACTTCTGGAGCATGCAGGGTGACATGCATGATGTGAGGTAGCCACATTATTTTATTATTTTGCTTGTTGCTGTCCTGTTGTCTCAGCACCATTTTTTCAAAAACTATTATTTCCCCCACTGAATTCTCTCAGCACTCTTATCAAAAACCAGTTGACTATTAATGAATATAAATATATTTATTTGCATGTTTATTTTTACTTTTGGATCTTGAACACCATTCTATTGATTAATATGTCATTTTATGTCAGTATCATGCTATCTTAAGTACTGTAGCTTTGTAGTAAGTTTTATTTTTATTTTACTTTATCTTTTTAAAAGATTATTTTGGACATGCTAGGTTCCTTGCTTTTCCGTATGAATTTTAGGATCTGCTTTTCAATTTCTTCACAAAGCCATCTGAGATTTTGATTAGTTGTATTTTTCAAAAGATCTGTTCATTTATGAGAGAGAGAGAGAGAGAGAGAGAAGAGAGAGAATGCATTGGGAGTTCAGAAGGAGGAGAGAATCCCTAAGCATACTCCCCACTGGGCATGGAGCCCCACATGGGGCTCAATCCCATGACTCTGAGATCACGAACTGAGCTGAAACCAAGAGTCGAAGGCTTAGCCAAATGAGTCACCCAGGTGCCCCTTGGTAGGTTGCATTACATCTCTATATACATTTTATTTTCATATGTGAATGTAAATGCCTTCACTATGTCAAGAAATCTCAAGTATCTGTACTTAATCCAGACATGTTAGAAACTCTAAACTTGTATGCCTACCTGCCCAGTTGGCCCTCTCTGCGACATCTCAAGTTCATTTAAAGTAACTCTTGGTGTTTCTTCCCATCACCTGAACTTCCTGTAGCCTTCCCCTTCTCCATTAATGACATTCTTTTTATGTAGTGGATTACATTGTGTGTCAGGTCATGCTCTTTTGGCTGTAGGTGATTTAGACATAAAAAGTTTCATTTTCTCATGAAAAAGAAATCTGGAGGTATGTGGCCTAGTTGGCATGTGAGTCCTACCTCTTCCAGGATTTGGCTCTTGTCTCCATGATCCAAGTTGATTGCTGAGGTTGCAGTTTTATACCCAGACAGTAGGGTGTCAGAAGAGAAGAGTAAGGCCATGACATCTTTTTTTCAGGTTACCTATGCAGCCTTGTGTGGATTGGTCACTACCTATCTCTCCAGTCTTAACTCATATTGACTTTCTCAGATTTGGCTGCATGGACTTTTTTCAGACCCCATGCATTGTGAGTCCTGTCACAAGGCACATACTGTTGCCATTGTTGGAATGTACTCTCCTTTCTCTTTGACCAGTTAAAATAATACCTTTCATTCTTCTGATCTCTTATGAGGTCAGATCCTCCTATTGCAGGCTCCCACATGTCTGCTTCCTCATTTCCTCAAGTAATGGAGTCAATTTCCCTGGACTGCTCAGCCAGTCTACTCTTGAAATTTCTATTTTTCAGGCCTCCTCACCTGTTCATTAATACACTGGTAATTAAAGATTTTGCCTTTGAGGCTCCTATCTCTCTGAATAAGAAAGTTATATATTAGTAGATGCTTCCCTCATATTGATTATATCTTGGCATTCCAATGAGCTGTCCTAAGGGTTTGGTAAGACTCAGCATTGAACAAATTGGAGTTAGTTCCTGTCCTCATGGAAGTCCTAGTCAAGTGGGGAGGTAGGAAGATGTAAAATCATTTTAAAAATAGTAATCAAATGCTAAATTGGAATAGGCATTATGAGACAATAGTTAGGGACTGTGATATGGGTATATAGAGAATGTCTGTATGTATTTAGCAAGATGTTGTCAGGCTTCTTAGAAAATAAAGACTGCTTGATCATTAGAATTAGGGAATGCTAATATTTAATGAATTAGGAAATGTTAGTATCAATCAGTGCTTCTTCACAAGGGAGCATCCTGGGATCCTTCATTTATACTGATTTTATAAGATCTTTCCTGATGAAAATAAGAAAGATGAGACTGTCCAGAAGCATGTATATTATAGGTGGCAAATTTAGGTGAGGGTTTGGGAATGTTTCTTTGAGGAAGTGGTATTTAAGTAAAGATTTAAAGGATGAATAAGGAGTTTCACTGGCAAGGAGTGGGAGGAAAACCATTGCAGGCAGGTAGCAGTATTAAGCCCCCATGGTGGGTGGCTTTGCAGAAAATCTGAGAGGCTGGTACAGGCTCAGGGTGCTGAGAACACTTACCATGTTGCACCTTAGTTTCTAACTTCTTCTCTTCCAATATCCTCCTAAACAAGGACCCAAAGATTCGACACTGTTCCTCTGTAGCACTCTAAGTACAGAGAATATTAGTCTATTCTGCACTCCTCCCCACAGCCCTTTTCCTAGGAAGAGTGTATTTCCATTAGTGTAACTGAGTATACATTTGCATGCTTATTTTTTATTTTTTTCAATATTTTATTTATTTATTAATGAAAGACAGAGAGAGAAGGAGGCAGAGGCAGAGACAGGCTCCTTGCAGAGCAGGGAGCCAGTCGCAGGCCTCAATCCTAGGACCCTGGGATCACGACCTGAGCCAAACAAAGGCAGGTGCTCAACTGACTAAGCCACTCAGGTACCCCATACATTTACATTTTTAAACAATTCCTCATTGCTGTGCTTACAGTTAGTTAAGTCCCCAGAGTCTTGATCAAATAAATAGGTGTTAAAGAAGTTATGTACTTAGAATTAATACTTGAAACTAAAAAGGATATTCTAAACTCCCTGCTAATCTCCAGATTTTAATGTTCATTTTTACAGCATTTAAAAAAATTTTTTTAAAGATTTTATTTATTTATTCATGAGAGAAAACATATCCTGCACAATTCTCTAAGTCAAGTATAACCTTAATGTCAAAGACAGGCCTTTACTTACAGTGACTTAATGAACAGATGAGGTGGGCTACAAAATAAAAATAGGAAAAGAAGATTTAGAGGGTGTTTTATTTTTTAATCACAGTGATACCAACAGAGGGATTGAAAAGTATCCTGAGGTATCAAGAAGTCAGTCACCCTCACTTTAAATAACTTATGGCTGTACAGATGGCAAAATGGTCTGGTTATAGTATAGTGTGATATATAGAGACACACACACACACACACACATACAGACACACACATTCTTTCAAATAAAGGAAGGTAAAGGGAAATAAACTCCTATTCAAACCTTTTATATAACAAAGTACTTAAATTGTGAAGTGTTTCCTGGGAGTTTGGGTACACTATGCCTCATACTTTGAGAATTCCCATTAGATGATTTGTAAGCATGTCTAGTGTTCACATGTAGCAGTGGAAAGATCAACATCCATGAGCTTATATTTATACTCTGGACAATGCTAGGCACCTGTCACAATATTGGCTCCAAATGTGATTCCTGGGAGGCTTATATTCCCAAGACATCTTTGAGTGTTTCCAGTGTCCATGGATCAATGTCAGCTTTATGGAGTCAGGACTGGATGAGCCCTGGTCAGCTCGTGAATTCTTCTTTTCCAGTGCAAAGTGGGACCATGTCCACCTGGTCAACAAAAGACAGATGAGAACCATGTCTGTTCTGAGAGCTCTCCGAAGAATATTTCACAAACTCAGCCATTTATTCTTATACAAATGACTTCCCTCGTTAAGGAGTTCTTTCTTGTGTCTAACCTTTGAAACCTGCTCTTTCCACTATTTTGCCCCGGTAGAGATTACTTAGGCTACTATATAATCATAGCCATTAGTCCTCTTTAACCTTTGTCCCTTCTGGTTTACAAAATAATCTTCGGTTCATTTGTTTTTACTGATTGACATATAACAATTTTGACCTTTTCTTAGTGATG
Source organism: Canis lupus dingo (assembly GCF_003254725.2). Lineage (NCBI taxonomy): Eukaryota > Metazoa > Chordata > Mammalia > Carnivora > Canidae > Canis > Canis lupus. The sequence goes on from NC_064266.1 coordinate 14,462,122, forward strand.
TTGAATATTCTTTTTTTTTTTTTTTTAATAAAAAACAAGCTTTATGGCAGGAAAAGGAGTTTAGCTGGAGGCCAAAAATCAATGAGAAAGTAGATTTCTGAACTCACAGGCTAATGTTCTTTTTTCTGCACCTCAAGAAACTCCTCTTTCTGTCTCTGGAACAACACCTAGAATTTCTAGAGTGCAAAACTTAGACAAGTAGGGGTTCATAGAAGTATGAGTGTTTGGAGGATGATGGTAGTTGGTAGGAGAAGAGTCAATTATCTTACTATTTTAAAGCCTTGAGAATGAGAATTAAAACCATGATGAGTTTCCAATTCTTCTTGATGCAAGCATGTTCTACTCTATTGATCATTCTCAAAGTAGGTATATGAATGTAGTTGGGTTTGTTGTCATTCCTGGTGGTGTGGTTCAGGGTTTTGGTGATATAAACAGAAGTCGTTATGGCCATCCACTTCAAGTTCCAGCACAGGACTGTGGGAGTCATAAAGTCTGTTGGCCTTGACTTGTGCTCCATGAGTGCATTCTACAGCCCTGGCCAAAGAACACTCCTCATCTCTTTTGACACCTACTCTGTATCTTTAATTATAGTAATAAAATAGCCAACAGTTACTTGGTATTTAAAATGTGCCATGCATTTTGCATGTGCGATGCATTTGGCTAAAGGCTATATATGTATATATATATATATATACATACGTGAATATAAGTGATATAAAATATATATGTGTATATATTTATATATTTGTGTGTAATTCTGCATGTATATGTGTATAATATTTATATGTGCATATGGAAAAATAATACATGTGTGTGAATGTATGTAAACACTGTCTACACAGATACATACACATGTACAAACCTATATGCATGGAAAGGTTTGGAAAGAAATATAATAAAATATAAACTATGATTTTCTTTTTTTTCTTTTTTCTATTTTTTAAAGATTTTATTTATTCATTCATGAGAGACACAGAGAGATAGAGACAGAGACATAGGTAAAAGGAGAGGCAGGCTCCATGCAGGGAGCCCGATGTGGGGCTCGATCCCGGGAACTCCAGGATCAAGCCCCGGGCCGAAGGTAGGCACCAAATCGCTGAGCCACCCAGGGATCCCTTAAACTATGATTTTCTAAGGTTTACAGGATTGTAGATATTTTGGTGTTCTTCATACTTTTCTGCATTTCCAAAACTTCTTGGCTAAATGTATATGGATTTTGCCATTGAAAAGAATAAATAAAATGTGGAAGATAATATTGTAGATCCCAAGTATGCACAATATTAGGTTTTAAAATCTGTTATATACATTATCTCATGCATTGTCCTATTGGAGTCATAAGAACCTCTAGTAAGAGAGTGAGATAAAGCTGTATTTTAGAAGCCCTCTTCCTGTGAAATCTTTGTTTTTTATTTTTTTTTCCTGTGAAATCTTTGTGAGCATGTCTTTGACTTATGGAAGACACCATCTTCAATTAGATAATTCTGGTGCTGGTAGTAAGTAAATTTGCAGGCAGCTCTCTATAGTTTTAAGAAAGTGTAATTAGAAGTGAAATTGCAGCCATTCCTTCCAGGAACTCACAAGGTGGAGTGAGTCAGAGGAAAGAACAATCTACTCAGCAATGAGAATGCATTTATATTTATGTTCATATTCATATGTATATATAAATTAGAGCATATAAGCAACATAAAATATATATTAGAATCACCATGTTAGTCACTCAAACTTTTTACTTTTTTTTTTTTATGTAATATAAGCAGATTGGACTAGTCTTTGAGAACTTCTCCAGATCTCAGTGTCTGGAATTCTGAATTGATAAGAATTGCACCATTAAAAAACTCTTGGAACACTCACAGGAATGATAGAGTTATAGATGAAGGATAAATGAAACCTTCTTTCTAAGCATTAAGAAACAGATCAGCAATAAAGATTCTCAAGAGTAGCTCCATTTACAATAAGAAAAAAACTTTTCAATTTCCACTGAAAACCATCCTTAGTGTTTTTATTGTTGTTTGCATTGGTTTTTTTCCACTGTAGTTAAAAACACCTAAATGAGAAGGGCCTGTATGACTGTTTTCTGGTCAGCTTAAAAGGACAAGTGGAAATTTTTATAAGACACAGCTCTGTAGAAGAGAGGAACCGAGAAGGTAGTGTGTGTGGGAACACCCAGAGTTGAGAGGTTACTGATCCAAATTCTTAGAATCTGAAGACAAAGGGAAACTGCTATGTGTGGAGATAGTTCGGGAAAGACATAGTTGTGTATTTTCTCCCAGAGCTTAAACCCATCCATAGGCAACAATGTTCAACTTTTTATCTTCAGACCATGTGATTCCTATAAGCCTGAGACTCAAACATCCAATTATCCATTTGGCATTTCTGTTTGGATGTCTCATAGGCATCTCAAGCTATTATTAATATAGCCAAAACAGAACTCTTAATCTCCCCCTTAAGTCTGGCTCTCCTCAACCTTTTCCATCTGTAAATGGCACCACCATCGACCTAGTTACCAAAGCCAGAAGCCTGAGAGTCATTATTGATTCCTCCCTTTCCCTCATCCCTACATCCAATTCATCAGCAAGTGCTGTCAAGTTTCTCTCCAAAATATACCTCATTTCCATCTTTTTTCTCAATCTTGAGAACTCCCACTGTATCAAAATCACTATCATGTTTTCCCAGACCTCTGTAACAGCCTCCAGATTGGTTTCTTCATGTCTATTCTTGCCCCTTCAATTTATTGTCTACATCACAGCCAGAGGGAAGGGATCCTTTAAATATGTATGTCACTTATCTACTTAAATGCATTGTTCTTAGAATAAAAACTGTTCCTATCCATGGACTGTAAGTGTCTTTGTGAAGTGTCTGTGTGATCTTCATTTTCCTCTGCATCTTCAGCTACTATTCTCTCCTTTGAAATATCCAAGAGATCTAACTTCTTTTCTTCTTCTTTATTTTATTACTTTTTTTGAGGTCAAGCCTTCTTATTAAGTTTTAAAACATATCCACTTATTTAGGTCATGAGATTTTTCTCTACTTTTCCTCTACTTGGAATATTTTTTCCCATGATTGGCTCTCATTGCCTTTACTATCAGTCTTCAGGCGAAATTTCACTTTATCAAAACGGCCTGAATGTGACCAGTCTATTGAAAATTAGACCTTTCCCTCATTCTGCACCATGACACCCTGTTAATTTTTCTTTCATCATTGCATCAGTCAGTTATTACTATTTATTGATTTACTGAACTGTGAATAGCTAGTCTCACTCTCTTGCATTGGTGATCTCATCAGGTAGCACCTCTGCTTTCTTTGTGGGATCCACAGTGCCTACACAGTGCCTGGCTACTAATAGGCACTTGATAAATCTTTGTCAAATGTGTGGACAGATATGTAGGCTTGGGCTTCAACCAGTGGAAGATCCAAATACATTTTTGACTGTGGCATGATCATAGAATGGAGAATAAATGTCTTTAGAAGTGACTTCTTTGACAATCATTCTCAGCTGGATGCATAACCTCTAGAGAGTTTAAATGATAAAAATAAATGTCAGTCTATTTTTAGACCTTTATCTGTGTATTATCTGTGGATTGGAATAAATTCCAGATCAGTAGTGACACCTGTATTTTTTCAGAGGGTCCACCATTTTGATCCAGAAATCTACTTGTTAAATATGAACCCTCCTTCTAGCCCCTGCATAGGATATGGAACAGTTCTAAATGCAGCTTCTACCAAAATTATTTGTATAACTTCAGCAGCCAAAGACCCTCCAATCTTCCATTTTCTTATCTGTAAAGCAATGCAGAAGGAGAGGGGTTTTGGAATAATTTTTCCTTGGGTTACTTTCAACTCTATTTTTTTGGGGGGGGATTTCAGGAGATGATTTTATTCCCTCTTAATCACAAGTAGGAGGCACTCAGCATGGTGTTTCCAAACCTTATTTCACTTGTGTACTTCCTCTAAAATTTTTTGTCATGTATACCTCTTACCTATATAGTTACTGATAGGCATAATTTTATTTGAAGATTTGTTTATTTATTTGGAAGAGAGAGAGCGAGAGTAAGTGAACAGGTAGAGGGAAGAAGGAGAGGGAGAGAGAATCTCCAACAGATTTCCTGCTGAATGCAGAGCCCATGCACCGTGGGGCTCAATCTCACTACCCAGAGATTGCAACCTGAGCCAAAACCAAGAGTTGGATGCTTCACTGACTCCTGGGTAGACATCATTTTTATTTTTTATTTTTTTAAAAGATTTTATTTATTTATTCATGACAGACACAGAGAGAGAGATAGAGGGAGAGGCAGAGACACAGGCAGAGGGAGAAGCAGGCTCCATGCAGGGAGCCCGACATGGGACTCAATCCAGGGTCTACAGGATCACACCCCGGGGCTGAAGGTGGTGCTAAGCCACTGGGCCACCGGGGCTGCCCACACATCATTTTTAGATTGATTCATTCTTGTTTAGGTTACAATATCACTACCAAACAGAATCAATGGTCATAATTAGAATTGAAATTTAAAAATATTTTAAATATTAAATATAATAATTATTTGTGTTCCTGCAATGATAATTTTATCCTTAACTGCTGGTATGATAGAAAAACATGATTGAAATCCCAAGTTAAAACATGGATTAAAATCCTAGCTCTTTCAAATAGAAGTTGGAGGAATTGGAAAACACTTTCTGAGCCTTATTTTTTTTCTGCAACAAAGTAGAGATATACACAGATAGATAAGATCAGAAGAAGAACTAAATGGCCAAAGAAGAGAATTCAGAGTTAATTACTCCTTTATGGTGTGTTTTGAGTACTTTTTTTGCTAAGTCAGAGGACCTAATAGAAAGAGAGAGAGAAAGAGAGAGAGAGAGAAAGAATAATTGAGAGAGAGAGAGAAAGAAAAAGAGTGAAAGAAATGTTGGAAGGGAAGGAAGGAAGGAAGGAGAAAAGGAAAGAATCCTGTCTTTTGTCCTGCCTACTGGAAAGCATGTTAAACAACTAAGAGATGCATCATCAATTCTTAATGTGCAAAAGCAATAATTGTGACGTTAAAAAGTTGCGTTGTCATTGCAGCTATTTATAAGAGCAGCTTATTAAAGTTAATACTTGTTGTGGTTGAACCTATTATATTTAGCAACAAGAGGGATATTTACAGAAATAGATGCTTAACAGAATAGCTATGAGAGTCTTTTCACTACTGTGATTCAATTTTGACTGAATTATTTTTCTCTGCCTTATGTGTATGGTACAAATAAACCTGGCTTCTAAGGCTTTCGTTTCCTCTGATACTTAGTAATTCACATAGCATCCTTAGCTCCAAGATGTGTCATGAGAACCTTGAGCTAACTTGAGCCTGACCAGTGGTTCAGAGTTAACTTTGCATATTCTACATAAAACATCAGCTGGATTTCTCAGCACACATTGCTTAATTTCCTTCCTATTCAATCAGTGTTTGCATTTTACTCAACATTACTTTCTATTGAGCATGTTTAATGGTCTTTGCCAGTGGCGTATTCCGTGAGGATACAAGAAACTCTAATTCTACTTGCGTAACTTCAGATCTGGAAAAGTCAATAGACTTTTACTGGATCCTCAAGGCATGGATGATTTTCTCATGAGAGTTATTTTTCCCATGTTTGTAAATAAGTACCTTCTCAAAGACATAGTCAACCAAGGATTCCTTTCTGCACTTATTCCTTATTTTCTCACTCTTCACAGTAAGCTGGAGTCTGACTCTCAACCTAATAACCCAAATCTTGGCCCCGTTATTATTTTCTGTCTGGTAAGTTACATTCATCAGAGTCAACTGAATTTGAAAACCCTTCTAAATGACCTCTGGAGGAGAACCGCTCCTGGCAATTAAAAAAGAATAATTTGTAATCATCATATATTGACTAAGATTGGTCATAATATTTATAAATAACCATAGAAACACATGACTAACAGGATCTACACAGTTGCTTCCAAACCTCCTTCCAGCACCAGGGGAGTCACATAACACTTATAATCTGAGATGCCAGGTGATGGCAAATATTACTTACATGAAGATAGAGAAACAACCTGCTGGGGTAATTTCTTAATGGGGTTACTTTGCAGGCAGCCTCACCACATTCACACAGAGTCCTGATGATTGATGATTGATGAGAACTCAGTCCAGCCATGCCCACTTAGTTGAGAAAAGGGATTTCAGAAACAGCAGAAATATGTAAAATAGAATTTATATTCCATCCCAAAATATAGTGGAGGCGATCAAAATGAATGCTGTCTTGTCTCAGATACTAAAAACCAAGGTGCCATATGAGTGTCATGTCACCAGATGGTTATAGAGACAAGTGTTGAGGGACTGGTGCTATTTGAGAAAGTTATTTCTGCCTAGTTAAGTTTGTCCTATGAAGTCTCATGGGAAAATGCATTGTCCTGTGTCACTTACCATGAATGACTTTAGGAAGCTGGAAATAAAGATTTCCTGGCACTGGAATGTAATGAATACAAGTTGGCTTTTCATAATCAGAAGCATTAAACCTGTGTCCACTTTAATGCCCTGATAAGATATCTCACCTGTCCCAAACTTTGTCTATTTACCCCATTTCCAACAAACATCATGTATCCTGGGTTCTAATACAAGCATTGGAGATATGGCAGTGAATATGTGGGATGGTCCTTACTTGAATATGAAAATGGCCCCTATAAGTTAGTTGTCTTTAGATAATTGTCTTAATGACAAACAACACTATAGGCATTAGTTAAGTGTTAAGGATTTATTTGACTTCAGTCTAAATATCAGTTTGGAAGTATCTACTTACAAATGAAATGGATAAATTCCTTATAGAATTCTTGGTCTTTTCTTATTTTAATCTTTCATAACAATAATTCTGTTGGAGGTTTATAAAATCATGGAGCTTTAGGCAAATCCTCTGTATTTCAGGCCATACTCAATTAAAATTGCAATACTCTATGTGTTCCTAAGGGATAGAGGTTCTGAATTTGAATTTTTTAGGCTTTTACTATAATACTAGGAAGGCACTGAATAAATATTAAACAAAATTAAACAAAACAGATCCTTTCTCTAGCTTTTAGGATGATAGTTTCTTTATCTGCCACATTTAAGGACTGTAAATTGGAGACTAAATTGGTATTGCTCTTTGTTTTAGGATCCTTCAAAGATAGGGATGATAGTTGCAAGGTCCTTTTGTGTGTGTGTGTGTCTGTGTGTGTGTGTGTGTGTGTGTGTGTGTTAACCATGTTTATTTTCTGAAATGTTTGAAAGTACATTGCAGACATGACTTTCTCTTACCTCTAATCAGTTCACTGTGTGTTTCCCAAAAGCAAGGACATTCTGTGATATAAACACAGTACCACTACCAATATCTGGGAAACTAACATGTGCACATAATATTATCTAGTATACAGACCCCTCCAGATCTTGCCAGTTGCCTCCTCAGAGTTATTTTTCTGGCCTGGGATCCAATCCAAGATCCTACACTGTCATGCTCCCTGGTAATAGTTCATCTGGAATTATTTTTGGTCCTGCCTGGTCTTGCATGACCCCAGCATCTCTGGAGAGTACAAGACAGTCACCTTGTAATGTGCCCTCAATTTAGACATGCTGTTTCCTCATAGTCAGATTCTGGCTCTGCATTCCTTATGGAAATCCACAGAAACAATGCTGAGTCTCTTGGTGCATCATACCTGAAGAATGGGTTTTGATATTAAAAACCAGAAATATCAGTGTGACCTGGAGCAAATTGTATACCTTCTCTGAATTTTGGTTTCTTCTTTTATGAAATGGGAATATTAGTATGAACCCCACATTTTGCTAGGGATTGATATAATGTGGTAAATGACATAGTGCAATGTCTGGCATATGTGAATTGCTTACCAAATGATAGTAGTTATTTCCTCTATCTCAGAAGATGGGCATAAGTAGGCCTTCTGAAATTATGGTAATTGATATCTAGGTTCCTTCATATCTCACCAAGAAAACAATAGAATCCTTGTGAATTGTTAGTTTTGGCAAAACATTTAGGAGGAATAAGAGGTCGCTGCAATTACTGTTCCATGTAAAGTTTAGGATTAACTGAATCATTCAGTTCCGCAGAGTAACCCTGTCCATGATAACTCATGGAAACTCAGGCTTTAAGTCATAATCCAGCAATGCAGTTAATGTAAAATTCATTTCCCACTCAGCATCAGTGAGCCAAATTTGGATGAAAGGAAAGTGGGAGATGGGGGCGGGTGTGTGTTCTATTTGAGGAACCAGCTAAAAGACAAGAGATACACATCCAACCACATTCATTTCATCTAGTGGAGCTTTATTTATTTTTTAAAGTTATGAATTGTCTTCTGAACTAAGAGGAAGTCATCTTGGTCTAAACATTCTCAGCTTTTTTTGTTGTTGTTGCTTCTGACAGACATTTTTTTAGAGTAGTTTTAGATTCACAGCAAAATTAAGCAGAATGTACAGAGATTTCCCATATATCCCTTGCCCCCATGTTATATGCATAGCTTCTCTCCATATCAGAATCCTCCACAGGAGTCATGGTTTTTATAATTGATAAATCTGCATATATACATCATTATCACCTAAAGTCTATAGTTTCCATTAGGGTTCACTCTTAAATATTTGATGGGTTTTAACAAATGTGTGGTGACTTATATCTACCGTTATACGATCATACAGAGTAGTTTCACTGCTCTAAAAATCCTCTGTGCACTGTTTATTCATCTCTCCCTCCCCCAGACCTTTTGTAGACACTGATCTTTTTGTCTCCACAGTTTTAACTTTTTTAGAATCATACATTATGTAGCCTTTTCAGATTGGCTTCTTGCACAGGTAATATTTAGGGTTCCTTCATGTCTCTTCATGGTTTAATAACTCAGGTTTTTTTTTTTTTTAAAAGCACTAAATAATATTCTGCTATCTGGGTGTACCATAGTTTATCAATTCACCTACTGAAGGTCATCTTGATTGCTTTCATATTTCTGAAAGTATGAATAAAGCTGCTTAAAACACCCTTGTTCAAGCTTCTCTGGGGATATGTTTTCAGGTAATTTGCTCAAATACTAAGGAGTGTAATTGCTAAACTGCATGTTAAGAATATGTTTAGTGATGGGCATTACGGGCATTACACTTGATGTAATGAGCCCTGGGTGTTATATGCAACTGATGAATCACTAAATTCTACCCCTGAAACTAATAATACACTATATGTTAACTAAAAAAAAAAAAAAAAAAAAAAAAAGAGTATGTTAAGTTTTGTAAGAAACTGCTAAATTATCTTCTAAAGTGGCTGTACCATTTTGTATTCTCACCAAGCAAAGAATGAAAGCTCCTGTCACCCCACATCCTCCTTGGTATTTGGTTTTGCTAGTGTTTTGGATTTTGGCTATTTTAGTAGGTTTTTTTGCCCATTTAAAAAATAACGTTAGTTTTATTATTACTGAGTTTTAACAGTTCTTTGTACTTTTAGATAACAGTTCTTTGTCCTTTATCTGATGTGTCTTTTGCAAATATTTTTTCCCAGTCTGTGGCTTGTTTTCTCTTGACAATGTTGTTTGCAAAATACAAGTTCATCAGTTCTTTCATGAATTATGCTTTTGGTGTTGTATCTAACAAGTTATCACCATACTCAGAGATATCTGGGATTGCTCTATCTCACCTTCTGGGAGATTTATAGTTTTGCATTTTACATTAAAGTCCATGATCCATTTTGAGGTGTGTGTGTGTGTGTGTGTGTGTGTGTGTGTGTGTGTGAGAGAGAGAGAGAGAGAGAGAGAGAGAGAGGGAGGGAGAGAGAGAGAGAAGGGTTAAGGTGTGTGTATGTCCAGTTCCATCACCATTTGTTAAAAACGCTATTATTCTTGCATTCTATTGCCTTTCCTCTTTTGTCAAAGATTTAGTTGACTATATTCATGTGGATCTATTTCTGGGCTCTCTGTTCTGTTTCTTTGATCTATTTGTCTGTTCTTTGGCCAATACCACTCTGTCTTGGTTACTGTAGTTTTATAGTAATTCTTGAAGTTGAGCAGTTTCAATCTTCTTACTTTGTTCTTCTCCTCAGTTTTACATTGCTTACTCTGGGTCTTTTGCCTCTCCATATAAATTTTAGATTCAGTCTGTTGATACCCCAAAATAACTTGGTGAGATTTTGATGGATTGCATTGAATCTATATAGTTCAAGTTGGGAAGAAGTGACATCATCTTGACAAATTGTATGTTCTTATCCATGAACATGGACTCACTGTCTTTTTATTTAGTTTCTCTTTTATATCTTTTATCAGAGTTCTGTAGTTTTTCTTGTATAGATAATGTGTATAATTTTTATTTATAATGAAGTATTTCATTTTTGTTGTTGAAAATATAAACAGTATTATATTTTTAATTTCAAATTCCACCTGTTCATTGTTAGTATATAAGAAAGTGACTTTTACATATTAGCTTTGTATCCTGCAGTCTTGATACAATTACTTCCGTGAGTTTTTGTGTATGTCATTTTTTCAGATTTTCTACATAGACAATCATGCTATCCATGAACAAAAACAGTTTTACTTCTTTCTTCCCTGTTAATTTACTTTTTATTTTCTTTTATTATTGCATTAGCTAGACCTTCCAGTATGATGTTGAAAAGGAGTGGGCAGAGGGGCCATCCCTCCATGACTAGTTACCGATCTTAGGAAGGCTTCCAGCATCTTACCATTAAGCATTATGTAGATTGTAGGTTTTTAAATATTTGCCATTTATTAAGTTCTGGAGGTTCCTCTCTGTTCCTAGTTTGCTGTTTGTTTGTTTTTCATGAATGGGTGCTGGATTTTGTCAAATGCCTTTTCTGCATCTGTTAATATGAACATGTGATTTTTCTATTTTAGCCAGTTGTTTCAACTTGCATTTTTTTAAATCTATTTTGAAAAGGCTTGCAATAAGTAAAGAACTTTTCATATTAAGAAATAATCTTTGGGCGGCCCGCGTGGCTCAGCGGTTTAGCGCCGCCTTCAGCCCAGGTGTTATCCTAGAGACCTGGGATCGATTCCCACGTCGGGCTCCCTGCATGGAGCCTGCTTCTCCCTCTGCCTGTATCTGTACCTCTCTCTCTCTCTCTCTCTCTCTCTCTCTCTGTCTCTCATGAATAAATAAATAAAATCTTAAAAAAAAAGAATCTTTAAAAATGTCTTTCTTGACACCATCCAATTTCTCTGTCCCCCTTTATGAGAACATTTCTTGAAATCATTATGGCTGCTACCATCTCATCTTTCCCCCACTCCCTTGAAACTATTCTTGTCTAGGTGTCCAGGGGCCTCCATCTTGTTAAATCCCATGACCATTTCACTTTCATCTTCTTCATCTGTTAGCAGCACTGGACCCTGTGGACGACTCCCATTTTTCTGATTCCTTCTTCGTGTTTATTAATAAGTTCCAAGACTTCAAGTTTAATGAGAGCAAAGTTTTGAACTATTTCCTCACTATATAATGATGCCTGGTATACAGATGTTCAATATATATTGAATGAATGAATTTTCTAGAGTACTATTGCAGACATTATATAATCTGTTTACAACTATACTTTACATAGTAAATCATTGTTATGAATTTGATCTGAAAGACTGAGATTAACAGTAGCTTACTCAGGAGATGGAAGGAAAATGAATATTCCTTGGGTGTCTGGCACTGTTTCAGGTCCCTTTATGTGAATTAGGTCACTTAATTCTTACACATGAAAGACTTATGGCTAAAGGGGCTCCTGGGTGGCTCTGTCTGTTAAGCCTTCAGCTCAGGTCATGATCTCAATTGGATTGAGTTCCGCATTGGGCTCCCTGCTCAGTGGGGAACCTGCTTCTCGCTCTCTCTCTCTCTTTCTCTCTCTCTCTCTCTGCATGTACTCTCTTTGTCTCATATAAATAATTAAAATCTTTAAAACAAAAGACTTACGGTTAAAGGTGAAGAAAAATGTTCAGGTATGTTTAGAAATGTTCACAAGATCACATACTAAGCGGCAGAGAATGTATATGAATATATGTTTGAAGACTTCTCTGGGTTCATACTTTCTAATAAAATGAACAAGGACCTATATCTATTGATATCCTCTTCAGGGTCATTATTTTAGGATAGGGGTCAGAAAACTTTCACTGTAAAGAGATGGTACCTTGATCTTGGCATTCCCTGCCTCCTGAACCATGAGAAACAAATTTCTGTTGTGTGTAAGCCACCCAGTCCATAGTATTCTATTATACAAATCTGAACTAAGACACCATATTAATGTTATTATGTCTTCCAATCCATAAGTGCAAGATGTCTTTCCATATTTAATGTCACTAGTTTTTGATAATTAGGAAATTAAATGTAGGTAAATGGTAGGCAGAATTGACTTTGTTCACAATTCTTTATGCAGTTGTATGATTTTGGTTATGTGTTTAGGCTTTCTTAGCTTCAATTTTGAAATCACTAAAAGTGCTGTTCGGCTTACTCTTTGTTTACACCTACAAATGTGGAGGCTGGAGACAGGTATCTTAAGAAGTCTTAGCCATAAATTGTTTATTTTATTGATGAGTGGTCAAAGGGTGGAGAGAAGTGGAGTTTTGGTTGAGATTATGTATTGAGAAAGCAGTAATTAGTTCTTTACAGTGTCTCATTATTTGTGTTTTTAGGAGATATTAAGTGTGGGAGACATACAGGGAGCCAAAATCTATATGTAAAACCAGCTGAAGTATTTCGACTATGACTGTTCCTGCTATTCAAACTACAATTATTAGAAAAATTGTACAGAAAAACTTTATGCCCTAAGTGCCATGCTAAGAGTTTTAAATGCATCAGCCCATTATATTCTTACAGAAGCCATATTGAACATGTATTATTATTATTATCTTCATTTTAAATATAAGAAAATTGAGGCATTGAGAAATTGACTTCTCCAAATTTAGGCAGCATTAACCTCCTGAGCTAAGATTCAAGCCAAACTTTACATAAAATGCTCTAAAACCTGTGTATTTTCAATGTGGCATACGTGATCACATTGGTCGAGTTGAGACATTCCTGTGAGTTTTTACGCAGCATCTTCAGGGGGCTATTAAAAGGAGAAAAATCCCTTTGCCCTTTTACTCTTATGGTTTTACCCATTTAAAACTGTCTTCTTCCTCTTCAAATATTTATGCCAATTCATCTGCTAATACCTATTTTAAAAAATTTGTTTTTCCTTCTGGGGGATTCTTCAGTCCCTCTGAGCCACAATTAAATCCTATTCTCTGACCTTCTGTGCACCTGAGCACTTGAAGGGATCTGTAAGATGACCTGTCTGAACCTCTTCATTTTTCACTTTAGGAAACTGAAGCCCAGTGGTGTTAAGTCATAGAACAAAAGATTGGTTGGTATTCCGGGCTAGAATTTCCAACATAGTTCTTCTAATATATGTTATATCTTCCTTAAATAAGTAAGACAACAAAATGTATGATCATATATAGTCTTCTCTTACTTTATGCATGTGGGGCTTCTTTTCTCTAAGCAGCCTATAATGGCCACCCTGTCAGCAACTTCATCATATATCTCATTATTAGAAATAGGCTCTCATTATATGCTTGTAGAATTAAATCTTGTGTCCAAGAACAGATTATCACAATTCCAAAGAGAATGGGTTTTAGTACAAGATAATTTGTTGTATGTGAGTCTGGACTTTTCCAACCAAGCCTAGGTGGTACTAGCTGAGCACTGTAGTAGGCAATGAGCTCTATTCATAACTGATTCACTATTTACTCATGCGCACTAGTGTACAGAGAATTATTGATAAGTGGGTTCCAAATCTTGGGAAATAAATAAACATTATTTTTGCTATAGCTTAATATACATACAGTTAGGACAACACCTGTTAAATGAAATTTGTAGATGAGTGGATTGTATGATAGGATGAAAAGAATGACAATCTCTATAAGTGAGGTGAGAGACACATCATAAAGTTGCTAATGGTTGTCTTTTTACTGGAATATACTAGAATGTTGTTAATAGGTACTTTTATAGACTTATATAGACTATCATGATTAGATTATATTTACTGCTAGCTTCTTTGTATGATTTTTAAGCATGTTGCCCAAAGATTCACTATTTGGAAGATATATAGTGACCACAAGCATGAGAATATTATTGCAGCTACTGAGGTCCAAGAGGTCTTTAATGATATATCTATATCTATATCTATATCTATATCTATATCTATCTATGATGAGAAGATAAATAGTAAATTTGACTATTCAACTAACGGACAAACATATTTAAAAAGTGAGAGGTTTTTGTTTGTTTTCAAATGTTATGTGGTAGCTTCTGTTTTTTGGTAACAGTTACTCATTCTCTTCTGTTTTTGTGTGTTTCAATGTGGTTGGAGAACACTAGCCTGATATTGATTTGGGGCTTGGCATGTGACTTGAGTTATCCAATGAATGTTTGCAAGTATGACAATTCCCATAGAGACCCTAAGAAAGATTAATGTTTCTGTTTCCCAGTTAGGGGTATATAGGTTCTAAGCCTGACTTGCATTTAGAGCAGGGGTATTGCTAATCCACTAATCCATTAGCAAGAAGTAGATGTTTGCTGTTGCAAACTGCTGAGATTTTGAAATAGTTTATTATTGCAGCAAATATTTGCTAATACAGCTAGTACTTTGGCAACTAATTTTCGAAAACTATTGATCCATGATAAAATTTGTAATTAAGATTATTCTTTGCATAAAAATAATTTTTAGTTTTCTTTGCATCAACAATCTTACATTGAATAGAAGCAGAGTTGTTCTGGCTTCTGGCAACTTTAAGGAAGGTCTTGCATGGCAAGATGTTTTAAGAAAAACAAAGATTGGAAATGTAATAACATATATAGTTGTTGATTCAGAATGAATTCTCTAAAATAATAAAAATAAAATATGAATATATAGATTAAGAAGTAAAACTAATTGGGTTGCAAGAAACTCAGCCAAAGCATTTAGGCCATGGGAAAAAGTATTTGGTGAATATGGGACCTCATAATTTTCAAAAGAGCAAAGAGGCATATGGTTGTCTTGAACTAGAATCAGAAACTCAAGTTGTACCAGAATACTCTTGCTCAGACTTTTGCCCCTGCTTTTCCCAGTGCATCTTAACTTCCTTTTCTCTTACTGTGAGCCACCTATATAGTCGATAAGGCCTTGGGTAGTCTCTCAAAGCCTCTCAAGGCCTTGGTCTTGTAACCAGGGAGAAACTTCCTCATCTCTTTGTTTCCAGATAGAAAATTCCCAATTAAGGACTCTTGTTTGGACCACCTGATGTCACATACTCAACTTCAGGCTAATCAACTCTGCCTTGAGGTGGTATATTGAAATCTCTAGTAGAACTCCATGACTGAAAAAGATGGAGAAAATATTCCCTAGGGGTGTTATTCCCAGAAGAAAGGAAGCTTCCTGGGTAGGAAAAAAAATAGATACTAAATTTAGAGGATTTGAAAAAAATAAACAGATAATCTGAAGCCTGGTAAAATTTTATTGTAGTGGCATGTATTTAGAAGTCCTTGATTTGGTTTTAGGTTGATGTTTCTCACAATATGGCCCATGTATCATCTGCATCAGAAATCCTTGGAAAACGTGTTACAAAGATTTGATACCTGACTCTGTTGCATACCTACAGATTCAGAATCTCTGTGACAGGGACCAGGAATCTGCATATTAAATTAGTCCTTCTAATAATTACAAAGCCCATCATTTTATATTTTCCCATGCAGAAATGTTTGTGAGATTAAAAGGGAGCAAGTTAAACAAGAAGAGTTTAGCTATCTGGTGGTAAAATTAGAACAAAAACGGCTCTTTGGTCTTCATAAATAGGGCATGCAGTTTTCCTTCCATATTTTCTCATATCTCAGTTGCGGGATTTTTACTAATGTGGATCTAATTAGGCTTCCTCTTTTTAAATCTTTCTCTTCTCGTGACTCAGTTTATTTATTGACCAAGACTTTTAGGAATAGCATGGCCAAGCTTATGAAGAAAAGGCCTTGCCAAGAGGTTCACACCATTGAGAAGAAAGGTATTAAAAATGTGAACTGCATGGAACAAATTTTCACTTGTTTTATGAGTTTTTTAAAAAATCAAATCATTAAAAGGGAGCAAATAGGAATGTTTAGTTAGAGTTTTGATCATCACCCATCATACAGGGATTGGTGTAAGAGTGGAAATGATGTACATTCTCAAGTCATTACTTCAAATCTTCATATTTTCACCTTATTCTTTGTTGAAATTTAGGCAGGTTATAGATAGAGAATTTCCTTTTTCCTTACTCTTTCATAATGCATTAGAAAAATTAAATGAAGTATATAAATTATGTAAGGCAACCAGCACATCATAGGCATTCAGAAATATCAATTTACAGTTCCTTTTCTAAATCTTTCAAAAGAAAAGAAGCAAAATTATATAAAACAATTTACAATTTAATCTATCCTTGAGAGATTTCATGTAGTTGGTACTATTCATTTTTGAATTAGTTTCCTATTGTGTCATTCCTCTGATAACAGATCACTTTTGTGCCTTGCACTGCACGCAGAGAGAAATGAGACACCTCACCCTCTGACTGCCAGTGATGTGGGAAAATACTGATTTGTCAGCTCGTGTGACATCCTCTGCCCAATGTATCTGTTTCACAGCCCAGATTGTTGGCAAAACATAATATGCAAACCTTCTGCAAAGCTTTTTGTGACATTGGAGATAATGCTGATGTTTGATGACTTGATCCAATCCATCAAAGACCTTATGGAGAAAACCATGTGTCTGTACTATTGTCTGCATAGAATTCAAATATGCACCAAAATAATCTGGCAGATTCAAGAGCCAGAAAGAAGAAAAATGATGGTAGCTCCAAAGTGACCCTAAACCTACCTCATTCTAACATTGCTCAGCTACCCAGAAGCTTGCTGCTGGTCTTCTAGAGACTCAAAACAACCCTTAACAGCCCTAGGAAAGTGATTTATATGCAGTAGAGGAATATCACAATACCAGTTCTGTGGTCAGAGAGAAGCGAATTTGGTACTTTGGGTTTTGGTTTGTCAATTATGTAAAGATGCTCCCAGCAGTGTACTTGCCCCTCAAATATTAAACACCTGGCAGTCTGCCACATCCTGTGGAGCTGAGAGCTTTCTTTTGATTTGAAAAGCAGCATCATAGTTGGGTTTCCACTTAAGTGACTTTCAGCTGCTTTTGAATTGCCTGGAGTTGATTGAAAATATGTTTTACCAGGTGTTTTCCAAGCAATGTTGGTCAGAAATCTGCCAGAGCAGTTGGGAACTTGGTTTGTTAATACATGCTCATGGCTGGGCTCACCGGTCTCTGAAAACAAATAATAAAGATAGAAAGGCATAGTAAATCTATAATAAACCACTTCTTTATATTTTTATGAGAACATGTCAAACCTCTATCAAAGGCTTGATTTTTTTTTTTTAAAGATTTTATTTATTTATTCAGGAGAGACATAGAGAGAGAGAGGCAAAGACAGAGGCAGAAGCAGGCTCTATGCAGGGAGCCCGACGTGGGACTCGATCCAGAGTCTCCAGGATCACGCCCTCGGCCCAAGGCGGCACTAAACCACTGGGCCACCGGGGCTGCCTCAAAGGCTTGATTTAATTTAATTAAACTATGCCAAATGGAAGACCAGAAAGCAAGTACTTAATCTGGGAGAACCGTTTATGCACGAATAAAAATAACAGGGAGCACCTTCTTGCCTGGGCTCATGCATGAGGCCGTCTGATAAAGTCAAAGAAATTGATAGATTTGACTCCAAGTTCTCTGGATAGAGATTTGTAGAGCATCCTATTAGGTAGCAATGCTTTCATGATGAACACTTGTGAAAGCAAGGCAGAAGAAACAGGGCTGGACAGGGGGAGAATGCAGTCCCCACTGAAGCAGGACATGCTAGGACAAGGACTCTAGTGTGATGAATCTTTGGGAATAGGAGGCACAGTCTTGGACAAGGCTGTGTCTTCAGCTGAGGCAGTCCCCAAAGAGGGCTGGCAGTGGAGACCATCTTCTCACAGCATTTCCAACAAATGGAGGGATAAATCCTTCATTCCTGAAGGGGAATTTGGACCTCCCTGTACTACCTCACCATTTTATTTTTCCCTCATTTTCTAATCCATATGTGTTACTTCTGGCACTTCCTATCTCAAAGCATTAAGCAATGATCAAAAGTGCCAGATTCATAATTTCTTTTTCTTTTTATAAAACGGTCGATAGTGCTTCAAGCCTGTTACTTTATATTAATGGAGTATTCGTATGTTCATTGAACTCAGCAAATATGCAAAGGATTGGGAACGCTTTGGTGAGCAAAACAAAGCCCCTGTCCTCTTGGAGCTTACACGTTCATTCGTGACTAATTCAATTAAGTGCAGTTGTTATTCTTGGCTTCCTAAGGGTTGCCACTTGGTCAGTATAATGTAGTACTTAGCCAATGATCAATCAAAATATATTTTTAAGTACCTTGCTTTTATGTCTTCTACTTCTTATCAAGGGATCTGTGTGTGAGAGTGCACCTTCAGAATTCAGGAAATTTACAAGAGAGTTTTAGGTTTCTCTTCCGATTATGCAGTGCCTCAAGGTCAGCCAGAGGTGAATGATTGAGGTTTGTACTTTCCCATGTTTTTTGTGGCATGCACATAGCACCCTGTACATGCAAGCGGCCTTTTAGATCCCAGGGAATATGTTGGAGCATTTCAAAGTTTCTTCTGGTCCTGCAGGTCTCCAGGACTCCCTTTTGAAATTTTTGTTTAGGATCTAGAATTCCTAACTCAAATCACAGCATTAGGCATCTGCAAAATAGCTGAAAGATTACTATTGTTTGTATCAATTGCCTAGAGATAGGCCTTTCTTCTTTTTTTTAATGAGCTGAGCTCTGAATCAAATCAGGTAGCAATACAACTTAAAAATAAGAGATTTTCTAGGGAGCTACCACTTTGGACAAATATTGTCTGTACTCTAAGCACAAGGCTTTTAACAGAACCCCAGAAGATGCCAGGCTTCTTCAGTTGTCAGCCTGCTGGCTTATCATGGCTACAGTGCCCCTGAGCTGGTATGGGAGAGCATGGATAGAATAGCCTGGAGTTTAAATTTCATACAACCAACTGTCTGTCTCAGATATGTCAGTCATTTCTCTTGGACAAGGAATTTTTAGTTTGTTCAATGGTTTTGATTAATTTCAAGAGTTCTGAAATTATTATTATTTAGAAAAATATTTTATTTATTTATTCATGAGAGACACAGAGAGAAAGCGTGGGGGGGCAGAGAGACAGGCAGAGGGAGAAGCAGGCTACCTGCAGTGAGACAGATGCGGGACTTGATCCTGGGACCCAGGATCACACCCTGAGCTGGAGGCAGATGCTCAACCACTGAGCCACCCAGGTGCCCCTGAAATTATTGGTTTTGATTGTTTTGCCAGTATTTTCATTGTTTTTGTAGGAGAGCAGGTTCATGGACATCCTCACTCCATCATTCCATCAACTTATCTATTCTTGGGTTCTTAAACTTCGCAATGATGTGTATTCATGTGGCCTTTTAAATTTAATTATCCTTCATTGTCCCAGGCTTTTCCAATTAACAAACACAAGCATTATACCTTTGATAATGTTATTTTTTAAAGATTTTATTCATTTATTCATGATAGAGAGAGGCAGAGACACATGCAGAGGGAGAAGCAGGCTCCAGGCAGGGAGCCCGATGCGGGACTCAATCCCGGGACTCCAGAATCCGGCCCCGGGCCAAAGGCAGGAGCTAAACCGCTGAGCCACCCAGGGACCCCCTGTTACTCAGATTTTTTTTTTTTTAATTTATTTATGATAGTCACAGAGAGAGAGAGAGAGAGAGAGAGAGAGAGAGAGAGAGAGAGAGGCAGAGACACATGCAGAGGGAGAAGCAGGCTCCAGGCAGGGAGCCCGACGTGGGACTCGATCCCGGGTCTCCAGGATCGCGCCCTGGGCCAAAGGCAGGCGCCAAACCGCTGCGCCACCCAGGGATCCCAGATTTTTAAAGTAATTTCTTCCTGGAGCGTCTGAGTGGCTTAGTCAATTAAGCAGCTGACTCTTGGTTTCAGCTGAGGTCATGATTACCGGGTCGTGAGATTGAGCTCTGCATCGGGCTCCCTGGTCAGTGGGGAGTCTGCTTAAGGATTCTCTCCCTCTGACCCTTCCACCACTCACACTCACTTGTGCACTCTCTCTCTCTCTCTCTCTCAAATAAATATAAATCTTGGGCACCTGGGTGGCTCAGTGGTTGAGCATCTGCCTTTGGCTCCTGGGATCAAGTCCCGCTTCAGGCTCTCCCCAGGCAGCCTGCTTCTCCCTCTGCCTATGTCTCTGCCTCTCTCTCTTTGCCTCTCATGAATAAATAAATACAATCTTAAATAAATAAATAAATCTTAGGGATCCCTGGGTCTCGCAGCAGTTTGGCACCTGCCTTTGGCCCAGGGCGCGATACTGGAGACCCAGGATCGAATCCCAAGTCGGGCTCCCGGTGCATGGAGCCTGCTTCTCCCTCTGCCTATGTCTCTGCCTCTCTCTCTCTCTCTGTGTGACTATCATAAATAAATAAAAATAAAAATAAAATAAATAAATAAATCTTAAAAAATAAAGATAAAATAATTTCTTCTCTTTTCCCTTTTTTCTCTATCTGAAATACCTACTTCCTGTATTAATTTTCAGACCTCTTATTATTTCTCTCCCATTTTTCCCTTGGTCCTTTTTTCTATCTTCTCAGTTGTTTTTTGACATTATCTTCTTAATCTGCTTTTGCATTTTTATGCTCATATTTTTATTTTCTAAAAATTGTTTATCCTCTATTATTTTCAAAAACTACATACTATTCTTGTTTTGCAAATATGACTTTATTTTTCACTGTTGAAAACCAATTAGCATGTCTCATGAACTTTGCTTGATGCTCTCTAGAGTGTGTTTTTTTTTTCCTGCTCATTTTCATTTCTCTTTTATATTGGAAGCATATTATAGTGTCTGGTGGTCCTTGGTTGTCTATTTCATGTTAGCACTAAAACTTATTGGCCACAGTATGTGCTTTGGTGGGGCTTTTGGGTGGGTTTTATATTAGGGTGATTATTTGGATTGCAAACAACATTTAATTGAGGGACTCATGGTAGCATGCAAGCAGATTTTTTGCATTGGGGACACTAAGTTTCATTAGAGAAGAACTATTTTATTACTTAAATGGGAGCTAGAAGTCTGGTCTCTGGCATTCTGTGTATAGACTTTCAGTGAATAACTATTTTTTTAACCCCATATCTTGCCTCTTTTGTATACTTCAGCCATAATATTTGGTGCCTTTGAATGCCATGCATTTCTAGGATTCTTGAGAGAAATGATCCTTACCACTATCCCTCACCTATCTCCTTTACAGTGACCTCAGGCTGCATTTTTCTGCATCTGCAAACTCAGTCACCATCTTCCATTTGCTTTCTGCTTTCTAAAACTGTTGAAATATTTTGTCTGCTAATGAAGACTCTCTCCTCTTCAATCTCTTTGTCCTTGATTTATAGCATTTTATACCTTACTCTTATTCTGGTGGGACCCTAAAAGAAGTCCTACTTAAAGAAAGAGGAAATAGATAATCTTTTAAAAATACTTGAAGAATAATACATAAATAATCTATGGAAGGAAGTCTTCTACACTTGACTTTATAATCAAATCTTTGGCCATTTTCTTTTTTAAAAAATATTTTATGTATTTATTTATTGGAGAGAGAGAGTGCACATGTGAGCACAAGCTGGGGTGAGGGGCAGGCCACGGGGAGGGGGAGAGAGAGAAGCAGACTCCCCACTGAGCAGGGAGCCTGACAGTAGGGCTTGATCCTAGAACCCTGAGATCATGATTGAAATTTGGACTATTTTCCATATTAGACTCAGCATTAACAACTATTAAATTCTAGCATGTGAGTAGCTTTTGAATTTGGATATGAGGAATATTTTATAATAACTAGTTTGTCATATTAATGCAATGTTGAAATTAAAATTATCAATTAGAGCATATAAAATGCACAAATCATAAACTCAATGTTAACATATACACATATCCACTTTACTATGTAGGGCAAAATATGCAATATTTCACATTGCAGAATGCTGTTTCATGTCTCCTTTCAGTTAAAACTCCCCTCAAAGACAACTACTCTTCTGAATTTTATGGCTATAAATTAGTTTTGTTTGTTAAAAAACTTTGTTGAACAAAGTTTGTTCAAACTTCAGATAAATGGAACCATACAATACGAACTCTTAGTGTCTGGCTTCTTTGACTCAGTATTGCATCTATGAAAGTCATCATGTTGTTATGTGGTACACTAACTTTTTTTTATTGTTGTCCAATACTTCATTGTGTAGATATGCCATTATTTATCATTCTATTGTTAATGAACATTGGTGTTATTTTCAGTCTTTTTCACTATTAGGAATAAAGCTGATATAAACATCCACATACAATTCTTAAAAAAATATTATATAAAAGCATTGGTACATACATACCCAGCCAACAAAAATTAAAACCTTAAAAATGGAAGAAATGGATTTGATACATTGATACATGTGATATGTAAATGTCCCATGGGGGAGTTAATGTGATGTCCTTCACCTTGGTATAGCAAGCCAGAGATGTTGGGGGTTTTTAAAAAATTAGAATAAAGCTATTTCCCAAGGAATGAGAAAAACATTATAAATTAGATAAATATTTTGAATTATTTCCTTTTTGCTAATCATGAGGCAATTACACAATTCTCTTTCTGTGATGCCTTGCTGCTCATATTTTCAAGTGAATTGGGTGAAAGAAACCAGATACTTCATGAAATTGATTATAATCTGTGGTATTTACAAGGCTTACAATTTCACCTAAGTACCACATAAGTGGTTTGTTTAAACATCTCAGTTATATTTTATGAGTTGGATTTCTTCTATAATTGGGAGGGAAATGAAGCCATTAAGACTTACTCTTTGGCACTGTCACCACTATTTCCATTAGTTTGTCAAATTAAAGATTATATAATGCTATTAAAAACAGCTGTTTGTATTAAGACAATTTTTCTAAAATGTAAACAAATGAGCTTTATTTCTTTTGCTTAAAACTGTCAGATCAACATATTCATGTAATATTCATTGGTTCTCAAGATGTGGTCCTATATGAAAAGCATCAGTTTAAGCATCACTTAGGAACTTGCTGGAAATGCAAATTCTTGGGCTTCACCCCATACCCACTGAATCAGAAACTATAGGATTGAGACCCAGTAATCTATAACATGTTCTTCAGATGATGCAGGTAGAGTCTGAAGCTTGAAAACTATAGTTTAAGACATTGGTTTTTAATCCTGGCTCTGTGTTGGAGTCACTAGTGCAATTTCAGAGAATATAGAAGACTTAATCTCACCTCCAGAATTCCTATTTAAATGGGCCAAAGTGGTGTGGGCTTTGGGATTTTTGAAATCCCCTGAAGCGATTTTAATGTGTGGTCAAAGCTGAGAACTATTTGTTTAACAGGATCAAAAGAAATAGCATCCTAGGCTTGCTAATTTTTGGTCACTGGATGGAGTAAGACCTGGAAGCTATCATTTGCATTTTGAGATAAGTCTTTGATAATGTTCCTCTCTTCATCTGAGTCCAATTAAGAACATTAAGTACCTCCAGAAAGCAAATAGACTATTGAGTGTTAGAAATGGATCTTTTGTTTTAGTTTAGTAGAAAATCCTTAGTTAAGAAAATACAAGTAGCTCATTCAGTGGTATACATGAAGAGGATATTATAAAATAAGCTTCTTGGTTAAACAGAGAACTTCAATCATAAAGCAAAATCAATTCTGAGCCCTTCCTAGGTATAAAGAATCTGGAGGGAGTGCAACTCTGGTTTGTATTTTTACATTTAGTTCTTTAAAGTGAAACAATGCTGCAGGCCCCTGATATCCTTAAGTTCCTTATTTAAACCAAGACTTAACCAATAATAACTATTGTTTTCCTTGTGTTAGAAAGTTTTACTTTTCCCTGGCTATAAGAGATATTTTTTTGTGGGGTATGGTGGGGGTGGAGAGTCACAGATACCTTGAAAATCAAGATGTGGAGGAAGGGCCACTCTCTGCTGATGGGTTGCTTAGAGTCACAAAATATTAAGTTTACATATTGGTGAAACCTCCAACTATAAGCTATCTGAATTAGGGGAGGGAAATTTGCTGAAATTGCTTAACTAATTCTTACCTGATAACATCTCTGCTTTTTAGGTGAAGAGGAGGGGCTGAAGCCAAGAAGGGATTGTAAGCAGGTGTGATGGAAGACATGTTTCTGTAACTTGCATGAACTTTTTTGAGAACTGCTGAGATAACCATGGGACATCCCTATCATTCCCAGGAGGCCACAAGCAATATATCCTTCTAAGATTTTGTAAGACAGAGCAGTCTAACATCTCTATCATAACAGAAATATAATTTCCTAAGTCTCTGAAGGTCAAACTAGTTCACCTTTCTCTTCCTTAAAGCACCTCCCCCCCACCCCCCCCACCCCCACCCCAGAGTGATCATGAGTAACTCTAATAAGGCTCTGACAAGGCTCTGAGTGATGTGGACTGATCAGGGAAAAAGAATGCCATTGCTTTGCTCTTTGCAAGGTATCTCTGTTCTTCTGTGAATATTGGAGAACTAGTCTAGATCTTGTTCAAAATGACCCAATGGTAAATACCTCGATGATTTCTCTCTTCTAGGTTGGATATTTACTAATGTGAATATCTAAGCAGACAACTGTCTTCATCAATTTTCCCTATTGAGGATCAGCCATGAGTTACTTAAGTAAGGGTTTTCTTTAGCCAGAAATCCTTATTGGCATTTGATAAATGTTTATAGGTTATATAGACACAAAAATGGTGGTAATGAGATTATTTACACAAGCAGGTATTGGCTGCCTAAGATTTCATAGTTCAAAGTTCAAGGGTATAAATCCTTGTTCTTGAGTTTTTTAGTGGAGATGGTATAGAAATCTAGAAATTATGCTGTTATACTATGATTCCTTCAAATGTGGGATGACAATGAGCCAGAAAAATATTACCATAAACTTTGCTAAATAGAGCTGAATTTATGTAGAAATCCTACTGGATTCCCCAAGAATTTGGGTTTTCATTATATTCCATGTGCAAGCTTTCTGATGATTCTAACTTTTGGGTTTTACAGAGTCTTTCAGAGTAAGGATGTTCTGACTCAGTATAGAAGTTGATATGGTTCAAAGCAAGCCAGACATGTTTTTCATCAGCATCTAGAAAATGTTATTCCAAAGTGACCTCAGATTGTAAATATTTGTAAGATTTCCTGGAAATGAACAAATTTGGAAGAAGATATTGTAGGTGGCACAGCTGAACTGCTGAATTATTGGCTGCATTTATGATATACTGGGAACTGAGAAGGAAGCCTGGTTTTCTCTCACGTGAGTTTCAGCAGGAGGGTGCTTGACTGAGGCCTTATTTTTGATTCTGATTGGGTAGGGAATCCACTGTTAGCTTCACTGCTAGGTGAGAATATCTGAGAGGGAAAACCCAACTGTTTTTCTGACTAACTTAATCAGACCTACTAACATTAATGTTGTAAGACTCTGGATGCAATTTATTTTAAATGAGGAAAAGTCCTGATATTTTAACACACAGTTCTCATTCTTTCCAGACATTGTCAGCATAGAAAAACATGGATCCTGGGAATGCTTGTTTCTTTCTTCTTACCAGCAGCTGGGTGGTCCAGCCCAGACCATTTGTTAAACATTATTGGAGACGATTGAGTAAGGATAAACACTTCTTGGCAGAAACAGGAATCAGGTATAGGAGCTGCTATATCCTGTGGGTAAAAATGGAAATTTATATCTTCATTTAAAGTAAGCTGTGATGATCCCCTAAAGAAGACAAGATTCTTCTCTCAGATGATGAGACATGATTTCTGAAAAATAATACCTCTCTTCTGGTTTCATTTATTATTTTTTGCCCCCAATTTTTATCATTTGAGGCAATTGGAGCATGTGCCCCCGACTGGTATATATTTTACTTCTTGTGATACAACAGCATGTAGAACCTTGGGCCCTTCGATCGGAAGTTCAG
The DNA here is from genome assembly GCF_003254725.2 of Canis lupus dingo. Lineage (NCBI taxonomy): Eukaryota > Metazoa > Chordata > Mammalia > Carnivora > Canidae > Canis > Canis lupus. Next base: position 14,488,178 of record NC_064266.1, read on the forward strand.
GCTTCCAGTCCCTGCTCTGGGATGAACATTAATGTCTTTCCATGTCATGTCTCCTCTACAAAATGAAGGTAGTCAATGACTCTTTTTAATCTCTCAGAAATACAATGTAGGTGAAGGTGGCACTTGAAGAAGTGGTGGTGACTCTTTGAAGAAAGATTCTATGTAAACATCAGATAATAAATAATGATAAAAACATCAAGCATCTGAATGTGGGCAAAAATAATTTAGGATAAAACCACATCTAACAGATATTTCTTAAATGCTATTTCCTGCACTGTGTTTATCTTAGATGAATATAATCCAACCCAATACTACACATGTGCAGTGAACTCTGGAAGTCAGGTTTGGAGGCTACAGGGAGAAGGAGGTGTGGGGGGTCAGGGACTGGTTTTTTATGCCTCCTGTGGGAGGTGAGTGGTTGCAAAGAAACTACTCATGGCATTTGCCCTTCTCTAATGAGAACTAACTTAATGGGATCCTGTACATGTTAGAGACCACTTTGTGTTTATTATAGCATTATAGTTATTTGTGGGCATGCATTTATTTTCTTCTTAACTGTCAGTTCTGAGACTTTAAGGAATTTGTCTTATTCATCATAGTAATTCTAGCATCTCACCGAATGTCTGGTGTATAGTAGGTGCTCAGGAGGAGCCTGACAAAAGAAAAATAATGTTGCCTTCTATTTAAGAGCCCAGATTTTTTGTTAGGTGTGTTTCTAAACAATTTTACATGTGATTGCCCATGTAATTAATCCCCATTATAGCCATGGACACACCCCATTAGCATTAGGCAATACAGATATAAAAGAGAGATTATTGGGAAAATGTTACAGTCAGAAAAGTAGTGAAGTGTACATCCTCAGACTTTCTACACCCAAAGCCCAGTGGTTCTGTAGAGAGAACCCCTGTCCCCAAAGTGTTCTATATTGGTGGTTCTCAAAGTATATTTTAGACTAGCATCAGGATCACTTGAAAACTTGTTATAAATGCAAATTAGCAGACACAGTCAGAGCTACAGACTTGGAAACTCTATGGTAGGGACTCAGATATTTGTGTTTTATCAAGTGCTCCAAGGGGTTCAGTGCACACTAAAGTTTCAAAATCACAATTCTACATAACTGTGGTGAGAATGCAGTTGGAGGAGAACATGCAAGGGATGTCTGTGAGATTATAAACCAATATAAATTCCTCATCAGGGTAGTGGCCTTATTAGCATTAGATAGGATGGGGGCATTGGGTGGCACAGTTGGTTAAGTGCCCAACTCTTGGTTTGGGCTCAGGTCATGATCTCAGGATTGTGAGACTGAGCCCTGTGTCTGTACTCTGCATAGTCTGCTTAAGTTTCTGTCTCCTTCTGCCCCTCCTCCCCATGCTCTTTCTCTCTTTCTCCTCTCAAATAAACAAATAAACAAACCTTAAAAAAAAAAAAAAAGAATCGGGCAGGCTGGAGCTGGTTCTAGTACCAGCCTGTTCTATTGAGGTAACTCAGAGCTGCTGAGCCAGTTCTCTGGTAAGCTAGACAAAAAAGGAGAGGAAGAGTCTCCACAGCTATCCACATCCATTTCTCATCAGATAATGTCCTATCCTCCTTGTTCTACAGATGTGGAAAAAGAAGCACAGATGGAATGCCTAACTTGAATAGAGTACTCTATTGAGGAGTGGTGAGACCCTGATTAAAACCCACAGTCTTATTCTAGATCTGTGGTTCTCAAGGTTGGTGGGTAGCAGAATCAGGTAGGGCATTGATAAACAGAAGAGTCCAGGCTCTGACCTACTTGAAGGAGTCTGGGCCTCTTTGTTTCCCATAGCTCCCCTGGCGGTTTTGATACACACCACACCTTACAAAGCACTTTTTTTTAGAGGATTAGTACTCAGCCCTCACTAGAGAATATTGAAGAAACACAATGGCTCACGCTACACCCCTAACCAGTTATATCTGAAACTCTGTTTGGGACCTTGGTTAGGGGCCTTGATATCAGCATTTTTTCAAAGCTCCCAGGTGATCTCAGGCATAGCCAGGGTTGATGACCACTGCTCTAGAGTCCATTCTCCTAACCAACAGAAGGCAGCAGCAGCTTCCTAGTGAAGCTACTGTATCCAAACCACTACTGCAATACTGGGCAGGTACTTATAGTTGGTGACTGCTGATCTGGAATTTTCTTATGGTCTTATACTTCCCAAACTGCTGTTCTTCCCCAGATGGATTTTGGGCAAAGTTTTGAAATTTGAGATTTTTTTTTTCTCTCAGCAACTGCTCATCTTCTCATCTTCTCTTGGTCTTCCACTACTTTCTGGAGTGTTTTGCATTCAAGAGTTTCCCATCACTCCTTGTTCTTTGAGGCTTCACTACAGCCAGAAACTCTTTCACTATAGCCAGGATCCTGCTCTACTCAGGTCTTTTCCTAAATACTCCTATCCCCTCAAATAGGTTACTCTCAGTGGAAGCATAGTATAAATCTTTATATGTATCTTAGTGTTGTGCTTAGACCATCCTTGCAGTGTCCGTTAAAATGCAGATTCCTAACCCCTCCACAAGCCTTGAAAATCAGATTATTTGGGGCTGAGGCTCAGACATCTGTCTTTTAATGTTTTCAAGTGATTCTTTTTCACATTTGGATTTGAAATTGATGCCTCACAGCCTAAACACAATGTTATGTAGACAGTAGACTTCCATAGACATCTGCTGAACTGACTAGAATGAGTGGTTAATTATGTGTCTGATGAAGTAATGTCTCCTGACTGATTATGGCAGGTGTGTAACTTTTCCAGCAGTCTTTTACATTTAACAAAAGCTGCCTGGGGTTACTGACCTTGACTTCTTACTACCAGGGACCCCACTTGTACATGCCCTTTCAGAAAGGTTTTCCTTCCAACAGAGCTCTTTAATCGTACTTATTTAATAACCACTCCCCAGATTTATACCACAGCAGACCCTATTGTTCTCCTTTCTCCACCCATCAAAGGGTACTCGAGGACATAGCAGGTGTCTTACTTTTCCTGCCAGCTGTGTATGCTCCACCTGTGGCCCAGAGAATCCGGCTTCTGCATTTATAAATGTTATTAGGATTTTCTTATTGCCAGTTTCTAGGGTAGCATAACAAGGAGGGCTTGCCCTGTATTTGGAATTGATGGTTTTCAAAGACTCAATTTCCAAATCAAATATCTAAATTGGCACCCAATTCCTAATTACCCATTGATTCTCGAAATATCCCATGAACTCCACCAAGGAGAAACGGGAAATGAACTAAAACAGGCCATCTGCCTACTGGACAGATGCTATTTGAAGGAGTGGTTTTAAAATTTCATTTTGGTTTTAAAGATTTGTTACTTGGAAGCAGTTGTGTACTTGGCGCTATTTTATTTTGATGGAAAAATAATTGTAGAGTATTAGTATTTTTCAAGAGAGTTTATTTTACTGGATCTTTCATGCTCACATTTTTGTTCGTAAATCTACACACAGTTTTCTACACTTAACAAGTATCATTTGAAGATCAACATTCCATTTTAAGCATCTTATATAATTGAATAGCTCTATGATTTTCAAAACTTCTACCCTTATTGTGCATCAGAGTAAAGTGGAGAAATTTGAAAAAAAAATACTGCATCTCAGGTCTCACACTCAGAGCTTCAGGCCAAATTAGTCTTCGGTGAGAGCTAGTCATCTGTATTTTTTTTTTTTTTAATATTCCCAGTTCAGTCTGTGGGGTAGCCAAGGTAGAAAATACCAGACCAGAAATGAAGTTTTTGAAGTTAATTAATTTAATGGCTGAGATAATGGACATTTTAGTCTATTCATTTTATAACTTTAGGAGAAAAGCTCTACTTCTTTTAAGTTTTTCTCCATTGTATTAATTTTCATGCTAATTCAAATAAAGTGATGTTAAATTATTTTTGGAACAAAAATGAGCATAAATATTTGGATTTTTAGAACAGAAGCTGAATGAAGCATGCAAGAATTCTGATTCATAATGGAGTTAAAAAAGTGAACATAAACTAAAATGTACATAGACAAGGGCAACACAAGTTGAAGAATTCTTTTAAAACACAAACATTTACTTAAGACTAAAAGTGCTAGATATTGGGTTTTGGCTGCTAGAAGTTAAAAGATAACATAATCCCGTGTTAGGGTTCTTTGGTTGCAAGCAACATAATTCATTTCTGCTAACTCAAACAGAAATGGAATTTTTTGGAGGGACTTGCGGGTGGGATACAGGACTGAAGCGAAAGACAAAAGAAGAAATGGAAGAAAAATCAGAATTAGAAGGGCTGAAACCAGACATTCTAGTGATCTCAGTAAGAGCAATCATACAACAGTTTTGTTAGGGATCTAAGGTTGAAATAAAAGTACTCCAATTATTCTTTTATCAACCTTTCATTTACTCATTTCAAGGTACCAAGTCCCAAAGCAGAAACTCCAATTTATTCTGCTTAAGTAGTGTGCCCACAAGTGTGTCAGGAAAGGCCAGGCACCTTGATATATAGCCTCTCCAGAACTGGACCTAATAAGGAGAAATGTTCCCCCAGAACACTGTTACCAAAAGAAGATGGAAGTGATGCTGGACAGCCAAAAACAAAAACAAAAACAAAAAACAAGCTTATTTAGTCTTTCATTAAATAATTTTAATGAGAGGGCAAACTCAGATATACAAGATATTATGTTTAGGAGCCATGTAAATGCTACTTACTTTGGGCCAATTTCATTCATTTATTCCTACAAAAGCCTAGAGAAGTAAATGCCGTTGTCCTAAATTTCTATAGATATGTTAAAATTAGGGCATGGAGTCATTTAGTTACTTGGCAAACGTCACAGAACTAATAAATGTCAATGCTGGGTACAAACTAAAAACCGTTAGAATCTATCGTCACACACTTTACTGCTTACTAACACCTAAGAAGTTTAAGAATGTGAATGTGGTAGGTATCAAAGATGGTAGGTATCAAAGGAGGGAAAATTGTGCTCTTTGGGGAAATTGGGAAGACCTTGAGGCAGGCTTGGTACATGTGGAAATGCCATAATCCAAGGAAAGTCTGTGGCAAAATGCATTTCAGGGAAAAAGAAAATGAATGAACAGGGCTTAGAGATAATTCAAATGAATCTATGATGGAAAGGTTGGTATGTAGGTATATAGCCTGAGTTGGGTCTTGGGTTTGGATTTTATTTGTCCAGTAATAGGATGCCAGAAACATTTTTTTTTTTAAATCAAGGCTAAGCAAAGCAGGCACAAGGGAATCTATGTTTAAGAAAATTAGTCTGTGGCTGTGTACAGTATAAGTGGAGTGAGTAAGGTCTTTGAGCCAATCATGAGATTGAGCAGGTGAAAGGTAAAGCCAGTGAAGGCCTGTGCTAGGAAGCTGTCAGGAAGAGTGGAGGAGTACTGATAGGTTTCAGATACTGAGTGGATGTAGGCGTGGTGGTAAGAGTGAGGGAAATGTAAAAGATTCTAAAGTTTTGAGCAAAGAAGGCAGGTTGATGTCAGTGCCATGGCATGGACATGTAAGGAAGAGAAACAAGTTTGGATAAGGACGGAAATGTTCAAAGGTAATTTACAAATGGGGGATTGGCTCATGGAAGAATGGTGTGTCCTGGACATAGGGGATGAGAAGTTATCTGTGGAAGTGATGCTTGAAGACACGACAGGAATCAGGGAAAGTGAGCTGTTGAGTGATAGAGGTGAAAAATGATTGGAAGCATATTAGTGCAGCTTTCAAATGGGCCCTAAAGTTAATCTGATCCAACCCTGATTGTATGGGCAAGTCAAAGCTCATTGAAAGCTATTTTCTTTTTTTATAGAAACATCCTTCTAGTTTTTAAACCAGTCACCAAAACAACATATTTTATGTTTCAAGATTGAAAGATTTCAGACAATTTGCATACATCTTCTCCGTAATCAAATTCATGATTCCTTCATTTTGTAAAACCCTCTTGTGTGTGGATGGGGTTGATGAGAGGGGAGGATTCTGACCAATCATCTATTCCACAGGTAGGTAGTTATTACAGAATAGCACAGCTGGAAAGTACCTCAGAGCTTTATATGGGTGAGTTGACTTATTTTACACATGGAAAGACGATGTTTTCCTTTTTTTTTTTTTTTTTTTTAAGATTTAACCCATTTATTCATGAGAAACACACACACACACACAGAGGCAGAGACACAGAGGGAGAATCAGGCTCCATGCAGGAAGCCTGATGTGAGACTCGATCTGGGGACTACAGGATCATGCCCTGGACTGAAGACAGATGCTCAACCATTGAGCCACCCAGGCATCCCTGTTTTTCTGAAGGGGAGTGTTGGATATTGAAGGTAGCATCAGGTGAGGTCAGTATAGCTTATCAGGAGACTCGTGAGCTTATGTGGAATGAAGAGAAGGGCCTCATACCACTTGCCTTGTTTTCCCTAGGTGTTTGTGCTGCTTGTGCTTGGTGCTGAATATAGAATGCTGGCCTGTTTGCCTTAAAGCTGATTCGTCAATATTTTAATTTTCATAAAGTTAAAAACAATTCTCAAATGAATATAGAATTAACACTAATTGACTTATGTAATTCATTAATTGGGGGATGAGAGGGATGGCAAAACTGGTTCAAAGAGCCTTTGAGGCTCTAGGGTATATAGAGTTGGTCCATTAGGAAAGGTATACTAAAATTAAGATTTTACTTTTGAGGATGGAATCAAAACTGTTTGAAGTCCTAAAGGACAGTAATATCCTAACTTTTTGGGTTGTCTATTCTACAAAATAATAATAATAATTTATAACTCTAAAGGATTAATATGTAGCTATCAATATCTACAAGTTAACTTATGACCTGGGCCCTTACTGAGGGGAAAGTCAGACAATGGTCCTTCTTCTTTACCAGAGCAAAGTGGCAAATTACAGTAGGCAAAAATCCACTGTCTACCTGTTTTTGTAAATAAAGTTTTTTAAAAATAAAGTTTTTTTGGAACAAAGCCATCTCTATTCATTTTAGTGCTATCTTTGGCTGTTTTGTGCTACAACGGTAGAACAGGATACTTGTGACAGAGAATCATAGGTAGTCCTGAAAGCCTAAAATATGTTCTGTCTGGCCCTTTAAAGGAAAAGTTTGCTGTCTCCTGGACTAACGAATGAAACAATCCTCGGTTGGGCTGTTAAACAATAAACATGAAGATGCAATTATTCTTTTGCCTATTTCACATTTTGGATAATTTCAACAAGAGAAAGGCATGAAAATCTCAATGGTACAAATCTTGTAGAATTCCATGAGAATGGGGAACAGCAGAGTTCAAATTACCTTGTTTCTGATCGGAAAGGTGAAGGGTTATCTCCTGGCTCTCAGTCATGATCTAATTTCAAGTATACCAGTTTCTTTATTAATACTTCTTTAGAGACAGAAGAGAGGGAAAGAGAGGGAGAGAGGGGAGTGGGTCGGTAGATTGAGAAAATAAAGAGTAGATTTTTCTCTATCTCTGCCTTGGGCACCTAGCCTGAGCATCTAATGCTGAAACCTAAGCGCATGTGTATTACTTCCTTGCTCCAGACCCAGCAGCTTAGGATAGCCACAGCAAACAGCCTGGCTAAGGTACCACTCTGGGGGCCAGGAGATCTGTATTCAGACAGAGGCTCATTGTTTTGAGATTTGTACCTACTTTGAGTCTGGGGTGACCTGTGTTTTCGGCTCCTCAAACATTCATCACCTTCCTTCTCCGGAGTGGCAATGGAAATGAACCACCAATCCTACCCACAGAAAATCCATTTGCTTGGGAGACAAAAAGGCTGCCTAATTCCATAAGAAAGACTGAGACTAAATGAATCCCTGCCTCCCCTAAATCTGTGTTATATTTCGAATAATACATTTTTCCCCCTAGAAGAAACAAGGAACCTGCTCTGTAACAAAATCACTACTTTCATTCTTGTAAGGCTGGACAACATTGGGTTTTCTAGAATTTAACAGATCAAAATCATTGCGAACATGATTATCTTTCTCCCCTGAGTCTGATGCTTCAAGCATTAGTTCTTATCACCAGCAATACTATTGTTTTCACTGTTCATTATATGTTTCATTGTATGTTCTTATAAGCATATTTAAAAATAACGCTAAAGAGGTTGAAACAACCTAAACGCCCGTGATAGGTGAATAAAGAAAATGTGGTATATACAAAAAATGGAATAGTATTCAGCCTTAAAAAGGATATACTGTCATATGCTACAACATGAACCTTGGTGACATTGTGCTAAGTGAAATAAGTCAGTCAAAGATATACTGCATAATCCTAGTTATTTGAGGTATCTAAAGTAGTCAAACTCAAAGAGGGAGGGAGATGGTAAAATAATGGTGGTTGTCTGGGCTAGAAGCAGGGGGAAAGAGAAATTGCTATTCAATGGGTAAAGAGTTCCAATCATGCAAGATAAAAAACTTCTAGAGAGATGCCTGGGTGGCTCAGTGGTTGATCATCTGCCTTCAGCTCAGGCTGTAATCCTATGGTCCTAGGATTGAGTACCACATTGGATTCCCTGCAGGGAGACTGCTTTTCCCTCTGCCAGTGTCTCTGCCTCTCTCTTTGTGTCTCACAAATAAATAAATAAAATCTAAAAAAAAAAAGACTTCTAGAGATCCATTGTACAACAATGTACATTAACTGTACTCTAAACTTACAATATTGCTTAGATGATAGACTTCGTATTATGTATTATTTTATCATAGTAAAAATTATGCCATTTACATAAACATGTATTCCTTTTAAAACCATCATAAAAATAGATTATTGTGCAATAAAGGAAGCATAGATAAGCCTCTGTTTCTAAGGTGTGGAAATCATGTACCATTGTTTGGATACTTGGAGGTACCTTAGAGTTTTAAATGTGAACCCTAATCAGAGACTGCTGGACACTTTCATAGTAATAGTGGCATTCAGGTTCTCATATTATAGTTTTTTCCAGGTATGCAGTTGTTGAATGAGGTAGCCAAATTAAGAATTTGGCTCCTATTTTGGTGTTTCGACAGGGGATTTCAAAAGTTACTTAGAGTGATAGGTGGGAATATCATCATACAAATGAATATCTACACTCAGATAAATTCCAGGGGTCAGAACTGTAGTGGAAATGATAGTTCATCTAGAATATCCAGTATATTTTAAAATCTACAATGGTTGTATAGACCCAAAATAAAATGGTAGGTGTGTTGGATTCCACCAAGTTTAAAGCACAGACAGAAGGCATTTATAATTCTTACCTATGAAAGAGTTGGCAAAATTGAAATCAGAGATAATCAAGTTTGGAGTTGCAGACTTCTTTCTACATTATGAATCCAGTGAAGTCTTGGACTAAGGCCACTCCCTCTTGTAATTGTAGGTTAGTCAACATAGCAACTATAGATAGAGTTTAGAACATCCATTCATGTCTACAGTAAGAACCCAATCAAACCCTTGACCAAAACTCCTATCCTTACCATCCTCAAGGACACTAGAGGGGCAGTCTCCAAAATTATATAGTATGATATAGTATTTTATATAGTTCCAAATACTAAATCTTCGGTGGAAAATAGCTTCAGTTAACTGGATGGAGGATTCTTTTCCTTTTAATTTCAGGAATATTAATTTCAATACCATTCAAAGTATAAATAAGTATAAAGTATAAAATGTTTTAAAGCATGAAATATTTAGAAAGTTCAAAACCACAATATCAATATCATTTCATTAAGAAATATGTATTAGTTTAACATTTTATAATTCTGTAATGTTTAAGAATATGTAGCCCTTAGAATATAGAATAAGTCCAGTTTTAAAATTTGATGGCTTGATAGCTAATTTCTTTTTAGCACTGAATAACATTCTATTGTCTGAAGGTACTACACTTTATTCATTCACCAACTGAAGGGCTTCTTGGTTGCCTCTGAGTTTTGGCAATTATGAATTAAGCTACTATTAATATCCATTAACACATTGATGTTGACATAAGTTTTCAGCTCTTTGGATAAATACCAAGGAGCTCAGTTGCTGGATAGTATCATAAGAGTTTGTTTAGTTTTCTAAGAAACTGCCAAACTATCTTACAAAGTGACTGTTTTGCATTTTAACCAGCAATGAAAAAGAGTTCCCTGTTGCTCCACATCCTCGCCAGCATTTGATGGTCTCAGTATTTTGGATTTGGGCCTGTCTAGTAGGTATTTTCCCATTTAAAAAATAAGGTAGTTAATTTTCTTATTGTTGAGTTTTAAGAGTTCTTTGTGCATTTTGGATAACAATCCCTTAACAAGTCTTATGCAAATATTTTCTCCCAGTTTGTGGCTTGTCTTGTCATTGTCTTGGCAGTGACTTTACAAAGTAGAAATTTTGAATTTTAATGACTTATAGCTTATCAATTCTATCATGAATCTTGTCTTTGGTTTTGTAAAAATGCATTGCCATACCCATGTTTCTTCTGTGCTATCTCCTATGAGGTTTATTGTTTTGCATTTTACATTTAGGCCTGTGATGCATTTTGAGTTAATTTATGTAGAGGATGTAAGGTATGTGCTTTGATTTATTCTGGCATATGGATGTCCAATTGTTCTAGCACCATTTGTTGAAAACACTGTTTGCTCCATTGTATTGCCTTTGCTTCTCCTTCTCTCTATATTTATATCTATCTATCTATCTATCTAATCAGTTGACTGTATTTGTGTCTGACTCTATTTGGTTCCATGATCTACCTGCCTATTCTTTCATCAACACCATAGTGTCTTTATCACTTTAGTTTTATATTAAGCCTTGAAATATTGTAGTGTCAGTCCCCCATCATTGTACTTTTTCATCACTATTGTGTTGGCTATTCTGGATCTTTTGCCTCTCCAGAAAGACTTTAGAATTAATCTTTCAATATCTACATAATTAACTTGCTGGGATTTTGATTTGGATTGCATTGAATCTTAGATCAAGCTGAGAACTGATATTTTAGCAATACTCAATATTTTTATCCATGAAGGTAGAAAATTTCTCCACTTATTTAGTTCTTCGATTTATTCATCAACATTTTGTTGTTTTTCTAATATAGATATTGTACATATTTTGCCAGATTTATACCTAAATGTTTCATTGAGGGATGATAGTATGAATGGTATTGTGTTTTTAGTTGCAGATTCTACTTCCTCATTGCTGATGTATTGAATTTTGTATATTAACCTCATACCCTGTGATGTGCTATAATTATTTATTAACCCCAGGAGTTTTTGGTCAAATTTTTCAGATTTTCTACATAGACAATCATGACTATGAGAACAATGAGAGTTTTGTTTATTCTTTTCCAATCTGTATATCTTTTATTTCATGTTCTTGTCTTATTGCATTAGCTAGAACTTCCAGTATCCTGTTAAAAAGGAGTCAGGAAAGGGGACATCCCTCTTTGTACCTTACCTTAGTAGGAAAGCTTCAAGTTTCTTACCATTAAGTATGATGTCAGATGTAGGATTTTGTAGATATTCTTTATTAAGTTTAGAGAGTTCCGCTCTATTACTACTTTACCAAGCATTTTTATTATGAATGAATATCACATTGTCAAATGCTTTTTCCACATCTATTGATATGATGGTGTAGTTTTTTTTAGTCTGTCGATGTGATGGATTATATTCATTAATTTTCAAATGTTCAACCAGCTTTGCATATCCAGGGTAAAGCCCACTTGGTTGTGGTGTATAATTCTTTTTTATACATGTTTGGGCTCAATTTGGTAATATTTTGTTTAGAAATTTTGTATCTTTGTTCATGACAGATACTGGTCTATAGATTTCTTGTAATACTTTGCTTACTTTTGTTATTAGGGTAATGCAGGCTTCATGAAATTATATAGGAAGTATTCCTTCTGCTTCTATACTCTGAAAGATTATAAAGAATTTGTATAATTTCTTCCTTAAATGCTTGGTAGGATTCACCAATTCACCGAATTCGAAAACAGGTGCTTTCTGTTTCAGAAGGTTTTAAAGTATTGATTCAATTTCTTTAGTCGATGTAAGATTGTCTATTTCTTGCGTAAATTTTAGCATATTGTATCTTTCAATAAATTGGCCCATTTAATCTAGGTTATCAAATTTGTGGATATAGTATTGTTTATAATATTCCTTTGTGATTTTTTTCTTTGTGATTCTTTTAATGTCCATGAACTCTGTAGTGATGTCTCCTCTTTCATTTCTAATATTAGTAATTCGTGCCATCACTTTTTTTCCTCTTAGCTTGGCTAGAGGTTTATCAATTTTTTTTGATCTTTCAAAGAACAAGTTTCACTGATTTTCTCTAATAATTTCTTATCGTTGTTTCAGCGATTTCTGCTCTAATTATTATTTCTTTTCCTCTGCTTACTTTGGATGTAAACTATTCTTCTTTTTCTAGTTCTTTTGTTTTTAAGATTTTATTTATTTATTCATGAGAGACACACAGAGAGAGGCAGAGACACAGGCAGAGGAAGAAGCAGGCTCCAAGCAGGGTCCCTGAAGTGGGATTCGATTTCGGGTCTCCAGGATCACGCCCTGGGCTGAAGGCAGGCGTTAAACCACCAAGCCACCCAGGCTGCCCTTTTTCTAGTTTCTTAATGTAGGAACTTATATTATTAATTTTAAACCTTTCTTCTTTTTAAACATTTTTGTTTAAATTCAATTTAATTAACAGATAATATATTATTAGTTTCAGAGGTATTTTCTTTTCTTACATATGCATCCCATGCTATACATTTTCCTCTAAGTACTTTCACTGCATTCCACACATTTTGATAAATTTTTGTCATTTTCATTTAATTCAAAATATTTTTTTAAATTTCATATGAGATTTCCTATTTGACCTAAGAGTTATTTAGAAGTGTGTTGTTTAATATTCATGTATTTTTGGAATTTATCATTTTTTATATTATTGATTTCTAGTTTAATTTTATTGTGGTTTGAAAACATAATTTATTTTAAAGTTGTTAAGGTATATTTTATGGCCCAGGTTGTGGCCTATCTTGGTGAATGTTCCATAGAGACTTGAAAAAAAAAATGTGTGTTCTGCTTTTTTGGATGAATTTGTCTGAAGATGGCAATTATATCTAGTTGATTGAAGCTGTTGAGTTTAACTATGTCCTTACTGACTTTCTGCCTGTTGGATCTGTCCACTTCTGATAAAAGGGTGTTGAAATCTCCAACCATGATAGTGTATTCATCTATATCTCTTTGCTGTGCTATTAGTTTTTGTCTCATATAGTTGGATTTTCTGATGTTAGGTGCATACATGTTAAGAATTGTTATGTCTGGGGGATCCCTGGGTGGCTCGGCAGTTTGGCACCTACCTTTGGCCCAGGGCGCAATCCTGGAGTCCTGGGATTGGTCCCACGTCGGGCTCCTGGCATGGTGCCTGCTTCTTCCTCCTCCTGTGACTCTGCCTCTCTCTCTCTCTCTCTATGTCTATCAGAAAGAAAGGAAAGAAAGAAGAAAGAAAGAAGAAAGAAAGAAAGAAAGAAAGAAAGAAAGAAAGAAAGAAAGAGAAAGAAAGAAAGAAAGAAAAAGAGAATTGTTATGTCTTTTTGGAGAATTGACCCTTTTATCTTTACATAGTGCCCTCCTTTCCTGATAATTTTCCTTGTTCTGAAGCCAGCTTTGTATAACTCCTCCTGCTTTTTTTTTTTTGATTAGTATTAGTGTGTTATGTTTTCCTCCAACCACTTGCTTTCAATTTATATAATTTATATGTGTCTTTATATTTAAAGTGGGTTTCCTGTAGACAACACATATCTGGGTCTTGTTTTTTTTAATCCATTCTGACAATTTCTGTCTTTTAATTGGTGCATTTATATTACTTATGTTAAAAATTATTATTGATATAGTTGGATTAGTATCTATCCTATTTATTGTTTTCGATTTGTTACCCTTGTTCCTTGTTCTTATTTTTCCATCCTTTTTCTGCCTTTTAAAATAATATTTTATTTATTTATTTGAGAGGGAAAGAAGAGAAAGAGAGAGTGAGCGAGCATGGGAGGGCAGAGGGAGAAGCAGACTTCCCATTGAGAAGGGATCCTGACAACGTTAGGACTTGATACCAGGACCTAGAAATCTTGACCTGAGCCAAAGGCAGACACTTAATGAACAGAACCACCCACATGCCTCTTTGCCTTTTTTATCTAAGATTTTATTTTTAAGTAATCTCTATACCCAATGTGGGGCTTGAACTCACAACCCCTTAGACCAAGTGCCACATGCTCCACTGATTGAGACAGCCAGATGGCCCTGCCTTTTGTGGTTTATTTTATTTTTATTTATTTATTTTATTTTATTTTATTTTATTTTATTTTATTTTATTTTATAGATTTAATTTATTTATTTATGAGAGACACAGAGAGAGAGGCAGAGACACAGACAGAGGGAGAAGCAGGCTCCCTGAAAGGAGCCTGATGTGGGATTCAATCCTGGACCCAGGAATCACCCCCTAAGCTGAAGGCAGATGCTCAACCATTGAGCTACCCAGGTATCCCTCTTTTGTGGCTTAATTGAACATTTTGTGTTTCCATTTTCTCTCTTAGAATATTGTTATATTTCTTTCCTTCCTTTTTTGGTCCTTTTTAAGTGTTGCTCTTGAATTTGGGTATAATAATATAATATAATACAAGGACACTTTCAAGTAACACTATACTATTACGTGGGTTCTGTGAGTCCTTTACAATAACAAAATAGTCCTGATTCCTTCATTCCATGTCTTGTATTATTGCTGACATTCATTTCACTTATATATAAGCATACATTTGCATTTCTCTCTATAAATTATATATATATATCATTTATATATTGACATATATACATCAACATAATTGAATAGTTTTTAGCATTATTATTTTGAATCTACAGTTAGCTGTTACATCAATTTAAATAAGAAATACAAAAAGTTTTCATTTTACCTTCACTTAATTCTTTGATGTTTTCCCCTATTTTATATAGATCTGAATTTCTATCCTATATTATTTTATTTCTCTAAGTAATTTCTTTTCACATTTCTTGCAAGGCTGGTATACTGGCAACAAATTTCCTCACTTGTTTTGGTCTGAGAATGTCTTTATTCTTTCTTCACTTTGGAAGGATGATTTCATGGGATACAGAATTCTATGTTGTTGGATTTTTTTCTCTCTCAATTCTTTAAGTATTTATTCTAGTCTTTCTTTGCTTGCATGGTTTCTGAGGATGTGTTTCTTTCCTTTGTTTCTTTCTCTGTAGGTAAGGTGTTTTTTCCCTCTCAGTTCTTTTAGGAGTTTATCTTTGATTTTTCTGTTTGAAAATTATATGCAAATGTGTAGTTTTGTTTTTTGCTTTTGTTTTTGGCATTTATCTTACTGTTTGTCCTCTGAACTTTCTGAATGCACGGTTCGGTGTCTGACACTAATTTGGGGAAGTTTTCAGTCATTGTTTCAAATACATCTTCTATTTTCTTCTTTCTTCCTCTTCTGGTATTGCCATTCTACATATGTTATATCTTTTGGAGATGTCTCATAATCTTTGGATATTCTCTTCTGTCTGTTGTTGTTCTCTCTCTCTCTCTCTCTCATTTTTATTTTTTTTATTTTTTATTTTTTTTTTTTTGGTTTTCAAGGACTCCATTGATATATCCTCTCACTTAGAGATTGTTTTCTCAGCCATGTCTGGTTTACTAATGAGCCCATCAAAACCATTCTTCATTTCTGTCACAATGTGTTTTATCTGTAGTATTTCTTCTTGGTTTTTTTTCTTAGTATTTCTGTCTCTTTTATATTGGGTTTATATTGCTCATCTATTCCTGCATGCCATCTACTTTATCCATTAGAACCCTTAGCATATTAATAATAGTTGTTCTAAATTCTTGGTCTGATAGTTCCAACATCTTTGCCATATTTGGTTCTGATGTTTGTGCTATCTCTTCCAAATGTGGTTTGTTTTTGTTTGTTTTGCTTTTTGAAATGTCTTATAACTTTTTCTTGATAGCCATATGTGATGTACAGGGTAAAAGGGACTCCTGTAATTACCCTTAGTAATATGTTGAAGCATGGAGAGGGAGGGATGCATTCTATAGTTCTATGATTAGGTCTCTTTAAGTGAGCCTATGCCTTTGAACTTCACAAGTCTTTTGTATTTGTTCCATGCCCCTTAGATGGGATGGGTTGACAGAATAATTTGGAATTGGGTATTTTCCTTTACCTAAGTGAGGTAGGCTCTGATATTACCCTAGCAGAAAACAGGAGTGTATTTTCCCTTCCCCCTACAGAAAACAGGAGTGTATTTTTCACTGATATGTAATGTGGGAACATGGTCAGGCTCCTGGAAGTATATTTCACAATATGGTAAGTCTTCCTTCCAATAAGAGGGTCTCTTTGGAATGTTTAACTATTATGATTGTCTACATTGAGTCTCCAGGAATTTGTAAATCAATTACAGTTCATGGTTTTATATTCCTACACTCGATCCTGAGGTAGTTTCTGCTTGTGAATCTGTGCTATCTCTGGTAAGCTGTGATACAGTGTATTTGTCTGTCTCTCCACTTTTGGGGCCAGAGATTTGCCCTTGTTCTCCCTTCTCTTAAAGTCTAAGAAGAGTTACTGATTTTTCAGTCCCTTTACCTTTTTATTTGCTATTAGGATGGAGTGGAAACTTCCAAGCTGTTTACATATGAACTGGAAAGGAAGAATCACCAGTGAATTTTAAAAAAAAAATGTATTTTGAAATAACTGTAGACATGCAGAAAGTTGCAAAAATATTATAGTCCTGTGTAGCATTCACCCAGCTTACCCAAATAGCGCATTTCACCAGTGAATATTTATTATTATCATCATCATTATTATTATTTAGAGGAACAAGCAGGGGGAGGGACAGAGGGGGAGAGAAGGAGAGACTCTTAAGTAGGCTCCATGCCCAGTGCAGGGCCTGACATGGGGCTTAATCTCACAACTGTGAAATCACAATGTGAGCTGAAATCAAGAATTGGATGCTTAACTGACTTAGCCACCCAGGCACCCCTCACCTGTGAATGTTTATCAAACAATTGAGAAAAAATAACAGAAATCTTACATAAACTTGCAGAGAATAGGGCAAAGTCATCACATCCCAGCTTTCTTCATGAGGCTAGTGTCATCTTGATACCAATATGTGATTTTTTAAAAAAGTGCACATAGGGGTAACTGTGAACCAGCCTCTGATTCAATAAATCCTAAATAAAATATTTTAAAAATTATATCCAGTGATTTACAGAAATGAAACATATCATAATCAGATTGGGTTCATACCAATAATACAAGGTCAGTTTAAGGTTTTAAAGTCAATGATTTTATTATTAGCAGATATTAACCACATTAAACAACAGATAAAAGGAATAAAATATGAGGAAACATGTATGATTAAATTCAAATCCATATATAAAAGAAACTCTCAGTAAACCAGGAATGAAAAAGTGTATCACCAGAAAACCAACAGAACACAGAGGCCACAATGAAATGTTGAAAGCTTGCCCTCTGAGATCAGGAACAGTGGAAAATCTTTTATTTTATATTCTAATAGTGCTATATTAAGAAGAAATGTCTATTTTAGGGCAGTTGGGCACTCTCTCTTCATGGGAGATGCAAAAATCAATGGGCAGTATTCAGAAGTAGCCTTGCCAACAGGAGTTTCCTATGAAGAAATCCATTGTCTTTTAAAGGAAAGGGTTTGACCAAAAAACGCAATGACCTAATCCAACTATTTTAAATGGCTTAATTGCATGTTTTGTTCTATTTGGATTGGACAGTAACTATGAAATTAAAGATGATGCATTTTGTTAATGTTGAAATCTGGCTGGACTATGATTAATGAGATGGTTCATATTCTAGTCACATTGATTGCCTTAATCATTGTCAATCTATTTTTCATACATTAATTATAACACAAATTTGTGTATTTTTCAGTAGACTGCCATTTTCTACACAAGGGAATAAGCCTAACTTAGATTAGTTGTTAAGAAAATCAGCTTCATGAAACTCTATGATACTTATCATTCATCTTCACGGATTTATATCATTTACTAAAATGACTTAAAAGTTTCATTTTCTGTCCCACATTAAGGTAAAAATCTAGAAATAGTTTTGCATACCTAGGGACAAAAGTGAATTTTCTCACATTTTATGACTAGTCTAGTTAGCTCATGTCTATTTAATTTTTTGTAATAATATGATTTTGATATTAGGGGTTTTAGAGATCAACAGTCAACTCCTTTCCCAATGCTTTGTTAAATAGACTGAATGAAATAAACTGTTTTGAGAGGTCTACCCTTCTGCTAAATAGCTAATTGTTAGAAAATTATTCCTTTAATTTTTCTGAATATTCAAATATATTCTTCCTGGGTAGAGTCCCTTGTCTAATTCTCTGATTATTCACTTTCCTTATCACATTGGCACATCCTTCCCTTCACCATCTTTAGCAACCTATTGTGATTTTACCCTGCTTTCTTGTTTATTTACTTCACTTATTCTAGTGATCCTTGCCTCTAATAAAACAAAGGACTTAACATTGTTCTCTCAGTTACTATCTCAGACAAGTAGTCACAACTGAAAATTTTCTCAGGTAGAAAGGCATATAGTACACACATACTGCTGCATTAGGGTCCTTTGAAATTTTCTTTTCTGGGTTTTGACAATGGACCCCAGACCATCATATTCCTCTCTTGAAAATTTTCTTACATAAAATGATTTAGAAAGTGATCTTTCCCCTCATAGCCTTACATAATAACATATCAGTACACTAAAACTTTATGAACAAGAGTTTTTCTTCTATGAAGACATAGTCCCAGGCTTGACATGAAGCTAGGGTTAGATACGTTCTCATGGAATGGATAATGGAATAGATTAGTGAGTGCATTCTCTGAAACATTCACACCACCATCCATGAAAGTTGCTGGTCAACAGTATATATTTCAGGGTTAGTGACAAATCAGGTAAGCTTTTTGTTTATTAATTTTCCTCTTCTTTTCCATCTTCTGTTAAGCCTCAGCAGGGCTTCTTGGCTGGAGTGGTTAGTGGTAGGCCAGGAGGTGATACAGAAGCTGGCTTTATAATCACCCATTGACATTCCACCTCCACCCTCTGGGTCTAGGTTGACTCTTGTCACTTCAGCTTGTTGCTCAATGCAGATGGAGAGCTGGTGCTGGGTTTAGGTAGTAACTGATGATAATTGGTTTGTGATGCTTATTTTGACCTGGTTTCTAAATATTCTGCTCTCAGGAAACCTACAACTTGTCAGTTTTCAGATGATTTGTGCAAATCATTGATAGATTTGATATTAAAAATAGTTTATTTTAGATCATTGATCATAAAGACAGTAAAGCAAGAATTATGTGCACAAAGATGTAAAATGCCCTCTGTAAATCAAGTGGTAAAGGAAAAGGAATGAAGGAAATTTTCTTTGTTCTATAAATTTTTAAAAGAAATGTGAAAAACTGCCATGCTAAGTGAAGAGATTAATATTCCTATATAAAATAGAGTTGCAGTAAGTCAACTCTACTCAAGCCATGGAAGTATTGTGTATGATGTTTTAATTGTTAACAAAATTTGAGCCAAATCATAACAAAGACTATATAGGTCTAGCCCACATGTAGTTCATACTAGTGGCAGTTTTCCCATGAGATTTTAAAAGTTTAAGGAAATCAACTTGCAGAAGATTTTTTCCCCACAGATTTCAAAAATCCCAATTTAGCTGTTCTAAAAGTGTATTAGAAGAAATATTTGAAGATGATGTACTTTGAAAACACTTCTGTTTCACAAAATGAGGTCCATATATATGCGTGCACACACACACTTATATAATGTATACATTTACACATGTTACATATATGTTTATAATGTGTAACATATTTTGCAGGTTTGTGAAATAAATGTACTCCTTCCTTCCTTCCTTCCTTCCTTCCTTCCTTCCTTCCTTCCTTCCTTCCTTCCTTCCTTCCTTCCTTCCTAAAAGATTTTATTTATTTGACAGAGAGAGAGCACAAGCAAGGAGAGCTTCCAGCAGAGGGAGAAGCAGACTCTCTGCAGCATGGGGAGCCTGATGTGGGATCATGACCTGAGCTGAAGGCAGATGCTTAACCAACTGAGCCACCCAGGCGCCCCTGAATATACACATTTCTAACTGCTTGTTATTATAGAATTGACTAACAGAGTAGAGGTTCAAAATATAAGGTCGTAATGACAAGGGATGGCACTCTGTTGCCAAATGATTATCATCACTACTCCCACAAACCTTCCTTAATTACCCTCTTGGTTATTCTTTTTTGGTTATTCTCTATTGCCAAACTTTTCAAACACCACCCAGCACACAGCCCTCAGTTATATTGAATCCATGGTGACAGAGTTTCAATCAACTTGTCCTTCCTATCCCACCATCATGCAGGTTTTCTTTGACCAATTTGTTATTTGAGTATATAAGAGAAGCAGAGCAAGTCATGGGGAAACCACTGGAGAATCAATAAATCCTAAGTACTCTTTTCCCAACTTGTCTAAAAAGTTTGGGTCCAAGACAAATTTTGGTTTTGGCAAAAGACTATAATGCATAGAAATGGAAGTTAGGAAAATCAGGCACTGAGGAAGAAGTAAACTACAATCAGGATATCAATCGGGGTTTGTTTTATCTGTCAACTCTTGTTAGTTAATAGTAGCTGCTTGGAGTGCTGTGTTGAGAAGGATTCTGAGCCAAATCAGACTTAAGAGGAAACACTATTAATAATTCCAACATGTATGGGTAAAGCAATGGGCAGTGCTCTTGTAAAAAGATTTACCATTCTTTGTTCCTATATCCATGTTTCACAACCTTTTGCCTCCTCCTTACACTGAGGATTTTGGCTATGTGTGGAGATACCTTTAGTTGTAAAAATTAGGGTAAGGATTCTACTGGCATTAAATGGATAGAGACCAGTGGTGACATGCAGAGGACAAGTGCCTGCAATAAGTAATTATCTGATCCAAAATGCTAAAGTTGAGGAAACTTCTCGGATATTACTGCTACACGTAACTACACTGTCTCATGCTTTTTTCCCTTTACCTACATTTTTAGTTACTTAACATCTAAGTAAAACTAGAAGCCATAGTTTTATAAGAAGCTACTGTCTTCTACTTAAAAAAAAAAACAAGTAAAGATTATCTGAATTCATAGATGAACTGAAAGTAGGCAGCATTAGGAACTTCCATGATGGATTTCTGCTGCCCCTTTATCATGGTCTGAAACACAGATCCTCATATAGGAGAGGTTGCCTGTCTGCCTTGTTTCACTGGTATCAAGTTCCTAGTGGAGAACAGAACCAATTTTGATTGGTCTAAACAGATATGCAATTTGTTAAAAGGATATTTGATAGTTTAGATATTTTCAAAAAGGCCAGAAAGTCAGAGATAGAAGCTACATGTCTAGGAAAAATGTACAAAAACTGTGGGAGTCACTGAAGTAAAGAACCCAATTCCATGTGAGACCCAGAAGCCAGCAATTCCTACCCATGATGCTGTAGGATGAACGGACTTCACCATCTATGATATCCTTCATAAAAGATGGACTCTTTCAGTTGATTCCTTTCGCATACTGCTCTTTTATAAATTGAAGTCTCACACATGTGCATGTCTTTGGCGAAGGGTTGTTACACCTAGGCTCTTGATGCAAAAGCAGTTGGAAAGCAAATTTTTTACTTACATGTGAAAGGTTGTTTAAATGACGCTGGGCAGTCACAAACAGGTGAAGTATTCATTTTACCACTGCTTCTCCATATTATTAAAACAAAGGACATATAGTTCACCCTTGAACAACATGGATTTGAAATGTGGGGCTCCATTACATGCAGATTTTTTTCAACAAATACAGTACAGTGCTGTAAATGTATTTTCTTTTATGATTTTCTTAAAATTTTCACTTCTCTGGGTTACTTTGTTTTAAGAATACAGTACATAATACATACAACATACAAAATACGTGTTAATTGACTGTTTATGTTATTAGTAAGACTTCCAGTCAACAGTAGTCTCTTAGTAGTTAAGTTTTGGGATCATCCAACATTATATGTGGAATTTTGACTGTAGGATCGATGCCTCTAATCTCTCAGTTGTTTGAGGGTCAACTGTAATCACATAATGCTTTTGCTGAGTGGTAGGCTATTCTTAATTGGTTCAAATCAGTGGAGAATCATGTTCAGAGTCAATGTGGTAAATAAAACTATGTTCTGGTCTTAGTACAGATCTTCCTCAACATATGATGGGGTTACATCCCTATAAACCCATTGTAAGTTGAAAATATCGTAAGTTGAAAATCCATTTTATACACTTAATCTACCAAACATCATAGCTAAGCCTACCAACCTTAAATGTGTTCAGAACACTTACATTAACCTACAGTTGGGCAAAGTCATCTAACACAAAGCAAAGCCTGTTTCATGATATTGTTGAATATTTCATGTGATTTATTGAATAAAGTGAAAAACAGAATTATTGTATGAGTAAAGAATGGTTCTAAGTTTATCAGTTGTTTACTCTCATGATCACATGATTGACTGGGAGCTATGGCTTGCTGCCACTGGCCAGCATCATGAGGGAGTATGGTACTGCATTTCACTAACCCAGGAAAAGATTATAATTCAAATCTGAAGGATAGTTTCTATTGAATGCATATTACTTTTGTACCATCTTGAAGTGAAAAAATTGTGAAACCATTGCAAGACAAGAACCAACTATACTTACAGCAATTAAAAAAAATCAATCTACTAGTTTGGTATTACCCAGAATTAGATAAACACTTTTATAATTGTTCAAGAAGGCAATTTTGCATAGCATATAATTTAGACTCTAATCAGGAACTTTTTGATCTAGGTGCTATCAATAGCCATTCGATAGATGAGGAAATTCAGGGACAGAAAAATTAATTAGCCTTAGGTCACATAGAATGTAAGTATTTGCTCCAGAGTCCACACATTTAATCGATTTTATTACTTACAATTTTATACTTGAAGATACTGATGTTCTGGATACAAAGGAATTTGTTGAATGTTACATAGGTAGGGATTTGAACTCAGGCAGTTGGATTCTAGACACTATTTTAATTATTACATTCTATGACACTTTAATAATGGGAGAATTGTAACTCATTCCTGTCAAGTTATAATTAATCATGTAATACAAAGTAAATAAAGATGTGTAATCCTGAAATTTGCTTAGTTACATATTAAATTCTATATATAAAAAGTGTAGTTGATGCAATATGTGATATTCAAATGTAAAAGTGGATGTCACCCACCAGATGACAGTGCTCAATTTTGATTGGTGGAAATAAATAGGCAGCATGTCCTATTCAGAAATCAACAGAATATATGACTTCATCTGGATCAAGACTGTGTTCTATTTTTGTCAGTTCTGGAAGATTTATGTAACCTTCCCATGATCATCACTGCTTATAGCCTATTCAGGCTGCATTCAACTCCACTCCCCAAATTATGGTCTCCCACCTCCCTGCCTTTATTAACGTCACCCTGATTTTTTTCAAGTAGTACAGTATTTCTCAGGGAGATTCTACTGGTATTTTAGGAAACAAAAAGTTTAACTATATGTTTTTTAATAATTGCAAATTGTCCATTACTTAGGAAGTAAAAGTTGTAAATTAATGTCAACAAATAAATTATTAGTGTTTAAAAACTAAATCCTGCTTATCTTGGATTCAATTTAGAATTTATTATTTATTTTTAGAGAGAGGGAAAGAGAGAGAGACAGTGTGGGAGTGGGAGTGGAGTGGGGAGGGGCAGAAGGAGAGTGAGAGAGAGAATCTTAAAGACCCAACATGGGGCTGGATCCCACATCCCTGAGATCATGATCTGAGCCAAAATGAAGTCAGACACCTAACCAACTGAACCACCCAGGTGCCCCTGAATTTAGAATTGAAATGAGTGAATCTATGATCAGCATTTATTACTTAGTAGAATCACATGTCCAAAAAATTTATTAAAAAAATATTTGGGTAGTGTTATCATATATTTCTATGCCTTTGACCCAACTCCCAAATTTCACTGAAATCCCATAAAGGCTTCTATTTTTTATTTTGAGTTTAATTATAGATAGACTCTATTGTCATTCAGTAAGTAGCATGACAACTACTTTCCAAAAAATTCAGCTCTTGGAAGTATGGCTCTGTAAAATATTTTGGAGAAATTCCAGGTTACTGGGAGGAACCAGTATTACTTCCTTTAGCAACGTTCTTAGGGCAGACATAGGTGGCTTGACAAATAGGAGTGATTCACTCTGGTTTTGAACATATCCCATATTAAATCAGGGCTGACCACTCTTTTGTTTCAAATATATTTTTAAAAAATCCACCCATCTGCTATTATCAGTGAGGGTTATGCGATGATCATATCACTTTTAGGAAATGTGACACAGTTGTTTTTATTTAACCCAAGTAATGTAGTCTATGGTTTTTTAGTCCATTGTTTATGTTCTCACAGAATATCCTTGATAATTATCTGTAATAGCTGCAGTGTAATTTTATGGCCTCTAGCTACCATTTCACATCCAGGCTTAGAATAGTATGTATCTTGCGGCATTTCAATTGTGTTTTCTAATTTCTGAGACAGAGACTGAAAAATATTTAATTACGAAGACAAAAATCCTGAGCAAATACACACCATGCTGGGTCCTATAAAAATGTTGATCTTTTCCTGGGGCTGGGGGTCTGGTTTTACTTTGAGGCAGTACTGGAGGATGTCTGGAGGCCTGCTGGCAGGCAAGTTGTATTCTCATAGCAAAATTGATCTAATTCATTGTGAATCCTGAAACAAAAGGAACACTGTTTCAAAATGATAACTGCCATTTCTAAGTGTTTACATGTTTAGGTTGTCACCTACTTCAATTACTTGAGAAATTTCAAAATGTACATTCTTAGGTTCTATTAAGCCCAGATTTCAGGGGAGCTAGCCAGAAGGCAGGAGTCAAATCACTGACAGAAGAGTTTCCATTTACCTTTAAAAGTTTATCTTTCCCTCCGTTGCATGCAGTACTGCCCTGAGAGTGAGCAGGAGCTGTGGGAAGGGTAAAGGGCATGGAAGAGTGGGAGAAAGGGGAAGAGAAATCAGGCCCCATTCTCCCTAAGTTTTAAGCAGAAGAGGAGCTGGGTATCTGAATGCAATCACCTATCTATTTGAAGGAGACGGAGGCTATAATAACCAGCTTATGTTATAAATTATAGTGCTAAATGGTTTTCTCTTAGAATAGATTGAGGCCTCATTAATTAGTGATTTTAAGTTTTCTATTTTCTCATGGTGTGGTAGCTGTTGTTGGGGATAGGAGGGGGGATGTTGATAGTATTTATTAGAGAAAATTAAAAGTTCTCAGCTTGGTCTATCACTGAATGAAGACTGGCCAGGAAGCACTTCCACACTAATTGAACAAGAAAAAATAAGATCACAGTGTCGTGTGATTTAACTCCATTTAAGGAGTTGAGTAAACATGGAAGTGTCCATCCTATTTACTTTAGGAAGGTCTAAGATTTAGGGTGAGGTGATGGCTGTGTCCTGAATATATGAGAATGTAGCTTGTGTGAGCCCCTTTTATTCTCTAGTGTTCCTTCACAAACAGCCTTTTCAGAGACAACATTGTATATGTATGTATGTATGTATGTATTTATTTATTTATTTATTTATTTATTCATTTATTTAGTCAGTCTGTGATCTGACTGATCATGAATGCTGCATTTGACCTACATCTATGGCTTTGGTACTTTCTCTTACAGCTTCCTGTATTTGATGTCCTTTCTCATATGTTCATTCATGCTTACCTTTTCCAACTGACTCTGTTCTGAATTAGGAAAAACACCCTACCTGGGCAAACACTGAGAGTAATAATTATAATAGTCGTTGTTATCACGATGTATATTTACTGAGCACTTACTATATGACAGGAGCTCTTGTGTACCATGTCCCTTCCATTTTGTTCCATTGCATAGGATTGATTCTTCCCCTGGAATTCTTTTTGGCTTCATTGTGGGTTTCTTAACCCTTATTTGTACTTCGGGTCTCTGTTCACTGGCAGTCTCTCAGGAAGTCTTCCCAAGCCCCCCATGGCATCGTGAACTACTCCTTCCTAGCTTACAGCACAATTGTAGCTCTGCATTTCTTTGTGTGGTTAATGTAAGCTTCATGTACCACTGTATCCAAGATCTTCCCTCCACCCACCCTCTCACAAATCCTCTCCATCTCATCAAGTCTTTTTTCCCATTAGTCTAGAATCAGTGATATCATGATGAGTGGCAGGTGATAGAAAAAGGTGAGACAAGAAGGGAAAAGGCTATATTGAGCACCACTTTAGTTGGGGTACTGGGTTTTGGGGATACAGGAGTGAACCAAACAGATGAATTTTCCATCTGTCATGTAGTTTACATTCTTATTGGTAGAAGAGAACAAGAAAATAGTAAACCAACCCATATATCATATGTCAGCTAGAATGTCCTTTAAAGTAAATGAAGCTGAATAAGGGAATAGAGAGTTATTGATTGGGCCGTTTTTGAAAGTAGAGTCCAGAAAGGATTTTCAGATAAAACGACATCTCAGCAAAGCTGGATTAAAATAAGGTAGCTCCGCAGATACTTGGGAGAAGAATCTGTCAAGATGGAGTAATAGTTACAGAGATGGTAGGAAAGGGGCAGTGTTTGTCCATTCAAGGAATAATGAAGAAGTCTGTGTGACTGAATCGCAGAGCAAAAGTGAGATAAAGTTGGAGATGAGGTCAGAAAGAGCATCAGGTCATATAGGACATTTTAGACCATAGTACGTATTTAATTCTGAAGATGATCTATTTCAACCAGAGGAAGAATTTAATCTGATTTCAGTTATATGAGGTTATTTTAACTACTATAAGGAGAAAGGAAATTTGCAAGTTTGAAAAGAGAGAAGCCAAGTTAAGATGCTATTGCAATAGTCCAGGCAGGAGTGAAAAGGGCATGGACCAAAGTGATGGAAGTGATCATATTTGGGCTATATTTTACAGAACATATCGTCACCAAGAGGTGCTGATGCTTGGAATATGGAGTTGATAGACAAGCAAAGGTAACTTTTTGTGTTATTAATCCATTTTTTAATTTTAAATTCAGATTTCTTCCTATTTTTCCCTATTTTGAACTGTTTTTATTTTTATTTTTATTTTTATTTTTTTTAAAGATTTTATTTATTTATTCATGATAGTCACACAGAGAGAGAGAGAGAGAGAGAGAGAGGCAGAGACACAGGCAGAGAGAGAAGCAGGCTCCATGTACCGGTAGCCCGGGTCTCCAGGATCGCGCCCTGGGCCAAAGGCAGGCGCCAAACCACTGCTCCACCCAGGGATCCCCTGAACTGTTTTTAAATTATAATATGGTTTTGTTTCTCCCTCTTCTGGTTCATATTTATATTATATGCATATATAATATATTTATATATTTTTTGTATTATACACACATTTACTATGTGCAAAGTATGTCCATTTGAATATTAGTAAAGGATCCAATTTGGGTAGTGTATAGGAAGGACACAGGGAATAGCTGGAGGTAAAACATGGAAAGCCACATTACAGGAAAATACTAAGGAATTCGTACCTCATTTTGTATAGAGGAGAATCATTGACATCTTTCAGTGTAGGGATGCTTTGTTAAGATCAGCTTCAGGAAGATCAGTTTGAAGTTCCAGGTTGGACAAAGGAATTCAGATAAGAGGTTCTGGAAATTATCTAGAAAAAAGGAACTAAGTTCAGAGAGTGGCAGTGGATTTTTTTTTTTTTAAGATCTTATTTACTTATACATGAAAGACACACAGAGAGAGGCAGAGACATAGGCAGAGGGAGAAGCAGGCTCCCTATGGGGAGCCCGCTGTGTGACTTGATCCTAGGACCTCGGGATCATGTCCTGAGTGGAAGGCAAACTCTCAATCACTGAGCCACTCAGGTGCCCCATGAGAGTGTCAGTGGATTCTCAAAGCCACATTTTGTAAAGGGAAAACCTAAAGAGCTGCTTACTTATGCTTGTTCTCAAGGCCTATCTGTTTGTGAGTCAATGATAAAACCACAACTCATTTGGCACTTAACAGTCAAGGCAATCTTTTAAAAACGGGAGCCATATCACATATCTTTGCTATTTTAAGTGTTTCAAGAATATCAAGTTTTAAGAATAACATCCTAATTCATTATCTTCATCTGCAAGGCTCTGCATTTTCTAAGCCCTGCCATGTCCCCTCTACCATCGTCTCAGACATGTCCACCATGCCAAGGCCATGCTGGCTGTTTTCTCCAGTTGCCTCACTTTCATCCTTCAAGATTCAGTGAGATTTCACTTCACTCAGTGGCCCTCACTTCTCCCTTTTCCCAAAGACTCTCTACATAGGACAGTCTCTTATCAGCACCAATTAGGATTTGTAATAGTCTTGTTCATTCATTTGCTGAAGTAGTTATGGTTTATATGATTATCTGTTGTAGGCTTCAGGGCCAGAGTCCTTTTTTTTTTTTTTTTTGACCGTATCTTCAGCACCTAGCATAGTGGCTAGACCAAGTAAGGGCTCAAATAAGCATTTGCTGAATACAGATATAACTTCAAGAATTGGGAGCATTTTGCCAAATGAGCTGTTGACCAGATCATTCCCTTCTGCCCAGAAGATTTTAATAAAAACCAGTTAATAGTTATTAAATGCTTCTGAAAAGATTGCATATTCACTTGGTAATTAAATTCTGAATAATAAGAAGTGCTTCCTCCTTATAACAGGAACAAGATTGGGTTTGAGGTACTCTTGTCATTTTGATATTTCTGATCAAATCTTGTTGAGAATATACTCAGAAAATGGCTAGAAGAAACATGCATGACAGTCTTGATGCACAATCTTGGTGATGACCAAATAGGTATTTATTTTATAAAGTTCTATGTGATTTTGCATTTGAAAATTATAACAATAAAAACATGAAGATAAATTTTAGAAAAACATGATATATCCAGGATATGTCTTTGAGTTCTCATGAAGGTAGAATCATATCTCATGATATATCCAGGATATGTCTTTGAGTTCTCTCATGAAGGAGAACTTGGGTGCAGGTAGTTAGAGATAGTCAGGCAAAGAGAAATGAAGGAGTGAAGAGAGTAAGATGCAGGAGGCAACAGGGACATAAAGGTGCATTGTTGAGCAGGTTTTCACTGTGACCAACTGAAGATAACCCAACTGGGACTTTCTGAGGAATCATATAAAACACACCTTGGACTGTTTTACCAGAGGGGAGGGAGATGAAGTGTTAGTCTACTGAAGTCAGAGACCAGTGGCTGACGGTTGTTCCCATGGGTGTTAACTTCTTTATATGTCCAACATCACAAAGGCTGAACGGCCCACCATAGCTTGGAGAAAGTCCCAATGCAGAAAAGCAGACAGGTACAGCTATGTGCTGAAGATGGAAAAGGAGTGGGATTGCCCAACACAACAGATAACATCAGTCTGGTGGAAGCATAGGGACACCACAAAGATTTGCCATGATATGTGGGTGTGCATATTTTGATAACAATGCAACTGTTTTACCACCTCCTCCATTTCTTTGCAGATAGAGCTTGTAAATCCAGTGCATCTGCCCTAAATCCTTTATACAATTGCAAGATTTGCATGTGGCCTGTAAAACAGGCAGAATACTGACCATTTAGATGCTGGAGATGTAGCTGAAAATAAGATGTAGTGAACTTTGCAACTTCGGGGATTTGTCTTCTTGTTACCCTTTGATGCTATCTTAAGAGTGATAACAGGAAATCTGGAAGAAAAAACTCTAAGAGAAGCAAGTATAGGTAGTAGGAATTAGACAAAATGTTTAGGCCTGTTCCTTATCAAGAGCAATAATTATAGTCAGAGTATTTCTGTTACTAGTTGAAATTAAAAATTTTAGTAGTATGAAACATCTCAATGTGTTTTAAAATTTCAAGCTGGGACTACGACTTGACAAATGACACAAATATTATAGCCTGTAATGCATGTGTTGCAATAGGATTTATATACATATATATGTATATATACATATATTAATATATAATATTAATAGTTAATATTTTTAGTGTTAAGATCTCTTAAAAAACATTTATGAAGCATATACTGGACCAAACAGTTTTGAGCCCTGGAACACCATCATTCACTAGGCAGGGTATCTCTTTCAAATCCTGAGTTTTCCTATCAATACAATGAGGATAAATTGCAAAATATCACCACTTATATAAAATTTAAATTTCAAAGTCTAGCCCTTTAAAAAACTGTATCAGGATTCAAATCATTACTTTTCTACCCTCAGTGAGTGAAAGGAGAGAGTGAAATGTTGAGAGAAGTAGTTTCACTTCAATTGTAGAACTGTGACATTCTAGAACTTGTGCGGTTCATTAACTATAACCATCTAATTTAAGAACTAAGGCTATCCAAGCACATAAATGTTAATTAAGAAATGTGAAAGTGCAATGAGTTGAGGCTGCTGAAAAAAAGAGCAGAGTACTAATGAGTATTGTTAAGAGAATTTTCCAGGGTGTGTGGGTGGCTCAGACAGTTAAGTGTCAGACTCTTCATTTTGGCTCAGGTCATCATCTCAGGGTCATGGGATCAAGCACCATGTCAGGCTCCACACTCAGCAAAGTCTACTTGAGATTCTTACTGTCTCTCTCTGACCCTCCCCCATTCACTCATGCTTTCTCTCTCTCTTTCCCTTTCTTTCTCAACAGTAAATAAATATTTTTTTAAAGAGAGAAATTTCTATATCCATTTAAAATCCATAGCTGGTTTTAGCAAAATTCCTATTCTCTGAATTTCTGTTACTAATATTTTCATGGTCCCCATTGGTTGTTTAAAGTTTTCCAACAAGTTATCACATCTCAGAAATGATACTGAAAGACAGATATGCCCACTTCATTCTTGCTTCCTATCCATTAAGAAAAAAAAAAGAACTAAAGAAGTAAATAAATAAACAAAAATACACTGGCTAGTATGATCTCTCTATCAAGTAAAATGTTATGTGCCCTTTCCTTCCTTTTTTCCATCCATCCATCCATAATTCATAATTCATAATTCATAGATTCATTAATGACATGTGTACATATATGCATATATATATATATATACACACACATACATATACATAAATAAAAGTGTGCTGAGATCCATCATGCACTGGATAACGGGAGATGATTCTTTGCATCTTTTCTCAATTCCATGTTCAGTGACCCTAAGGTGATAGCTTGAAATTGGCTATGATGAGATTTTTACACCATAGAAAGTAGTAAATGTTATAAATCATCACCTTTTCCCCCACTTCCCCACTTCCCCACTTCCCCACAGTGAACTGGTTGTTAAATGTTTACTAGCACAGTGCTGTCCTCCCAGTATCTCCACTTGATGTTAGTTTAAATGCTAAATGTAGTGCACAAAAAGATGGTAAACCTGAGGATAATAGGAAGTTTACTAAAGTAATCTGTCAACTGAGCCCAAAATATCATGAAGAATTTGTTTGATTTAAAAATCATAAACCTCCAAATCTGAGACAGACAAAAAATATTTCCTTGCAACTGAACTAAGAAAGAACCACGTTTTCTTATTTAATACTATTAAAGAGCACTGTAGGAATGGACAGTTCTTTGATGATCTATAAAGGCTAAAGTTAAACTATTTAAAAATATGTCATTTATTATTTGTCCAGATAATAATATAACTATATTTCACTATGTCAGATTTAGATTTTTTTCTTGTTTCTTGAATTGAATACTTAGGTGATTTAGTTTAAAATTTGTTATCATGAAAAGTATTGTTTCCCAGTATAGGTTTAGAAAATTTTCCATGAATTTTTACATGTATAACTTAACAGCATTGTCACTGTCAAATACTTAAGATATTTTTTTTCAATTTCCATGTGTTTTATTCTTACATATGGTTTCTTTGTTTTGAAGTTCTAGTTTAATTTCAGTGTGATCAGAGTATGTAGCTTGAGTAAATTCTGCTCTTTCAGATATTTTTAAAATGTTTTATTTATTCTATTTGAGACAGAGAGAGAGTGCACACATGTGCATGAGCAGGAAGAGGAACAGAAGGAAAGGGAGAGAATCTCAAGCAAACTTTAATCTGAGCATGGAGCCCAACATGAGATTTGATCCCATGACCCTGAGATCATGACCTGAGCTGAAAGCCAAGAGTTGGATGCTTAAGTGACTGAGCCAATCAGGCTTCTCACTGCTGTTTCAAATATAATGAGAGTGTTTTGTTTTGTTTTTTAAAGATTTTATTTATTTGAGAGAGAAAGAATGAGCAAGAGAAAGAAAGAGTGAGGGGAGGGGCAATGGGAGAGGGAGAAGCCGACTCCCCACTGAGCAGGGAGCCCAACATGGGGCTCAATCCCAGCACTCTGGGATCATGACCTGAGCTGAAGGCAGATGGTTAACCGACTGAGCCACCCAGGCACCCCATAATAAGTGTTTTTTAAAGTACGATTGAATTTTTTATTTTTCCATGAACATGTTTATAATGTATGTATGTAGCTATTAAATTAGGTTAGTTTTCAAATTATTACTTTATCTGCTTTACCATAAAATTTGTCTTCCTTATCTAGCATTGATGAAGATAGATCTGTCAGGTTATTATAATTATATTAATCATAATTTTAATATTTCATAAATCTAACCATTTATGTTTTACATGTCTTGAATGCTATTTGATGCCTACAAGTTTAAGACTCTTAACTTCTTCACTGTGAACTACATCTTTATCAATATAAAATACCCTTTGATTTTAAAATTTAATAGTTTTATCTAGAATTCTACTTCTCATTTCACATCAATATCCACAGTTTGTCTATAGTTTTCTGTCAATATTTGAGCATCCTTCTATTAAAGAAAAGTTGTGTCATTAAGTTTTATCAGTGTCATTTGTTCATACTGAAATATTGCTTAAATTCTCTTAACTCTTTCTCCATATAATGGTTTTAGGTAATATATGCTATCTTTATTCTCTTCAGTTGCTTTCACTTTAAAAGTGATCTACTTGTGGATTAGAAGTTACCCACTGTGAAGCAGGGACCCAGATATGATCATTGATCTCTGCGCAGTAGCATTGAGCCAGCACTTTGCACAGAGAAGATAAATAAATAAATAAATCAATAGACATTATTAATAAAACAGAACTGATTTGCTATATCTGAATAAAAGAGATTAGAATACCTTTATTTCTCCCCTGTTCCTCAGTATTGCTACTGACATGTTTCTATTTAAATAAGACTAGATATGCAGTGTTTTTTAAAAATGGTACTTTTTTCCATCCAAGAATTACTTTTGACATTTGTCAACTTTCATAACTATGTTTCTAATAGTTACTTAGACACCAGCCTTGTGTTAAGTTCATTACTCACTACCGTTACTTTTGAACCACACATGCCCTCAAATTCAGTGAATTCCTTGGTTTTGATTCACTTCGTTGAGTGAGGTACTTCCTTATGGACCTTTCTTCAAGACAGATAACTAAGTAGTTTACTTTCTGAGTTATTTTGTATCTGAGAAGGTCCTTCTGAATGTTGACTTGAATGAGATTAGAATTTTGGGGTCACAAACATTCCCCATGAAATCTTGAAAATACCTCCCCATTGCCATATTTCATATACCACTGAGAAAAGTCTGATGGTATCTTTATATGCCTTACTTTACTCTCTTCTCTCTGGAAGCTTTTAGAATAGTATCTTTATACCCAAAGAAATACAAAATAAGTCGTTTACTTGTTTAATTGCAGGTTGATTTCTGTTAATATGTAGTATTCTTACACCCTTGGACTAAATATTAAAAACTTTCTTTAGCTCAGAAACTTTTCAGATTACTTTGCTAATTACATCTTCTTGCTATATAGAATTCTAATTTATACTTATTCAATCTCCTTTCTATATGCCTTGTTTCTCATATCTTTGATCACTGCCTTTCTCCTCATACCCTTTAACCTCTGAATTTGGACTGAGTTTCTATAATCCATCTTCTAAATATTGCCTTTAGCTTTCTGTGGATTATAGTTCACTGTTTATTTTATTGATTTTTAAAATTTGGTGGTAGTTATTTTCACCTGCAAAAATATTCCCAATAGCAGGCTTTCCTTTTCATAAATGTTATGTCCTTTCAGATTGGATTAGGAATGAGGATTAGAAAATTCTTAAAAAATTATTCCATGGATACTACAAGTTCTCATGCCTTTAAAGAATCCTTTATATTGAATTGCTGTATTTTTCACATGTCATTGAATTTCCAACACACACACATGATAATAGTCTATGATAATACAATATGTGATTTAAAATGCATTCTGTTAAATATTATTTAGCTCATTAAAACAAGCAAACAGTCCTAAAAGAGTAAAAAAAAATATATTTTCTATAGTTTCTTTTAAAAATAGGGTTGTGGGCAGCCCGGTGGCTCAGCGGCTTAATGCCTCCTTCAGCCCAGGGCATGATCCTAAAGACCTGGAATTGAGTCCCAAGTCGGGCTCCCTGCATGGAGCCTGCTTCTCCCTCCGCCTGTGTCTCTGCCTCTCTCTCTCTCTGTCTCATGAATAAATAAATAAAATCTTTAAAAAAAATAAAAAAAATTAAAATAGGGTTGTAATAGTCCCTGAGAAATAGTGGAAACACTCTAGGAATCCAGTGTGCAGTTGAGAAGTTCATGGGAGGCCTTCGGCTTTTCCACTTAGCTACTCTGTGTGCCTATGGGTGTAGTTCCCAAAATTGTTCATGAAGTTTTTGTGCCTTATACCAACTGACCCTTGTCTATCTTTTTCTCCATCTCTGTGCATAATTTAAAAATTACTTCAGCTGCAAGTGACAAATCCCAAGTAACAATAGCAATAAATAGGCTTCATTTTTCTTTCATTGCTTAAAGAAGGATAATTAATGGAGACATAATGTATCTTGAGGAAGGAAGAAATAGTAGGGGTGTCTAGGGTGGCCCAGGTGGTTAAGCGTCTGCCTTTGGCTCAGGTCATGATCTCCGGGTCCTGGGATTGAGCCTTACATCAGGCTCCCTGCTCAGTGGGGAGTCTGCTTCTCCCTTTCCTTCTGCCACTCCCCATTGCTTGTTCTCTCTCTTTCTCCTTCTTTCTCTTAAATGAATAATTAAAAAAAATATTAAAAGGAAGGAGATCAGGCACCAGGAGTAGGTGCCATTATGGTTGTGGTTTATGGTATAGAATGAAGGAAAGCTGGGGCCTCAACAAAGAAATCTAAGACAAAGTAGTTTCAAGGATGAATTTGACAAGAATATTTGACTATTGACTGTGAAGCCCACCCTTAATTGAAACTGTGTCATCATTATTATCCATGAATGTTGAGGCCATAGTAGATATCATGATGATACAGAGCATAAGCCATGGGTTCTGGAAAATTTGGGTCTGAATCTTGTCTTTGCCATTACTGGCTACAATCTTCCAGCAAGTTGTATCACTGCTCTGTGTCTCAGATTCCTCACCTCTAAAAGAGGTAAAAAAAAAAAATCCTTACAGCACTATGGAAAACACACGCAAAAATACTTGTAAAGCAAACCGGGCAAATAGGAAGTACTCATTAAATTTAGAATTTATGGGACACCTGAGTGGCTCAGTGGTTGAGCATCTGCCTTTGGCTCAGGGCATGA
Source organism: Canis lupus dingo (assembly GCF_003254725.2). Taxonomy (NCBI): domain Eukaryota; kingdom Metazoa; phylum Chordata; class Mammalia; order Carnivora; family Canidae; genus Canis; species Canis lupus. The sequence goes on from NC_064266.1 coordinate 14,523,746, forward strand.
TACCGGGATCCAGGATTGAGTCCCACATCAGGCTCCTTGCATGGAGCCTGCTTCTCCCTCTGCCTGTGTCTGTCTCTCTCTCATAAATAAATAAATAAATAAATAATAAATAAATAAAATATTTTTTAAAAATAAAATAAATGTAGATATTATTATCATCACATATAATAACAACACAATGTATTAGAGTTGATCACCAACCCAGAAAGTACCAAATATCTCTTATAAAAATATAGCATTGAGAATATCAGTCACATATTTTTAATTTTTAAAATTATCTGATTAATACCCCAGGCTATATTCAATGCAATACAGAAAATTAATAACTTGCAAGAACCCTAACATAAAAGAATATGTGGTTCTATCTTGTCACCAAGGAGTTTCCAAACCTTTCTTCACATTTGAATCACTTAGGGATCTCATAAAAATTACAAAGCCTAGGTTCTACCCTAGAGTAAATAAACTACAATCTTTGGGTTGGTACAGAGGCATAGTAGTGTATTTGAAGCCCTGAAGGTGATTCCAATGTTCTTGTTAGTGTAGAAACCACTACTGTGACACATAATATCCTTATCTGGCATTTATATCCTTACTCCTAAATATCATATGACTATGGGCTCAGTGACAATCGTTTAATTTTGTAAACTTTAATTTTATTTGAAAGGATACTTAAATGACTTGAATTCATTTACATAGGCCTGAATTTTATATCTTCTAAGATAAAAAATATTTTATTTCTTATTCTTTAAAGTCTTCAATAAGTGAGAGATATTAGTGTCAGTAGTCATATTGAAAATCCTAATTAAAAAAATTCTCACATCTGTTTTTGTTACTAAAACAGCAAAAATGTTTATCAACCTTGAAGAGTAATTCGTTGAACACTCTATAAGAGAAATATCTCATTACCTGACACACCATACTGTAGTGACAGCAACATTTTGAAACTGGTACTTCTGGGTGGCTCAGTGGTTGAGTGTCTGCCTTTGGCTCAGGGTGTGATCCTGGGGTCCTGGAATTGAGTCCTGCATTAGGCTCCCTGTGGGTAACCTGCTACTCCCTCTGCCTATGTCTCTGCCTCTTGCTCTCTGTCTCTTATGGATAAATAAATAAAATCTTAAAAAAAAAAACATTCTGAAATAATTTGTTTGCTAAAAGTCTACCAAATCAGCAACAATAAAAGTCTCATGAGTTTTTTTTTTTTAAATGCTGGTTTGTGGCTTAATGGCAAAACCCTACAATATCTACAAATGTCTAGAACTGTGGGTTTTTGTTTTTGTTTTTTGAGATTTGTCCCAAACAGCTAAAAGGACATTTAAAAATCCACAGGCACTGTTATTTCTTTTCAAAATGGGGATGCCCCTCATTGTTTTCTTAGCACTATGAATTTCTATGTGTTATTTCCACTTTCATAACATATGATATAGACATAGGTGTGGAGAAAAGATAGCCACCAGAACCACCGAGGGAACTTGCTACTGTGGGTGATGTTACAATTTTAGGACATAACATCTTTAAAAGACATTTTAATTTTTTGTAGGATACGAACCTAAGACCCATTGTATCTCTGCAGGTAAATTGTTAAATAAATTGTTGATATCACCCTGAGTATCACTTCTCTAATTTCACTTAACTAAATGGAACAGGTTTGTGTCCAGTCAAAATCAAATGAAACCATGTTCAGACATGCCTGCTATAAACTTTGAAGGAGACAAAGAGTCACAATGCATTGTTGCTGTGGGACATATTAAAATAAATATCCTATCACCAAGTATTTTCAAAAGTGCCAAAGGCACAGTAGGAAAAGGAACTATATTTACATTTCAAAAAATAAACAAGCCGTTATTGATTTGGGTTGAGTGGTCTACAAGTACCAAGATGTCATTCTTCTGAGTTTCTCATGGATTTAATATATACAAGTTGTAAAAATCTCAGTCTGTGTTTGATTGAGAAATTTAGATTCCATTATTATTGGGCATGTCATTACATGCATAAGCTTTCTGTGAAATTAGAGTAAAACAATTTGAAAAGGAATTAGAATTTCTAAAGCTGATGTGAATGGTTTCTGAGGCCGGGAGAGAGGCTTTTTGGCATTTATCAATAACAACAAAAATTTTCCCACCACAGTGACATTAGCTTTAACTGCCAGATGCAGAGGATATTGAAAATAGATTGTGCTTCAAAACTTAGAGTGAATATAAATAAAAAATGCTAAAGAATGTCCCCCTCAACCCCAAACACTTCCCCTGTAAGAAGCTGCAACAATTCTTATTATTGCAATGTCTCCTTTGAAAGCAATATTTTGTCATCCTGAGGAAAAAAAATACATACTTTCTCATCCTTATGGGACAATTACCTAGAAATGGTGCACTGCAGGAAATGGAGTCAGGCGTGTTGGGAACTACAGATCTGGGCTGCATGGTCAGCAGAAATTCCCCCAGAAAATAGGTACTCAAAAATATCTGCTTTCTTACTTACAGATTTTCTCCTTTTCTTTTTTTCTTTTCTTTTTTTTTTTTTTTATAGTGGACATTCTCCCACCAGGTTATCCTTTACATCCTCATCTCATTGCATAGTGCAAAGCCATGGTGGGGCTCATTTTTCAGACAATGTGGGATGATGTTCAAGACTTGACACATAATCAGCAGTAAGACTGGCGCCCTGGCCAACAGAGTGGAAATATTCACTTTGAAAAGGGATATCATAAACCAGTGTATGAGAATCACATTAAGGCACATGTCTATAAAACACAACCTCTGCCCCTGAAGCTGACATTTGACCCCTAATCTTGCATATGAAAAATTATTTTCTGCTGCCCAAAAGTGTGTTTCAGAAATTGATCTAAGGAGAACGGGTGCACTTTTCTATGTAGGGATAGAATTTCTGAAAGGCATGCTTCTCTCTGAGTTCAGTTTCATTTACTCTTACCTTAAAGCTTAAGCACTGGAAGTTCAGTTTAAAAGGAGTATAATAGTATCTTCCTGGTAATATTTATCTTCACTTTTAAGAGGGTGGGCTTACCTAATTGTCTTCCATTTACACATGGTGTTGAAGTCAATCATATTGGACTCCCCTCTATTTTCCATTGGTTTTCATAATTAATCTTCTTGCTCATCACTTAAAGTATATTAAATATTGATCCATTGGGAAGGATGCTCACATCTTTTATTTTATTTTTTAAAGGTTTATTTATTTGAGAGACAGAAGAGAGTGGGGCCAGGGAGGGGCAGAGGGAGACCATCCTGAGGCAGACTTCCTGCTGAGCAGGGAGGCCAACTTGGAGCTTGATCCTAGGACCCCGAGATTGGGACCTGAACCAAAACCAAGGACCAGCTGCTTAACCACTGAGCCACTCAGGTGCCCCTCAGAACTTTTATTTTTGACTTATCACTGCATTTTATTATCATTCAGAATGGAATTCTGTTACATTTTAGAATTAGATTATGGTACATAATAGGGATCTCTTTCCCCCAATAGTTCCTGCAGTCAATTGTATGATTAGGTTTAAATCAGATTTGTAGATCATCTTGTCACGTGTCACTTGCGTCATTATGGCGTGCCAGGAATAAAAGTGGCTGTGGAAACTGATGCCTTGAATTTGAATTGAAGGTGCTTATCCTTTAAACATATGGCCTCGAACAACTTGCTCTGTCTCAGTAATTCCCAATTTTCCAGTGCATAAAATGGAAGCAATGACCCTAACCTACCACAGAGCACTTTTGAAAGCATTAGAGGGATGCACTTGAGGCTTATATACTCAAACACAAAAGGTATCATGTCTTTGTATAAGCATAAAAATAAAAATGGAGGGGGAATGTTGCTGCTTTCTGATGTTACTAATGCGTACTGGAAGCAGGAGGGAGTGTCCATGTGTAGATCTGGGGTGAGGTTGCTGATATCATGAGTGACCTCCCTGGTGCCTTTGGCCTCAACTCTATGGGGCACAGTAGCCCAGCTCCCACTGCCTGAGGGCTTTCTCTGGTAGGCTCTCATACAGTATGCCCAACACCAGTCACTGAGGTCCTATGATGCTAGAAAAGTAATGTGGCTTCCTTTCCCCTCCTTCACTAGCATCTTCCATCAAAGGATAATGAGAATTGGCAAATAAAGACACTGAGTCCTTTGCCCATTGGGTGCGATGTTCCCCCAAGATGTATGCTCTACACTGTCTCCCAGTTCCCTTGCAAGCAAGTGACGGTTCAGTTACCCATAGTGATAATTTAATGGATAACCCATCCTTTATCTACTGTCTTCCCTTGTTTGTGTCACACCCCCCTACCAGTGTTTCTTGGGATCACCTCCCACTGGAGCCCTGGTCTCAGAGGCTGCTTCTGGGAGGCCCAAAGAAGAGACATTTCCATTGTCCTTCATGTTCCAACAGACTTAAAACCCTCCTAATGCCACTCTGAGCCTTTGCTGACTTCCTTCCAGCCCTTGGATCTGTTTCCATTCCTCAAATACACTCAGCCTCATCCTCTTTCAGGGCCTATGCTCATACTATTTCCCTCACTGGGACACATTCTATCCTTTATCCTAAACTTCACAGCAGTTAATGTCTGCTCATTTTTCTGGTATCAGTTCAAAAATTCATTTTTTCAGAGAAGATTGGCATCCCTGCCTAGACTGGTTTCTACTTTTATAGACTTCTTATCCTTTAATCTTCATAGCATTTATTACAGTTTGTAATTATATACATGTGGGGACATTTTACTCTCTGTCTCCCCAAAAGGAATGTAGAACTCTAAAAGGACAAGGCTCATTTCTATTTTACTCTCTAATTTTTCCTTAACTCCTAGCCAAGTGCTTATTGACTATTTATTGAATGGATAAGTGCTAGGATGTGTGTGTGTGCGTGTGTGTGTGTAAATGTATTTATTCATTTATTTTTAACATACCATCTGCTTCCAGAAGCTTCACTTAGCAGCCCTTCCCCTTAGAACAAAAAACTCTTGAGACTAAAATTCTCTTACATCCACCATGATGGAAATGGACATCTGTATTGTCAGAACTTTTTCTAGAGTAGAGGAGTGTACAGAGGAGACAAGGGCTGTCACAGCAGCTGTAGTGGGCAGGTGGCAGAAAGGTGAAGAGGAAGTGACTCAGAAGCTGTTGCCAATGAAGGCTTGAACCATTGGGTCAGCCTGTGGAGTGTCTTGGGACTGGAAACCAAGAATCCCCTCCATTTTGCTGACCAGCTTCAGATGTTTTCCTTTAGGGTTTCAGTTTCCTCCTATGGCCTCCATCCCAAGGTTGCATTTCAATCAATACATTTCAACCCATGTATCAGAACTTACCTGTATCAGAATAGTGTCATTAGATTTCACCTGTCATGGTACATTCTATGGGTAGATTGTATTTGATTTAAATTGTTATTAAAAAAAGAGCACACAAAAGGATGGATGCCAGGATGTTCTGATATTCTAGTGCAGGATCAGAATTCTAAATAAAAGTATTCAGTCTAAAATGTGAATCAAAGTAAATAATAATAAATGTGTAAAAACTGTTTCAAAAAGATATACCAAGTTTTCTAGAAGGTGGTATTTAGCTATCCTTGGAATAGAAAATGTGAAAAGTGAGCAATTCACCGCCTCCAGGATCCTGTGTAGGACAACTTATTGTGAACCATACAAGTGAGAGGCAGTGCCCTTCTCCCTCACTGTGTTTCCTACATGCCAAATTCGTTTGTACGAGAAGAAAAAAAAAAAACTTAACTAATGGGATAATGCAATCAAACGTCACCAGCCCTTGCTCCAGAAATTTCCAGCTATCTGAAACAGAATAACAAAATTGTTTCCTATTTTTCTATTTTGCTTGAATGATGACCTCATTCTGGACTTTGTTTTCTGTGTGATGACATAATCCTCGTGCTCCAAGCAGTTGTCTCTGATCAGCTGCATCAATTAAGGGAAACACTCCACCAGCTTGGTAGTCAGAAATGCTGGGGAGGCTTACAATGGGCCCCTGGGGAAGGGCTCAGATGTACAAATGAAATTATAAGACTATCAGTAGAGAGGATACCTGTTGGGTTTGTTTGTTTTTTTCTTTCTTCTTCCTTTTTTTTTTTTTTTTCCTAGAGCAGAAGGAACCTTAGGGGATCTGAACACCTGGTGAAATGGTTTGCTCAAATTCATTTAGCAATTTTTTTTTTCATTCCTGTAGGGGAATTAGCCTAGTGCTAAAGGTTTTAAAGAATTCAGATGAAAAGCCATCTGTTCCCTAGGCTTTGTTCAATCTGAATTTAAGGATGGCTTTGGAGATTTCCTATTCCCTAATTAATTCCTCTAGATGAGCTTGTGGGGTTGGCTCAATTTATTTTTTGAAAGATGGAAAAAAATGCTCCCATCAATTAGTCCTTTGTTACGTCGTGACTGAGATGGAAATAGCTTTTTGCCAAATGGAGCGAGGAGCTGAGAGATGCCTGTGTTTGCCGTGGCCAGGTGTCCTTTGTCATTAGGCCTGGCTTTGATGTAAGTACTGTTCTCTGGGCCTTTCAGATAATTGGTGAGAAAGCACCCGGCCTTGCAGGAATCTGAGTAATATTTAGCCTGAAGCACAAAGGCAGGGAAACCAAAGCATTGAATGGGAGTCATGTTTTAAAGAGCATAATTGTTCTAACAATTTTTTTGTATTACCACGTGTAATGCATTATAGTTGAAGGCTCCCTAAGTATGGTTTTCTAGAATGGAGTCTTCTCTGTGGACAAGCACTACGCAGCCAGCAAGACTGAATAGGGGAGAAAGGAAGAGAAGAGAAGAGAAGGAGAGAGGGAAACAGAGACAAGAGAGAACGAGGGAGAGGGGAGAGCTTCTCCAATAAATTGGTTATGGATCTGGCACTGTGACAATACAAAAGTGTAAAAGTCTGCCTGCTTAAATTCTGTCTGCTGTCAGATTAGAGAATCAAACCAATGTCTTATGCAGAAATCTCTATCTACAATGAGACACAAAAAGTTTGGGATTTTCAGATCCATTGGTTGGGGGTGACTCCAATCTAAGTCCATTCTGAATAGCACATTGAAAGAAATGATTTTCCAAAAAAATGATGATCTGGTAGTGTTTTTTTAGAATCTTAGCTAATGGATTTCATACTCCAATGTCCTTATTTTATTTCTAAGATGTCTGGGCAATTCTTTATAAGATTGATGTCTGCTAGACTCAGATCTTAGGCTGTTTCACTATGCAGGGTAAACCTTGAATTTTAGTATGGCAGGTAGTAAGGAGGATATGATGTAGGGGAAGAACCAGCCAGAGCAAGATGGGATAGGAAATTGCAGTCCTTCTGCTTGGTGGATCGTGGGAAGGAGAAGAGAACCAATGAGGAGGGAGAAGAGCTGGTGATCCATGTGTAATACCCTTAAACTTCACGTCTCAAAAACACTGTAGGGCGTTTTTTTCTCAGATCAGTTAAGGGAAGAAAGAAGGTACAGTTCTTCATTTCCTGTTTGTGACTTTGGGAAGACATTGGCTCTCAAGATATACCAACAATGAAAATATACTTTATGTCTAAGTCAGCAGTGTGACTTGATTGGTGTGTGTGTGTGTGTGTGTGTGTGTGTGTGTGTGTGTCTAGACAAGGATAATATGGGGGCATCTAGAATTCCCTACTTGTCCCATTGTGGAGTGGAGGTTGCTACTGATGACAACTGGAGAGAAGGGATACCACAGTGGAGACGCAGAGAGCTCTGTAGCTGAACATTTCAGGTTTGACTGTCTGGCTAGGATTGGGTAGGAGTCCTGCTGGACAGCTGGGGGAATGGGATATGGATTGCTAGCAAGAGCCATGGAGGACCCAACAGGAAGGGACATCATCCCCTGAATACAACCAGAGAGTAAGACTACAGTATCATAAGCAATAAATATCACAATGGTCTTAGCTAGCCACGCAGTGAAAAAGTGGATACAGGACCTATTGCCAGCAGCGGACCATGGATACCTCAGTCAAGACAGTATCACAAGTCTTCCCCCAACACATTTACACTCCTTCCCTTACCTGCTCTTACCATGAGATGGAGGAGCTGCCCCCACTGTGGGAAGGAGCGAGGGAGGAGACGGATCATCAGGCTAAATAGACTGGAGCAGGTGTAAAATTAAAGGAGAAGGTGATATTCCTCTGTGTCATATGTAAGTTGACAGTTGTGCATAACATTGTACAAAGATTAGCCCAATATAGGAAAAAAATCACATAAATTGCTATGTTGTCTTTGCCCATCTGTAGGTAATATAAGGAAATTTATGACTCCGTGCAACAGGATCATTTCAAATCTTAAAGAAGTAAGATTGAGAAAGAAAAGTTATTGGGGAAGAAGGTTGTGTGTTTTTGTTTTGTTTTTATTTTTAACTATAGAATGAATAATTTCAAAAACTTTTCTTGAAAACTTTTGTTTACCACCCAGTCCCCTGAGGATGAAATTAAGATTTTTCTGCATGCTTCTCCAGCTGTTCCAGGGCTTGTCACCTGATTGTCTCTCTTAACTGCATTGTTCCCCCCATCCCCCCACTTTCCTCCTCTCCTGCCATTTCCAGAGGTTCCCAATATTTGCCCTTCTCTTCCACTGCACGTTGCTCCATGTTGCCTGTGCTGTTCTATCAGGGATACTGTTCATTTCCTCCAGACAGAAGCCCACCTCCCCTGTCTTCCTCATCCTCACTTTCACAGGCAACCCTGGCTGCACAAGCTTCTACCCAACTGTCAGAGACCAGAGGAAGGATTCTTCCCTTTTGGCACCACAGATTCATTGGGGGTCTGATCATGCCTTCTCAGAATAGTGTTTTCTATGTATAAAATAAAGCATGGAAGCAAGGGAGAACAGTTCTTTTGAAATACGCCTATTAAAACACTGGAGGAAATAAGTTTTGATCCCTGAGCTTCCTTATTGATGTTTTAAATGACAAAATATAATGATGGGTTAAATAAACTGTCATTTTGAAGTGATGATAAGCATAAAGAACATTCTAGATACCTTCAGCAGTTGTAATGTGATATGAAAATACTCCTGATTCCTATTCTGTGATTATAGGTTCTACTTATGCTACTGTGGTTTATTGCCTACAATCCTTATAGAAGGACATGGTAAATTTTCAGTTAGTTACTAAAAATAAAGATGTAATATTTTTTCACAATCCAAGTTCACAACCCTAAGTGAAGACCCTTTGATATATCCACCTGCTCTTCCTGACCCTAGAGCCTGTGCTAAGCAATTTCTCTGTCCCCATGGCATACAGAGACATCCCTTTTATACCACGTACCACTCAGCATTGGAACCATCTGTTTATCATCTAGGGACTGTCACTAGATTGTAAACTTTACGAACTCAGGTCTATCTGTTTATCATTTCCCCATGCTCAGCGATGCTGACACACAACGGCGGGTTCCTCATATATTACTGTGGCATTAGGTTGAACTCTTCGGAGTCTGGTCATGTTTTTAAAAGCATAAATAATCTTATCCCTCAAATCCACAAAGAATTGTATTTTTTATTATTTTTGGACATGTAAATCACCAATTCTACTTGGAAAAGCATATTAAAATGTCTTTTAAGATAGGTTTTACTTCAGGCTTAATATAAATTATGTAAGTGATATCTACTTATTGATATACTTGTTATCAACTCATTGATAACAACCATCTGGATTACATTCACTAATTCATTTGGCCACCATTAATTTGAAATGTTTATTTTTTAGGTCTGATATTACTAAAGGTGGATCCTTGAGCAAATGACTATAGCACAAACAAGGACAAGGAGCAAGCAGTGCTCACAGACAGGCCTACAGGAGCAGTGTACTCACTGGAGAAACTCACTGCCCCTAGATGACTTACAGACATACATGTCTCCTGGTGCCTTCACTGAGTCTGGGACAGTGACCTATGATTTGGGAGGGCCTGATTTACAGGACAGCTCCTGATGCTTGGGCTATAGAGCTTTGATACTACATAATTGGGCCCCGAGATCAGGGACCAGGATATGATGGTGAAATGAATGGCAGAAACTTAGTGCTGACCTTCTCCAGCCAGCTAAGGTTCTGTGCTGAGGGGTGGAGGGAGGCACAAGCCCCTGCCCTAGCATAATCAGGATGCTGGATTCCAAGATTTCTAATTGCAGCCGGGTTACATGAGCTAGCAGCATATGGTTAGCCATGTTGGAGTCCTTGGTTGGTAAAGCACAACACCTCTGCTGGCAAGACTGAGGGTGGAGGGAAGAAGGATTAGGGTCCAAGCCTTCCTTGATTGACCTAAACACTACCATAGTGGGTTTCTCACAGAGCACTGCACAAGGAAAATTCCTTTTAGGGGAGGCCAGGCTGCAGAGGTCAGTTTCAGAGAAGTTAACGCTTATATCTCAATTAATAACTTACTGTTCCCCCATTTCCTCACCTTAAAAAAGGTACCCTTTTCTATAATTGCTAAGAGGAGCCAGTGAAATGATACACTTAACACCATTGGCATAGTTCTTGGCATATAATAAGAACTCATATTTTATTATCATTATTATTTTTCATTGTTACAAAGTTTGTTTATTTATGTATTTATTTATTTGAGACAGAGCACAAGCAGAGAGGAGAGGGAGAAGCAGACTCCCTGCTAAGCAAGGAGCTCCAGGTGGGGCTCTATCCCAGGATCCAAGCCAAAGGCTTTCCATTAATATCTTTCTCATTAAGGTTAAATATAAATAGAGTGTAATATTTAATGATTTTCCACAGATGTATTTAACTTGCTAAACTTAACAGATTCATAAAGAAGTCTTCCCTTCCTTATGCCTTTGTCAAGACATCTAGAAGCCAAAATATGCTGTGTTCAGTACTTTCCCTTTACTTATATGGAGGGGTGATATCAATTCACAACAGTGACTGTTCCAGAGTCTTATACCCAGGATACCACTCTTATCTTACCAGCGTTCAGTCTAGAAGGTGTCCACGCTCTGAGCATGGCTTTCCCAGGTCTCTATACCCTAACCTACCCATGTAGATGTGGCTCTCACAATTTTCAGCCCTTCATTCTGCCAGTTGGTCTGCAAGCTAATCTCTCTTACCACTTAGTCTAGAGGAGACAATTCACCTATTTAACAATTTACCAAATACTTTCCACATACATAGCCATTGATGTTCTCTTATCTTCTAAATAAAACTAGAAATTCCTTAAGAGATCTACTTCCAAAACCCTGATTCTGTCACATCAGCTTAGTGGCCAGAAATTTACAAATTTACAAATTACTTAATTTTCCTGCAATTCAAACTCCTTGTCACTAAATTTTGTATTAATGCCTACTTCACTTCTCCTATCTGGAAATTAAATAAAGACATGCATAGAGATCTCCTTGCTCAGATATTTCAAAATCCATACTCACATGGTCTCCCCGAGCTCCTCAGCAATCTCCCCACCAAAATTTTTCATATCCAGTGCAAAATATACCACGATGATTGGAGAGAACACATATTAACTCTTCCCTTAAAACTTTTATCTTACTCTAGGCATTACCCTCATCTTTGTTAATTATTTTGGTTTGCATAAAATCCTTAAATGTTTTGGGGTTTTCTCTGTCTACTCAGCTGACCTTCTGTTGCTTAGGGACAGATAAACATTTGAGAAACAAGGTTTAAATGGAAAGAAAGACCATGTATGTTGGATTGAGGGACAGGATGCAGGAAAAGAAAGACAACATGATATAGACATTGTGGAAAATAGTGTATATGTATTTGTCAGTAGGAATTAGAGATACAGGTAGAAGTAGACAGTGATAGGAGGAAAGTAATTAAGGTGACCAATGGATCCAGTTGGACTGAGATTGAGGGGTTTCTTGTGCCAGAAGACACTCAGTGCCAAGTAGGATGAGTTGGTTACCTTGGGGGCAATGGAAGTGCAGCAAGCCAAATTCAGTAACAAGAAACTGAATCACAAGGCAATGACCTGATATTTTTGGAGGGTGGATTCAGAAACTCAAACCACTGGTTGTTAAAACATATCTTGCTACTTAAGGGAAAAATTATGATAAGTCCTTTAAGTATGGAAGCTAGAATCATTTTCCACAAAAAGAGATTCACTGATGAGTCTCTCCTGATTTGTAGTCAAAGAATTATAACAAATACCCCCCATTTGCTTCAACATGGATGGAACTGGAGGGGTATTATGCTGAGTGAAATAAGTCAATTGGAGAAGGACAAACATTATATGGTCTCATTCATTTGGGGAATATAAATAATAGTGAAAGGGAATAGAAGGGAAGGGAGAAGAAATGGGTAGGAAATATCAGAAAGGGAGAGAGAACATGGAAGACTCCTAACTGGGAAACGAACTAGGGGCGGTGGAAGGGGAGGGGGTGGGGGCGAATGGGTGACCGGCGCTGAGGGGGGCACTTGATGGGATGAGCACTGGGTGTTATTTTGTATGTTGGCAAATTGAACACCAATAAAAAATAAATTTATTATTTAAAAAAAAAGAATTATTCTCACCCAAGCATGAGGAGCAGCCCTGTATTATGGTGCCAGATGATCAGGCTCGAGTCAGGTACAGTGGGGACCCAAGGGGTTAGTTCCAGATCATTAGTGAATCAGTCCCAAGGACAACTGCAAGAAGCAGACATATTTGTTCAGGCCATGGGTGCTGCTATTCCTGATCTCTGGTGCTGCTTATGGGAAGCAACCAAATGTCTCCCCGCCCTCACTATTGATTTAGATTTCTTCCTGAAGTCTGAGTTTAACAATCCTTAAACCCTTTGGAGTGGGATAATTTTCAGCTATGTTTATTTTTTTCCACAAATGTTATGGTAACTTTTAAAAGGATTTTTAAAGTATGCAGTGATATCATCGAGTGAACAATCTAGAAAGCCTAACATTAAAACCCATAGAATGATCTTGAATTATCATTAGTGCTGGAGGCAGGCCTGCAATCTGTTTGAACTGCTCCCATGTGCAGCCAGTTCTGATACATATTTTATTTTATTTTTTTTAATATTAAAAAACTAGTGGTACAGGGGAAATCCAGATTCTTTTCTCTAAGTCACTGGCCTCATGACAAGCTATATTAGACATGCCCTTGTGGTGAGGGGATTAAAATATTACTAGCTTTGTTTTGAAACTGTGACACCAAGTGTGTTTTTGGAAGCTTTCTGAGGTGGTTTGAGCCCTCGATTTGCCTGGTAACCACGGCTTCTGGACTAATCCAACTCACAGTTTGGGAATTTCCAAAGTGACTTAACAGGGGCCTTGGTTTATATATATTAATGCTGTCTGTTTCATTTTCTAGGTGAGCAGATCCTTTCTTCAATCAATAGGTGGGGGGATTTTTTTTTTACACTTCACCTCTGCACTGCAAATTTGGAGGGAACTTAGAATAGAACTTAGAATAGAACTTCTCTAGTGCTAACATGCACTCCAGTCATAGAAATCTTTCAGAAAAATTGCTGAATAATTAAGCCTGTGGTGAAGCATTTCCATCCAGGTGATGCTGGTGCTACTAGTCACAAACCACACTCCACACAGCAAAATCTTAGAAATCAAGTGTGCTTGTGGCAGAAGTGTATGTGCTTTCGGGGCACTCAGAACTTACAAGTCATATCTGTCCTTGGGGACCAGTGCAGCAATACCAAATAGAGTAACCATCTTCAGCTATAATAAGCTCACCTGATTTTATGCATTATGAAAACCCCTCTGCAGATAATTTTCTTCGTGACTTTTATAGTTCTCTGTTGGAGTTTGGCTGTATCTCTTCTCTGTTGCTCAGTTTAAATGGGAGGTGTTGCACATTTGATTTCTTCAGTTACATTTGCTGTCCTTGCTCACCACTATACAGAGAATTGATGATTCATACCAAGGTGTGACACATGGGCTTTCTACTATCCTACCTAGAGATGAAGGGTAGGCATTAAATGTTATGCTTCCTCAGGTTAAAGGAAACCAATAGCTCTTATTCAAGAAAACTTTTTAAAAATATTTATTTATTTATTTTAGAGAAAGAGAAAACATAAGTGGGGAGAGGGACAGATGGAGAAGGAGAAGGAGAATCACAAGCAGACTCCCTACTGAGTGTGGAGCTTGAATTGGGGCTTGATCCCATGACTCTGACATCATAACCTGAGCAGAAATCAAGAGCAGGATGCTTAAGCAACTGAACCACCCAGGCACTACTCAAGGAAACTCTTATTCAAAAGGAATGAACAACAACAACAACAACAAAAACCAAAAGGGATGAACATTCAGATAAATATGGTTAGCACTGTGAAGAGAAAGTGAGATACAAATTCAAAAGTGAAAATGTGGGAAGAGTATATTCAAAGACAGGGCCACAGAGTTGAAGACAGTGATTCTGTTTCTCTTTTATTTCACTTGGCCTCATAAAATAGAGGGCCACAGAGAATTACTACCCTTGACAACAGGTACAGAGTCTTAAGGCATAAGAATTGAGTTGGAATACTTTTGGATCAGAAGCAGAGGACTCGAGTGGTAAAGGATTAAAATTTATACATACAAATGTAACTTTCTACTGTGTGGAGAGAATGTGTTTCTAAAGAGCTGAATATGGACTGAACTTTGTCCAGTTTCTTTAAAACACACAATCATGTTGGAAATCACTTCTCTTTTTTCAGGAAATTCGTTCACAGTTATTCCCAACTCTAAAGGCATCTCTTAATGTGAGGCTTTGCCCCCTCCTAATTCATGGCAGAGGTCTGCAGTAAGGCTTTAAGATCTGGAAGGTTCTCCTCAGGATATAATTGAGTGGAAGCCTGCTTCCTAGCAAAGCTTATTGCTACATTCCTCTGTGGTTGTCATAGAGGACAGATCGACACTTATCAGAGCCTTCTGTTTGCACGTAAAATAAAAGCCTTGTGGTCACAAGTGCTTTTGTGTTAACCAAAATAGAAACTCCAATGGAACAGAGAGTACGGGGATGGTTTGATGGTATACAGTTACTTGATAAACCTATGGGATGCCTCGTGAATATGCGTTCTTTTGCATCTTCTTCACACTAAGGTGATCAATTACAAAGTTTGCTCATCTACTCGCCAACCATTTCTCTCCCTTTTCTATGACTCCTAACTTCTAGCTGAACAACAGAAGAGTTGAATCATAAAAGAAAAGTCCAAAAAAACTTTTATTTGTTTGAAGGAAATTCTTTCCATGTGTCCCCACTCCATCCTTTGCTAATTTGGGTCATGTGCTTTCCTTTAGTCATCTGTCCCAGGCAGAAATGGGCCAGGCTCCCCCTCCCCTTACCACAGAGAGGTCTGGAGGTCCACAAGTGGTAACTGAAGCCTGCTGGACTCACCACATCCTACAAAAAAAGTAATAGTTGCTTTAGGCTGAGAGGTTCCACTGGAATGTGAGGCTAAGAATGCAAAGTAAGCCCAAACTGAAAGGTCTTCAGGGCAGGGCATGAGTTGACTGAAGGAGAAAAAGAAAGAGAGGAGGGAAGAACATGAAAGAACCAATGCCAAGAGTGTAGGGGATGAGCCAGGAGGAAGCAGGAGAGCTGTATGTTTGAGTAACGGTATGTTTGTGTTCCAGCACACCTGAAGAAAGACTAGCTAACTTCCTATTAAGGATGGAAGCGGAGTTAGCAGTGCAGATTGCTGCTCCTGAAGATGAAATCACAGTGTGTGTAAGGTCAGCAGGGGGATTGGCCTCCAAGAATTCGTAATTCACTTAGGTTTGTACTGAACTTATATATGACATGCTCTTTTAAAGATTTGGGGGGAAATAAAGGGTTCCCCTGTGATTCTCTACATCAGCTTCAGGAAAACTAGAAAATGTTTTTGGAAGCCATGCTTACCTCTTCTCAGTGATTTATCCTTCTAAACCTTGTGAAACTTTTATTGTCTATGCTACTCCTTTGGCAGTTATTCTGAGGGCACGGTGACGTGTGCATCATTTGTACTGTTTTCTGGTATTGTTGCTTTGTCCTTATGTTCCTCTTTGAATTTTGTTCTTTATTTTGGTTTTCTCTGCACTTAGGAGAATTTGTTTCAAAATGTGGCAATGCATTCTTTTACATGCTTCTCCTTCAGGGATGGGCCACATGCCCCCGACCAGTGAATCTAGGCAGGCGATGAGTGCTTTGATCTATAGAGAACAGCAGAAGTGATGTCATACTTCCAAAAACACAGGGTAGTAAAACCACAGCTCAGTTCCTATGGTGGCTCATGATAGACTCTGCCTTATTTACTGGTCAGATTCACTCTTGAGTCCCTAAGAAAACTATGTGAGAAGTTTGACTACTCTGAAACCACAGTGCTGTAGAAGCCACATGGAGGTACTCCAGTTGACAGTACATGCTAAGTTTGTTCTTCAGCGGTCCCAGTGCAGGCATAGGTAAGTCTTTAGTGTCACCCTAGCTGAGGCTCCAAACATCATAGAGCAGAGGCCAGCCACACCTGCCACACCTGTGAGCCTAACGCACTGGCTGTGGTTATACAACACCATGTATTTGTATAGTTTGTAACACAACAACAAATGACTGGAGTGCAAGAGAAGGACTAGAAGCTACATTTCCCATTGGTTTGAAGGTAGTTGCAGCCAACAGGAAACATTAGTGGCCAACTGGAAGGCGAGAATAGGGGAGGTATTTCTCCTTTTCATTCTTTCTCTTCTGTATCAGGCAGTGTCTTGTGGGACTATGTCTCCTTTATGGTCCCAGATCCTGACATGCACTCCTTGAAACGGTTTTAAAAAGTGCCTTGAGGTGTCAGCTCTTGATCTTTGGCAGAAATCTCCCTTTGACGCTCTGATCCTAGTGACAGCAGTGGCTTTCTGCTTTCGTTAATTTCTGGATTGCCTTATGGTCCCCTGATATACCTTGAAGCTCTTTCTTTTGAACTAATTCCCAATATTAAATTGCTTTTGTTAAACTCCCTGTTTTCTTGGTTGATACAGGCTGCTGTTTATATTTCTTTCTTTCTTTCTTTTTTAAGATTTTATTTATTTATTCATGACAGAGAGAGAGAGAGAGAGAGAGAGAGAGAGAGAGGCAGAGACATAAACAGAGGAAGAAGCAGGCTCCCTGTGGGGATCCCGGTGTGGGACTCGATCCCAGGAACCTAGGATCATGACCTGAGCTAAAGGCAGATGCTAAGCCACTGAGCCACCCAGGAGTCTCACTTGTTTCTTTATATGCTCAACTAGACACAAGAAATATGCAACAGATAATAGTTGACTGATTAAACATAGCCAGGCTGCAGAAAAGTCATCTTGTTCTATGAAATAGGATTGAAGACTCCTTTGAGACATCAGGTTGACCCTTTGTAGTACTTCCAAAAGTCTACCATCTCACAATATTAACTAGATTAATTAATTTTAAATTAAATTAAATTTTAAAAAGCTTAGACCTTTTAAAAAGAAACTTTATCTATATACCTATATCAGTGTCACATAAAATTGGCTTCAGAAATATATTACATCCATACAAAGCTGTAGTGTCTTTTAACTTCAGCATATTAGCTAATACATGAGCATAGCTTGAATGACCCATTCTAGTAGCACAGATTCAAGAGCAAATATCCTTTTTTTTTATCCTCTATTATTGAGTTTGCTGTAATGGGATGTAACTGTGGTTCTGTAGGATCTGCTGTGTAATCATGCCTGAATCACTTAATCCTTTTGTTCCAAGGAACATTTTATCTATAAAATGAAAGGGTTGGACTCACCCCTCAGATCACTCCATTCTAAGTCATTCTGCCTACTTCCTGATTTCATGCTCCTTCCAGGATGTTTCTTACTCTTCTTCTTCTTCTTTTTTTTTTTTTTTTGAAACTATCGTGAAATCATTGCTTCCTAATGCAAATGAAGAACTGAGACCTGATGGTACAGGGTACTGAACTGTACAGCTTTATAATAGCTGCATCTCGCCATCATTTGCATTTAACCTTGATGCTACAGGGAAGGATGAAGTAGAGAAATCACAGAAAGGGGACCCAGAGGGGACACTGATTTTGAAGAACATGATGTCCTTTTTGCATTGAAATTCATTGACAATTTCGGAAGATGGGAAGAAAGACAGTATGACTGTATACTGCAAGGCCAGCTCACTTTTGTGTAGGTTAACATATTAAATGAATTGATTTTTCCCATCTGCTTGCTAAAACTAAGAAGTCAGGGTAGTTCTTCCCATTGACTACCAGGATACCCAAGAAAAAAAAAAGGGTCAAATGATCTTTGGCAATTATCCTACCTTTCTCTAAACAAACAGCCCTCACAGTGGCCTGAAGGCCTGGGATTTGTAGAGCATTTAAAGGCTCAAGTTAATACTGGTGGGTTTGTCCGTTTATTTGTGATTGCTTGATTTGATAGTGAATGTCCTGTGATAATAATTTCCAGATTTCAGATTTCTGGGACCATAAATGATGGATTGGGGGATTTTATAGGTTTGTGGATGTGTCTTCATTGAACAAAGAGGACTAGCTAGGGAGTTAAACTGAATTAATATAAGCCTTAATTTCTCCATCCAGCCCTGGGATAAGTTGTTTAAACTCTGATCATCATTTTGTTTTACATTCTAGAGTTTTTGGTAAGCACTATATAAGGACACATTTGTAAGCATTTAACCCAATGTCAGCTCATGGAAGGCATTTGATACTTATTATTGCTCTCTTTCTTTCTTTTTATTTATTTTTATTTTTTAAAAATATTTTATTTATTTATTCATGAGAGATGCAGAAAGGGAGAGAGAGGAAGAGACACAGGCAGAGGGAGAAGCAGGCTCCATGCAGGGAGCCTGACGTGGGACTCGATCCCGGGACTCCAGGATCAGGCCCTGGGCTGAAGACAGCGCTAAACCACTGAGCCACCGGGCTGCCCTATTGTTGCTTTCTGACTCTTCTCATTCTTCCCAGGATACTAAAAAAATTTTAGTGTATATTTTATCTGGGTTAAAATATACAGTAAAGAATATTCCCTCCAAAAATTAGAGGATTATAGAGAAGAAAGGGCAGTTGAATATGATGACAAAAATGTTGAGAGAAGTTTATTTTGGCAGTAGAATTTTGGAAACTCACTCTATTTTATTGATTTATTTTTAAGTTTTGTTTTTAATTTATTTAAGTAAACGAACTGTCATTAATTTTTTTCCAGTAAAATGGCCAGGTACATGGTCAGACTTGAACTTGAGATTCCCAGAAGAGAAACATATTGGCATCTTTGAAAACTGATATTTTTTTCTATCTAAAAAAAATAAATTCTGTTTTCCTAATTTTTTTCTTAAATAAGAATTTTATTAGATAGTCTTTCACAATAGTATGTGCCAAAGATATTATGTAAGAGGAGTGACATGTACTAATATTTTCCTCTTTTTTTTTTCCTTTGGTATCTAAGCACATTTCTCTTGAACTGTCATTTGTGTAGATTATGTGACCCTTTTCTTCTCTGCTACCTAAAATACTATAATATTATTCAGTAATAAGTCAATCACCAGTAAGATCTAAGATATAATCTAAGTAGAGGTTTTTATCACAAGAAATTTTCAAATCTTGGTACAGTCCTCTTGGTGGTAAATGTTATCAGTGGCAAGAGCTGTGGTGCCAGCTAAACTTGGGGCTCTGAGGTGAAGCTTTGAAAGACTAGAAAACAAGTCTCCATGTCTGGGAATAGCTTTTAGGAATTCTCCTGGGTACTAGATTAATAGATTGTGAAGCAAGAGATCATGTTGAAACACTATAGTATTTTATAAATAAGAGCTTAGAGGCCTGTTACATATCAATATCCCAGTTTTTTACTGATGGCAAACTTGTGTTCAAATCCATCATTTGCCGTTTGCTAGCTGTGCTTTCTTAAGGAAGTTACTGAATCTTTTTGAACTATGGTTTCCAATCAAATTAGGGCATTGCCCAAAGTCAGATGGTACAGTTATTATCCTTGTTTTACAATGCAAAAAAATGAGTCTGCATTGTGAAATTTCTCCTACTTTAGTACCCTACACTTCTTTTACCAACACTAACACAGATGCACTCAATGTAATGAACACTGGTGTGGTCATCATAGTATTTAGATACAGTTCTGCCTTCCTCTCACCCTATGTGTGGTGGCTACTTCCCTACTCCATTGTCTTGGGGTCACATAACTTGCTATGATCAATGGAATGCAAGCTGAAGTGTAACTACAAGTGACAGTATCAAGCCAGAAGGGCTGATAACAAGGTCATATACAAATCAAAGATATATTATTTTCATTAGTTAAGGATAAAGATTGGCATAACTTCAAGCCTCATCTTAATAATATGCATAAAAATTATCATTGAAAATAGAAAGTGTTGTATGTTTTTGGACTTATGAACACTATTTTGGGGGCACCTGGATGGCTTAGACTGGTAAGCATCTGCCTTTGGCTCCGCTTGTGATCACAAGGTCCTGGAATTGAGCCCCACATAGGGCTCCTGCTCAGTGTGGAGCCTGCTTCTCCTTCTCCCTCTGCTGCTCCCCCTGTTTGTGGTTGCTCTCTCTCTCTGTCAAATAAATAAATAAAAACTTTTTTTTTTTTAAAGGACACTATTTTGAGGCAAAGCTGCCCCACAGTGACCACTTAACAAACATTTGCTCTAGTGTTCAGTGATTTTTGGTGAAACAGCATCAATGATCACACCTTCCCCAACAACTGAGAGTTGTTGCTACCATGATGTGTGGCTCATGAACTGACCAGATATGTACTCTTCAGATCAAAGTTGTAACTAACCAGTGACAATTCTGGGTACTTATATTTATGCAGTAAAAACAGAGAAACAAAAGGTAACTGTGTCAGCTGATGGATATGTTGATTAGCTTTGATTATGGTGATCATTTCTTAATATATATACATATCAGAATATCAAGTTGCACACCTTAAATATATGCAATTTTAATTTTTCAATTATACTTCAATAAAGCTGACAAAACCTCAATAAATGGATGATTGCTTTTGTGTGTAATTCTAAAGGTTCAAAAAATATAGAAAACAGGGAAAACACAGCAAATAGCAAAACAAGTACACATGTACACTACCCAGATTTAGCAAAATTAATATTTAGTCACTTTCCTATATTTCAAATAGAAGAATTAAGTCATTAAATATAATGTTTCTGCTTTTCCCTCATGGACCCTTTCCAATTATAACACATTTGGTGTGACTCTTTTCAGCTCCTGCTTTTGTTAGTGTGGGCAGTTAGTTAGGTTCTAACAGGATACCTAGAAGCCAAGAAGGAGGAACTCATGGGGGCACCTGGGTGGCTCAATGGTTGAGCGTCTGTCTTTGGCTCAGGTCGTGATCCTGGAGTTCTGGGATCAAGTCCTGCATCAGGCTCCCTGCATGGAGCCTGCTTCTCCCTCTGCCTATGTTTTTGCCTCTCTCTGTGTCTCTCATAAATAAATAAATAAAAATAAAATCTTGGAAAAAAAAAAGAGGAGCTCATGGCCAGCTACCGGCAAGTCAGAGGCCTGTCCCGGCAGCACTCCCCAAGAAACTGGATTGGACCAGGCAGGCCCAAGATGGCAGGTGTCATGACAGCAAACCCTTTGCCAAATAAGGAAGAGAAGGCAGGAAATCCTGCTTCCAAGAAATACCTGCCCCAAGTAATGAATACTCTGTCTGCTAACTAACCTTTGTCAATAAAAGATAGAAGCCGAAACCCCAAGACACACAGCTCTTTTTTGGGCTCATCCACTGTCACATCTCCGGAACGTACTTCCACTTTAATAAACTTTCCCACTTGTGTCATTCATCCCCTGTGTTGTGTCTGTCCTGGAATTCTTTCTAACGATGAGACCAAGAACCTTGGGCAACATCTTTGGAACTGGACTGGTAGGTCGAGGCTTCAGGGCCTGGGGTCACCTCAGTTTACCCGGCAATACTTTTATATTTTTTCTAGATAGATCATAATTATTTATAAATAACACATAGTATTAATTTTCGTTTTTAATTTTAAAGGACACTATTTTGAGATCTCAAGTTGGTGTGTGTATCCATCAATACATATGTTTCATTTATTTTGTGTTGTATAATATTGTATATAATTTTTTTAATATTGTATATAATTTTAACACAGTAACATTCTCCATTCCTCTGTTTTTTAAAATATTTTATTTATTTATTCATGAGACACACACACACACACACAGAGGCAGAGACAAATGCAGAGGGAGAAGCAGGCTCCACGTAGGGAGCCCAATGTGGGACTCAATCCCAGGACTCTGGAACCACAACCTGAGCTAAAGGCAGATGCTCAACCACTGAGCCACCCAGACGTCCCCCCATTCTTCTTTTGATTGATATTTGTTTTCAACAGTCTATTGGTACATGGAATATCATAATGATTGCCCTCCTTGGACTGTCCTAAGTATGTCTGATACTAACGTGTTTCTGTCCCTTTTGAAACTGTATGAAATCCAGTTTACTTTCCTTTATAGTTATACTGAAAAGTATCTGACTTCTTTTATTTTCTTCCATTGTGATTGTGATATAATTGACACATAGCATTGTATAAATGTAAGGTTTGCAATGTGCTGATTAATGTATATATTATGAATTGATTGCTACAGTAAGGTTAATTAACACATCTATCATCTCACATGGCTACCTTTTTGTGTATGTGGTGAGAACTTTCAAGATCTGTTAGAGAAAAACTTCAACTACTTTTATTTTGACCTCTATCTGTACTGCAGTTGGGTTGTTGTTCTTTCCAGCTTATCTGTTAACTCAGGCAAAATACCCTGTGGGCAAAGCATCCTGTACTGGGGAACCAAAATTATCCCCTCAAGCAATAAGGACTGCCCTAAGCCCTCAATGCCCGCAGTGATTGACTCCAAGGCAGTGATCAACCTTACCATCCGTCTGCATGTACCTACCTCCCTTTGTCCCACATTTTCCTTAGATAAACCTAGAAGTATTTTCAGCACTTTGGAGACAGTCTTTGAGATGTTAGTCTTCTGTCTTCCTGGTGTTGGCCTCACTGAAATAAATCCCTTTCTTGTTTCACCTCTACTCATCTCTTTGCCTGTGGATTTTGTCAGCAGTGAGTGGCCAAACTTGGTCTGTGTGGTACCTCTGGGGCCAGGTGCTTCTGCACCCCTCTGCCTCGGTTATATTACAAATTCTTGAGTATACTCTTGTTCACCATAATCACATACTGTACATTATAACCCTGTAACTTACTCATTTTATAACTGGAAGTTTGTACCCTTTGACCAACATCTCCCCATTTCCTCTACCCTCTAGCCCCTGACAACCACCAATCTACTCTCTGTTTCTTTGAGTTCAGCTTTTTTAGATTCCACAAATATAGTCTCCCCCCTTTTGGAAACAGAAACATGATACATATAAAAAGGAAAATGATGTATCTGAATGAACTAACTGGGAAGAGGATAGAAAGGCATTAATATTTGAAGGGTAAAACATTTGATGGGACATTTCACAACATGCTTCTGAATCCAGAATGTTATGTCTGGGTGATAAATGGATGGTGGTAAAGGATATTGTCATGTAAGCATTTTAATTATTTCACACCAACTCAATATAACTAACTTCAACCGTCTATATTTTCCTAACAATTCTACCTTTAAAAATCAATGTTTCTGTAAGAATATGGGAGGAAACACTCCCAAAGTGTCAATGTTTCTAGAACAATATTTATCAAATATTCCTCTCCTTGTTAGGTGACCATTAGTTGACATATCTTGAAATGACTACCAATTTAATGGCTTGTTCCCAAAGGAAGATTTGACTTAAAATTTCTTTTATCCCTTTTCTTGCCTTAAACATTTGATTTCACGTTACTCTTTTGCAAGTTTATTACCTAAAGAAAACTTAAAACATCTATTATCTGATCATATCATTTCATTAATTTAAAGTGTAAAAAGTTACTTAAAATCTACACAAGAAGGTAGAGAATTCTTACTTAAAAACATCATGTAATGGGATGATATTTTAAGTGTGTGGAGAGAAGACTTTTATTTATGTCTGCAAACTAGGGCAGGAAATGATATAAATTGATAGTTATGTAATCTCAGAGCCCACACCAACTAAGTCTTTTGGTTAAAGTTGCCTTTGTGGTTGAAGTGGCAAAGAAACCCTTCACGTTTTTATTTGATGGGGGAAAAAATGAATGCTTTTTTTCCTCTATAGTCTTTGGAAATTATTTTGCCATGATTTTTATAAGAATAAACCTCCATTATCATTATTAGGGTTTTTCTATTTTAAGGCCTATATTAATTTTTTTTCTCACCCAAGGGAGAAAAGAGGACAGAAAAGGTTATTCTCTAAATTTTTGAAATGAGAATCCACTTGAATGAGGTTTTCTTTTTATTTTTTTTAAGATTTTATTTTGTTTATTCATGAGAGACAGAGAGAGAGAGAGAGAGATGCAGAGACACAGGCAGAAGGAGAAGCAACCTCCCTGTGGGGAGCCTGATTTGGGACTCGATCCCAGGACCCCAGGATTATGAACTGAGCCAAAGGCAAATGCTCAACAACTGAGCCACCCAGGTGCCCCAAGTTTTTCTTTTTTAATTTTTTCACAAGTTTTATACAGGAATTACTGATTGCCAGGCACTGTTTTGAGCACTTTGCAAGTATGTCGTTTAATACTTATCGTCTCTCTCTGGCACCCTTATCTCAACCATAAGCAAACCAAAGCACAGAGACATAAAATAACTCATTCAGGGTCACATAGCTACGGCGTGGCAGAGCTGAGCTTTGAACATGGGCAGGCCATATTCTCCATCTGTAGATTCTGCTGTTTTCATCACATACCCGAACAGCTGTGGGGACCTTAATTCTCAAAAAAGTTGAGCATCCCAGCTGGCACATTGGTGAAGGTGTGCCACATTTGAAGAGGAAGTTGGACAACTTCTCTTGCATGTAATTTCCACATTTAAGAAAATGTAGAACAAGAGGACATGTTTAAATCCCCTTAAGAATGGTTCTGCTGGAGTCCCAGTCAGAATCTTCTAGAAATTATGGTCATTATTAAGGCCGATATTACTTCTTTCTATTAGGTTTGAATGTGATTCCTGTTGGAGGCAGGAAGCAGATAAGAAGCTTCCTTAGTATTCTATCATTGATGCTTTTTCATTGATGTTTCACTGATGTTTATTCATTGATGTTATCTTGGTAGGTTCAGGTTTTGGCCTGAGTCCTACCTTCTTTCCCTAATACTTTGCATCTACTTTATAGACTCGTGGACCAGAAATATCACTCTAAATATTTCACATAAATGTTTTTATTCTGATTACAGATTCATATTTATATACAAATATATATTACGTATAATATATGTATAATATATAATGTATATTAATACTACATATTGTTATATTATATATTTATTGTGTATGTGTATATGTGTGTATATATATATACATATACATATGTGTGTGTGTATATATATATGTATATATATACAAAATGTCTTTTTAAAAGGACTGAACTGGGTTTTATTCCCTTTCCCTAAACTTTGCATTCTCTGAACTAAACTCCCTTAGGCTCCCTAAGACTTACTCTTTTGAGCTAATTTTTTTCTATCTCTTGTAAATATCTTTATTCTCTTGAAAAAGAAAATCACTCATAAACTGTATACTTATATATGTGTGACTATACGAATGCATATTACACACACACACACCCCTATATATTATACTTAGAGAGGGAGAGAGAGAGAGCGAGCGAGAGAGAGCGAGAACACATGCAAATAATTTGTTGCTGGGCCTCTTTTCTTCGTGTGACATAGTTTCTGACAGAATAATGTGTTTCTCAAGCTCCAAGTGCATTTGCTGCAATGTCTGTACATTGTAAAATAATTGAACAGCAATTGGTGGCTGTAGTTCTGTCTGCCTTTGTAATAATACATGTGGGCCACAACACATCTGGCTAAAAGACAAACTGTTGGATGGTGACGGAGTGTGTTTTGCTCTATCAGGAGTCAGTCTGTCTCCATCTCTACCAGTTGATCAAAATAACAGAAAAACTTAAATAACTTTCATAATTCTGAACTTTAAAAATGGGTTAAATATTTCTACCCAATATTGTAAACATTTATTAATTAAACAAATGGAGATTGTTAGTTAAGGTTAATTTTGAGGGCTAATCCACAGGGTTTGTTTTTTGTTTTGCTAATTAGGTCCTCCAAACCAAACAGGGTATTTATTGTTGAAAACTTATTTTAATGGTCACATAGTTCATGAAACTGGTGCCAAAAGTGTGCTTTTACTGGATAGCAAAATATACTCTGTAAATTCAATTATTTCACATTTATTGAGACTTGTCTCTGACCCAGAGCACTTTGTGGATGTCCCATATTTATACCTTAAAAATCTATATATTCTGTTGTTGGGTGGAGTGTTCTTTAATTTATTCACACTATTTGCAAATGTTCATATAAACATACTCTTACTGTTTTCTGTATTTTTTCTGACAGTAATATTTATGGGTTACTTTTATTTTCCTTTTAGTTCTGTCAGTGTTTGCCTCATGCATTTGAAACTCTATAATTGGGTGCATGAAATTTAGGTTCTGCCTTATTTTAGATTAATGAGTAAGTTTTTTTTTTTTTTTTTTCATTTTATTTCCACTATTGGCTTCATTGCTACACATCTTTGCTCTATTTTTGAGTAACAGTTTCCTGGGGTGTACAATATACTTTCTTATATATAGTTTACTTTCAAATAATATACTACTTCATGTGTGATGAAGAATCTTACAGATAATAAATTTCCGTTTCCTCTCTCTTGTTCTTTGTGTGACTTGATATACATTTTATTTCTACATATATTATAAACTCCACAGTGGATTGTTATTGTTTTTCTTTAGACAAGGGCAATTTTAGTTTTCGTAAAGGACTAGATAGTAAATATTTTAGGCTGTGCAGGCGATAATACTTCTATCAAAACTATTGAACTCTGCCATTGTGATATGAAAATAGTCATAAACAACATATAAACAAATGAGCATGGATGTGTTCCAGTACAGTTTATTCTCAAAAAGAAACAAGAACTCCTGTTTAGCCTATGGGCCTTCGTTTGCCAACCTCTGTCTTAAACAACAAATTTTCTCTTACTGACATCAAAATAAAAAGAAAAATAAATTATTGTTTTTGGCTATCCATTTCTTTGAATCTATTTGAATTTCTGATACAATTTTCCTTCTACCTGAAGAATTTCCTTTGATATTTCTTATCATGCAGTTTTGTTGCATACCCCTCAACAAACATAAACTTCTCAGCATTTTTATGTTGAAAATGACTTTATTTTATTTTCATTTTTAAATTATACTTTCTGGAGGTAAAAATATTTTTGCATAGTAAAAAGAGTTTTCCCCCCAAATATTTCAAAGATTCCTTTGTTTACTGGCTTGTTTTGTTTCTGACAAAAGGGCTGGGGAGATTCTAGTCTTTATTTCCATATAAGTAATGTGAATTCCCTCTTCACTCATTCCTCTTACCTTACTCCTGCTTTTAAGATTTTCTCTTCATCACGGATTTCCAGAAACTCGATTATGATGTTCCTTGATGCAGTTTATCTTCTCTGCTTTATTGTGGTTCTTGGATTTGTGAGTTTATAATTTTTATCAAAATAAGGAAATTGTCAGTTGCTCTTTAAAAAAAAAAAAAAAAAAAAAGCCCTCCCTGTCCTCTCTCTCTCTTCTTCTTCCAGGACTCTATGGTAGGCTGAATAATGGCACTCCTAAAGATGTCTGTGCTCTAATCCCTGGAACCTAGTATCTGTTACCTTATGTTGTAAAAGGTAACAGTTTACCACACATTTGCTGATATAATTAAGTTAAGCTCCTGATTATTTAGATAGGCCCAGTATAAGAACAGGATTCCTCTGAGAGGGAGGAAAAGGGCAGAGTAAGAGAATGATGTGCTAACAGAAGCCAGATTTGGAGTCCAGTGCTTCCAAAAGAGGAGATTGGGCACAAGCCAAGGAATACAGGTGACCTCTAGAAGCTGGAAAAGGCAAGGAAATGGACTCTTTGCTAGAGTCTCCAGAAGGAATGCAGCTCTAGCTTACACCTTAATTTTAGTCCATCAGATCCATTTCTGACTTCTGAGCTCTAGAACAGTAAGATAACAAATTTATGGGATTTTTAAAGGCCATTAAGTTTATTTATTTATTTTTACAGCAGCAATAGGAAATAAATATAAGCTCCAGTTTTATGTATGTTAGACTATTTAATATTATTTCATAGGTCATTAATGCACTGTTCATTCTTTTTTAAAAATTTTTACTCTGTCTTATGTTAGATGGCTTCTATGGCAATGTTTGAAGTTCACTTTTCTTTTTCAATGTCTAATCCATTAAACTCGTCTTGTGATTTTGAAAAATTTTGTGTATAGAAATTTTTATCTTCATAGTTCCATTTGGTTTCTTTTTATATCTTCTATTTCTTTCAGCCTGATAATCATGTTTTCCTTTAAATTTTTGGGCTTATTTATAATAGCTCTTTTAAAAACCTTGTCTCTTAGCACTATCATCTTCATTTCAACTATTTCTATTAATAGATTAATAGGTGATGTGTTATAGTTTCTTTTTTTTTAGTTTTAGTTTATTTATTTATTTATTTATTCATGACAGAAACACAAAGAGAGAAGCAGAGACATAGGCAGAGGGAGAAGCAGACTCCTCACAGGGAGCCCGATGCGGGATTCGATCCTGCGACCTGGGATCATATCCTGAGTCAAAGGCAGACACTTAACTGCTGAGCCACGCAGGCATCCCTAGTTTCTTGCTTCTTTATAGATTTCATCGTTTTTGTTAGATAATAGGCACTGTGATATAATGCTTTTGAGAGTCTGGATTTTGTTGTGTATCTTAAAAAATGTTCAACTTTGCTTTGGCAGGCAGTTAAGTAACTTTCAAATCATTTCAGTTCTTTCCATGTTTGTTTTTAATATTTGTTAGGGCATGTATATACTGTAGTTTATGATAGTGTTGCATTAGCCTTACTCTAAAGTTAACTCTTCTGGGCTCTCTACTGACCATGTATCCACTGAGGTAGCTATACTCCTGCTTGAATATCCTCCAGCCTTGCCAACACTCTTGGAATTGTTTAAATTAAATCTTCCTGAGAATTCTTTGCCCAGCATCAGGAAATTTTGCCCTATTCATGTGGGCCTTAGTATTTAGAAACAGGCTCAAAAAGATCCTGTATTTGATTTTTGGAGCTCTTTGCTCTTTCATCTGTAGTTTTTTGTCCTACAAAATCTAGCTGCCTCCATCTCCCCAGATCTGATCTCTAACTTCTTATTCCATTGGGAATTTCTAGATCTACTTGGGGTCTCTCTTGCTATGCCACAGTCTGTGACATGCCAAAAAGTTGGCAGATTGTGGGACTTATCTAATTTGTTTTACCTTCTTTCTTTCATTACAGTCTTAAACTATTAGTCATTCAGTGTTCAAAACTACTTTTTCATGTATGTTGCTAATCTTCTGGTTGTTTCTCCTGGGGGGACAAGTTCAGTTACATATACTCTAACATGGCAAGTTGGAAGACACTACCAGTGATTTTCATATCAGGCTCTTCCCAGAAGGATTAACCAAGGTTGACTTGGAAATTTTGTTATAATTAGTATTTCTTACTGTTTCTATTTTCTAAAGCAATGTAAATTTTATAAGAATGTCTACATCTGTATAATAAGATGCAAAAATTCTTTTCTTGGTCAATAATTTCAATTTTTTTAAAAAAATTAAATTTATTCATAGAGACAGAGAGAGAGGCAGAGACACAGTCAGAGGGAGAAGCAGGCATCATACAGAGAGCCTGACATGGGACTCGATCCAGGGTCTCCAGGATCACGCCCTGGGCTGCAGGCGGTGCTAAACCACTGCGCCACCAGGGCTGGCCCAATAATTTCAATTTTTGCCTTAAGAATTTTCACCAAAATCCATTTATAATTTATAAATCCATTTATAATTTATAAATATAAATTTATATATATAATATATATAAAATCTTTTTATTCTGTATTCCAACAAGATGGCTTATCCTTGGTGCAAGGAGAATGTCTTTAAATGAGGAGGATTCGACTTTTTTAGAAATGTGATTTTTCCAAAAACAGGTTAATTCTTCCCTAACCTCTTCTTCCCCTCTTGGTAAAAAATAGTTTAAACTCAACATTCCTATCCTACTCTTCCATGTAAATAAGTTTCCTTTGAGGCCCGTATTGACTCTGTACGAGCATCACATACTTATTTTTCTATTCACTGAATGCTTTGTTGGTTAATCTGGGTCCTAATTTTCTTCATGACCTGTAAAATTGCATTTTCCAACTTCTTGGCAGCAGCAGCTTGCTGCCTTGATGATGTTTCATGTGGCCTACCCCTTGCGTTGGCTAAGCTCAGATCATATGTCCATCATCGGAAGTATACAAAATGTGGTCTAACCACGAAAGAGACTTCCAAGACAAAATCATAAATAGAGATGCTTTAGTTTAGAATGCTAGAATATCTGTACCATTTGTGAATACAGGATTTGCCAAAGGAAAATAAGTGGGAAATCTATGGTTTTCCTTTTGAACTTCCATATCAAAATGGGTCCAATATTGAAGTTATTTAACCCACAAAATATATTTTAAGAAATAGTGTTAATTATTGTTATGCTTGCTTTCCACACATTATTTTCTTCTGTGATTATAATGTAAACACTGTTGTGGTTTCATTTCTTATAAAAGAGATTCTTTCTGAGCAAGGAATAGTAGTATTAATAGTATTAATAGTATTAATAGTTATCAGTATATTGATCATTTACTATGCATATCCTTTATATACCTTTTAATGATGAAAATAATAAGGGCTTAACAGTATAATTAATAGCTCATTCTATTATCACTGAATGTGAATTATCAAAAATTACTAGCCTTTTAAAAAATGAGAGGCTGTAACTAGCAGGGGACTTCCTATTCTGCCATCACGATGATGTCATTCCTCGGTATTCCATTTCATTACATGACTAGCTGCAAGATAGTCTAGAAAAGAGTATATTAAACATTCTCTTCTAGACAAATGGTCAAGCAACATAATTCTGACCAAAGAGATGTGTAGAGAAATTTTTATAGTCATACCAGTTTTTGGCCTCTGAGAGCCACTCTGAGCCCTTCTTCAGTTTTCATAAATGAAATGCTTCTTTTAAAATATTCTAAAGTAAAACTAAACCTATCAGGCACACAAGTGAAGAAAGTCTCCTGTGATTTTTCTGGACTCCTCTTGTGATAGGTGAGATTTTACTTACATAAGACTTATTATTTTTCTCCCAGCAACACATTTCCAGATTAACCAAACGTTATAATTCTCCTTTTCTAAAATTTCAGTCTTAGTTGAATAGAAAAGTATTCTTTGAGAAAAAAACATTTTTAAATGAAACTTTTTTCCCCTAAAGTCTGGATGGTAGGTTATTCAGAGAGTAGGAAGTCACTATCTCACTGAGAGCTGGAGATAAGGGGAGTAAAACGCTACCAGAGGCCAGTGGGAAGCAGAACTGTGGAGGCAGGGCTGCGAGGCAGGGGTAGTGCATGCAGCTGCTACCAGAAACTGGACGGCAGGAGGGGGAAGGGAAGAAATGGCAGCTAAGTGGCTGCCATTGGTACAACCCAACTAAAAGCCCAAAGCCAGGGGACCCAGATGGTAGAACCTGCAGCTCAGCTGATACCAGGAGGAGCATGGAGAATGGAACTTGAGGAAGAAAGAAATCCAGTGTAATGATCACATAGAGAAAGATCTTTTTAAGTGAAGGACACTTCTGAGTTCTCCTCAAATATTAATATATACACAAAAGTCTATTTCACCCAAAATAGGATGAAGGAGTTTTTGATAATTTTTAAAGTGGACTATGTAAGACCAAAGCTCTGACTCCATTGAATGTTTTTCCATGTTGGATATATGTATGGTGGATCTGGGTGTGGTATGGTAGGCAGAGAATGTGGCTTGTCAAGAAAGTTATTTAACTTTGAAAAAACTTGTGGTAGATTAAAAATGGTCGAAAAATTATTTGCTATTTCTCCTATTGCAGGTACTATTGATTTCCCTTCTTCCTTGTACCTGGGCCAGACATAGTGACCTACAAAAACAATAAAACACGGCAAAAGTTACGTTTTTGGGCTTCTCAGGCTCAGAAATAAGGAGCCTTGCAAGGTTCTCCTGGTTCTCTTGGAATATTTGCTCTTGGGACATTCCCTCTCCAAAGGCAGTATGATACTTTGAGAAAACCAAGCCACACGTGCTGTCCATGGATAGGTACTCTAGTCAGAGTACATTCCAGAGTGCAGTTGTCAAACTTAGCTCACACAAACTCCCAGACACGAGAATCAGCCGTCTTTGACATCTAACCAGGAGATACTTCAGGTGACTGGAGGTGTACTTGCCAACTGCTCTCAGCTGCCAGGCCTCAAATAACAACTTCCCAGCTAAGCCTCACTAACACACGGAATCATGAAAGACAATAAAGAATTGTAGCTTGAAGCTACTGTGTTTGGGGGCGATTTACTGTCCAGCAACATAAAGTGGAAGAAAACTTCAAGGGTATGCTTTCATAATTTCTGGAAAGCTTGGGCGAAATGGCCAGTGGTCATTTCTCCCATCACTGACTTAGAGAAATAACCTTAAGATTTCATTTTAAATTAATGCTTTCACCCAAAATATTTAGAAACAAATTTTAATGATAAGTTTGCCACAAGCTTATCTAAACCAGGGCTATTATTATTTTCAGAAAATTTTTTGTTTGGCAGTTTTTCTTACAAACTTGCCCATGAGATATTTATGCACATTTTTATGTTTTCATGGTCTTCACCCTCTGAAGATAGACTCCACCTGCACCTAAGCATAATGTGCCATATATAGTAAGAAATGGACAGTTGAGAGTCTGGCAATTTGACCATGTTTGCACTCCATTCTCAGCATAAACTAATGTTCCATGCTTCTTTTTTTTAAATATTTTATTATTCATTTATGAGAGATACAGAAAGACAGAGACATAGACAGAGGGAGAAGCAGGCTTCCTGCGAGGAGCCTGATATGGGACTTGATCCCAGGACCTCAGGATCAGGTCCTGAGCCAAAGGCAGAGGTTAAACTACTAAGCCACCCAGGTGCCCCATGTTCCATGCTTCTTAAGCTGCACTATGCACATAAATCACCTGGGGAACTGGTGAAAATGCAGATTCTGATTTGTAGGTCTGGAGTAGTTTCTAAAAGTGTATACTTATAATATTTCCAATTGATAAAGATGCTACTGGTCCACGTAGGAGCATAGGCTTAGAGCTCCCTAAAATTTAAGATAAGTAGAAATTTAATTCAAAGAGAGATGAGTTTTATTCTTGAATGAAAATCAATTCACCATCATGTAAATGATAATCATGAGTCAGATTTTGTTATGTTATCAGTAATCATTATAGCATGACAAGTTTGTATGCTCACTGGGTTTGGCAAATTCCTTAAATATCAAGGCTTATCATCATAATATACTACAAAATAAATCTACCCTCTGTTTTCAGCTTTCTTTTTGCTCTTAGATATCATGTAAAATTCAGAACATATCTGTGACATTTTGACTCTCTTCCTGTCTAGCACAACTTACACTCTGGCATAATTTCTGTTTTCTGCAGAAAGGTTTTGAAAAAAAGGGGAGCATGAACTTCAAGTAATGTTTACAAATTGCCCAGGTGATTCTTACAAAGTAGAGAACTATTTGTTACATAAAATCTCTATATATACACAAGGCACTTACAGTATAGCTAAGATGGTTTATGATTACAAATTACTCTAGGGGGGCTGCTAACCTTGATGGTCTATTTAAAATATAAAATGAAAAATGCAAATTAAATATAGTATTGTGGAATTTCATCCTAAATTGTGTTGCTTTCTCTCCCTGAATATCCATCTCTCCCCTACCTTGCTATAACTAAATTTCCATTTTGTTTTTCATCTATCAAAATAGCAAATACAAAAAAAATGGCAAATATGTTTTTAAGTTACAGTTATGGAATTGCAAGAAATTGGGCATTCTCAAACATCGCTAATGGAAGTTCAAAATGGCTTGATAGTTCTGGAGGAAATACAGCAATCTGTATAAAAATTTTAAAATATTTTAAAATATTTGGGTAGCCTGGGTGTAGTTGGTTAAGTGTTTGACCCTTGGTTACATCTCAGATCATGATCTCAGGGTTGTGAGATCAAGAACTACATCAGGCTCTATGCTAAGTACAGAGTCCATTTGGGTTTCTCTCTCCCTTTCCCTGTGCCCTCCACCCCCCACCCCACCCCTGGAAGCACACACTTTATCTCAAATAAATAAACACATCTTAAAAATATATATTAAGGGGATTCCCTGGGTGGCGCAGTGGTTTGGCGCCTGCCTTTGGCCCAGGGCGCAATCCTGGAGACCCGGTATGGAGTCCCGCGTCGGGCTCCCGGCATGGAGCCTGCTTCTCCCTCTGCCTGTGTCTCTGCCTCTCTCTCTCTCTCTCTGTGACTATCATAAATAAATAAAAAAAAATTAAAAAAAGAAAAGAACTTTTAAAATATATATATTAAATATTTTTATGTTTCATTTTTAAGATTTTAAGAAAATTATCACAGACATAGGCAAATAATTATCCCAAATAATGGTTATGACCTAATTTAGAAAAGTCAAACATTTGCACTATTCTAAATATTTAACAAGAGAAAACAGTCTAGAAAAATTAAGGTGCATTTATGCACAAAGAAATACCAAGAAGTTAGTTGACAGGATACATAGAAGACTATCCAATGACCATAATACATTGACCTTGTAAGAAAATAAAGCATGTTGATAAGCATATGTATTAGGATCCTCCAGAGAAACAGCACCAGTAGGGTAGATAGAAATAGATGATACAGACTCAGATGATATAGAAATAGATGGTGTAGGGGTGCCTGGTTGGCTGAGTTGGAAGAACATGCAACTCTTAACCTCAGGGTCATGAGTTCAAGACCCATGTTGGGTATGGAGCCTATTTAAAAAAAAAAGAAATAGATGATACAGATACAGATATAGATATAGAAAAGGAGATTTGTTATAGGAACTGGTTCATGTGGTTATGGAGGTCAAGAAGTCCCACTATTTGCTGAGTACAGCTGGAGAGCCAGTAGTGGAATTCAGTCTAAGTCTGAAAGCCTGAGAATCAGGGAACCCAGTGGTGTAAGTCCCAGTCGGAGCTTGAAAGCCTGATGTCCAAGGGCAGGAGAAGATGGATGTCTCAGCTCAAGCAGAAGAGAGAGTTTGCCCTTCCTTCACCTTTTTATTCTTTTCAGGCCCTCAGGTAGATTGGATGATACCTTCACTGGTGACTGTGATCTTCTTTATACAGTCTCTGGATTCAAAAGCTAATCTCCTCTGGAACACCTGCACAAAAACACTCAGAAATAATGTTTTACCAACTATCTGGGCATGCTTGAATCCAGTGAGGTTGACACATAATATTATCCATCACAGTATATGAATTTTTTGCTTCCTGTTTATTAAAATTTGTATGTTACATCATAGAAAAATACTATCAGTATATTCAGTATACCCACACACTTACAGAGCTGGATTTTAAAGGATGTAACTAATAGGTGATTTCATTTCCTTCTTTGTCCTTTATGTATCATCTTAATCATATTGAGTTAGTAGATGTTTTTGAAAATCATATTTAAAATATTTTTTAAGGATTTTATTTATTTTAGAAAGAGACGGAAAGCATGTGCATGCAAGGTGGGGTGGTGAGCAGGAGGGCAGGGGGGAGGGAGAGGGACAAGCAGACTCCGCCTGACTGTGGAACCTGATGGATCTCCATCCCACGTCCCCAAGATCATGACGTGAGCCAAAATCAAGAGTTGGATGCTCAATCGCCTGAGACATCCAGGTGTCCCTAAAACACTTAAAGCAAATTTTAAACACTATCTTAACATTAAAACATTTCTTTCACTTGCTTTTCTATTTTTTTTCTTTTCTTCTTTAGCAAATTTGCTCTGAAAAGAAAAAGTGTTCATAATTGCATCTTAATTATCTCTAATAACTTCTTTTCAGGTATTGGCCATGTAATTATCCTAGCTCTTTCACTTTAATGTAGTTCTTTGGTTGTGTGTTTTTTTCTAATTAAAAAAAAATATTCTTGGGTTCATTTACCACTAATTAAACACAAATTTGCATATTTTCTGTGTAATGTATCAGTTCTTGGTTCTAAATCTGTCATTACTACTTTTTTTATTTTCTGTATTTGCCAAATTAGTTATTTCCTCAATATTCATTTATTCGACAAATATTTTTCCACATTCACTGTTCTAGGCTCTGGGGACACAGAAGTGAGAGAACCGAAAATCCCTGTTCTCATGGAGCTTACATTCTAATAGGTGGCAAAAGGCAAGAAAAGAAATAATCAAATACATAGTATATTGGAATGAAAAGATTTGGGGGTGGCTCAGTAAAGGTGAAGGTGAGACAAGATTATGATATAAAATAGGGTCTGTCAAGGAAGGCCTTTTCTGAGAAGGTGAATTGAACCAAGACTTGAAGGAGGTAAGGTAGCAAAGAGCTAGGGGAAAGAAGTCTTCAGATGCTCATGTTTTTTTTTACTTAAAATAATTCAATATCAAAAATTCCAAATTTGCCAAATAATCAGAATTTCATTTTTCTTATTTGAGTTTTCCATGACCAGAAAAGGATTATTTTGGAAAAAAAAAATCTTGAAACACACACACACACAACTCTGAAATTTAATTTTTTTGAAGAAGATACATTTCATCATAAAGGAATCCAGAGGCCTCAATTAATAGAAAGCACGTGTCTAAGACAGATATCATTTCCCGAAGGCAACAACAACTGTGATCTTAACAGCACTTTAAGCTCCTTGAGAGTAATAATAAGACAGAAAGACTCCTAAATTAAATATTGTTGAATTAACTCATTGAAAAAAGTTGAAAAAATAAAAGGCTCTTTATAAAGCCTCTTCTGAAATTTACGACCAAGAGATGGTAACTCATCTTTATGGCATCCCTCTTTAATAGATTATTAAGAAGAAATTGTCTTCAATTGCTAAAAGTCCAGATGGGCTTCTGTTAAAATCCCCTACTGTGCATTCATTGCCGTGGATGGTTTCCTGTCAGAAAATGGTGTAAATTAGCAGCTTGATGTTCTAAGACTGGGTTAAGTGGTTTGTTTCAGACAGGGAAAAATTTATGGCATGAAATACAAATGCTTAAGTAATCATAAAAGTATTCCATTTTCTGAAGCTGATTTCACATTAACACTTGGCCTATCACATAGCTCATCATGTCTTCTCTTGTAATCAGGAGGAAATGGGTTCTTTATCTCAGAAAAGCATGGGGAAGTTGGTAATCTTTTTTTCACAAAAAGAATCTTGTAATAGGATGGAGAAGAGGGTTAAGAAAACAATAGATGTGTAAATGTCATTGGAGGGTATACATCTGTAAACCATTCCCTTCTGAAATGTTGGAAAGATTGCAGTATAAATACTGCTTCATCACATGTTTTCCTTTTGTCTAGTTCTTCTGTTGTCTGGAGTCTCGTGAGATGAAATGCATACCCCGAAACAGCATCCCCTCTGAACCACAGTGGGAGGATATTACACTATTCTGTGGCCCTGCTCACTCTATGTTAGCCCCCAGTATTTTCTTCTGCAGGTGCCAGGTCTGGTTCAGGGATGAAGCTCAAAGTTAAAATCAAATCAATTGCATACACAGGTGGTTAGACTAGAATGTGTTTGAATCTGAAAACCAGAGTGAATGTTTTATGTTAGAATGTTTCCAGAAAGTAGTAGGAAAAATCTTCAGAGCAAAATGATGCCAGCATAAACAGTTGTGGGCTGCTTCAGACGCAATTGACCCTTTCGCTACTCACTCCTTTTACACATTTAACTTTACTGTTTTTCAGGTTTAGCACAAAGCAGAGAAAATGGAGTATT
Source organism: Canis lupus dingo (assembly GCF_003254725.2). Classification (NCBI taxonomy): domain Eukaryota; kingdom Metazoa; phylum Chordata; class Mammalia; order Carnivora; family Canidae; genus Canis; species Canis lupus. The sequence goes on from NC_064266.1 coordinate 14,561,599, forward strand.
TTGAGTGTAAAAGAGGGTCTTCATTACACTGTCTAGGAACGAAAATCAAAACTGGCAAAGATTAGTTCTATGTTCAAACTAAAAAAATGTATGTAAATAAATACACATAAGTATATATGCATCATGCACACGTGTGGACGGTGATAAAGTCAGTGCCTCTGTGGGTTGGGCAGGTGCCTCAAACCAGTGAGTTGAAGACAACTGGGAGTGGTATAGCCTGTGGCATACTCAGAAGCCCAGACGTTACCAAAATATGTCAGCTACTACAAATTGGCAGTTTTGTGGGACTGTGAACTCAGTGTTGCCAGGTCTTTTAAAGAAGAAACCCAACATCTGACTCTGTGTGTTGTGCATATGTGTAATTTTTTGTGATTTTGTTGCTTAAATGGACTCCTAGGCAGCCAAACTGAAATCACACGCCTATGAGTATAGTAAAGGCTCTTGATGGTCTTTATGTCACACCCACGCACCTCTGATTAAGAGGTGAATGTGCTAACTAATAATTGCAGCACATTTATCACACTGTTGGCTGACTTTTGTGTTTTTTAGTAAACTTCCCTCAGTTATCTTTCTAAAGAAAAGGAATATTTATTTTAATTGAACTTATATTTATATTAGCATTTATTATTAAGTGTACAGTTTTTACAAAGCAGAGTTGGTTTTTTTTTGGGGGGGGGTTGTTTGTTTGGTTTTTGTTTGTTTTTCTTGAAATCTCCATATCCTGGACCTCAGGAATTTTTCTCTTGAAGTTGCAGTAAAATTCTAAGCGACCTTAATGTGGTAATTTAGGATACAGTTTACCAACAAGTAAATTTGTAATTACTTGTGTTAATCTGGAAGATGATAGTAAATATGCTTGATATTCAAAAAGACATGGTTATATAGGCTACAAGGATTTACTGGGTGAGGATGATCTGGGTTTCCCAGAGCAAAGAGATATCTCAGTTCAGAAAAGGCCAATAAGTTTGTGTATAGAATTGAGAATTAGGCAGACCCTCCCTCAGACAGAGGTCCCACAACATAGGCTGATCAAACATCATGGCTGTATTTAGGAGGCTGAGATATGTTAATGGAGTCCAAGGAGAGTCATCTAGAGCTGTAGATTCCAACTACCTGAGTTCCATTTCTAGGTCTGCCATTATTTCATAGCTAATTCACTCTTATTTTTAAATAAGAGAAAAGTCTGCATCACACTATTTAGAAGATCTTTGCTCAGATCATTATCAAAATCCATTTTAAAAGGGTGTTACTTTGATTGAAGAATAGCTTTGGGGATGAATGACATAAGGAATTGGACTAGATTTTTCTAAGAGCATGTTAACTTGCAAAAGTCTAGGATCAGTGTACAAACTTTACTCTAACTTGACCCAGGCATTAACCAGTACCTAGATAGGATTAAAAATCCTATATGGTGAGTGTTGTGAATAAAGATCAAGGCAGGTCCTATGCTAATTTCTCTGCCTTTACACAATGTTCCTTCTTACTCCCGCAGCACCTGAACATATCTTGGCAATTCTTCCTTTTGTGGAATGTTTTCTGACATTCACTTAGAGGTCACTAAGAATATGTATGTAAATGGAAAAAATAATTGGCACATATGGAGAATGGAAAAGATAACTAGCAGAAATTCAGGACTATTTTCCATTTGGAAAGATCAACTTCTGCCATCAAATAGAGTTGGTCAGATACTTCTGGTTGGTTCCTGCTGACTTGTCTTTGTTTATATTTAAGGAAATATGGGAAGAGTTACTAAATTAGCTAGAAGACCATTGAGCATAGGCCTCAGATTTCTATTATCTATAAATATTTATCAAGCACACGCCATATGTCAGGCTCTGAGGAGAATGTGGCGGTAGTATGAGACACTGGTGTTGTACTTGGAGCTCTAAAGCTAGAGGGGAGGTAGGAATAGCATTCAGCCAGTTGAGTCACAATGAGACAGCTGTAATATGCTTTGGCATTTGTACAGTTAGAGACTTCATAAGGAAGCCAGCGGGTCTTCATGATGGAGATAGAGGCCTTTGGAGATGACTAAGGAGGAGAATGTGGTGAGACGCTGGGAAGAGTGGACATAATGAGCAGTACTTCTTAAACTGCTGAGTGGCCTAATGATGTTTCTCTGTTGGACATGACCTAGTGCCTCAGCTCCAGCCACAAGTGCTCTTTCCCCCTCCCCTGAGGTCACTCCTCCATGCTATGGGAATCATTGCAATCCTCTGCTACTATAAAGACAACCCCCTTACATGACAGTATTTGTGCAGAACCTTGCTGAAATGAATATCAAAAGAAACTTTGAAATGGAATAGGAATCACAAAAGAAGTGTCCAATGTGTTTGCACATGATGAAAGTGTGTGTGTGTGTGTCTGTGTATTAGAATAATTTTGCAATTTGGGAACCAATGTGTGCCACCATTCTTCTCACCAGAACACCTTTTATATTCTAATTGTAAGTACATAGACTTCCATTCTTGTCCGGAGGAGATTGGTACAAATAAGAAAGCCTGGGTTCAAATACAAGTTCCCTTACTTATTAGGCATTAGATCTTGGGCAAGACACTTGACCTCTCTAGGACTCATGTCAAAGAATAATTCAGAAAATTTTAGTTGTCTACATGCAAAGGTACTCATAAGGGAGAACAGTTATGGTCATATTTTTTTTTTATTTTTTTATTTATTTATTTATTTTTAAACTTTTTATTTATTTATTTATTTATGATAGGCACACAGTGAGAGAGAGAGAGAGAGGCAGAGACACAGGCAGAGGGAGAAGCAGGCTCCATGCTCCGGGAGCCCGACGTGGGATTCGATCCCGGATATCCAGGACCGCGCCCTGGGCCAAAGACAGGCGCCAAACCGCTGCGCCACCCAGGGATCCCAACAGTTATGGTCATAAATGAGGAAATGAAAATAAATGGATTCTAAGAGAAAGGAAGAGGGAAAAGGAAAAATTGCAGACAATCTAGGAACAGTAAATTTTTTTTTTGAACAGTAAATCTTGCTTTCACGTTTGTTACTATTATTATAGTCCTTATTTGGCAACCAGGAAAGAGGCCACCATGGTCATGGGTTCTATGGCTTTGAGCCGAATGTTTAGGGTCATTTATAGCCACAATTTCAGTTGTTGATGTATTTGTAATACTCCTTCCACACCAAAATACCCCTGAGGTTTAAGCTGTGAAGAATTACATGATGGACAATTTTGGGTGTCTATCCTTCTGTTAGTACTTCTGTCTTAGTTAGCAAACACCTATACCATGTACTGCATCATGATTCCTTGCTCAATTTCCTCACCTATCCAATGAAATTACTAATACCATGTCAGTGGGTTTTTATGATGGCTAAATGAGATATTGCATACAAAGTCCTGAAAATGATACTTGGCTCAAATAGTAAATGCTATTTTACTATGATCCCTGTCATTATCGTCATTATCTTCATTATTACTACTGAATGATCCTGATTTATACTGCATTGAAGAATTATTTCAATTTCAATTGTCAAATCTCTTTAATAACAGCACTCTTTGCCCAGGAAGCACATCTCAAATAATCAAAATATTCTGGTATTTAAGAGGAATTCTTCGTGGACCTAGATCTAATTTCCATTCTCTTTCCACTCTGTGATGGCATAAGGCATTTTCAGAAACATGCCAGAGTCAAGTCTCTAAAGGGAGAGCAAACTGTGTGCACACATCATCCAAAGGACCTACAGCAAAATCTTCAAACCAGTCATTCCAGATTGAAATTCCATATCATGAGCAAGGAGCTCAAACTTTTTCCCATCTTTCACCTTAAAGTGAAATGGACCTCACCTGTCACCATTCTGGCTAACTTCTCCAGTAGAACCCAGGGTCTACTTTTGGCCAAAAGCCTTGACTACATCATAGGAGAAAATAATTGGTCCTAGAGTGTTGTTTGTCTTCCTTTGTTGTCCCTTACTTCATGAGAATCAGTGGAAAAGAAATGACAAAAGCAACATGTATTTATAATACATTTGTCTTTCAAAACCATTGCTTGTACTTAGTTTTATTTTTTTATTTCTGGCTCTGTCTGAACTTCTCTTGGAAAAGTTATTGCTCCTGTCCTGGAAGAGTCCATGAAATTCTATTCAATTTTCCAAACTTACTTTATTTCTTTTCTCTCCTTTTCCCCTTCCCTTCCCTTCCCTTCCCTTCCCTTCCCTTCCCTTCCCTTCCCTTCCCTTCCCTTCCTTTCTCTCTCTCTGTCTCTCTTTTCTTTCTTCTTGATTCTGGAGGTAAAATTTAAAAAGGATTCTTGTAGGACACCACTATTTATAATGAACAGTTATGACAGATGCCTTCCCTCCCTTGGGCACATTCAAGGTTTCACTTACTTTGCCAATTACCCTGGGACCTTGCTTCTGATTTCTTCTGGAGAAAAGCCATACAATGGAGTTGTTGTTTGATCTTAAATTCTGCCTCGCTGATAGTTCTCTGACAAAGCAGGAGGGAAAGTCCTCACTGAAATCTGGTTCTCCTCTCTTAGTATTGTGTCAGAGGATAGATAGCAGTGGTTCATTTCAGTACCAGAGGTACATAGAAGAAGGTCAGAGATGCAAGTAAGACTGTGTGACTAACGTGCATCGAACATCGACTATCTGTAGGGCAAAACACAGGAGTCATATGTTCATTGATTTGTTTATTCTCATACCAGTCCTACTTTACAGATTAGAAATTTAATGCCTAGAGAGTTTAAATATCTTTCCAAGAAGCAGATATACAAGTGTTTCTGTGTGCTCAGATGTATCCCCTCTTACATACTGCTTTTTGATTTTTAAGGTACTAATCCAGTCATCACTTGAGGAAACATTTAAATAATTTGCTTGAAGAGTAGTACAATCTGAATATATTTTCATTAGCTATCAATTTTGTGTATTTTATCATCTCAAGTACCTTATTAGAAGCTTCTGAGACACTGAATTAAGCTGAGATGAATTGAGTTCTTAGGTACTCTTTGGAGGACTTGGTGATGCTGATTATTCCTTCTCTTTGTTTTCACCTAGGATGCAGTAAATGCTTACTCACTATCTCATTTCCACAATTATCTCATCAGTGAAGTATTCCATTATATATGGATTATATATATATATATATATATATATATATATATATCCATCCATTTATCTGTTAATGGACATCTGGGCTCTTTCCATAGTTTGGCTATTTTGGACACTGCTATTATATACATTGGGAGCAAGTGCCCACTAGATCACTGCATTTGTATCTTTGGGGTAAATACTCAGTATTTCAATTGCTGGGTTGTAGGGTAGCTCTATTTTCAACTTTTTGAGGAATCTCCATATATCCAGAGTGGCTGTGCCAGCTTGCATTCTCACCAACAGTGTAAAAGGATTCCCCTTTCTCTGCATCCTCACCAACATCTGAAGTTTCCTATTAATTTTAGCCATTTTGACTAGTGTGAGATGGTATCTCATTGTGGTTTGATTTGTATTTCCCTGATACTGAGTGATGTTGAGTACTTTTTCGTGTTTCTATTGGCCATTTGCATGTCTTCTATGGAGAAATGCCTGTTCATGTCTTCTGCCCATTTCTTGATTAGATTATTTGTTCTTTGGGTGTTGAGTTTGATAAATTCTTTATAGATTTTGAATACTAGCCCTTTATCTGATAAAACATTTGAAAATACTTTCTCCCATTCTGTCTGTTGTCTTTTGGTTTTGTTAACTGTTTCTTTTGCTATGCAAAAGCTTTTTATCTTGATGAAGTTCCAATAGTTTATATTTGCCTTTGTTTCCTTTTAGAGATGTGTCTAATAAGAAGTTGCTGCGGCTGAGGTCACAGAGATCACTGCCTGTGTTCTCCTGTAGGATTTTGATGGATTCCTGTCTCACATTTAGATCTTTCACCAATACTTTCAGGAATTTTTGAGCTCATTCTGGATTGTTAAATTACCATGACATCAACTCCTTTTTGACCTATGACTGTCTTAAAAAAAAAAAATCACACAATGGAGAGGATATCTGACTATTATCAGGAAAACCTGCATTACCTTTGTTTTGTTGTTTTGAATCTTTTGAAACTTGGGCAGATTACAGAAACCCGGTTTGTACACGTCGATTGGACATAGTGTCACCAACTCTGCTGACCTTACAAGGTGATTGTGAACATTAAATATTCTAAACCATGTGCTTTGGGGAAAAGTGCAAAGAGCTTTCCAGTACAGTGATTTTATTTCATTGCAGAGTCCTTTTTCAGGCCTTTGACAGTTTTCCTTTTATAAGGCCATGTGTTTGGAGTGGAACCAAGAGAGACAGCAAGATTCATTTCTACTCAAGAGTGTATTTACTCCATTCAAAGTTACCCAAAGAAGCCCCAGTTCATACTCAAATTGGAATTAAGGAGTAAGATTTATGAGGAAGTTTATTGCTTGATTATTCTGTGAAAATTAACAGGACTGTAGTTGGAGCAGCAGTTGTAAGTGGGAACAAATCTTTGTTATCACAATAGTCAATACTGTTTTGATTTAAGAACATGGCAGATATAAATCTGGGCATTACTAGTTCAGGAGTGAGTTGACATTATTTGTAGATGTACCTTACATTGCTCTTTGTGTATTCTGAATGCAAGCTCTAGACCTTCATTTATCCAGATGAGTTTAACAAATGACTGATGTCTGACCTGAGTTTTTGCCCTTTGATGAATGAAGGCAGATACATTAATGTGTGTTGTTGCATAAACCACTGAGAGAAATGACCCTATAAATCCCAAGCAATAAAATGTATTACAAAAGAAATAGATCATGGAGTAAAGACAAGTTAAAAATGCATTTTTTTCATGATTTGTAAAACATCATATTGCCCTGACTAATGTTTTAGAGTTTTAAATGTAGCTGGCATCATGCTAAAAAATACATCAAATGGCCTCTTGTCTTTATGTAATATCCAAATCTAAAGAGGCTAGAACCCAGTGATATAAAAGGGCACTTGTATGTGTTGCATTACTGTACTTGTGTCTCAAGAAATATAAACCTTTTTAAAAAATATCCTGAGCCAACGAGGGTGACTACATTAATTTTGAAGCTCTATACGTAGAATAAGGCAGTTTATTCTCCAAATGAACCACTGCCTGCTCCAGATCAGTCTCCCAAACTCTCAAGGTCCAGATGCAGGGATAACTTCTTTATGAGGCTATTTTCCAACAACTGAAAGTTAAGCATGCAAAAAACAGGACCGTCACTTCTACTCTGTCTCCATTGCCAGACATAAACAATGATGTAAATCCAGTAATGTGTCAGGTGTTGTGTTCTGGTGGATATTACGGTACCTGCCAGGTGTAACAGAAATGCGTGTTGGGGTCAGATGTACAAGATTTGAATTTCCCTGACACTAGAGTGACTATGCCACCCCCTTCAGAATGCTCTTCCTCCTATTCCTTAGTCAAAATTGGCATCTATCATCGGTATTGCGAAGAAGCTGACAACCTAGAGAGAAGAGACAACATACATGCACAAGTGATGATAGCACAGAATTTTCACGATGCTATAAGAGATACAAAAAGAACTGGGAAATCTGAGAAGACAGAACGTCTTTCCTTTGTGGGTAAAGAAGTAGATTAAAAAGTGCTTTATTAAGATGACAATGTTTTAGCTGGAATGAAAAAGATTTGAAAGATGAGAAAATTTCTTACAGGTGAATGTGGTGAGAGGACATTCCAAGTTGAGCAATATATTCAGCAAAATTTGGAAGGAAAGGATAGGTGTTGTTTTGCCAACCTGAAGTTCTATAACATGTCTGTGATGTGGGACATTGTTACTCAAAGTGTGGTCCACGGACCAGCGGCATCAGAGCAACTCCAGTCCCACTGAATCAGAACCTACATTTTAACAAGGTGAGTCATATATAAACTGAAGTTTGAGGAGTGTTGGTTCAGGGTGCATGAAGAGTATCCACAAAAATCATATCAAACAAAAAATAAAATGCTAATTTAAAAAGGTCCTTAGGAATTGTCTAGTTTGACATTTGGTTGAGAAAACTAGTTTACAAGTGGTTGATCCTGATGGACTTGAGTTTTTTCCCCTCACACCACTCTAGCTCCTTTTTCACTGCACCATATTCACAGCCTTAATACCAGACTCTAAGTTTTAACATGCTGTAGTAGGACATGAAGAATAGTTGAGGATTTCTGATTAGATAAGTAAGAGAAGAGTAATTGGATTTTAGGGAGATAAATCTAGTGGTATATTTTGGAATAGACCAAAGGGGAAAGAACCAAAGCTAAGAAGATATTTAAATAGTCTTACAGAGGATCTAAAGGAGAGTGAGAGGTAGAAAAATGAGAAACACGTGGAAGGTGATATATTCTCCACTTACGTCATTTATCTAAAGCTTTTGGATATATTTGCCTCTTTCTCCCTTGATTCTCTCCTTGTTCCAGTACATCATATAAAAAAAAAAAAAAAAAAAAAAAACACTGCAAAACCCCACCAAAAGTGGGTTCCACCAACCCACTTTTCCCTAATGAATATTTAATAGTTTCCTATTAAATAGGCCAACAGTCAACTTACCTACAATACTTGATATTCAACCCACCAACCACAGTTTGCATGACATTATTTCTGCCAGGAATATCTATGCTTTTGTTTACTAATTAGCTAGGTCAAACCATTCATTAATTCAATCACTTACCCAATGATCTGTCTATATCACACATATTTAATTAATCCCATTGTGTTCTAGGCTCTTTGCTATGATGGACCATATAATAGACTCATTTTCATAGAATTTAGCAGTTTAGCAGTTATGGGGATTCTGTCCAGTATTGAGCATACTGCTAGCTAAGTGTACAAGATAAATGAGATGTGGTACCTCACCTTAGACTGGCTCATATTCTTGTGAGTTGTGCTCAAGATGGAAATAGTGGGCCCAATCATTTATTGAGACTGCATAATATGGTCTGTTATTCATGGATTTTGTTAATCTGCAACTGCTCACACATACAAGCATATTATGTGGAAGAGATTGTCGTTCTCTGTATTCATAGCAATAAGTTCTGTTCAAAGAGGGAAAATATTAAGATTCTTTTAAAACCAATGTCAAGATCCATCAATTTTGATCTATCAGGTGATAAAAATGCAAGACAACTCCTGTAATTATGCTAAAAAAGCCAAAAATCATATATTCTACTGGGAAGTGCTGGTAACACTATCAGACTTTTAACATATTATTTTTTGCATAAGAAAATTCACAGAAGTAGATCCCACTTCAGAAGGACTTTCACTCGTATTGTGTATCTGAAGCAAGAGTCCTTATGCTGTAGGTATTGAAGAACTAGAATTAGTCATGTGCATTGCAGGCCCTTGTAAAATATGAATGAATTTCCTCATATTGGTCAAAATACTAATGATGCTTTCTCATTTCTCTCAGATTGTCCTGTGTGCTCATGTTTTATTTAACCTTCACAGGAATTGAGGAAATTTTTGCTAATCAGTGGTAACACGTAGTAATCTGGTAATACAGATTGATGATGATTTTCCAAGGAACAAAACTCAGTTCTCCAACTCTCCAGTCTATTTAGTTAAATAGTAGGAAATCCTCTGAAGATTTACAATTGGGTGTAAGAACTTATCTCTTTATAGAAGCTGATGTTGTTGAGCAAATTTTTTTTTATTTAGTTCTGAAAGAATCTTCTTGAAACCTGTGAGATTGGAGTGACCTGGTACAATTTGAAAATACAGCTAGGAGGTATTCCTCTTCCCTTGGATTTAGTATCAGTCCATGTTGTTGGGAGAATGAATGCTATTTTTGGATGTTTTAACTTGAGCACAGCTGGTTATCTAGGCTAAGTGTCCCTTTTAAGTTCAAGAAGTTCCATATTATGCTTTGACCTTCTGGGATAGAGAATAATGAAGAACCAGCATACACCAGACTACACCCAGTTCTGCAAATTACTTGAACAGCAGAGAAGAATAATGACTCCAGGGCATGACCTTGAGGACTGGATGTATGTGATAAGAAATGTCCTGAGTGAGGAATCCTGGACATGCTCAGAGGAATAGAAAGATTTTACTTAGCATTATTGAGATGATGTGTGGAAGGGGAGAGTGATATGTATTTTTAGAGCTATTCTCTCATTTTCTTGCATTATTAATACCTTACATTTACTGAAAGACACTTTCAGTCCATGACTTCATTCAGTTTCCAAAGAGACTTGATTTCCTCTTTAAATTCTTTCCCTAAGTGAATGCTGAATTCTTCCCCAAATTAATCTATTTTTTATCCTTTTAAATTTCCAAGTTTTGAATAGCACAGATGAATAATTTATATGTCAAGAATGTTTTTACATCATAGTACTCAGAAAACATAGTCTCAAAATACCTAAGTAAATATCAAGGAAAAAGACACAATAATGAGAGATATTTTCATCTTCTGTTTTCTATCTTCTTATCTTTTCAAATGAGAAAAATAGGACAGAGTACTTTAAGGATGTTCCTTCTTCCATAATTTTCCTTCTCTTTAGAGAAGTCAAGTATTTCCTGCAGTTAGTTTTATTAAATAAAAAGGACAATACCACAAAAGCAAATACAAAGGAAAAACTCAGAAAGCTATGTCTTTCCTTCCTTTCTTTTAGACAGGAGCAGCTAAAGTAAGACATAGAGCCCATGGTTGTAGAGGTCAGGACAGAATTTAAAGAGGTTGAGCAAGGTTTTTTTTGAAAGGCAACAGTCATGAGCTACAAACAGAATTCTTTAAGAAAGCAGGGCAGGCTCAAAGAGGTAGTTTATTAAATGTATTGGAATCTGTTGGGGGAAAAATGATCAGATACCTCACCTGGAGATGACTCCTCGTCATCTGTCCACAAGTTCACTGGCTTCCAAAAGGCTGACTTTGGACCTGTGTCTATGAGAAAGTTTCTACTGGACTATGGGGAAATCAGAAAGACAAACAGAAAGATTAAGTGGCCTTTCAAAATAACACATTTATTCAGATTTGAGAACCTTCCTTTATTCTGACAATATATATATTTTTAAGATTTTATTTATTTATTTATTTGAGACAGAAAGAGAGAGAAGCAGAGACAGAGGCAGAGGGAGAGAGAGACTCTCATGCAGACTCCCCACTAAGTGGGGAGCCTGACATGGGGCTTGATCTCACAACCCTGGGATCATGATATCAGCTGAAGTTAGACACTTAACAGATTGAGCCACCTAGGTACCTCTATTCTGACAATATTTTATGGGTTAAGTTGCCATTTCTTTTTTAGAAATGCTGGCAGAATTTGGCAAAATTGACATCTCACCTCATTTTTATTTTCAGTCTCCTTTCCTATCTCCCATCTCCTTATTTCTGGCCCTTAGATATCTTTCTTATTTTACCTTCTGATTCTCTAATACTACCTTCTTCTTCTCTATCAATACTACTCCCATCTTTATTGCTCTAGGAACAATTTGAACATTAATGGTCTCAATCATTGGTTGGCTAGATCAATGATTTCAGACTAATTCTTCAGATGTGAGAGTTCATTATTTAAAATCTTTTTCCAAATATTTATTTTGGAAAAATTATACACCTACAGAAAAGCTGCAAAAATAGTAAAACACATCCCTATACCTTGAAACAAGATTCGCCAACTTTTAAACTTTTCCCTTTGATTTAACTCCCTAAGAGTTCATATTTCATGTTAAACATATTCAGTGGAACCTGAACATACATAAGCTTTGATTATATTTTTATTCATTCAAGTTAATGATAACACTTTCTGCAATAGATTTGGGAAATAAAGCAAAACACTCCATCATCCCCCCAACCCCATCTCTCAGGAGTTCCAGGTGCTCAGGGAGAAAGGTCTGGAAAATCTCATTGAAGTATTTTATACTGAAATATGGATGGATTCTAACCATCTGAAGTAGCATTTGTACTTAATAAGTTGAAGTTGTTAATCTACTTAAATTTGTAACAGAGGATACATATGTTAGATGATACATTTGAGGAGGAAATTTCTGGTGATGCTTGCCTCCTACAGCCCGAAATTATGTCCTCTGGGCCTTTCCTGCCATGGGATATGCATTTTAACTGAACGCTAATGTTCCCTGTATTACTTACTAACTTATCCTTGAAAGTGACTCTGTGGTCTACATGGGACAAATAAAAAAAAAAAATGGGGCATATTCTTTGAAAATCAGAGCTGATCCAGGAAATCCATTTTGTGTTTGGTTCTTATATCTAAATGTTTAAGTGATATAGTCATCTCTTTGGGATAAATTATGGGTTGGAGAAATGGGCAAATATTTGCAACCACAAATCACTAATCTAGGTATGGGAAGGGCCCATGTATTTCATAAAGCAAGGCATGCCTGTGTTCCCATTCCCCACAAGCATTTTGGTTAAATGTGAATCAGAGTTTGGGCTTCCCCTTAGACTTGTGCCTCCCAACACAGCTGCAGGCTTCTACAGAGGTTGTGCTGAAGAGTGATCCTATCTGATGAACCACAGGATGTCAACAAGACACACCCATTGTCCCACATTTGGCAGTCTCTAAAAAAAGAACGTAGCAACGAGCTTGCTGCAAGCCAACCCAACCCTGACCATAGTAATAGACTCTTCCAAATGGGTGCGGCCAAGTGGATCACATTGAAAAAGAACAGGCCCTAGGATAAATCCGAATTAAAGAAAAGCAAAACAAGGCTTAACTGTCACAAAGAATGGAAAGGAGCTGTGGACCCTTTCATCTTCACTAAGGTTTGAGAGGGTGTTGACTGCACAATATTGTTCCAGCCTTAAGCTTTTTCCTTGAATTGAGAATCTTAAGAATGAGAGGAGGTGGTTTAAACTCATGTTGGCAATACCACACCTCAAAATCCAGGATAGAAAAAGACTCTTAAATTGTAGCTTGATGAGAAAAGCCCTTTTAATTTGGACTCAGGATAAAGAAAAGGCCATTTCCCATAATTGCTATTCATTTTAATACACAAAGAAAATAGGAGTGTAGTCTTCTCTTCTGAAAGTGTACTGTTTACACACACACACACACACACACACACAACCCAATCAGGAATTAATACTAAGAAGTAGGCATAAGACTGCATGACAATTATAGATACATGTGAATATATACATGTAAACATAATGTTATTCCATATCACATATGCAGGGTAAATAAGAAATATACACAGTATTTGGAAAACAGTTATTACTCAAAGCAATTGTGTAATTTCAATGAAGGCTATCAGCAAAAAGATAGGTGTGTACCCATGGTTTGGGAGCGTTTTCTGAAATATCAAAAAAATTTGGACTTGTTTTGTTTTGTTTTTTTATTTTGTGGTTTGAGTTCTAGAGCTAATTTATTGTGTTTTGGAAGTTAAAAATTAATCTAGGTGAGTATATCTGATAAATCCAAGGTATCTCTTCCATCTGTCTTACCATGCTCCTCCTCCTCATACCCACTCTAAACTAAAAGGCAATCTTTGAGTCTTTTCCTCCATCATCTTTCCCATTCAGGCAGTGAGTAGGTTTTATGCTTTTTCTCTTCCAAATGTTCCGGGTAGCCATTCTTTTTTCTATTTAGATCACCACCAACCAGTTCAGAAAAAATAACCCCCACCCTTGACCACAATATTCCACTGGGTACTCCTTCCGCAGTTTCTCAAACTTCAAATCTTTTACTTAGTTCTCAGATCATAGTAATGGTATTTAATCACCCTGACTTTGCACATGTTAATCTTCTAATAAAAAATCTGTCACTTCATATTTTGTGCAGCACCCAGTTCAATATTCTTGGCCTCGTTTCCAAGGCCCCTTATTGTTTGCTTCCACCACAATAATGCAAATTTTGTTTCTACTACTCTCTAACACACACCACACACACTATTGTTGTAGTCTATGTTTGTTCAACAAACTCTGGACTAAAATGATAATTTTTGCCTAACATCCTATACTCTACTTTTCTGGCAACACAGTGTCATCTCCTATTGCTTTTCTGAATCCTTGCCAAGTTTTAACCTACATAAAACCAGTGTTCTATGAAGGCTGCTATGACTACAGTAATGCTCATTTATTGTGTTTCTGGGCTAAACTTTTCACCAACGATAAACTCAAACACATTATTCACACCCACATATTTTTTTCAGATGAGTATGTCGACCAATTAGATAAGGAAGATTCTTTGAAGAAAGTGACCATGCTATAAAAATTAATTTCCTCATTTATGTGTCCTAAAACAACTAGCGTAATGCCATATCCAGTATATGGAGTTTGATTAATGGTTATTTTGGAATAAATTAAGATTGACTATAAATTGAATATTCATAAAAAAGAATGTCATAGAACCAGTTTCAAATGTAGTTTAATTCCAGAAAAACCAAGTTTTGACCTTCATATGCAGTAATACTAAAAGAAATCCTGTCATTTTCCACTGTATTTTAGAGTTTGCTAAGAGCCTTCCCATGCAGTTGTATGCTTTTCCACATGGAAACACAATCGGATAAGTTTTATCATTATTTCACAGAAAAAAAAAATGTGATTTGATCAGTATCATGCCCTAATCCAACCCTTACCCAGGGATCACCTTAATATTAATCCTGAACTAACCTAAACTCTACTTTAATCCTCATCCAATAGTAGGTCCAGCCTCAGACTGAACCCAAACCCTAGGTTTAATCCTAAACCTAACTCTAACCTCCCCTAGCCTCACCTTAAACTAACACTAGCCCTAATCCTAACCCTAGTTTCCCAAATCTAACAATAATCCTAATTTAGGTTCTCAACATACCCTCAGCCCCTAATCATAGACCTAATCCTAATCCTAGCCCTAACCCCAGTCCTAAACCTAACTGGTAGGTTCACATGGGGAGCATGTAATTAAAACCAAGAAAGTCTACAAAGAGAAGCATGGACAAAAGAGGGATCTGGAATGTATCTGAATGTATATATGCAGTACCAGAAACATTTGAAACATAGCCATTATTTTTTTCGCAGTAAATTCTAACTTTCAAAAAGAGGGAAACTCAAGCAAAGGAAGCTTTTCTCATGAATATATATATATGTTTATAACTTTTCTCAGAATGCTTTTTGATTTCATGACAGACAAATGAGAATCGATTTTTCCCACATGCAGAGGTCTGAGGATTAGCCTTAACTAAAATAGGTGAGATGAATTTAGACTCGGCAATTCCTACTTACTGTTGTAATAAGTGGTGAAAAACAATTCACACACTTGAGATTGACATGGTAGTGAGTTTAGTAGTGCCTCCCCAAAATATAAGTCCTTGTCAAAATCTGGAACTTGTGAATGTCACTTTATTTTGTAAAGAAGTCTTTGCAAATATAATTAATGTAGAGATCTCGAGATGAGATCACCCTAAATCCAGTGACAGTGTCCTCATGAGACACACAGAGGAAAGGAAGGATAGAAGAGGAGGAGGCAGTGTGACCACAGAAGCAGAGATGGGAGTGAACTGGAAGCCCTGCCAGCAGCCACCAGACACTGGAAGACACATGGAACAGAATCCCCCCTAGAGCTTCAGAGGGAGTGCAGCTCTGCCAACACCTTGTGAATTTTTAGTCTCCAGAATTGTAAGTGAACAAATTCCTGTTGACTTTTAAGCCACCAAGTTGTGATCATTTGTTATAGCAGTCCTAGGATACTAACAAAGTTGACCACATCATGCCATGGTATGAAGAGGTAGGGACTGTAAATTTGCTGGGCAAAAGTCCCGTAACAAACCATTAGGCAAAGAAAGCTTAATCAGAGAAGAGGCTGCTAGTAGTGAGGCTTATGCTCTAAGGAAACTGGATTGGGGTATGAAATTTTTACATGAAGGACAGTCTATAAATTTTCCATCTTTACCACCTACTACAAACTACATGAGACACTAATTAGGCAAAAATAAAACAAGAAGGTTGCTCTTCTTGAGGATTTCACAGACACCAGAGGGGAGATAGATGTATAATTAGGTAAAATATAAAGGAATAGTTTGGGCAAATGAGATAGGAACCCAGGCGACTTCATCTACTTAGAAAGGTGGAGAGTGAAGGGGAGGGGAGGGTATTACAGAGAAAGTCAAAGTGGAAGTGGAATGTTAGTCAATTTTCAAAGAATGGCACTGGAAAATATGTAGAACTCAGCTCCAAATTTGCTTCCATATAATATGCTTAAATTTATTAAGTTGACTTTATTAGCTTCTTCATTTCATATGTGTTTGTATTGTCCCTTTTTTGTCCCTCTTTTAATGTCAATATTTTTCATTATCAATTCTGCCATTTACAGAGATTTAAAACTATATGGATGATGCTTTTTTTTCTCATCAGTTATTTTTCATATGGATCTTATGGGGTAGGTAGAGTAAGCTGCAGCAGTGATTCCATTTTAGAGATGCCAAACAGAGCTCAGACTATAGCTATGAAGTCCCAAGTAGTTTGGGGAACTTTAATGTCCGATTAGGAAATGCTACTGGCACAATGATTTTCCTATACGATGGCTCCAATCATTTCATGTACGTGCTCAACAAATCTCAACTTCTACCACGTAACCTGGGACTGGTATTCAAGGACCTCTACCAACTGATTCCTTTCTAGTTTCATCATGGATCCCAACATGTCTCTACTTGGACCTTCCATTAAATGTGTTTTTCATAATTTTGTTGTCGTAATACTTTTTACATGAATTCCTTAAATTGTCATGAAATCGTGCATCATCTTTAAGGAAAGAATTTGTGAGTCTTAATTGAAAACTTTCCTCCCTCGTCTCTTCCTTCAATATATATTTATTTAGCTTATCAAGTGCTGGATATGGGGCTAGGTCCTAGAGATATTAAAAACTCACAAACTCCTAGCAATGAACTACTTGTCTCTAAATCTAATGGACATTTTTCTTGTTCTCAAAATCAACACTTGCTTCTCTCACTATAAGTCTAGCAAATAATCTACTTGATGTCAGGGGCCACCTTTCTTTTGCTCTTCTGCTTGTTTTCATTCTTCTATGTCTGGCACATGGTAGGTATTCAGTAAACTTGAATGAAGGAATTGATAAATACTGAGGTTAATATTTGTATTTATCGAAGAGAAAATATGGCTGTTTATTTTGAGAAAAGAATAATCCGTCAGAATCTTCAGATTTGCATGAAGGACAGAAAACTCATGGGCAAAAGATAGACTCAATGTAGAGTAGTGGATGGCTTTCTCTTCCTCTTCCTAAGTAACTGACTTGGAGAGGACCATTTGTGGCAAGTATCATTCGACTCACTCAGAGGAAACTGGAACTGTTGAACTTTAGAAATGAGGAGGAACGGATCTTAACATTTCCTGGAAACAGGGCTAGAGATCAGAAGGCGATTGCTCATGTTAAACCACCGAGGAAACATTTACCTTTACCTTGTAATTAATTTTAAAATATTTATTTATTTATTTGAGAGAGAGAAAGAGGGAGAGAGTGGGAGGGAAAGGGACAAGGAGAGACAGAATCCCAAGCAGATGCCTTGCTGAGATCATGACCTGAGTGGAAGCCAAGAGTTGGATGCTCAACCAACTGAGCCAGCCAGGCACCCCTGCACTTAGTTTTTTCAATTGATATTTTATATGTCCACATTAGAACAGTAAGTGGCAGGTTTAGGTTACCTGTATCATTGATGTTCAGGATTATTTTAACTATACCCTTTTTGTTAATTAGAAGCTTTCATGGATGCATATACAAACCCAGTGAAAGCAGAGATGCTCTGTGTGAAGGGTGGGCTGAGTAATTCAGTGGTCTTAGGTAATAGGGCTTTTGGTGACGTTCTATTGGTGCCGAAGAAAGCCCAGCCTTCATAGCATTCAGTATAAAGACCCTATAGTAGTTTATAAGAGAGGATATGAAAATGTTGATTAAAGGGTACAAAGTTTCAATTATGCAAGATGAATAAGTTCTGGAGATCTACTATAGAGTAATGTGACCATATTGTATTATATTGCAATACTGTATTGTATGTTTGAAATTTGCTAAGAAGTTCCCACCAAAACACACAAAAGAAAAAGACAACAGAGGTGGTAACTATGTAAGATGATGGACATGTTAAATAGCTTGATTGTGGTTATTTCACAATGTACGTGTATTTGAAAACATCAAGTTGTACACCATAAATATATGAAGTTTTTATTTGTCAGTTATATCCCAATAAAGCTGAGGGGAAAAAGAAAAAAGAGAGAGAGATGTGAGCAAATATCAAAGCTTTCAATCAGTGGGCACTTTAACTATATATGGCAGAACAAAACATCTCTTGTGTTGCTCTATTCTCTGAAACCATCTGCAAATAAATAAAAGAAGCAGAAAACTGAAGATCCTGAATGCTCCAAACTCTGGGAAAGAAAGCATTCAGACTACAGAACAAAGAAATGCACAAATCATTGAGAAATTTAAAAATACAAAGGAACCATTAAAAACAGAAATTAAAGCATAAAATAATAATGGTAAATAATAATGGTGGAACCAAGAAAATACATTCATCTTAGCAATAAATACATATAAAATAAACACTTGTTAACAAAAGAAAAAATATTCTCAAATTAGATTTATAAAGTCAGAACCTTACTAAACTCTTTAAATGGAATGGATTTGAAATGACTCAGGTAGGTCAAAAGTAAATACTGGGGAAAGACACAGGAGAAAGTAGCAAAGAGCAAGGATTATAATATTTAACTATTAAATTCAAGTGACAAAGATGGTGCTTCAAAAATGAAAGTAGCAACGACCACAATGAAGGTGTGTTACATGTTTTTCAACCAAATAACAGCCTCAAAAGCTGAAGGCAAAACAAGCCCAAGTGTAAAGAGGAAATAAAATATTGGCAGGAGACTTTTATCTACTTCATTCAGAGCAAAACATACTAATTGTGCAAAATAGTAAAGATATTTAAGAAGATATAAGCATATAAATAACACACTTAATAAAATGTATCAGGATACATAATCAGGAAAGCAAACAGCTCTTCTTTCATGTACCCATGAATTAGTTACAAAATTGCACTTTATATTAGTTCACAACAAAATCTCCATGGCATTGATTCATAACAAAAGAGAAATCAACCACCACCAAAATGTTAAAAAAAAAACTTTCTAATTCACTGTTAGGTCAAATATAATATCAGAAATCAAATTACAGCATACCTAGAAAAATAGGGATGGTAAAAATCTATGCATCAAAACTAAGAGCAATTTAAAGCAATTATCAGAGGTAAAATCCTAAGAAATCAGAGAGGATGGAATAATCCAACTACACAACTCAATATCTGACCCAAGAAATGTTTCGAAAGGAGAACCAAATGAAAACAAATAATACAAATTTGCAAACGTGAATAAATCTGAGAGCTGATTCTTTGAAAAAGCTAACAAAACAATGCATTAATTTAAAGTATCAAGAAAATAGAAGTATATGAAATTATAAAAAAGAATTGAGAAATAACCATTGATATGGAGAAAATAACAAGTATTTTAGAGAATGCTTTTTCTCAATTTTATGCAAATACTTTTGAGTATTTGGATGAAATGCATAATTTTCTAATGAAAAGAAAGTAACTTCAGAAGAGATAGGCCAACCTCTGTAGAATAAATTTATGCAGCTGACAAAAAGGGACTAGGCACCTTCCCCTGTCTCTTCCTCACATAGATGACACAATTTTACTTATTGTTAAAAGATAAACTGAGACTTACTATGATGTTTATCTGATCAAATAGGCAGCATCGAACAGGAAGTGGTTAGAAGAGTCACACTGAACAGGAGCTAGGGAGGAAGACTCTGACAGTAAAAGTGGAAGTAAAGCAAGGAAATTATTACCGTTATAATTTTAAAGATTTATTTTATATATTTGAGAGAGAGAGAGAGAGCACTGGGGGGGAGGCAGAGTGAGAGGATCTCAAACAGATTCTGTGCTGAGCCACAGAGCCTGACTGGGGGCTTGATCTCACAACCCTGAGAACATGACCTGAGCCAAAATAAAGTAAGTTGGAATCTTAACTAAGCAATGGAAGCTCCCCTCAAGGAAATATTTGCTTGGCTATAACATAAGCAATTGCTTTAGTTGGGAAAACCTAGTTGGGTGTTTGTGACTGGTAGTCCTGAGATTTTGATTTCTTAACCTTCAGGCATTTATAGGCTTGGGAATGGTTTACTTATGTATGATACTAAGTCATTAAAGCCACTTCAGTCTAATAGCCTCCTTGTTTAATTAATTTAGGATTATAAACATACAAATTCTTTCAAACTATTGAGAAACAGAACTTTAAGATTGATTACACTGTTTTAGACCTCAAAGAAAGAGAAAGAGAGCTTCCAAATTGCTATTATGACATAAAAATAACATAGAAAAAGCTAACATCACAATAAAGAAATTATGGAAACTATGATCAATTACAAATATGAATGCTGGAGCACCTGGGTGGCTCATTGGTTGAGTGTCTGCTTTTGTTTAGCTCAGGTCGTGATCTCGGGGGCCCTGGGATCTAGCACCACATTGGGATCCCCGCAGTGATCCTGCTTCTCCTTCTGCCTACATCTCTACCTCTTTCTCTGTGTCTTTCATGAATGAATGAATGAATAGAATCTTTAAAAAAAATGTGAATGCTCACATACTGGTATGCTATTAAGTAAAATCTAGCAGCACTTAAAAATGTATTAAAACTCTAAGTGGAATTGCTCAATCAGTAAAGGCAAAGATGTCCACTGACAATATCATTATTCAGAATTTTTCTGCAAATAAGGGCAACTGTGTGGCTCAGTAAGTTAAGCATCTGCCTTCAGCCCAGGTCATGATCTCTAGGTCCTGGAATGGAGCCCTGCATCGTCGTTAGGCTTCCTGCTCAGTGGGAACCCTGTTTCTTCCTCTCCCTCTGCCCCTTCCCCTACTCGTACTTTCTCTCTCTCTCTCTCATGAATAAATAAAATCCTTTAAAAAGGAATTTTTCTGTAAGTATAATAATAAATGTGATATGAGGTATTGAAATATACATTATATATGTTCTCATATTATTTATATAACTATATGCATGAAAATTTTGGGAAGGAATGGTTATCTTTGAAGTGGAGGCTAAAGACCTGGGGTGGAGAAAATCTTGGCTATCATATCTCATCAAATTAGTCACTTTTTATTATAAGACATATCATTATTCAGTGTAATACTAAAAATAAATAACCTTGCCAATTAAATTAAACATTATGGATTTTGATAGTATAATTTTAAATAATGATTCTTTTATTTCAGAAATTTTAGAATATGAAAAATCTTAGGATTTAAGAAAATTTGTGTTATTATGTGTTTTGTTAGTCCTTAAAATTTTTACAAATATATTTGTTACCTTTTTATTGATAGCTATACAACCATTTTAGCATTACCTTAGGACAAAAAGAAAACAATTATTGAGTTTCCTCAAACTGCATTCATTAGGAGTTCATTTTTTTTTCCCCTCAGTTTCTGATCTAAAAGAGAAACTGGTAATGGACCTTTAACCCCCTTTATCTTTATCCCAGTTCTGAGGAGTTTTAATATCTGTTGACCTCTCAGAGGAGCCTCCTGGTTTCCTGGGCTTTTCAGGACCGCATGTGCTCATCTCTGTTCTCCACAGGACCATACTCAGCTCTGAGCTCTGACACAAGGAGGCTGGGAGAAAGAAGAATCAAGAGGTGAGGAGTAGCCAAATCCTGTAGGGTCTTAAAGTAGTATGAAAAATTTGAGTTTTCTCTTGTCAAATTCATTAAGCTGAGGAGGTTGTAATGCTGTGGTGGCTGATGTAGGAAAGAATGTTAGGGTTCAAAGCTGCTGGCCAAGAAAGAATTCTTGAGATGTCTTTCTTGCAAAAAGCTAGTTTTATTAAAGCATGGGGACAGGACCCATGGGAAGGAAGAGCTGCCCTAGGGTCATGAGGAGTGGCCCATTATATACTTTCAGGTTGGGAAAGGGTTACGGATAGGATAGCACAAATCCCTAAAGAATTTTGGAAGCAAGGTTTCCAGGACCTTGAGGGGGCTAGCTACTGTTAGGAAAGGTCATTTAATACAATCTGATAAGACCTTAGGCGTGAGACCCTTCAGATGTCTATCAGTGGGTCATATGCTTGGAGGATGATTGCCAACATATATCTTGGGGAGGTAGAGATAAAGTTTCCAAAGGAATTTTTATATGGTAAGGTAGACTTACAGGGTCCTGGGGTTCCTGCTAAGATCGCCTTTTGCTCTTCATGAAGTGTCAACATCAAGGCAGTTGAGTTCATAGAGGAAGGTCACTCTGCCTATTTTAAAGGACTTGTCAATGGGTTGTAGGTGGTAAGGAAATTTAATAAATGCTCTTCTGCCTTTGTTTCCCACATCAGGAGCCTGTGTAATAAGCAAGGTTAAATCTAAGAGTGCTTCAAGGTTTCAAAACTGAAATGCTGAGGACAACCAATCACAAACTACCAAGTAGGCTTTAAGCTATAGCCAAACACATAACTTCACTGCTCATCTTCCACACTACTCAGAATCAGTCTCTGGGAAAGTTCTGTCAGTGGAGTCCTCCTAATAACTTTCCATTTGGCACTGCCAGATTCAAACTGATTTTTGCTCAAATAAACTCTTCAAATGTTTCATAAGCCTGGTTTGACCTTTTAACACTCTCAAGGGAGATTTTTAAGTAGTGACTATCATGATTAGATTTTTATGACAAAATCCATGTTGATGGGTAGAAAACATGGTGACTGCGGTGTGGAAATCAATTAGAAAAACACAAAATGGAGGTCAGAGACTTAAACTCAAATTTCCAGTCCCAATTTGCTTATGTTCACATTCACTCTTAAGTGGGACTAACCTTGTAAATAGGGAATCCACTCCTTTAGTGGGTTAAGTTTAAGGCATTCTGGGAAGCTGGAACCTGAAACTCAGCTCCCACCACTAACAGTGCTGAACTCTGATCAGCTTATGTCATAGAACCATTTTGTGACCTTAAGGATGTACTTTTTATGAAACACTATTGTGACACTGAGATCTTTTGCTTTGGGAGAATGAGTTTAATAAATATTTCTTAAATTCCTTAAGGGAATATATTAAAGGACATAAAGACACTAGGTTTGACACAAATTAGGTGTTCAGTTAATCTTAAATGAACACATGAAGGAGTAAAATGAAGACAGGAATGAATTAGAAGAGATGTGGGGAGGGGACGATGGTATTGGCAGGGCCAGTCATTGTCTCCGAGAGAGAAAGCCATCAGGTTCTGCACTTAAATTCTTATCCTTTTACAGATTTGCTGAGGCCAATCCTGCTATATAAAAATACTTTCTATCCAAATACAGCTATCCAATAGCTATTGGAAATATCCCAGATCATTAAACAAAATAAAAGAAAGGAACAAAGAAGTGAGAGGAAAAGTTCAATGGATATTCATATAGGTATAGGATGGAGAAGTGGTTGTATTTAAAAATAGAATAGTCACAAATGAAATTCTAGATTCCCTACTTCTCCCCATTCTGTTGCTTATATGATCTTTATTTGTTAAACTTTGCCCTATATTTGTCTTCATGGTCTGGGTTTAACCTGAAGGAAAGAGGAGAGGAAATGATGTCTTTTCCTTAAAAATATTCCTTACTAAACACTGGAACTGGCCCAAATTGCCTGGGATGCAGGGTCCTTATGAATCCGGGCTCTATTTTTGAAAGTCAAAAGGATTCCAGGCAGGCAGGTTTGGTTTAGATAAGCATCCGGATTTGGGGATGGTTATCTGAAGCCCTGCCTGTCATTACATTTCACAGCAATGAAAGAACATCTACTCTTAGGTTCTGAATCAGTGGAGAAGAGTCAATGAACATCTCAGCTTGTTTTCTTGCCTAAGTCACTGTAATATTTCCCAGATTTGCACTTTGCCTATTTATGTGTGTGAATATCAGTGTGTGATCAGTACTTCCCATCCTGTTTGTAGATATATTGCTTCCTGCCCTCTTAACTAATCCTTAAAATAGAGGTCAGGATGAAATATGTCCTTGTTTCTCATGAAGGACATTTTAGTGGCCAGAGTTCCAGATTGCTGAGAAACTAAAATAACAAAGGGAATTAATTGGAAGTTATCACAATGAGCTCCCAGGTCACTTAAATTGAAGGATAACTATCAGGAAAAGCATTTAGAGATAAAGAGTAAGAATGAATATAGTCAGAATGAATTAGCTACAAAAAGAAGACTTTCTGTGGAATTAATTCTAGGGCAGCTGTACCCTGTTTCAAAAAAGTTAACAGATATAACTGTGAACATAAAACAAGGCTTCAGGATGGCTCCTAAGAGGCACATGAAGTTCTGTTTCTCAATCCTGGAGCAGTTACACACATATGCTCAGAGAAAATTCATCAAGTTTATGATATGTACATCTTTATGTATATATGTTATATGTTAATAAAAATTAACATCTGTTAACTGTTTGGAACAACTACAGTAAATTTTCACTGAACATTTCAAAACAAAAGCCCATTTCATATCCCACTCAGCACCTATTCCTCAGTTAATTCCCTCAACATTCTTCTCCACCCTGGGTTTTGGAGTATCTAATCCTAGAATTCTGGCAATATCTATCGGGAAAAATGGAAAGAAAATGAGTCATGGGACTTTGTTGGATTTCCTTGCTGTTATATATGGAAGAGTCAGGATGATAAAAGAGACATCCCTGAGTAAAATACATTTGAAAGTGATTCCATAGTGTTCTCACCTGTGGTGGCTACTTGAAGCATTAAGAACTGCCATTATTGCTTATGCTAGAAGGGTGGGAGTGCCACCTTTATGTGTGAGCAGAATGTGGACAGCTGTACAAAAACACACTGCAGGAGTTAAGATCTAGAAACCTCTTTTTTTCATTGCTCCTGGAGTCATTTTCCTATCCCATGTGTCTCTTGAGGTAATTAGTCTAGTGGACTTATTATTGGTTATGATTGATTTCTTCCAACTGTTGTCTTTCCATTGTCCTAGAAACACAAATCTTTATCTTGCTTCTCCACTGGTTTCCTTCATTCCTCAAGACTCTGGTCACCATTCTAGTGCAGGTGTCAAGGCCAGTACAAGGTCAAGTGGTCTAAACAGAAATTTCTAATTCAATCTATAAGTAAGTTTCATCAAGGGATCCAAGAACCCCTGAAATTCTATGCAAATACGTGTATGCACACTTGTGCATTTTCTTGATTGTAGGTCTCTAACATTTATCGCAATCCTTCAGAAGTCCATAGTGCCCTCCAAAAGTTTAAAGACTACAAGCATAGATTCTTTTTGGCATGGTCTGGACAATTTTATTATATATTTCCTTTTATTTGCTTTCCTATTAAGCCAATACATTTTTATTGTGGGGCAAGGTTTTTCTGGTTCCAAATACATATACCTACTTCTCTCACTGGTCCAGATTCCTTTTAGAGGCAGATACAACTAATCCCTACTTGTCATGAGTATTGACAGCTATCAGTTTAGGACTGTCTTCTTCTCCAGAGAATTATTCTCCATCTAACTGTGAACTTCTGCTCACAAGATGAGAACAGCCTATATCTAATTACCACTGTCATAGAGTACCAAAGGCTTGCCCCCATGTTAAAAGAAGGTGCCAGATCTATGGTGAAGTTCACACTCTAGTGGTCTCTGTGGCTCAGGCTGGAATTCAATTCCAGTTGAGACCACATCCTTGCTTAGTTGCTTCTTCTTCCCCATTCTGCTTCCTTTATTCCCTTTTTTTCTGAGAGCACCTAAATCCACGACTTAGGCTCTGCTTTTGTAGAACCCAACTTAAAACAATAACCCATGCTTCTAAACACTTAAACTACCTTAATGTAGTTGATTATCTTCAAGAGCTACTGGTCTAATGTGACCATTGTATGAGGCCATTAACCTCAAATTGGTTCTGTGAGACTAAAAATTTTATTATGCTCTTGGATATTTTCTTGGCCCGTTTCTTTGGAAATAGAAATAACATTTTGAACATAAACTGTGGGTGGCAATTGCTATTAGGACCAACTCTAAATGAAGATAATTTATTTCACCTTTTCAAGTTAACCAGAAATGGAATTACGTTCTATCTACTTCTGTTTATCATAGTTACTACTTCTCTCCTCTGTTGTCCATTTATGCAAGTATCAAGCCATGTTCTTAGATGACAGTTCATCTTGCAAATATGATAGGGCTAGCCTGTTTTTGGAAGAGCATCCAAAATTTGAAGGCAGGCAAGTTGTCTTGGCCACTCTCACAATTTGGCTCATTCCTTGGATGGGCTAACAGGTGATATACTCCTGATCACCTGTTGATGGAGCATAGGTACTGGGCTATAATAAAATAACTCATTTCATGAGTTCTTAAAATATGCTAGGGCCTGTGCATGCATTATCTCACTTAAGGATCAAAACATTATTATCATGCTCAGTACTCCATCCCCCCACCACCTCCCTTCCAGCAATCTTCATTTTGTTTCCTACAGTTAAGAGTCTCTTATAGTTTGTCTCCTTCTCTGATTTTGTCTTATTTTTCCTTACCTTCTCCTATGTTTATTTTGTTTCATAAATTCCACATATGAGTGAAATCATGATATTTGTCTTTCTCCAGTTTACTTATTTTGCTTAGCATAATATCCTCTAGTTCCATCCACAATCTTGCAAATGGAAAGATTTCATTCTTTCTGATGGCTGAGTAATATTCCATGGTATATGTATACCACTTCTTCTTATCCATTCATCTGTTGATGGACATCTGGGCTCTTTCCTTTTTTTTTTTTTTTTTTTTTTTTTTGGTGGGGGCTCTTTCCATATCTTGGCTTTTGTGGATATTGTCACTATAAACATTGGGGTTCAGGTGCCCCTTTGAATCATATGAGCACTGGGTGTTATATGCAACTGATGAATCAGTGAATTCTACCTCTGGGACTAATGATACACTGTATGTTAATTTAATTGAATTTAAAAAAATAAAAAAAATAAAAAACCATCACTATCATGCAAGTACAATGATCTCCATTTTACAAGTAAGAGCCTTAGATATGCAAATATTGTCTGCATAGTCACAAAACAAGTGGCTGACAGAACTAGGATTCAAAAACAGATCTTGTTATTTAATCCTTTGCTCTTAACAAATTATACTTTGCCTCCAGAATCTGGGTGCTATGCATCTGCCACTCATTTAATGAGAACCAATAAAAAATGGGTTATGTCAAAAGGTAAAGGTAAGAAGCCAGCACAGTGTAGAAGTGTGACATGGATGTCTGCAGGACTTTTAACACTGGAAGTTCTGTTTCAGTATGGATAAGATCTGGAGATTATGGGGGATACTCCAGCTTCAGGGAGTCTGAGTTTTTGTCCTACATGATACTAAAAAGTCTCAGAGTGACTCCTTTTTGCATCTTACCTCCGATTTGCCTACCCTTCCTGCCTTCTTTTTCTAAGTCTGAGATGCATGGAAAATAATTTCCCTTTAATCCTGGCTGTCATGTGATGGCTGCTGTATATGAAGTTGGCTGTGTAATAAAGTTGAGTGTTCTTCAATCAAATCATCAACTTCTATAAAAAATTCTCTAGGATTCCAACTGTTGTTACAAAGCCAGAAGTAGTTAATACTTTTAATTTTTTAAAAAATAGATGAACAAAAAAAAAAATAGATGAACAGGGGCACCTAGGTGGCTCAGTAGTTGAGTGTCTGCCTTTGGCTTAGGACATGATCCCGGGGTCCCAGGATCAAGTCCTGCATTGGGCTCCTCACAGGGAGCCTGCTTCTCCCTCTGCCTACGTCTCTGCACCTCTCTCTATGTCTCATGAATAAATAAATAAGATCTTAAAAAAATAGATGAGCAAAACTAAATCTAATTTCTGTTTCTTGAACTATGTTTACATAAATTGAATTCATTTGAATTCAACCTACCAGAAATGTATTTTTGTGCAGTTTTTGGTTAAAATATGTATGACTGGATATTATTTCTCCCATTTTTGTTTCTTGATGCCTTAGGATTTTCTGAGTATGTCAGTCATAGGCAAATTGGATCTCATCATATTTAAAACTTTCCTTTTGTGAAAGATCATCTTAAGAGAATTGAGAGACAAACTAGAAACAGGAGAAAATAAGTGCAAACCACGTATTTGACAAAGAGCCAGTATGGAGAGTATATAAAGGACTTTCAAATCTCAAGTTGAAAGACAGACAATCCTGGACATTTTGCCAGAAAATGTACAGATGGCAAATAAATATGCAAAAAGGTGTTCAACAGGTCCAAGTCTCTGCTCCGCTGTGTTGGGTATACTTGGACCCAAGCTCGAGCTTGTAAATAAACCCTCATGGGTTTGTAAAAAACAAAACAAACAAACAAACAAAAAAAACAAACAAAAAAAGGTGTTCAACATCATTAGCTATTTGGAGAATGTAAATTGAAACCACAAGGAGATATTAGTATATATCTATTAGAAAAGATAAAATAAAAAATAGTGATAACACCAAATGCTGGTGCAGATGCAGAGAAACTGGATCATTCATATGTCACTGGTAGAAACAAAAAATTGAATGGCTAATCTTGAAGAGAGTATTACATTTGCTTAGAAAATTAAACATGTGTTTACCATATGATCCAGCATTACGCTCTCGGGCACTTAACTCCCAGAAATTAAAACATGTTAACATAAAATCTGTTTACAAATATTCATAGCTTTTTTCATAACAGCCTAAAGTGGAAACAGCATACATGTTCTTCAGTTGGTGAATGATTGAACAAATGTGGTGCATACATGGGATAGGATACTACTCAGCAATAAAAAAGAGCAAACCATTAATACACACATCAGTGTAGATGGATGCTCAGTGAATTGTGCTGAATTATAAAGCTAATTTCAGAGGGTTACATATTCCATGATTCCATTTGCATAACAATCTTGAAATGACAAAATTATAGAAATGGAGAAGAGATTAGTGATCCTCAGAGGAAAGCAACTTTTAATAGAATTACAAAAAGAAGGCAAAATGTCTTGGCCTATGAGCTGGGTTGAAGAATGAGGAAATGGCAAAATTATGTTAACCTTTTCTCTCTTCATCTTGAAGTAGTTTTGATGATTTCTCGTTATAAGGAAAATGCCACAAAACCAATTTAGATGGTCCAATGGAAGTCTGCTATCTAACAAAGATAATAATAAGGGAAGAACAATTACTACATATTAACTTTTTCAGACACTACTTACTGTTTTACATTTATTAATCTACCTGGTAGCTATATAAGTTAGATACTATGATTAATCTCATTGTCAAACCAGAAAACTGAGGCATAGAGGGACCAAGTACTAAGTACTAAGATTAGGTACTTTCCTAAAGTCATACCGTGGTGGAAGTGGGAATTTGAATTTAGGAAGCTGGGCTCTAGACTTTTTTTTTAAGATTTTATTTATTTATTTATTCATAAGAGACAGAGGCAGAGGGAGAGAGAGAGAGGCAGAGACACAGGCAGAGGGATAAGCAGGCTCCATGCAGGGAGTCCCATGCCAGACTTGATCCTGGGACTCCAGGATTACACCCTGGGCTGAAGGCAGGCACTAAACCGCTGAGCAACCCAGGGATCCCCCAGGGATCCCCCTGGGATCTAGATTCTGTTCTCATAAATGTTATGCTATATGTTTGTGTCAAGAAATTGCATCTCACTAATGTCTCCTACCCCAAGTAAGGTTTTCTTAAAATGGAAAAGGATAAGTTTGATCCCTGGTCTTAGCTTGAAAGTACTTTTCTCTAGTTCATCTGACTTTGAGAAAATTAAATCGGTAATTTTTTAAAAAAAGATTTTATTTATTTATTTATTTATTTATTTATTTATTTATTTATGTAAGAGAGAGACCACATCAACAGGGGGAAGGACAGAGGGAAAAGGCTTTATCCCAGGACCCTGAGATCATGACCTGAAACCAAAGTCAGATGCTTAACTGACTGAGCCACCCAGTCACCCCTAAACTGGTATTTTAGAATCTTGATATGAAATGACAAGCCAAAAGAATTAAGATGAAACTGATTAAACAAAAATCTATAATTTTGTCTTTATTATTGTTTTCCTTTTCTTCCAAATAGTGTATATTACATTTAAGAACAATGCAGAGGTTTCTGCAATGTGTAATTTACAAATCTATTAGACATTACTGCTTGTGCAAAGGGAATCCACCATGAAGTTTGGGGAATTTCAGGAGGCTATGAATAAGAGGTTGAGCTAATACATGGCTTGCTTTTATAGTTTTTGTTTCTGAATGTGAAGGTTTGACATAGCATTTTATTATTCTTATAACCTTTTTTTTGCAAACAAAACCTATTTACTTCGTAGTCACAGGCAGATGAAAAAATGCTCATCATTGATATTTCTTGCTGAAAGAAAGAAAGGAATGCTGTATTTTAGTGCTTTCTTGATGAGAGGCCAGTTCTCAAAAGACTTACCTGTTGAACTCATATTGCAAAGTCCAGTTTCAAATAGTTTGGAGGACAGAATACCAATCAAAACTATTTTTTGCAGTTCATCTCACTGGTGACTTCTAATACCTTGAGTTGTAGAACTTAGCTCTAATGGAAACACATTCATATCCAATGCTGGCTAGCTCCAGGCCTCTACATCAGAATGTCTTTCTTCATGCAGAGTAAGGATTTTGTAACATATGACAAAATAGCCCAAAAAGTAAGACTCTGAATTCTTTTTGGTGAGTCAAAGATCTGTATAGAGAGTCCTAGGCTTGGGGATCCCTGGGTGGCTCAGCGGTTTAGGGCCTGCCTTTGGCCCAGGGCGCGATCCTGGAGTCCCAGGATTGAGTCCCACGTCGGACTCCCAGCATGGAGCCTGCTTCTCCCTCCTCCTGTGTCTCTGCCTCTCTTTCTCTCTATGTCTATCACAAATAAATAAATAAATCCAGAAAAGAAAAGAAAAGAAAAGAAAGAAAAGAAAAAAGAAAAGAAAAGAAAAGAAAAAAAGAAAAGAAAAGAAAAGAAAAGAAAAGAAAAGAAAAGAAAAGAAAAGAAAAGAAAAGAAAAGAAAAGAAAAGAAAAAATTCCTAGGCTGAAGTAGAGACATGCAGTTGTGGCCTACCTTCACCTCACTGGTCTTCCAGGGAGTAGTTGCTTCTAGAGTTGCTGCATGAAACCTTTCTTAGCTATAGTCACAGGTGTATCCAGGGCATCAAATACAGTAAAAGCCAAATGGGGAAATGGAGGTACAAGAAGTAAGAGTATTTAAATAAACATTTGTCTTTGAATATTTTCTTAAAAATATGTCTAAGTATTGGTAATTCTAGGTATTCAATTTCGAGCTAAGCCCATAGAAAGGAACCAAACACTGGGCTCCATTCTATCTTGATTTTTACTGCCTTACAGTGACACAAAGATCTGTCATACTATTGTAGACCCTGTTAGTGCCTGATAAGGATTCCATTTAGCTTCTAGTACACTCATTTCCCAGCTGCTCTGAGTATTTGCTACTCGGGGTTGACAGCTGCCATCTCTTCTCATCTCTTCTAGGGCACTGGGAGCCACTGTACCCAGAAATGCTTGGGAAGTTACACTTCCACCAGAAAAGATGGCTGGTAGTTAGTGACCAAGTGTTGAAAGGGTACAAAAGCTCTACTCTCTGGCCTCAAGGTGTAGTCAGACCTGTGGTGCCACTCACATGCCAAAGCTCCCAGTAGGATTAGGCCAAGGCTGGACTTCAGCTAAGCCACCTAGCTGTATATGCTCTTCCTCTTTTTACTGTTTTTCTCATTTTCCTATAGGTTTCTCCTCAGTCCACTCCCTTAGTAAATCAATCAGTCAATATGTCTCTCTCTCTCTCTCTCTCTCTCACACACACACATAAAGAGAGGGAGGGAGAGAGAAAGAGAGAGAGAGAGAGAGAGAAATATGTTAGGTTTTACTTCTAGGGAATGAGGCCAAGGCAAATACTCATTGAGAGCCAACTGTAAATCATAGTAAGAGGCTGATGTGTCTCCACATAGAGGGAGATAGTTGAGCAAAGAAGAGGTTGCATGTGGCATACAAAAGGATCAATGAAGTTAATTCTTACACAGTGCTCTGATATCAATATACTTTTTTTTAAGATTTTATTTATTTATTCATGAGAGACACAGAGAGAGAGAGAGAGAGAGAGAGAGAGGCAGAGACACAGGCAGAGGGATAAGGCTCTGGACTGAAGGCAACGCTAAACCGCTGCACCACCCGGGCTGCCCAGTGCACTCTTGATATTTAAACACATGTATTTTTAATAAATAAATAAATAAATAAATAAATAAATAAATAAAAAACAAATGTATTTAATTTCCTACAATGGGAAATTAAATGCCTGTGGTAATATATTGTAGCTGGAAATAGATAATTTAAAAATTTCTGAGCTACAAAATTATCTATAAAATCATAAGCCTTCCCAGAGTAAACATAATGGATATGCATGGTAGGAAAGAAACCTAAAGATTCCTTATGTGCAGGTCTCAACTCAGATATAAGAATCAGGTGTCTTTCCTTGTCTACAGATTCTGAGAGAAGAACATCTATAACTTTAATCAGTAACTCATTTGAATGGCTAATGATTCTGTTTGAAAATTCCTTATTTCAATCTAATGCAATTGCTTGCCATCCACTGTAAATTTCCTCCCCCTCTTCTGCCCTGTGTAGATTTGAGGAATTGTTGAATTCTGTTCCCTTTACTTTAACCAGAATTATTCTTCTTATTTTCTTTTGGGGGGGCAGAAATGAAATGAGGGTTCCCATTCCTCTAACCTAGGGACAGGGCTCTCTAGAACCCCCTTCTGGTTACAAACACAGATATACTTGATAACATGGGCTGGTATCTGTACCCGAAGGGCAGAAAAGAAATGCAGGCTCTAGAAACAACAAGGGAATCCAAAGTTAGGAAGGCAAAATTATAAGCTGACAATATGGTAGCCTGAGACAGTGGTAGATACAATATATATGCTAGGATTTGGGGGGTGGGATTTTAATATTGTTAGGAGCTCAGCTGAGCTGTCAGATGTCCAAGCAGCCAATTAAAGCAACTAGCCAACTAGCTCAGTCTTTTTTTTTTTTTTTAATTTTTTTTAATTTTTATTTATTTATGATAGTCACAGAATGAGAGAGAGAGAGGCAGAGACACAGGCAGAGGGAGAAGCAGGCTCCATGCACCGGGAGCCTGATGTGGGACTCTATCCTGGGTCTCCAGGATCGCGCCCTGGGCCAAAGGCAGGTGCCAAACCGCTGCGCCACCCAGGGATCCCCTAGCTCAGTCTTTAATCACTTACTGCTGTAGTACAAGCAAGAGGCTGAAACCAGAGACAGTTCCAGTTCCCCTGTTCCATTGTCCCCCATGAAAAGTGGACACTGGCTAAGGGTCAGTGGGTCAGCACAGGTGTGGGGCATGAGGGATCATTTCTTTGTTGAGGGATCATTTCTTTTCTGTGGTGGGGGGCAGGGAGGAAGGAGAGGACAAGTATTGGGGACTGAGAGTGGGGAAAATGTCTTCAAAACTTCCTTATTTTCCAGGACACCTGGGTGGCTCAGCGGTTCGGCTCAGGGCGTGACCCCGGAATCTGGGATGGAGTCCCAGCATCGGGCTCCTGGCAGGGAGCCTGCTTCTCCCTCTGCCTATGTATCTGCCTCTCTCTCTCTATGTCTCTCATGAATTAAAACAAACAAACAAACAAAAAAAAAAAAACCTTCCTCATTTTCTTCCATAAGAATGTTCAGCAGAGGTTCCTGATGAAAACTTCTGCTCAAGACCTCAGATAAAGAGGCTCAGGAGTAAAGGCGCCTTACTAGGAGACTAGGATTGCAAATGTGTGAACAAACAGGACTGGGGGGCTAGGCGGGCCAGACCACAACTCCCCACCCATCCAGGTTTGCTCAGGTTTGCTGCAGGGTGGGTGTGGGGTGGCAGTTTTCCCTGTGAGGCCTAACAAGTAAAACCTTAGTAATAGTCTACAGTTAGGCCTAAAATCACACACAGGTTTTTGTGTTTCATTTTTTAAAAAATATTTTATTTATTCATGAGAGACACAGAAAGAAAGGCAGAGACATAGGCAGAGGGAGAAGCAGACTCCCTGAGAGGAGCCCAATGCGGGACTCAATCCTGGATCCTGGGATCATGCCCTGAGTGGAAGGCAGACGCCCAACCGCTGAGCCACCCAGGTGTCCCCACACACAGTTTTCTAAAGAGGAGTAGGACTTCTCAAATGCCCTGTAAAGACAGGTTCATCTGTTCTGGTGCTTGTTAGAAGGCATATTGATAGAACTGCTATCTTTAAGCTAGCTCTATAAATGAAACAACAAAGCCTGGATGACAACACATCTTGGTTTACTGAATATTTCAAATCCACTGTTGAGATAGGGGAAAAAAATTCTTTTCAAAATATTACTCAGAAAGAAAATTGCTTTTAAAATATGACTGTTCATCCACAATGCATCTGTCACCCAAGAATTCTGATGGAGATATAGAGGAGATTGCTACTTTCATGCCTGCTAACACAATATTCGTGCTGCAGCTTATAGATCAAGGAGCAATTGTGACTTTTAAAGTTTTATTAGTTAAGAAATGCATTTTGTAAGGCTATAGCTACCATAGGTAGTGATTCCTCTGATGGATCTGAACAAAGTAAACTGAAAACCTGGGAGGTCTTCCACCATTCTAGATGCCATTAAGAACGAACTAGGGGTGGTAGAAGGGGAGGAGGGCGGGGGGTGGGAGTGAATGTGTGATGGGCACTGGGGGTTATTCTGTATGTTAGTAAATTGAACACCAATTAAAAAAAAAAAAGAACATCAATGGTTCATGGGACGAGGTCGAAATACCAACATGAATAGGAGTTTGGAAAAAGTTGAAACCCTCACAGATGACTTTTGAGGTGATCAGAACTTCAGTGGAGGAAGTAACTATAGATGTGGTGGAAATAGTAAGAGAACTAGGATTAGAAGCAGATTCTGAAGATGTGGCTGAATTACTACAATTTCATGAAATTCTTTGAGTGAGGAGCCATTTCTTATGGATAGACAAAGAAAGTGGTTCTTGAGATGGAATCTAGTCCCAGTTAAGATGCTGTGAAGATTGCTGAAATGACAACAAAGTATTTAGAATCTCACATAAACTTAGTTGATAAAACAGCAGCAGAGTTTGAGGGGATTGATTCTAGTTTGGAAAGAAGTCTTATTGTGGGTAAAATGGTATCAAGTAGCATCACAAGCTCTACAGAGAAATTGTTCATGAAAGGAAAAGTCCATTGATTCGGCAAAATTCACTGTTGTCTTATTGTAAGAAATTGCCACAGCCACCCCAGCCTTAGGCTGCCACCACCCGAATCAGTCAAGTGTCATCAACATGGAAGCAAGACCTTCTACCAGCAGAAAGATAATGACTTGTGGAAAGCTCAGATGATGGTCATTGGCATATTTTAGCAACAAAGTCTTTTTAATAAGGTTTGCATATTTTTTTACACAATGCTGTTACTCACTTTATAGATTATAATGTAGTATAAGCATAACTTTTATATGCACATGGAAGCCAAAAAATGCATTTAACTTGCTTTATTGTGATGTTAATTTTATTGTGGTGGTCTGGAACCAAACCTGCAATATATCCAAGGTATGCCTGTATAAACAATAGATAGATGTGGTGCTGGTATACACAGTAGGCTAAGGACAGAATAAAGACCTTAGGAACAGTCCCACTTGTACACTTATAAATATTTGATCTATGACAGAGGTGGCATGACAAGTCATTGTAGGCAGAATGAACTACATGTATATAAAAGGTAAAATTATATTACTACTTCACATGATACACAAAAATAAATAGTAAAATTCTAGATGTGAATAACAAAAATTTTTTTTTAAATTTAGGAGACTCTATTAGAGAATCCTTTGGCCACAAAGTAAAGTGAAATTTCATAACTAAGAAAAGAACACACAAGCCATAAAGGAAGTGAATGATAAATTGACCGTATTAAAATGAATAAAATCTGTGCAAACAATACCATGAACAAAGTTGAGATGCTCACTACAGACCAACAGAAGATACTAACAATGAACCTAGCCATAGAAGGCCTAATAGCCAAAATATGGAAGGTGGTCCTTGAAAACAATAGGACAAAATGAATAGCCTGAAAAAATGAAACAAGAGGTGAACTGGTATGTTGAAGGAGAAAACCAAATGCCAACATGGAAGCTACTACCTGACATTACTAGTACAGATTTATGCAAATTGGCACAATGCTCAGATCTATATAACTATTTATCTTATAGAAATTAAAACAGAATAGTGCAAGTCTGATCACTTCAAAAGGAGGTGAGGATGGAAGGAAACGTTTATGTAATAAGATCAGTGGAAGGTAACATATAGCAATCTCTGTTGAATCAGAAATCTATAATCTCAGTGGCTTAATACAATGAAAGCTCATTTACTGTTTATGTCCCAGTCCAGGGGATGTGATCCTGGTCACACAGCCCTTGATGAAGTCATTCAGGCAGCCCAGGGCCTCTCATTTTGTAGCTCAACTTTGTTCAAAATCCATGGAGAACTCTGCGTGCAGCTGGAAGACTGAAAAGAGACCATGGGAAGTCTCACTTCTTGGTCACAAAGACATTAAAGGACCACATATCCCTTCTGCTCACATGTCAGCAGGACTCAGGTCATTGGCAACACCTTATGCAAGGAGTCAAATTTTATGCTCAGGAGGAACAGGAAATGGGACTTGCTAAATAGCATAATCTTTCCCTACACAATAAAAAACTTGTGCATTTCTGGTGAGAATATATATTGATGCACTCATTTTGGAGGGAAGTTTTTAATAGTGCTGTAATTGCATATATACTGATAACCCATTATTAACTTAAATAAATAACCTAGGAAAATCTTCAAATTTCAAAATCTTCAAAGGAACACATACAAAGATTTTTTTTAAATTTTATTTATTCATGAGAAACGCACAGAGAGGCAGAGACATAGGCAGAGGGAGAAGCAGGCTCCCTGTGGGGAGCCTGATAGGGAATTCCGTCCCAGGACCCCAGGATGACACCTAGGCACACCCACCCCCCATATAATTTGAAAAGGAAGATCTTTCAGCAAATGAATCAAGAAAACACATTATCTAAAAATCTTAAAGACCCAATTGATTACAATGTTTTGATAAAGCAGATCTTTTGGGTTTTTATGGAACTTCATTACATAGATAAGATTGATTAGATGATTGGCCATTGTTGATTGAACTCAACCTCCAATACCTCTCCCTTCTCCCAGATTAGGGGGTGAGACCGAAAATTCCAACCCCCTAACAAGTGGTTGGTTTCCTTGTCAAACAGTCTCCATCCTTAACTGGAGTCCAAAAGTCACTTCATTAACACAACAAAAGACACCTGCATTACTGTCCTCACTTAGGAAATTCCAAGGGTTTTAAGAGCTCTGTGCCAGAAGTGGGAAGGAAGACCAAATATGTTTCTTATTATAAATCACTGTATCACAGGTGGGCTTTTCATTGATTTTTTTTTTTCCCTTCTCATCTCCCACTCTACTCAAAATACAAAAGTTAGAAACTTGTCAGTTTCTACTTACTACTTAGCAATAGCCTATGTAGTTAGAAAGCAGCAATTAAATAGTCCTGTCTTAATCCTAATGCTTTAAATGTATCATATCATTTATATTATCATTGTCAGTATGTCACATGGAACCATCTAGCTATTTACAAGCCATGCAAATATTAATTAGAGGCTGCTGTTTTCAGAATTCCATGAGTCTCTGACTTAGTGAATGAATGCTCTTTCATGACATATATTCCTTAATCTTTAGGCTGCTTTGTTGTGTCTCTTGAAAACTTACTTAGACCCAATTATATTTCCTTGAGGTTGTGAATTCTAATAATGTAGTTTCTACTAAATGAATCAATACTTTTCTAACTTTGTTTTCAGGAGTTTAAATTTGCTGGCACTGAAAAGTCATTATCACCAGAAAAAGTGCTCAGAGACAGCAAGGCAAATGAGATGAATACATCCTCACATTTTACAAAGTCTAGTTTCTCTTGGGTTGGAATCATATTCATAATTTTGAGTCTAGAACCTCTCAGGCTTATTGATGCAATGACAGGTTGAGTTAAGAGGTTATGGAAAGTTAT
Source organism: Canis lupus dingo (assembly GCF_003254725.2). Classification (NCBI taxonomy): domain Eukaryota; kingdom Metazoa; phylum Chordata; class Mammalia; order Carnivora; family Canidae; genus Canis; species Canis lupus. The sequence continues at coordinate 14,599,649 of NC_064266.1, forward strand.
TGAACAGCCTATCACACCTAACGGGCAGATTATTACCTGAACAAAGACAAAACAAATCTTTCACTGGAAGTTAGCCTGAACAACTACAAATCACATGTGGAAGAGAAGCTTATATCGATGAGAAATACAGGCTTCTTCCTAATGAGCTGATCTCAACCTTTTTTGACATACCTCAAAACCCACTGTCTGGTGCCACGTTTAAGAAGTGTAAGAATAATTTTTAATTTGTTATTTAATTTTTTTTGTTAAACTTTTAAAATTTTTAAATAGTTGTAGATTTACAGAGAAGGCTTAAGAGTATTTTGGAACTTCCATCCACTCCATCCCCAGTGTCCTCATCATTAACATTACTATGGTCATATAAGCTTCTATAAACGTGTGCAGGTTTTTGCATGGGCATAAGTCTTCAAATCAGTTGGATGAATAAAACCTGGAATTGCTGGATTGTATGGTAAAATTATATTTAATTTTATAGAAGCTGTTAAACTATCTTCCAAAGGGATTGTTTCATTTTGCATTCTAACAATGAATGAGATTCCTGTTGCTTCACTATCTCACCAACATTGATTTATCAAATTTCCCCCTCAATGTTAGCCATTTAAGAGGTGTGTCTCTAAGGAGTAAGAAATACCTTCTAAGAGGTTTCTCATTTTAATTTGTACTTCCCTAATGACATATGATGTTAAGTATCTTTCATATGTTACTTGCTCTATGTAGCTTTTTCTGGTGAGGTATCTGTTCAGGTCTTTTATCCTTTTTTAAATTATTTTCTTATTACTGAGTTTTGTATATTCTGGAACAAGTCCTTTATCAGATAAGTATCTTGTAAATAGTTCTCACAATTGTGGCTTTTCAATCTCTTAACAGTGCCTTTTATGGAGCAAGAGTTTTAATTTAAAAAAAAATAGCTTATCGATTTTTTTCTTTCATGGATAGTGTTTTGTTGTATATAAAAATTCATCACCAAACCCAAGATCTCACAGATTTTTATCCTGTGTTTTCTTCTACAAGTTTTATCATTTTGTATTTTACACTTAGAGTTTTGATTCATTTTGAGTTTATTTCTTTGTAAAATGTGAATTCTGAGTCTAGGTTCCTTTTTTTTTTTTTTTTTTTTTAATATGGCTGCCGATTTGCTCTAGTACAAATTTTGAAAAAGAAACTACTCTTTATCCATTGAATTGTCCTTGCACACTTGTCAAAAATTAGTTGACTATATTTGTGTAGGTCTGTTTCTGGTCTCTATTCTATTCCATTCATCAGTATGTCTCTTCTTTTGCCAAAACCATGTTGTCTCAATTAGAGTCAATTAGAGTCTTAATATTGGATAATGTGAGTCTTCCAAATTTGTTCTTCATTATCGTGTAGGTTAGTATGGACTCTTTGAATTTCCATAAAATTTTATAATCAGTTTGTTATTATTCACAAAAAAAGGCTTTTGGGTTTTGACTGAGATTGCACTAATTTTGTAGATTAAGCTAGGAAGAATGACATCTTAATATTACATTTTCCATGTCATAAAACAAAGTATCTCACCATTAATTTACTTCCTCTTTGTCAGTGTTTTTTGATTTTTGCATATATTTTGTGTACCCATTTTGTCAGATTTTCCCTAAATACTTAATGTTTTTAAATGTTTATTGAGATATAATTTACATGTCATACAATTCACCAACTTAATGCTCAATTTCAGAGTTTTTTAGTAAAATAGTTGTACAGCCATTACCACGATCAATTTTAGAAGATTTTCATGACCTCAAAAAGAAACCCTGCACCTATTGCTAGTCATTTTCTATTTTCTTCACTCAGTCTTAAGCAACCAGTAATCTATTTTCTGTCTCTATAGATTAGCCTATTTCACAGATTTGCACATACATAGTGTTTCCAAGGGTCATCCATGTTGTAGCACGTATTAATACTTCATTTATTTTTATTGCCGAGTACTGTTCCATTGTGTGGATATATCACTTTATAAACCATTTTTTAATCTATTCATCAGTTAATGGATATTTGGGTTATTTCTACTTTTTGCCTAACATGACTAATGCTGCTATAATCATTGGTGTATGTTTTTGTGTGGACCTCTGTTTTTAATTCCCTTGGGCATATACCTATTAAATGAATCACTTGTGATATATGGTAACTCTGTTTCACTTTTTGAGGAACTGCTAAACTCTTGCAAAGTGACTGCCCAATTTTATATGCATAAGGGCAATGTGTGAAAGTTCTAATTTCTCTAAATGCTTGCCAAATCTTGTTATTGTCTGTATTTATATTATACTCATCCTAGTAAATATAAAGTGGTATCTCATTGTTCCCTAATGATTCACTATATGGAGACTTTGCATGCCATATTAAAAAGACATACAGATGTCCTTTTGGATCTTTTGCAAATTTTAAAATTTGGGTTATTAATCTCTTTAGCATCAAGTTGTAAGAATTCTTTCCTTTCTTTCTTTCTTTCTTTCTTTCTTCTTTCTTTCTTTCTTTCTTTCTTTCTTTCTTTCTTTCTTCTTTCTTTCTTTCTTTCTTTCTTTCTTTCTTTCTTTCTTTCTTTCTCTTTCTTTCCTTCTTTCTTTCTTCTTCTTCTTTTTTTTTTTTTTTTTTTGAAAAAAAAAAGGCAAAAGCATTGGGATAAGGAAGAGCAAAGAAAGAATCTTTTTTTTTTTTTTTTTTTTTTTTTAATTTTTATTTATTTATGATAGTCACAGAGAGAGAGAGAGAGAGAGGCAGAGACACAGGCAGAGGGAGAAGCAGGCTCCATGCACCGGGAGCCCGACGTGGGATTCGATCCTGGGTCTCCAGGATCGCGCCCTGGGCCAAAGGCAGGCGCCAAACCGCTGCGCCTCCCAGGGATCCCTGCAAAGAAAGAATCTTAAGCAGGCTCCATGCTGGATGTGGAGCCTGACACAGGGCTTGATCCTATGACCCTGAGATCTTGACCTGAGCCAAAATCAAGCATCAGATGCTTAATCAACTGAGCCACCTAAGAGCCCCAGTTATGAGATTTTTATACATTCTGGATACAAATCTATTATCAGATATGTGATCTGCAAATTTATTCTATTTTTTGATGTTATTATAATGGTATTTGTTTTTGAGATTTAACTTCAAGTTATTGATTGCTAGCATATAGAAATGTAATTAACATTTGTATATGGGCCTTGTGGGCTGCCAACTTGCTCTAGTCATTTACTAGTTCTGGGAGGTTTTCTTTTTGTAAATTTTGGGGTTTTCTACATAGACAATACTATTATCTGTGAGTACAATTTTGTCTCTTCCTTTCCAATTGTACATCTTTTATTTCCTTTCCATGTATTATGAAACTAGTAGGACTTCTAGTATGATGTTGAATGGGAAACATGACAGAAGACATACTTATCTTGTTCCCGGTTGTAGAAGGAAAACATTCAATCTCCCATGGTTACATATGATAATATCTGTAGATGTTTTATTTATACCCTGTAAGTTCAGAGTGTTCCCTGCTATTCCTAGTTTGTTGAGAATTTTTTATCATGAAAAGGTGTTGAATTTTGTTAAATGTGTTTTTTGCATCTATAGATGTAATCATTTTTTCCATACTCAGTGTGTTATTGTACTGTATTACGTTGAATGGCTTATGAATGTTGAAGCAATCTTGCGTTCCTCAAATGAACCACCCTAGGACTAACTGTATTATTCTTTTTGTATATTGCTGGATCCTATTTGTTAATACTTTTAAAGGATTCTTCATCTGTATTCATGGAGACATGTTGGTAATTTCCAATTTTTGTAAAAACTTTATCTTGTTATAGTGTTAGAATAATATGTGAGGACATACTTTAGAAACACATGAATTATATTTCTCTGCATTTATTTTTTAGAAGGAATTATGTAAAATTGGTATTTTTTTCTTCATTAACTGTCATGGAATTCACTAGTGAAGCCATCTGTACCTGGAATTTTCTTTTTAGAAGCGTTTATGACTAGTAATTAAATTCCTTTAATAGACATAGTGATATTTATTTCTCCTTGAACAGTTTTTGTAATTCATGTTTTTCAAAGATCTTGTTGATTTATCCTATTAAATTTGTGGATATAAAACTATTCATAATATTATTTTATTATTCTTTAATGTCCATGGGATCAGCAGCAATGATCCTTCTTTCAATTCTGATATTGCTAATTTCTGTCCTTTTTTTTTTTTTTCATGTGGCTTTCCTGGCCAGATTTTATCAATTTTATTAGAAGATGTTATTTTATCAATGTATATCTTCCAAAAGATCCATCTTTTGGTTTTATTGATTTTTCTCTACTTTTTTCTGTACTCATTTCTAATTTTTATTATGTACTCTCTTCTATTTTCCTTAGTTTTAAATTTTCTTCCTTTCCCTATATTCCAAATGTAAAAGCTTAGGTTAATTGATATTCAGTTTTTCTTCCTGCAGTGCTTAGAGGGAAGTTTTTCATATTATAAATTTCCCTCTAAATACTGCTATAGTTGCATCCACAAATTTTGGTAAGTTGTATTTTCATCTTTATTTAATTCAAAATATTTTGAGATTTTTCTCAAGGCTTCTTATTGGATACATGCATTATTTAGAGGTGTATTGTTTGATTTCCAAATATTTTGGAATTTTCTAGCTCTTTTCTTTATTTGTAGTTTATTTCCACATGCTCTAAGAACTTACTTTATTTTTTAAATTTGTAATTTTTGTTTAATTTGTAAGGTATGTTTTATTGGCCAGAAAGTTACTTTGTTGGCAAAAAGTTTTATATGTGCATGAGGAGAATGTGTATTCTGGTGTTGTCAGATAGACATCAAGTTCATTAATAGTGTTCCAATCATCTATATACTTACTGGTCTTCTGCTGTTTAATTTATCAATTACTGACAAAAGGATATTGAAATCTCCAACTATAATAGTGGATTTCTCTATATCTCCTTTCAGTTATATCATGTTTTGTCTCACATATTTTGTCACTTTACTGTTAGACACATAAATGTTTAGGATTGTTATGTATTCTTATGGCATTGCCTCCTTCATCATCATGTAATATCTTTCTTTATTCCTGACAATTTTCCTTGTTCTAAAGTATACGTTGAATTTAACATACTACTTCATCCTTCTTTTGACTATTTTTAGCATAGTATATATTTCTCATTCCTTTACTATTATTATCTGAGTCTTTGTATTTAAAGGGAGTTTCTTGTAGATGGCATACAAATGGATTTTTTCCTTTATTAACCAATATCACAATCTCTGTTTTTTAATTGTTATACTTAAGAAATACACATTTTAAATGATTATTGATGATGTTGGCTTAAATTGTTACATATGTGTAACTACTTTTTATTCATGCTAATTCTTCTTTTTAGTCTTTTATTTTCTGCCTTCTCTGTTTTTTATTGAGCCTTTTATATGATGCAATTTTTATTTCCTCTCTTGGTCATACTTAAAAAAAAATGTTTTCCCTCAGGTTTACAGTATAGATTTTTTAAATAACGTGTATTCACTTTCAAATAACATTATACTGCTTCAGGTGTAGTGCAGATATTTTTAGAAGAGTGTAATTTTAATTCTTCCCTTCCATCCCTTGTGACATTGCTGAATTTCACTTAGCCATATGTTTCTTTATCTGTAAGATATTTCCTTCCCTTTCTCTGGTTTCCTTCAAAATATTCATTTTTATTTTAGCTTTCTTCTGTTTAAATATGATATTCCTAGGTGTTTTTCTTTCTCACTAGTCATCTCTTTGGTCCTTTTTTTTTAACATTTTATTTATTTATTCATGAGAGACAGAGAGAGAGAGAGAGAGAAGCAGACACATAGGCAGAGGGAGAAGGAGGCTCCATGAAAGGATCTTGATGTAGGGCCCGATCCTTGGACTCCAGGATCACACCCTGAGCCGAAGGCAGCCGCTCAACCGCTGAGCCACCCAGGCGTCCCTCTTTGGTGTTCTGTATCTCCTTGGATTTACAGTTTGGTGTCTGTTATTAATTTTGGAAATTCATGGACATTATTACTTTAAATATTTCTTTTGCCCTGTTCTTTTTTTCTTCTCCTTTTGGTATTCCAATTATGTGTATATTACATCTCTGGTACTGTCACACAGTTCTTGGACAGTCTGTTCTGTTTGTTTGTTTATTTGTTTTATGTTCTTTTTAAAAATGTCACTCATTTTAGTTTGGAAAACTTCTACTGATCTATTCTTAACCTCAGCTCTGTTGAGTCTACTGATGCTTCTGTCAAAGGCATTCTTTATTTCTACTACTGTGTTTTTAATTTTTTTTTCTTTTTAGTATATCATATTAATTCTTTCTTAAACCTTCTGTTTCTCTGCTGACATAACACATCTGGCCTTGCATGATATGTACTTTTTCCACTAGAACTCTAACATATAATCATAGCTATTTAAATTCTGTCTGATAATTCCAACATCTGTGTCATATCTAAATCTAATTCTTATGTTTATTTTGTCTCTTCAGAATGTATCTTTTTTCTTGCATTTTTTGGCATGCCTTGTGATTGTTGTTTAAAGTAGGGCATGTGGTATCTTGTAATAGAAATTATATTGTGTTTAATGTTCATTATAGCTATAGGTAACAGAGGCTTCAAATCCTCTCTCTGTCCTTGCTGTTGTCTTCTCTATTAGTTTTGAGGCTTCTATTTTTACTTCTTCAAAGAGATAATCTCTGTCTTCCAGCAATTTTAGCTGTAATTCAGTTAAACTAGAGGTTTTTTGAAGTGTTGGTAGAGTGTACAGGAAGTAGAGCATTCTGTGATTTTATGATTCTCAGTCTTGGGGGCATTGTCTTTACAGTGTGCTTCCCCATGCCCTCTAATCCCTTCTCTGACTATAGTATTCCCACTCTATTTCCTTGAAGGATGATTTGAGGTTTAACATTTTTTCCTCTTATATGAAACAGAAATGCTATGGCTGGGGCAGAATTCACTTCCCCAAATGGAATATGTTTCAGAATTGCACTTTGGTGAATTCTATGGCTTTAGAAATTAGCCTTTTCTTCGGGAGAAGAATCTGGTAGGATTTAAAACCTAATATAAACTATGAACAATAGTTAAAAATTACGTATTAATATTGGATCATAAGTTGTAACAAATGTATGTTACTAATGCAAGACATTAATAATAGGGGAAACTTTGCAGGAGGAAAGGGAATATATGGGAACTCTTTGTACCATGTGTTCAATTTATCTGTAAACCTAAGACTATTACAAAAAATACAGTCTATTAGTTTATTTTTTTAAATTTTATTTATTTATGATAGGCAAACAGTGAGAGAGAGAGAGAGAGAGAGAGGCAGAGACACAAGCAGAGGGAGAAGCAGGCTCCATGCACCGGGAGCCCGACATGGGATTCCATCCCGGGTCTCCAGGATCGCACCCTGGGCCAAAGGCAGACGCTAAACCACTGTGCCACCCAGGGATCCCCAGTCTATTAGTTTAAAACACACACACACACACACACACACACACACACACACACCTCTATGGAAGTCAACAGAAAAATATTTCAAAGGAAATATTTAGCCTTAAATTTTTATGGTCAAAAGAAGGAAGGCTAAGCATTAGTTATATGAGTGTCTAACTTAAAAAGTTGGAAAGAAAAATAGAATAAATTCCCAAATAGGAAAAATACATATATATAAATATGAGAGCAAATTAATGAAATGTGAAAGATGCATGCAATACACTAGTTTTTTAAAAGATTAATGAAATGCAAAAAAGTCTGACAAAATGAACAGTGAAAAGAGAAAGTACAAACAAAAATTTTAATAACATAACAAATAAAAAGATAACTAGAAGATAGAAATAAGAACCCCGTTAAATTCTTTGACAACTTGGAGGACATGAATTAATTTATGTGAAAAATATATCTTTCAGAAATCAACTTAAGAAATAAGAAAAAATTTAGATGTACTAGTATGGACATTTAAGCCTTCACATCTGTCCATCATGACACCCTAAGAGCCTACCAGTGAATACCACTATATATACATAAGTGCCAATCCTAAATAGTTATACAGGTAATAATACAAATAATACAGGCATATCCATAAAAGGAAAATTGATATATTGAATCTCTCTAAAAACTTTTGCTCTGTGAAAACCTGTTAAGAGAATAAAAAGACAAGCTACAGACTTGGAGAAAATGTGTGCAAGGATCTGAAATATCTGACAAAGATCTTGGATCTGCAATATATGAGTGATCTCAAAACACAAAAATTTAAAAACAAACAATCCAATTGTATATAATAGGTTAAAGACATGACTAGACATTTAATCAAAGAAGATATATGGATTTCAAACAAATACATGAAAAGTACTCCACATAATAGTCCACCAGGAAAATGTAAATTTAAAGCACAATAGCATATTGCTGTACATCTCACAGTGGCTAGAATAAAAAGTTGTGAAAATATAAAATACTGAAAAGGATGTAGAAAAACTGGATTGCATTATGAATGGGAATGTAAAATGGAACAATCAGTGTGGAAATAAGTTTGGTATTTTCTTTTATTTTTATTCTTTTTTTAAGATTTTATTTATTTATTCAAGACAGAGAGAGAGGGAGAGGGAGAGAGAGGCAGAGACATAGGCAGAGGGAGAGGGAGAGAAGCAGGCTCCGAGCGGGGAGCCCGACATGGGACTCGATCTCGGGTCTTCAGGATCACACCTCGGGCTGAAGGCGGCACCAAATCGCTGGGCCACCAGGGCTGCCGGCATTTTCTTTTAAAACTAAAAATACACTTTGCATACAACCCAGCATTTCACTCTTGGGCATTTATCTTTCAGAAACGAAAACTAATATTTAGCCAATATTAGCCATAAACAAGTGGAATTTGAAATTGAAAATACAATACCATTTACATTAGCATCCCCCATAAGTGAAACTTAGGTATAAATCTAACAAAACAGGTAAATTTCTATATGGGGAACATTTTAAAACTTTGATGAATGAAAGTAAAGAAAACCTACATAAATGGACAAGACATTTTAAGTTCATGGATGGGAGGACTGAGCATTGTCAGGTTTTCTCAACTTGATCTAAAATTCAATACAATCCTGATCCTAATCCTAGCAAGTTATTTTGTGGATATGGATAAACTAATTATAAAGTTTAAATTGAGAGGCAAAAGACCCAGAAAGGACAACATAATACTGAGGAGAAGAATAAAGCTGAAGGACTTGTACTACCTAACTTACTATAAAGGTACAGTAATCAAAACGGTCTGGTATTAGTGAAAGAATAGATAAATAGATCAATGGGCAAAATAGGGCCCAGAAATAAATATAGTCAGCTGATCTTTGACAAAGGAGCAAAGACAATAAGGCAATAGAGCAAAGAGAGTCTTTTCAATAAATGGTTCTGGAACAATTGGACATCGACATACAAAAATAATCAGTGTAGACACAGAACTTACACCTTTCACAATAATTATTTCAAGATCTATGATAGGCTTAAATGTAAAACACAAAACTATGAAACTCCTAGAAATAACATAGAAAATCTAAATGATTGTGTGGATGGCAATGACTTTTTAGATACAATAGTGAAGTCACAAAGCATGAAAAAATAATTGATTTTCCCCATTCTCACTGGTGTGAGGTGGTATCTCATTGTGGTTTTGATTTGTATTTCCCTGATGGCAAGTGATGCAGAGCATTTTCTCATGTGCATGTTGGCCATGTCTATGTCTTCCTCTGTGAGATTTCTGTTCATGTCTTTTGCCCATTTCATGATTGGATTGTTTGTTTCTTTGCTGTTGAGTTTAATAAGTTCTTTATAGATCTTGGAAACTAGCCCTTTATCTGATATGTCATTTGCAAATATCTTCTCCCATTCTGTAGGTTGTCTTTGAGTTTTGTTGACTGTATCCTTTGCTGTGCAAAAGCTTCTTATCTTGATGAAGTCCCAATAGTTCATTTTTGCTTTTGTTTCTTTTGCCTTCGTGGATGTATCTTGCAAGAAGTTACTATGGCCGAGTTCAAAAAGGGTGTTGCCTGTGTTCTTCTCTAGGATTTTGATGGAATCTTGTCTCACATTTAGATCTTTCATCCATTTTGAGTTTATCTTTGTGTATGGTGAAAGAGAGTGGTCTAGTTTCATTCTTCTGCATGTGGATGTCCAATTTTCCCAGCACCATTTATTGAAGAGACTGTCTTTCTTCCAATGGATAGTCTTTCCTCCTTTATCGAATATTAGTTGCCCATAAAGTTCAGGGTCCACTTCTGGATTCTCTATTCTGTTCCACTGATCTATGTGTCTGTTTTTGTGCCAGTACCACACTGTCTTGATGACCACAGCTTTGTAGTACAACCTGAAATCTGGCATTGTGATGCCCCCAGATATGGTTTTCTTTTTTAAAATTCCCCTGGCTATTCGGGGTCTTTTCTGATTCCACACAAATCTTAAAATAATTTGTTCTAACTCTCTGAAGAAAGTCCATGGTATTTTGATAGGGATTGCATTAAACGTGTATATTGCCCTGGGTAACATTGACATTTTCACCAAACTGTGGAAGGAGCCTCGGTGTCCAACGAAAGATGAATGGATAAAGAAGATGTGGTTTATGTATACAATGGAATATTACTCAGCTATTAGAAATGACAAATACCCACCATTTGCTTCAACGTGGATGGAACTGGAGGGTATTATGCTGAGTGAAGTAAGCCAGTCGGAGAAGGACAAACATTATATGTTCTCTTTCATTTGGGGAATATAAATAATAGTGAAAGGGAATATAAGGGAAGGGGGAAGAAATGTGTGGGAAATATCAGAAAGGGAGACAGAACGTAAAGACTGCTAACTCTGGGAAACGAACTAGGGGTGTTGGAAGGGGAGGAGGGCGGGGGGTGGGAGTGAATGGGTGACGGGCACTGGGGGTTATTCTGTATGTTAGTAAATTGAACACCAATAAAAAAAAAATTCCACCCCAGAAAGACAAAAAAAAAAAATAAAAATAAAAACTTACTGTTGAGATGAAAAAAAAAAAAAGAAAAAATAATTGATAAGTTGGACTTCAGTAAAATTAAAAAGTTTTGCTCTGAGAAAGACAGTGTCAAGAGAATAAGCAGACAAGGCACAGATTGAAAGAAAATATTGCAAAAGACACATCTGGTAAAGGACTGTTAGCCAAGATATAAAAAGAGCTCTTGAAATTAAACTAAAAGAAAACAAACAACTTGATATAAAAATCAGCCAAAGGCCTTAACTGATACTTCACCAAACAAGATATGCAGATGTCAAATAATTATATGAAAAGATAGTCACTATCATGTCATTAGAGATACAAATTTTTTTTTAAATGATAGGATATCACTATCCTATCATTTTGGATATTTTGGCCATTAGAATGGCCAAAACCTGGTGTGCTTACACTACCAAATGCTGGTGAGGATGTGGAGCAACAGGAACCCCTCACTCATTGCTGATGAGAATGCAAAATGGCACAGACACTTTGGAAGATAGTTTGGTCTCTTAAAAAAAAAAAAAAAACAACAACAACGACCCAATAAAACATAGTTTTGCCATATGACCCAACAATGACACTCTACGGTATCTACCCCAAAGAGCTGCAAACTCATATCCACACAAAAACCTGCACAATGATGTTTATAGCAGATTTTCATAATTGCAAGAAGTTGGAAGCAACCAAGACATTCTTCAGTAGGTTAAGGGGTAAATAAACCATGGCACACCCAGATAGTAAAATGGTATTATGTGCTACAAGGAAGTGAGCTATCAAGCCATGAAAAGATAATGGAGGAAACTTAAATCTATATTAATTACTAAGTGAAAGAAGCCAATCTGAAAAGGCTATATACTATATGATTCCAAGTATATAACATTCTGGAAAAGGCAAAACCCATGGAAACAGTAAAAAGAACAGTGATTTTCAAGGGTTAGAGGAGAGGGATGAATGGGTAGAACATAGAGGATCTTAGGACAGTGAAAATACTCTGTATGATACTGTGATGATGTATACATATCATTTATACATCTGTCTACACCCATAGAATTTACATCACTGAGCCATAGAGTGAACCATAATGTAAACTATAAACTGGGTTATTATGTTGTGTCAATGTAGGTTTATCAATTGTTATAAATGTCCCTTGCTAGTGGAGGATGCCAATAATGAAGGAGGCTATACATTTGTGAAAGTAAGGAGTATAAAGGAAAATCTTGTACTTTCTGCTTAATTTTGCTTTGAATCTACAATTGCTCTTTTAAAAAATTCCTTAAACAGGGACACCTGGGTGGCTCAGCGGTAGAGCGTCTGCCTTTGGCTCAGGGCGTGATCCCGGATTCCCGGGATCGAGTCCCGCAATGGGCTCCTTGCAGAGAGCCTGCTTCTCCCTCTGCCTATGTCTCTGCCTCTCTCTCTGTCTCTCTCTGTGTCTCTCATGAATAAATAAATAAAATCTTAAAAAATATATAAATAAATAAATAATTCCTTAAACAAAAAACTAATATTTACATACTCATACAAACTTGTTTGTGAATGTTCTTACCAGCTTTATTGGTAATAGACAAAAAACTGAAACAATCCGAATTTCTTTAAGTGGGAGAATGGTTAAACACATGAAGGCATACCATGAAATAGAATGCTGATTAACAATAGAACAGCTCTTATTACACACAAAACCTGGATGGATCATCATATAATTATATTGACTGACAAAACCCAATCACAAAAGTTTATATAATATACATACTAATTTATATAACATTCCTGAAATAATGTAGTTAGAAGGATTTAAAACGGATTAGTGGTGTCTAGGGGATAGAGCTTTAGAGGGAAGTGGTATGGGTGGCTGTAAGTTGTAACATATAATAAAACAATCCTGCATCTTTGACTGTAGTTCCTACAGCTACACATTTAATAATTTGCATACAACTACATATACACACAAGTAAAAGCATGTGTAACTTGTAAAATATGAAAAAGGTATGTGCACTGTACTTATGTCAGTTTCATGGTGTTGTTATTGTACTGAAGTTATGAAAGATGCTTACATCGGTGGAGGGTGGATGAAAAGTGTATGGGTCCTCTGGGTGTGTGTGTAAAGCTTCCTGTTACTCTATGTTAAAGAGCCTAAAAAATTGTTTCTTATTATAGAAAAATTTGACTGATATATTTTGAAATGAATTAAAATATCCTGAAGGTAGAGCTGCTGAATAATTTGGTAACATTATAGATGGCATTTTCATTTAAGCAATAACTAAATTTAAAAAATATCTTACAGATATAAAATATATGTAATTTTTATGTTATATGAAACCACACTGACAAATTATTATTTTGGGATGTAGTCACTCATGCATGAATAAATGTGTTGAATATAACAAACATTTTTATTACTAACATTTCTCCATGAAAAAGATTTTTAACTAACATTTAATTTACTTTAATAACTGATTACTTCTGGTGTTATTTTCTTACTATTGTTCCCATGATTTCTACATTGTTTAATATCTAGTTGAATTATGGCATGTATTTCTATCTTAGCTGGAAGCTCTCACAATTTATTTTAAACTTTCTCTAAGTTATTGTTCACACTTCATGTTGCCTCATAGTGAAGGTTATAGTGGATATATCCACAAAGTTGAGAATCATGTTTTTTCCTCCATACCTTTAGAGTAAAGATTGGTGAATGGGCTTAGCAGTCAATTTCATAAAGTTAAAGATGTTCTGCATTGACTTTTTTATTTTTTGGAATTTTGGACTCTAAATGAATTCAAAACTCTAAATATTAAGACAGACATTTTTATTTTGAAGTCTTGATAATGGGAATGTATTTCATACTTGAGTAACTTCTTTTTTCTGTTTTATTGAATAACAGTTACTATTTTTCTTTAGTGACAATTTTGTGAGACTCTGAGATGTTTTATGTGTTTTAGCTCACTTAACTACCACATATCTTGTAATGGTCCAGATACAGTTTACATGTGAAGTAAATCAGGCAAGATAGTGAGTTATTCAGTATCAGAGAAAGTTGAAGAAGTCTTTTTCATTTAAAAAGAAATTTTTAGGGATCCCTGGGTGGCGCAGCGGTTTGGCGCCTGCCTTTGGCCCAGGGCGCGATCCTGGAGACCCGGGATCGAATCCCATGTCAGGCTCCCGGTGCATGGAGCCTGCTTCTCCCTCTGCCTGTGTCTCTGCCTCTCTCTCTCTCTCTGTGTGACTATCATAAATAAATAAAATTAAAAAAAATAAAATAAAAAAAAATTTTTAGTACTTTCTATATGTGAAGTGCAATTTGACATACTAGAGATATAATAGGGGGATACAAAAGAAGAAAAAAATCCATTAAAAACAAAACCTTGTTAAAAAAAAAAAAACAAAAAACAAAACAAAAAACAAAAACCTTGCCCTCATGGAGCTTACATCCATGTAAAGAAATTGGTATTTTTTTATTCATCAAGGTAGTGAGAGTCTTTTTTTTTTCTAACTAGTGCAAGTAGCTCACATAATTAATTTGTTCTCCAAAGTAATTAATGGTTCTGTAAGGGGTACTGAGTAAGAAATATTAACCATAGGTTTACAGAAAGGCAATGATAAATATTCTCTGATTTAGAGACAGTAATGTAATATTCCTTTGGGCTAAAGTCTCTGCCTGATCCTTTGTCACAGCTCCTCTTCTTCCTCAACAAAGTCAGAGAATATAATACTTCTTTCCTTCCAAAAATAAGTATCTGCTGTGGCTTTGAATCCATCATTTAAATCTGCATTCTTTAAGTCTGTCCAGTGATGCCCAAGGTGTGGCCCTCAAGCATTCAGCACCATGGCCAGAGCACAAAGTCATTGAAGAAGGGGAAAAAAAAAACCACACAAAAACATAATCTGGGGGAAATTATACACTGGGGTCCAAAAGATTTTCTTCTACTTAATGCCAGCCTCATGATATGCAAAATGTGACCTATGTTATTGAAACGTACCTGTGATAGCCAGGCTTCCTCACCTAAACAGACGGTAGTCAAGTTATCCTTCACTCTCTTGTGGTATACAATTGTTCTTACTGTTCACTTGGAAAAATGTAAAGAACATTGTTTGCTTACTTTTTTCCTAGGACAGCTCTGAGGTAAGTTTAATGGATTATCCTGCTTTTTATTCTGATGACTATAGATAGCACATTTTTTTTACAATTTCCAACGAGAGAAATTGACTTGGATTCATCTTTTCTATTGTGTGTAAATCCAAATGATAAAGATATTTGTAAGTTCATTGTTATAAAACAAGTGCTGATTTTATGAGTTCAAGTGTTAAATATGTTGCCCAAATAAAATATTAATTTATATTCTGTACAACTCAGTATCTCTTCCAGGTATTATATATAATATTAAATCTTGATAGCTGATGAGTCCATTTGAAATGAACTAGATTATAATTGGTATAAATATTATTTTTAAATACCAATCTCTCTTTTTCTGGAGCAAGGTTAATCTCTTCCTTTAGGGCAATCACTCTTCTTCACTTTCTCTTTCTTTGCTTCATATAGGACTTATATTATTGCTCATTTCTGGAGTGGGCATGTGACCCAGGCTGGGACAATCAGAGCCATAGGGATGATCAGACAAAGACATATGGTCCAAGTTCAGTTAATCCACATCAACTTTATAATTTTTGATGTATCTCTTGGGAAAGGGAATTTTTCCTTCAGAGACATGTGTGCCAAGAATAAGGTTATTTGACAATTCTGGGGTCCACCTTTTCTACTACATGGGGAAGCACTCACATGTGAATGAAGAAAAGAACAACAAATGAAAGAGACATCAGATCTGTTGATTGAAGTTCTAATTATGTCCAACTTACTCCTAGATGTTATAGTTATTTAGGCCAATAAATATCCTTTTGGAACTGAGTTTGAGGTTTCCTTCCCTTGCAATAGAAAGATTCTCAGCCCTAATAGAAATCTACTCCATTGCTTTTATAATAGACATTTATATTGATCAATAGCAAAACCAGCCCTGGATGTATAAATAAGAGGGCAGTGGTAATTTATGTGTATAGAGAGATTGTCTCCCAAACAATAGTGAAATCAGGCACAAAGCTATAGTTAGACAAACCACTTATATGCAGGAAAAAATTCCAAATCTAATTTGATAATATAGGAAATGATATAATTTTTTCTACCTGATTGTTAGCTGGCAAAGAATAATAAAAGTTCAAATATAACTTGTGTTATGTTGCTTGGTGTATGACAGCTTTCAAATTGAATTTGTTGAATAGAACTAAACTGAATTAGGAAGGAGGAAGGGAAGTAGAGAAGGAGAAAAGTAGTGTATTTTGGGCAGGACCTTTTTTTCTGAGACATGGAATTGAACATAATCACTTCAAAAGTTCTTATAAAAAATGTAGGAATAAGTTAGGACCAGAGCATTCTGTCAATAATGATCTGGGAGACATTTAAGCATAGCATAAGGATTAGAAACCCTGAAATGCTAGGAAAATGGATTTGCAAAGGAAAAGTGATTTATTTTTATGACTTTATGATTTTTGTTATATATTTTTATTATTTTTGTATTTCACTTTATCACAATTAGTTTTGATTTTATAACCTCTCCTAACATCCTCTCTACAGATTTCTATGCCTTTACTCAATAAATATTTCACTCACCTCTGAAAAGTAGTTTATATATGATGACAAAAAATTTAAAAATGAAAAACTTGTCTAAATGAAATTGAGGTATGCCTATCATTTCAGTTAATTTGCAGTATGATTCCCATAGCATATTCTCTTCCACTTGCTGCCTAAAAAAAGAAAAACAAGAACTCAAATGTCAATAGTGAT
This sequence comes from Canis lupus dingo, assembly GCF_003254725.2. NCBI lineage: Eukaryota > Metazoa > Chordata > Mammalia > Carnivora > Canidae > Canis > Canis lupus. The sequence goes on from NC_064266.1 coordinate 14,616,449, forward strand.
TGCAAATGAAGTATGCTAAGTGAGCATTTTCACATTCGGTAACTTCCCTTTGACTCTTCACAAATCTGAATCCAGTCATCTAAACTTTTTTATTGTTCTTGAAAAGAATTTCAGAGAGAAGTACAGTTTTTAGTCTAAGGTTGGTAATTATTTGTTCCCTGTGGATTCTGTGGGTTTTCACTAATCGTGCCTTTTCTCTCATGAGGTAGGTTATTGTTTCACCATGAGCTTATTCTCTTTGGAAAATTCTTGCTGGGAATTCTTTGAGGCCTAGGATGAGAGTGCATTTCATCAAGAGGATATGCATTTGCTTCTGCCAGGTATCTGGTTTGGGACCAATTTAAATTTGTCATATTGGAGTATTGTGGATCATGAAGATGATGTAAATTTAGGTTTCCAAATCTAGGGAGCACAGCTTGTGATTAGAGTTCTTCAAGGATATTTCCTTCCTGCTCCACTCAGAGCCACAGTAGACTTCAGGTATGGTAGGGATGGAGGTGATCCTGTTGTAGGTTTATTTCTAACTTTCTCTTATATTAAGGGTATAGCTTTAGCTTTTTCAGTTCCCAGATTTATAAGAACAAAGCTCCTATGAGAATCCTCACCTGGAGCTTTGACTTGTGTCTCATGGCCCCCATTTAGTATTATAAAACAAAGATCAAAGTTACCCAGATTTCAGGCAAAACTCCCAGAATGCATTCATATTCCTAGGCTCTGATTTTTAACTGGATCTTGGACGGGCAGTTCTTTACTAAATTATCAGATCTATTTTACCAAAAACTCTAGTTGATTTTAGGAAAATCAGTTTGAATGACCTAGCGTACCATAATTCTGGAGATGGAAGTGCACATAATTCTTTATTAAATAATATCATAATAACTGCACACAGAAAACCATATATTTTATATACACTGAAGAATGCACAACATAATAGAGTGGGTGTGTAGGAGACAAGGAGAAATGGTACACTAATGATGAAGAGTTTTAAAATTTTTGTCTACTATTTATCAACAGAGGTGTGTTACAAGCATGCCGCAACACTGCAGCTGTATTTTTCCTCCTTGAAGTTTTCCATACTTTTCATTTTATCTATTTGAAGCTATATTATTAGATATACAAAAATTTATTCTGTACATTTTCCTACTGAATTCACCTTTTATCATTTTGATGTGTCCTTTAGAACTCCAGCAAAGCTTTCCCTTTAATGACTTAAACTTCATTTCTGATATCAAGAAAACTATATCAGATTTTTCCATCCTTCAACTTGTAGCCTTTTCTGTTCTCCTAGGTTTTAGACATGTTCACTTATAAATATCATATAGTTGTGTTTTAATTTTATCCAGTATGAAAGAATTTGCTTTTTAATTTTAGTATCTTGCTTTATCTTTTAATTTTTATTTACTCTTTGCTTCAAGTTTTTATTTATAATTGGTTAACATATAGGGTAATATTGGTTTCAGGAGCAGAATTTAGTGATTCATCACTTACATATAACATTCAGTGCTCATCACAGCAAGTGCCCTCATTTCTGCTTCTCATCCATTTAGTCCATCCTCTGCCCACCTCCCTCTATCAACTTTGTTTGTTCTCTATAGTTAAGAGTCTCTTATGGCTTGTGTCTCCTTCTTTGGTTTTTGTTTCCCTTCCCCTATGTTCATCTGTTTTGTTTCTTAATTTCCACATGAGTGAAAATGAAATGGTATTTATCTTTCTCTGACTCATTTTGCTTAGCATAATACACTATAGCTCCAACCACATCATTGCAAATGGTAAGATTTCATTCTTTTGATGGCTGAGTAATATTCCATTGTATATGTACCACATCTTCTTTACCCATTCATTAGTTGATGGACGTTGGTCTCTTCCCATAATTTGGCTATTGTTGATAATGCTGCTATAAACATTCAGGTGCATGCGCCACTCTGAATCAATATTTTTGTATCCTTTGGAGACATACCTAGTAGTACAATTGCTGGATTATAGGGTAGTTCTATTTTTAACTTTTTAGGGAACTTCCATACTGTTTTCCGGATTGGCTGTACCAATTTGCATTCCCACCAATAGCATAAGAGGATTCCCCTTATGCTCACAGATCCTCACTAACATCTGTTGTTTCCTATGTTGTTAATTTTGGCTATTCTGACAGATGTGAGGTGTTATTTCACTGTGGTTCCAATTTGTATTTTCCCAGTGATGAGTGATAATTGAGCATCTTTTCATGTGTCTGTTAGCCATCTGGATGTCTTCTTTGGAAAAACCTGTTTTTGTCTTCTGCCCATTTCTTAACCAGATTATTTTTTTTAGGTGTTGAGTTTGATAAGTTCTATATAGATTTTTCTTTAAATTAATGATCTTAGTGAGTGTTTTCTCTTTGTCCTGTATGGTCCTTATAATATTTTATCTACTTTGTGTCCTCTTTTGCCTTGTTGATTATTTTTATTATTGTACTTTATGGTATAGCTTCTTAGTAATATGTTCTTTATTATTCTTTCAGTGACTACCAGGCATTCTTCCCTTTTCAAAGTATGATATTAATAATTAATTTTATCCTTTTCCAAGAATACTGCAAGGACCTTGTAAACCTTACTCTTCATTTACCCCTCTTCTGATATTTGCAATATTTTCATATGTTTTAATTCTCTAAATATCCTGTAAATCTTTGTTATTATTTTTGAATATTGTTAATATTCATTTAGACTTATCCAGATGTTTATCTTTTCCATTGCTATTCATGACATCCTATATTGTAAAACTCCCATCAAGGATCTTTTTTTTTTTTTTTTTCCTGGCTGAAGAGTACATTTATTATTTCCTTTAGAGGAATCTGCTAGCAAGAATTATTTTAGTTTATTTTGAGCAAAAAATGTCTTTACTTCACTTTCATATTTGAAAGATGCTTTCTGGGTACAGAATTTTAGCCTTGTAGCTATCTTTTTCAACACATGTAATATGTCATTGTGTTTTTGTCTGGTTTCTATTTTTCTATTGAGTAGTGAGATTTTCATCTAATTGCTATCCTTTTGAAGGTAGTTTGTTTTTTTATCTAAGTTATTTTGATTGTTACTAATTACCTTGTAATTGTCAGTTTTACTATGATGAGTCTATGTGTATTCCCTCTTCAATATCCCTCAGTGTTTATTCTGATTCTTGAATCTGTAACTTCATATCTTTCAACAGTATTATAAAATTCTTGGCCATTGTCTACCCTTACATTGTCTCTACTCATTTTCTTCTTCTCACCAATTCTAACTAGTTAGCTTTTCTCGTGGTATCTTCTGTGTCTTTTAATCCTCTGTGTTTTGCATCCTTTTGTCTCTCTGTGATTCCTTCTGAATAATTTTTCTGACTTTCTGTAGATTTTACTATTTAGATCTTCATGTGTGTCTAATTATTTTACCTATTTAGTTCTTCTTTTTGGTAAGTATTTTTAAATTCTAGACTTTTCAGTTGGTTTTATTTAAAGTTCAAATTCTTGCTTGAAGTTTAAATCTATTTTTATATCATTCAACATAATAAGCAAGTTCTTCTAAAGCCTGTGCCTGATAATTGCAAAACCTGAAATCTCTGTGGATCTTTTTCTTCTGTGTGTTGTGTTTCTTTCCATGTTGGCTTATCTCTTCATGTGAATAACTTTTTATTGTGAGGAGATTTATTTGCGAACTGGTTTGCAAATAATTTGAGGCCTCAGATGATAGGTGATGTTAGCTCCTAGAAGGAATTTAAATTGGGTTTTATTTTTGTTATTGTTGACTTCCTACTAGGTCCCCAAGAACATTAGTCACAAGGATTACCTTAATCACATTTCAGCAACTAAGATTACTCGAAACTGAGCTGCAGTCATTATGAGGAACTATTAACTCTAGTCTCTTAGGTTCCAAACCTTTGGAATTTTATTAGTCAGGGCTCAATTAGGAAAGCAAAACTACTATGAGTCATGAGATAAGAGAACTATTAAAGGAATTTGACCTTACGCATTTGTGGGAGAAGCTAAAGAATTGAAAGGCTGAAGGGAATAATTGGAAGATCACAGAATCACCAACCATTTCATCTGATAAACCAAGCACATCCAGACAGCAAGTGGTATCATGACAGGAAAGCTGGTTGAGAAGGCTACAAGTTCTTGCTTCTGCTTATCTGAAAGCAAGAGTTTGATGTGCCTGAAATGGTTGTTAATTAATTAGAATTGTACAAGTGAAGAAGAAGTGAATGTTGAGTAGAAGAGATTGAGAGTAAACTGTACTTTCAAATGTTTTTGCATCTCTCACTCACCCTAATCATGGTAATCCTCACAGAGTAATAGTTGATGCTTTGCTTCCATCTCTCTTGAAGGTCTCTCTCTCTCTCTCTCTCTCTTTTTTTTTTGTAAATTCCAAGCAGTACCAAACAGAAAAAGATAAACATATTGTGAGATATAAAGTTTCCCCCTTAACAAAGTTCATAATAGAATTTTCCAGCACAAATTTCCAACACAAATAAAGGGTGTTCAGGATTCTCTATTCTTGGAACTCAGAAATACCAGTGTGAGTCTTTTAGTTTTCCTATTAATTTATTGGTGATCTTTCTTGGCTGAAGTTTTTTTTTTTTTAATTTTTATTTATTTATGATAGTCACAGAGAGAGAGAGAGAGAGAGAGAGGCAGAGACACAGAGAGAGAAGCAGGCTCCATGCACCGGGAGCCCGACGTGGGATTCGATCCCGGGTCTCCAGGATCGTGCCCTAGGCCAAAGGCAGGCGCCAAACCGCTGCGCCACCCAGGGATCCCTTGGCTGAAGTTTTGATGTTTTCTTAATGTTATGGAGTATTTTTTTTTTCTAACATATCTTTGATTATTTCATGTCATTTAAAAGAACATTTAAAAAATAAATAAAAGAACATTTTCCATGGATCCCTCACTTTTCTTTTTTTTAATATTTATTTATTTATTCATGAGAGACACACAGAGAGAGAGAGAGAGAGAGAAGCAGAGACACAGGCAGAGGGAGGAGAAGCAGGCTCCATGCAGGAGCCCAATGTGGGACTCAATCCCAGATCTCTGGAATCCTATGCCAAAGGCAGACACTCAAGGCTGCTTCCCAGACCTCTCACTTTTCTATACATTTTGTGAACAGAGACACTAACTTTTATTTGCCCCATACTAACTTTTACAAGTATTATTACATAACAAATTTAGAATATACAGACAGTGTCTCCACTCAGAAAAAAGAGGTTTGTATACATCTTAGGAAGGCAGGATAGTGTCTTTCCAGCACAAGAGACCTTACTGAGGTCTCCTGTCAGACCTGACTTACAAGAGATACTTACTGCCCTTATAAAAGATATGGGTTACTTAATTTCAGGTTCTTCATTAGGAGGCATGCATCTATGCTTATTTATATCACCCTGTAGGGCTTGGGAGAAAGGAGAAATGATGTAAATATTCTGATGCTTCTGTTGCTTGCTGTGCCTTGAGTACAAAGGCTTTTATCTCTGACCCAGGAGACCTGTGTCTTCTGCCAGCATCCATAAAATGAGGACAGGAGAACTTCTTAGCTTTAAAGTAAGGTAAAATCCAATGTTCACAGTTTCTAGCACTATACTTCTATGTTTCATTTTTCTGCTATTTTGTTTGCTTCTTGAATGCCTATTAGATGCTGTATTTGGTATGCACACCTTACAATTCTATGAAGCCTTTTCTCCTATTTGCCAGTGATTCATCTTGTCACCCTTCATTTTATGAGATTTAACTGATTTATTCTTCTAAATTACTAATTATCATCTGATGTTGTCCATTATATTATTTAACCTTTTGATTTAAATACACTAATAATTTAAATCTTTCCCCAAATCCTCTTGTTTTACTTATTCTATTTTATAGTAACATTTATTCAGGATCTGATTGACTTCTTTACCAAGACCAATACCCAAGGTCATCCTAGGTAGATCTTGCATTTTTTTCTTAAAGATTTATTTATTTATTTATTTGAGAGAGAGAGAGAGAAAACACAAGCATGGGGAGCAGCAGGCAGAGGGAGAAACAGACTCCCCACTGAGCTGGGAGCCTGATACAAGGCTCTATGCTAGGACCCTGGGGTCACAACCCAAACTGAAAGCAGATGCTTAACTGACTGTGCCACCCAGGTACCTCAAGATCTTGCCTTCTAAAAAAAAACATAGTACTTAAGACTTGAGTCTCTCCAACATGGGAATAAGGCTAATGGCAGTTGCTCTGAATATACAAGAAGTGACATGAAATCAGAAATTGCTGAGAATTAGTGATAGGCTGGTGGTATCATTTTTTGTTTTCAAGGATTTTTGCATATTTACTAATTCAAAATAATCCAGTTTTATTTTAGTGAGAATTTTAGACAGAGAAGAAATAAAAGTGCTCATTCACAATTCTTAATACCAAGTTACTAGAAAACTTTTTCACTAACTTGTTTTGTAACAAATACAGTTTATTGAAATACAAAGAGAAAAAAAATGTCTTCAAAATAAACTATGAGTCTTAAACTAGTGGTTCTTAATATCTCTTCCTTTCTTATGCATTTATTTTACACATGGTCAGCACAGTTTGAGATTGGTATTGACCAATGTGGATGGCCTGGGCTTTGTATTAGTAATGTGGCCTACTCCATTTATTTAAGTATAATAAAGTTTGTTTTTCTAATAAGAAGATAAAGGAGGAGAGAATTAACAAACTAACCAAATTTTAAACTATTACTGAGGCTCTCAGTCTATGTTTTGTCTCCAATCACTTCAGCAGACATATGACCATGGTCTGACAAACAACAGTATTCTCTGTGCATTTAGCAGGGGTATAGTTCAGTTTATTATCTACATAGAACTGCAAAAGCCAGCTGTAATTATCCAAGTGGTTTCATAACTTGTCTACTGTTTTGGAATCAGCTCTACCTCACTTCTCTGCTATTTGAACCAATCCAAGAAAAAGTTCCCTTGGTAAGAATCCTACAAATGGATCTTTTTATTTTAATTTTTTACCTTTCTCTAATAATTCAGTCAAGTTTTACTAGACCAGACAAGCAGGAGATGAGTTTTCCATAACCTTTTATTCTTGGCAGGAAAGCCCTGAGCTTGGTTGCATTTCTGTCTTTTGGTGCTAATTCTGTAGCTTCTGTTTTTTTTATTTCAACTGGATGAATTCCTTCAATGTCAGGTCTGTGAACACAGTTAGCTAATGGAGCTCCCTTAAATATGACCAGTTACACAGATATGTAACTTACTTGGTGCATTGCTTCCAAGATATCCATGTCCAATCTTCCATGTTCTCCTTGGTGTAAGCCACTGCAAGGAAACCTATCATCCATATTTTCAAATTGTCTATTAATTCATTTTTGCCCATATGGACTTAACATTCAGTGGACTTGCTGGAAATCCAATGTTAGAGGATAAAATGGTAGGTTTTAGAACCAGAGATCCTGGGTTTGAACCTTGAGTCTACTCTTTACTAGCAGAGTAATGCTGGAGAAAATATTTAATATTTTTTCACAGCACTTAATGATTCAAAAGTTTTAACTCTTCCTAATTCTTATCAATAAAAATCTAAATACCTTCATCTGGCTTTCAAAGCCCTCTGAAATATGACTCCATCAGATAATTTCTCACCAAAAGTTGAGTTCCTTCCCATATTATAAATTCCACTCAATTAAATTATCCATTACTTCTAAAATGTTAATTCGTTCTTTTTTCCACTCATCTAAACATTTCTCATCCTATATCCCAGTACAAACTACACTTCTTTGGTGGAGTCCTCCAAGATTACTGGATCTCATATTGACATCTCCTTTCTATAAACTCTTGGACTATAGTCAGTGCTTCATTATGTTACCTAGTACAGATTTTTCAAAGCACTCTCTTGTTTTCATTTTAATATATCTATTTAGACAGGAAAAAAGACCAATGTTTAAGTAAGCTAAGAAATATTGATTAAATAATAGTTAAAATGTTGTTCATCATAAGGTTTTTTTGTAAAATATTCTTTTAAAAATATTTTATGTATTCATAAGAGACAGAGAGAGAGAAGGAGAAAGAGAGAGAGAATGAGAGGAGGCAGAGACATAGGTAGGGGGAGAAGTAGGGTCCTCACAGGAAGTCCAATGTGGAACTTGATCCTGGGACTCTGGGATCATGCCCTGAGCCAAAGGCAGATGCTCAACCACTGAGCCACCCAGGTGTTCCTGTAAAATATTCTTAATGTATACTTTATTTTCAAAAAGAAACTGAAATGTATAATATTACCCAAAAATATTATTAGACAGTACACATAAAAAATGAAACCAGCACCATTGTTCAGTGGAACATTTTTTGAAAGCTTACTTTGATTATTTGCTAAACTCTAAAGTGAGAGGGTTTGTATATCTATGTAATGCTTAGAAAAATGGTGAATGACCATTGTTAGATAGGCATTAGTAAACAAACGTTAGCTGATTGTTTACCTCTCTATTTTTTCATATTTTTCTTCATTTTGAAATTTCCCTCTTTCAATTTCCTTATAATCTCTAATGAGTTTTAATCTCCATTTCCTCACTTAGTCATTAGCAGTGATTTGTTCCGTGAGTAACAGAAGAGTTAGATAAGAGTAGCAGAAATCTTCTGGGTAATGTGGGATAAAGGATTTATTATTGGTATTACTTCTCACATAATTATTCAATCTGGTGCAGAAGTCTAAGAAAGGCTATTGTATTGGTTTTTTAGGTTGGTCAAAGTTGCCATAGGTCAGTGCTAATCAGAAAGAAACTTGGATGCAAAGTAGGGAAGAATGAAGACAAACTGAACCAGTAGGCAAGGGTTCAAATAGAAGTTTGTCCAAACAGAAGGACAAACCAGAACCCACAAGGCCAAAATGGAACTCTCAAGGATAAATGGGAACCATGTCTGTCTATCAGGGCATCCAAATTGGACAGTAAAGAAACTAGCACCATTTGTCACAGAGCTGCACAGTTTGACTCAGAACTCCATATCCAGAGGGAGCTGGAGTAGCTGCTGCATATTCTAGCAAGGTGAACCAGATGATTGGCACTAACTGTGGCAGTACTATTTCCCAAGCCAACTTGAAAGCAGCAAGACAAAAGAAGACACTAACTTATAAGGGAAAACCCACAAGTCAAGCAGGCTATTTTTTGTCAAATACTTTGAAAGCCAGAAAGGAGTTGCATGATGTATTCTAAGTGCTGAATGGGAAAAATCTGCAGCCAAGAATAGTCTATCTAGCAAGGTTATCATTCAGAATAGAAGGAGAGATAAAGAGTTTCCTAGACAAACAAAAACTAAAGGAATTCATAACAACTAAACCAGTCCTGCAAGAAATATGAATGGAGACTTTTTGACTGGAAAGGAGAGACTATAAGTGACAGTATAAAGGTAGAAAACACAAAGGCAGTAAAAATGAATTATTTCTGTAAAAAATTAGTTAGGAACTCACAAAAATAATATATACTTAAAATGTAGGGAGGAGAGGTAAAAAGAGGGGGTTCAAATTAAATGACTATTAATACTCCTGGGTTGTAAACGTGATTCAACATTCACAAATCAGTGTGATACATTACATCAATAAGAGAAAAGATAAGAATCATATGATCATTTCAACATATGCAGAAAAAGCATTTAACAAAGTACAACATCAATTCATGATAAAAAAAAAAACTCAAAAAATAGGTTTAGAGAGATATACTTCAACATAATAAAGGCCATGTATGAAAAACCCACAGTGAACATCATACTCAATGGGGAAAAACTAGGCCTTTCCCTAAGGTCAGGAACAAGACAAGGATGTCCAATTTCACCACTTCCATTAAACATAGTGCTAGAGGCCTAGCCATACCAATTAAGCAATAAAAAGAAATAAAAGGCATCCAAATTGGTAAGGAAGACGTAAAACGTTCACTATTTACAGATGACATGATACTATAAACAAAAAACCTGAAAGACTACACCAAAAACTGCTAGAATTCATAAATGGATTCAGTAAAGCTGCAGGATACAAAAATCAATGTACAGAAATCTGCTGCATTTCTATATACCAATAATGAAGCAGCAGATAAAGAAATTGAGAAAACAATCCTATTTTAAATTGCACCAAAATAATAATAAGGTACCTAGGAATAAGCCTAACCAAAAAGGTAAAAGATCTGTACTCTGAAAACTATGAAACATTGATGAAAGAAATTGAAGATAACACAAAGAAATGTAAAAACATTCCATGCTCATGGATTGGAAAAACAAATATTGTTAAAATATCTATACTACCTGAAGCAACCCCTATAAAAATGCCAGGAGCATCTTTCACAGAACTATAACAAACAATTCTAAAATTTGTGTGGAACCACAAAAGGTCCCAAATAGCCAAAGTAATCTTGAAAAAGAAAAGAAGATGGAGACACTACAATTCCAGACTTCAAGTTATATTACAAAGCTGTAGTGATCGAAACAGTATGGTATTGGCCTCCAAACAGACACATAAATCAGTGGAACAGAATAGAAAATTCAGAAATAAACCCATAACTAGATGATCAATTAATGTTCAACAAAGCAGGAATGTATATCTATGGGGAAAAGGACAGTCTTTTCAACAAAGAGTGTTGGGAAGTGGACAGCAACATCCAAAAGAATGAAACCGGACCACTTTTTTATGCCATACACAAAAACAAGTCCAAAATGGATTAAAGACCTAAGTGTGAGACCTGAAACCATAAAAATCCTAGAACATAGGCAGTAACTTCTTTGACATATGCCCTCACAACTTTTTTCTAGATAAATCTCCCAAGGCAGGGGAAACAAAAGCAAAAATTACCATTAGGTCTATATCAAAATAAAAATCTTCTGTATAGTGAAGGACATAATCAACAAAACTAAAGGTTACTTTTGGAATAGGAGAAGATATTTGCAATTGACATATCCAAGAAAGGATTAGTATCCAAAATATATAAAATCTTATAAAACTCAATAACCATAAAACAATGTAATTAAAAATCAGGCAGAAGACTTTTCTCCAAAGAAGACATCTAGATGGCTAACAGAGACATGAAAAAACGTTCATCATCACTTACCATCATGGAAATGCAAATCAAAACTACAATGAGATACCCCTCACATCCATGAGAATGGCTAAAGTCAACAACACAAGGAACAACAGGTGTTGGTGAGAATGTGGATAAAAAGGGACTCTTGTCCCTGTTGGTGGGAATGTAAACTGGTGAAACCACTGTGGGAAACAGTGTGGAGTTTCTTCAAAAACTTGAAAATAGAACTACCCTACTCTCCAGCAATTGCCCTACTGGGTATTTACACAAAGAGCACAAAAACACTAAGCTAAAGGGATACATACATCCCTATGTTTATAGCAGTGTTATTTATAATAGCCAAGATATGGAAGCAGCCCAAGGGTCCATCGATTGGTCAATAGATAAAGTAGATGTGAGATATATATATATATATATATATATATATATATATATATATATATATATATTATTCCAGCCATAAAAAAGAATGAAATCTTGCCATTTTCAAGGATATAGATGGAGCTGGAGAGTAAAATGCTGGTGAAATGTCAGTCAAAGAAAGAAATATACCATATGATTTCACTTATCTGTGGAACTTAAGAAACAAAATAAATGAGCAAGGGGAAGAAAAGAGAGAGAGAAATCAAGAAACAGACTCTTAACTAGAGGGGAAAAAACTGATAGTTACAAGAGGGGAGGTGGTGGTGGGGATGGGTTAAATAGGTGATGGGGATTAAGGATGCACTTATGGTGAGTAGCAGGTAATGTATAGAATTGTTGAATCACTGTATAGTATATACCTGAAACAGTATTAACACTGGAATTAAAATAAAAATGTAACATGGCAAGTTTGTATTTTTTTGTTGGAATGTAAAATTATAAAGAGATGTCATCTAAAAGAAATGTTTGTGTTAGCCAAAAAAAAAAAGCCATGAAATATTGCTTATCCATATCATCCACAAATATGAACATGAAGAAAATAATCAAGGAGGATGTAAGATTTAGTGGTCTCTGAAAACCTTTCCATTTAGAGATTCCACTGGTGTCTTGTCTTCGAACATGACCCTTTTGTCATCACCAAGGACTTCCCATCATCCTTCAAAAAAAAAAAAAAATCCCAAAATATTATGTCATGGCTTAGGAGGCACTGTTGATTTGTTCAACCTATTTCCTGATCATATCTTCCATCACCCTCCCTTTTGAGAACTATAATTTAGCCATAATGACCTTTCTAGTCCTCAGAACCTGTCAACTTGGAAACTTCATAGATCATCCTACCTGGAAAGATCTCTCTTTTTCTTAAGATTGTTCTTCCTCATCTTCAGGTCTGTTGAAAACTTAGACTTCCAGGATTTCCCTCAGAAATTCTGATTCATTAGCCTGAAGTGAGACACAGAAATTTGCATTTTAATAAGAACTTGGGGGCAGTACTTATGTAGACAGTTCATGTACACACATTGAGGAGACTTAATTTCAAATTCTTATTTTTTTAAGATTTTATTTATTTATTTTATATAGAGAGACAACATGAGATGGAGGGACAGATGGGGAAGGTAAGAGAGAATCTCAAACAGACTCCACACTGAGTAAGGAGCCCAATGTGGGGCTTGATCCCGGGACCCTGAGATCATGACCTGAGCCCAAGGCAGATGCTTAACCAGCTGAGCCACCCAGGCACTCTTCAAAAGTGATTTTTAATTGAAATAAAAAATGTAAGCTCTAACAGAGATCATCCTATCTGTCTTTATTCATTTGCCTTCATTTATAGATATTCCATCACAGCTCAGAGCTCTGCCTAGTACTATATTGTACTTTATCCTTTTGTTTACAGTCTTTCTCTCCCTCTTATAGTGTAAACATCATGTAGGGAAGGACTTTATCCATTGTTTTTTGCTACCTCCCAGAATAGTTCAGACTCAATAAATATTAAACTAACAAATATTTTTAGCTCTTTGTTTTATAATTTTTCTGTTTATATGTATTTTTTTCTTCAGAAGCATTTTATATTCCATTAGCACTACCAGAATAAACATAGCTCCTGGTGTGTGGAAAGTATGGAATAAATGTTTACTGAATAATTAAATGTTTTCTTTTTCTACATATTTTATATATTTCATATGACAATTAAAGTAATGTAATCCTTTTGTGTTAAGTTTCTTTGAAAAAAAAAAAGTTTCTTTGATACCAGTTGAAGTTTCAACAGTTCTGATTTGGTTGAGATAAGGCAGATGTGTCAGTGGACATTTTGATAACTATCTGTCTCCAAAGATGTGACCAATGGGATGGCCTGAGTGAAGCTAGGAGATTCATATTTTCTTTTCCAAGTAATTTGGCACAAAATAAACACCTGCTTGATGGCAACATAGTTGTTAAAAAGACACCTTAAGATATTCACCTCAACTACAGAGGGCTTTTGAGTCCAAGGGAAGATTCTAAATTCAAAATTATCTTCATACTAACAGACCAAGCTAAATAAAATAAAATAAGATTTCTGAAAAGAGCACCAACTAGAAATATGTTAAAATCAGGTTGATATGCTCTATAATTAAAACTTTACCTATAATAGAGGTCCTTACCAAAGACAGAGAGGGAAAAGAGATATGGAACCATCTCCACGTTAGTCTAGCCTTCACTTCAAAACAAAGAGAAGTGCAAGTACAGAGAATCCTGGGAATCTGCCCTGGTTTTTCATCATGACTGATGTGAATGATAAAGAAGGAAGACTTAAGTTTGAGGAGAAATCAGAAATCTGTAAATAAAACTGCAAGGTGTTATAAAGGATCACCTTAATCACTTCCCCATCTCCTGTCTTTCTGTGCTGATAGAATCATCAAACCACCTCCCACTCCCCAATCCCTCAGGTTGAAATCCTAGTCTCGCTCCCCTCATGCTAAGAAAAAGCCAGTTGGATTCTCTGTAGGTGATCAGTAACCCCTGTGAGTAAACCTCTGTAAGGAAGTAGTTATCATGCTATCTCTCCATCATAGCCACTTTATCAATATGAACACCTCTTCTATTCTTTTCCTGTTCAGATTCTGCAACCAGAATCGACAAATGTATATATTTCAAACTTGTGCTTCCACCTTCTCAAGGTGAGACTGTGAGTCTTAATTACTGAACTGATGACAACTCTGCTTTCCTGGTTTTTAAATTGCAGTTTGTTCTAAGAATTTCATAAAAGAAATATAAATGAATGAGTCTAACACATACTGGCTTCTTTGTTTACATCTATATTATTATTTCCCTCATTGTGAAAATATCCCTATCAGTAATTGTTTAGTCTTTTTTTTTCTTTTTAGATAATTATGTATCATATATGCAAGTGAGGATGAAAAAGTGCATAACTCCAAGCCTACTTCATCTCTTATAAGCTTACATCTCTCTGTCTCTGTCTCTGTCTCTCTCTCTCTCTCTCTGTCACACACACACACACATGCACTTTTTTCTTTTTTCATAAATTCAAGAGAGTCCTATTGCCAATACTTTTTTTTCACCTACTATCACACAGAATGCAATGGCACTTCTAGAAACGAATTCAGTCTGGCAGAATGAAGGCAGGTTCGAGTGTACCTTCTTAGTTCCCAAATACTCCCACTAAGTAAATTTCTCAATTGGTAAATTAAGATTTTCAAAGCTGTGAAAAGAAACTTGAGATTTATGGTTGTGCGTTTTGGTACATGTGAAATAATTTTTTACTGCTACTGTCATCAAAATCATGAAAGGTTTCGGAGTGTGTCTGGGGTGGAAACTATTCTTACCCTAGGGAGGAAGTACAGAGTGTACTTTATGTAAAGTCTATTGCTTCAATTCTTATGCTTTGCTTTCTGCCAGAAAATGAAGTAGTTTGCCATTGAGAAGGGACTGTCTAAATGTGGCAAATGCAGTAGGCTTAGTAAACAAGAACATGACTGTATCTAATCTAACCTTCAAAGAATTGAGAATGCATATACTAGAAGAAATAACTAACAGTGTTAAAATTCAAGAGCATTTGAACTCAATTCTAAGATTTTCTCGTTCTCTTTCATTACATTTCAATTCTCTAGCGGCATGACAGGTAATTTGTATCACATGTCCACCAACAACTGTATGGCCCTCTGGCCAGTATTCAATGTTAAATAATGATGTAATATATATCATGATTTCAATTTTATGATCTCATAGAATGAACACCTGTTTAGTGAGTGAACTAAAAAAGTAGCCTATTAAATATTTTGTTTGCTTGTTTTTTTTTTTTTTCTGAAACAGCTTGATGGCTTAATGGAGTATGAAAATGAAAAAAAAACTGCAGAATTTCTTAAGTGCTCATTCATCTAATTTATATGTGAAAAGACTAATTCCTGAATAATCTTTAAATAATAACAAAGTACATAGAAGAACTTCTGGCTGGATATAGTACCCCCATAATGTCAACATATCAGCAAATTATCCTTTGCATACACTTCATAATTCACATGATCCTTGATTAATAACTCTTGCCTATTGCATTCTTAACTCAGAGATTTCAAATGGGAACATTTCTAGTTAAAAATAGCTCAGTAAATTATAGATTTCTCTAGTTAGCCTGGAAGAAGTTGTTTTCATTTGTTCAAATCAATGTGAGAATTAGCATTGAGTGTTTTGTACACTTAACAAATGAAACAGAAAAGCTGGTATTCTTTTTGGCAAATTTTTAGTGATGGTCTTGTTTGTGAACTTTATTCTTTCAGTAAATTAATACTCTGGGTATGTGGGTGACCCCATCTCGTCCAAGATTTTATTTGGCCGTCAGTCCTCTAGCACTTTGGTTGTGGGGAGATTGTCCCCTGCGATGGAAACGGAGTGCTCCAGATCAATGAAAGCACCCTTTCTAGTGTACTGTGGCCACCACTCCTCTGTTATGTTAAGGATCAATGGAATCTGACACACTGTTTCTCAATCTCAGGAGAGTCATATTGCTAAACAGTTGAAATGTGTAAGGAATGGCTCTGTAGAAGAAAAGAATGGAGTGGCTGTTTAGTCAAACAGGGAGTCTTAGGTGACAATTCCTGTTGGGCTCCTAAAAGCTATTTCTCTCTGTTCTTGTTGTTCACTGTGAATGTGGGTCACAGGAGCAATGTCATCTTCTATTCACACAGCTTGAAGTCGAAGTCCAGCTCCTTGTTTGTCTTCCATATAAATAGGACAAATTGCTTTTTCTCTGCATGGTGTAACTTCATTGAAACATTATATTCTGTCAGGTAAAGTTCTCTTATTTTTCCTTCCTATTCATTCAGCAAGCACTTCACCTCAGACACCATCTGGTGGTAATAGGTACTATAAGGGGAAATGAACTAAGCAATAAAAATGGCTTATATTTATTGAGAGCTTATTAGAGGCTGGCCACTTTCTAAGCTCTTTACATGTATTAAATCATTTGCTATATTTATGAGGTAGATATATTATTATACCAATTTTATAGAGGAGAAAATTCATTTATAGAGGGAGTTAGCCAATGGTAGATCTGATTGGTGAATCTTGATAATCTAACCTAGATCCTGCACTCTTGACTATAGAATGGCTGTTGGGTCTAATTCTAGGGGTTAAGAATCTATATTCTTGAGGTAGTAGGAAAATAATTATTAAAATCACATGAAAAAAATAAAATAAAAAAAAATCACATGAGCATTTTTAATCTGTCTGTAAGATTCAATGAGCTGTACATTCACGATATGTGTACTTATGGCCTTAGTGCATGTTATGGACTGAATGTTTATATCTCCCCCAAATCAATACTTTGGCATCCTAACCTCCAATGTAATGGTATATGAAGAGGTGGGAATTTGGAGAAGTAATTAGGTCAAAAGGATGAAGCCCTCATGAATGAGATTTGTGCCCTGTTTAAAAGGGACCCCATTAGCTCTCTTTTCCTCTTTCACCATGCGAAGATACAAGGAAAAGTTAGCAGTCTGCAACCTACACATGGGTCCTCATCAGAACTTAACCATGCAGGCACTCTGCTCTTGGATTTCCAGTCCACAAAAATGGGAGGAAATAAATGTCCATTGTTAATAAGCCACCCAGTCTATGGTACTATCATTGTGGCCTGAAATGGCTAAAACCATGCACAATTTAAACCTGAAAGATAATTACATGAGTAAGGCTATGACAACATAGAACAACCTATGTGCATAAATGCTGGGGCAAAGCTTTAAAATGAAGGCTCTAAAAGCTATAATAAGGATGTCTGTGTGCATGTCCCTAAGCAATTCTATCACTGTTGAAACCAGACATGCTTGGAAATCTATCCATTAGCACATATGTTTTACTATCAAACCCATGATGTCATTCTTGTTAGGAGGCACAAACAAGTTTACATTAACCATATTGAAAAACTAAATCAAGTTATGTGATTCAGGTTTCAAAATTTGTATGAATTCTCACTTTAATCTAGACCTGGGCCTCCTTAAAGAGCTGTGTACTCACTCTTATCTGTAGGTCAGAATTTACAATGGGAATTGCCGTCACTGAATTGAGGAACCTAAATGCAATGGGAGTAATTGAATCCCATAGTAGCAGGGCCAAGTGGCAGAACTCACCCATCAGAGGCAGTATGGATGTGGTTACCATAATGGACAACAGGTCAAAGCAACAAACAGAATACTCTGATTCATGCAGACCTATGGCTCTGGCTAGTCAATCATGGGGTTCCTAAAAGTGAGATAAGTAGGAAGACTACTAAATTCTTACTTGATCTGTATAAACAAAAGAGTTTTAGGTCAATGAACAAAAGTCCTACTTGAATCATAAAAACAGAAAGTCATAGCCCTTCAGTCAGTTCCCAGACTTGAGCCAGTTTATAGAACCAGAACCTCTTGAATGAAGGGGAAACTGGATCCCCTTGAGGAAGGATCCCCGTAAACTGCCAAAATTTGTCCTGTTAATCTTTCTCCCAGACTTCTCCAAAGGGATCTATGGCTTTTTACTAGGGTAACTGTCCATTGGCAAAAGAGAAATAATCAGAATTTTCAGGGATTGCTGGATATTGGCTCTGAGACACTAATTCCAGGACATCCAAAATAATACTGTGGCCCACCAGTAAGTAGGGGTTTCTGGAGGCCAGATGATCAATAGAGTTTTAGCTGAAGTTTGTTTCACAATGGGATGGGCCTAGTGGGAACATGTCCTGTGGTTATTTCCCCAGTTCTGGAATGTACAATTGGAATAGCTGTACTTAGCAGCTGCCAGAATCACTACATGGTTCCCTGACCTGTAGAGTGAGGGCTATTACGGGAAAGGCCAAGTGAAAACTACTAGAACTACCTCTACCTAGGAAAATAGCAAAACAAAAGCAATACTGCATTCTTGGAGGGACTGCAGAGAATATTGCTACCACCAAGGACTGAAATATGCACGGGTAGTGAGTTTTACCATATCCCTTTCCAACTTGCCTATTTGGTCTTTGCAGGATACAGTTGGATCTTGGAGATTGACAATAAGTTGTCACAAGCTTAACCAGGTGGTAAATCCAATTTCAGCTGCTCCAGATGTGGTTACATTGTTTGAGCAAACTAACACATCCTCTAGTACCTGGTATGCAGATATTGATCTGGGAAATGCCTTTTATCTCCATCCCTGACTATATGGGGCATCAGAAGCGGTTTGCTTTCAGTTGCTAAGGCCAGAAATATTACATCATTTTTCTATCTCAGAAGTGTATCTAAAGATCTAGGTCATAATTTAGCTCAAAAGACTATTGATTGCTTTTTCCTTCCACAAGAAATCACTCTGATCCATTATATTGTTGATATTATAAGACCTAGGGAGCAGTGAGTAGCAACTGTTCCAGATTTATTGGTAATACATCTGCATATCAAAGGATAGAAATAAATATGACAAAAATTCAGAGGGCTTCTACATCAGTGAAATTTCTAGGGGTCCAGTGTTGTGGAGCATGTCGAGATATGCCTTCTAAGGGAAAGAATAGTTGCTGCATCTGGCCCCTCCTACAACCAAGAAAGAGGCACAATGGCTAGTGGGATGCTTTGGTTTTTGGAGGACACTTATTCCTCATTTGGGTATCTTACTCCAACTTATTTACTGAATGACCCAAAAAGCTGCTAATTTAAAATGGGTTCCATAATAAGAGAATGCTCTATAATAGGTCCAGGCTACCAGGCAAACTGTTCTGACACTGGGCCATATCATCTAGCAGTTCCAATGGCATTTAATGTGTCAGTGGAATAGGGATGGAGTCTCTGGCAGGCCCCTGCAAGTAAAGGCCTTTAGGTTGTTGGAGAAAAGCACTACCATTTTCTGCAGGTAACTATTCTCCATTTGAGAATAGCTCTTAGCCTGCTACAGGCCTTAATAGAGACTCAATGCTTGACCATGGGTCACCAAGTTTCCATGTAACCTGCGCTGTTTATAATGAACTGAGCATTATTTGACTTAACAGCACAGCAGCACCATGTCATCAAATGGAGGTGGTATATAGGAAGTGGTGCCACAGCAAGCCCTTAATGTACACATAAGTTTTATGAAGAAGTGGCCCAAATGCCCTAGTCCCCACTGTTGTTACATTAACTTCCCTCTCCCAGACTGCGCTTATGGCTTCATGGGAAATTCTCTAAGATCATGACAGAGGAAGAGAAGACTTGAGCCTGGTTTACAGATTTATGCTTGATATGCAGGCAATAATGGAGAGTGGACATCTGTACACTACAATTCCTGGGACATCTCTGGTGGACAGATGTGAAGAGAGATCTTCCCAGTGGACAGAACTATAGCAGTGAGCCTTATTCTTCACTTTTCTTGAAAGGAGAAATGGTCAGATGTGTGATTATATACAAATTCATGGGTTATGGCCAATGGTTAGGCATGGTCAGAGACCTGGAAGGAAATGATTGGAAAATTGGTGATGAGGAAATTCAGGAAAGATGTAGATGGTTCTCTCAGAATGGGAAAAAGTGAAGATATTTTTGCATGTGAGTTCTCATCAAGAGGTGACCTCAACAGAGGAGTATTTTAATAATCAAGTGAATAAAATTACTGTGTGAATACCAGTTGGCTTCTTTCCCCAGATATTTCTTTCCCCCAAAAAGTTCATGAACATAAAAGTGATGGTGGCAGAGATGGAGATGACGCATGGAATTAGCAATATGAACTTCCAGTCACCAAAGCCAACCTGGCTAGAGCCATTGCTGAGTGCTCAATTTGCCAGCAACAAAGACCAATACTGAGTCTGGGATATGACAATATGGCATTCTTTCCAAAGGTACTCAGCCAGCAACCTGGTGGCAGGTTGATTACACTGGATGACATCCACCATGGAAAGGATAGCATTTTGCTCTTACTGGAATATACTCTGGATACAAATTTGCCTTCCCTGCAAGCAGTAGTTCTGCCATATGTAGATTTACAGAATGCCTTATCCACCATTATGGTATTTCACACAACATTGCTTCTTCTTCTTCTTCTTCTTCTTCTTCTTCTTCTTCTTCTTCTTCTTCTTCTTCTTCTTCTTCTTCTTCTTCTTCTTCTCCTCCTCCTCCTCCTCCTCCTCCTCCTTCTTTATTAATTTTTCCTTTAGCATTGCTTCTAATTAAGGAAATACATAGCAAATAAAGTGTGGCAATGGGCCCATGCTCATAGAATTTACAGGCATTCCCATGTCTCCACCATTCTAAAGCAAGTGGCTTAATAAAATGGTGAAATGGCCCTTTGAAGACTCAGGTACAGTGCCACTCAGCTGGACTACAGCAAGGCTCTTCAGAATGTTATGCATGCTCTGCATCAGGATCCATTATGAGGTGGTATTTCAATAGCCAGGATTCATAGGTCAGGGAATCAGAAGTGGAGATGAGTGGCAGTAGTCACTATTATTTGCTAGTGACCCACTAGTTAAATTATTGCTTCCCATGGCCATGACCTTATGGTCTGCTAGCCTATAGGTCTTAGATCCAATGGAATGCTTCCACCAGGAGACACAAGAGTAATTCCATCAAACTCAAAGTTAAGACTACCTCTGAGATATTTTGGGTGTCTCATGCTTCAGAACCAACATGCACAGAAGGGAATTACTGTGCTGGCTGCTAATTGATTCTGATTACTAAGGGGAGATTGGACTACCTCTCCATAACAAATATAAGGATTATGTCTGAGATACAAGAAATCTCTTAATATGTCTATTAGAATTAACATGCGCTATGATTAAAGTCAGTGAAAAAGTGTGACACTCAATTTGAGTAGGACGACGAATAACCCCAGACCTTTCTGAAATGGAAGTGCAGGTCCCTGACTAGATAAAGAACCAACTGAGATGTTTTCAGAAGACAAAGAGAATACAGAGGGGGTAGTAGAAGAAGGTAGTCATAAAAAAACAGTTACCAAGTAATTAATTACTGAAATGAGGACTGCGATTGTCATGAGTATTTCCCACTTATTTTGTTATGAATGTTTGTGTGAATATGAATATAAGTGTATTTTTATATATCTTTGTTTTCTTCCTTCTTTTTCCTTATCCTTACATAAGATATACTGACTTTGTATCATAGTATCCAATTACCGTTCATTTTAAATCAGTATTTAAGTCATGGGGTATCAAGAAGCGTAAACATCACTCAAGAACTTTATCTTCTTTTCTGGAGAAGGAGTTAGGGTACTTTTAGTTGTATGCAGGATAGTTGTATCACATTAAGTGAAATTATGACATTGTTATTATCTATATTTGGAGATCAAGTATCATTTAAAGAGATGTACATGGGTGCCTAGTAAAGGATGAACTTGTGATGGTTAATTTTATTTGTCACTTTTACTTGGCTGGAGGAGTTGAGGCTTTTGTCCAACATTACTCTGGGTGTGTCTATGTGGGTATTTTTGGATGAGATGAAAATTTGGATCTGCAGACTGCTTCCCCTAGTGTGAGCGCCCTCACTCAATCAGTTGGAAGTCCAAAGAGAACAAAAAGGGTCACACCATAAGATGAAATTTCTCCTGCCTGATTCCTTGAGCTGGAACATTGGTATTAGTCTTTTTCCGCCTTCAGACACAAAATGAAACAACAGCTCATGAGTATGGAGCCTGTCAGCTTTCAGATTGGAACTCATACCGTTGGCTCTCTTGTTCTCAGACCTTCAGACTTGGGCTGGAACTAAAACCATACCTTTGGCTTTCTTGTGTCTCCAGCTTGCCAACTGCAGATGTTAGGACTTCTCAGTCTCTATAACTGAATAAGCCAATTTCTTATAATAAATCTCTTCCTTATAATAAAATAATATATAACTATAGTTATATATTAGTTATATATGTGTATATATATGAATATAAATATACACTTATATCTATTTGTTCTGTTTCTCTGAAATACAGAACCAAACTAATTCTCTAATACACTATTATTACCTTCATTACAGAGATGAGTCTGAGAAAATTTAAATACCTTAAGCCACACTAAAATTAGTAAGTACCTATGTTGGGATACACCCAGGTTTGTCTGACTCTAATATCCATACTTGAATTCTGCTTATGAACCAGTGAAGATGAATAAAGACCCAAAGGAACTACCCCCCTAATATCTCCTGCTGATGCTTCATTGCCTGTTTCTGAATTTTTTGTTTTAATTATTGATGCTGTGAAATAATTATCCCCAAATTCAGTAGCGTAATAGAGCAATTGCTTTACTTTGCTAATGATTTTATGGTTCATGAATTTAGAAAAGGCTTGCCTAGGCTATTCTTTCATAGGATCTCTCATGTGGTTGAAGTTAACTGTCCCCTAGGGTTGCAGTCATCTGAAAGCTCAACTGGATTGAACATTTAATATGGCTCAGTATTATGACTGACAGCTGACTCTGGCTGCTGGCTCAGTGCTCAGATAGACCAATAATCAGGACTCCTACCTGTGTCTTTTCCAACATGGCAATATCAGAGTAGTAAGCAGGCCATAAGAACTGGGTGGAGCTACAGGGTCTTTGGCCTACTCTTATAAGCCACATCTGGGTGAGCATCTACCTTCAGCTCAGGGCATGATCCCAGGGTCTGGGCAATGAGTCTGGCATTAGGCTCCCTGCAGGGAGCCTGCTTCTTCCTCTGCTTATGTCTCTGCTTCTCTCTGTGTGTCTCTCATGAATAAATAAATAAAATCTTAAAAAAGAGAGAGAGAGAGAGAGATGACAGAACACAAGACAGTGGACTTTGAAATGATATCCCTCCATCACTTATTATCTGTATAACCTTGGAAAAATTATTTAAAATCTCTGGCCAGTGACCTCCTCTGAAAAAGGAGAAAGTTGGTATCTATTTTGGAGCTAAAATCAGTACATATGCCTGGTATTCAATTAATACTAGAATAGTGTTTTCGTATCTTCTTCACCTTGCTCATTGATTTATTATTTATTTATGCATAATTTAAAGACATATTAGGATCTGATTGTCAGTTTGATTTTTTCCTTAAGGAATAGTAAAGGTATCACAAACTCAATCTATGTATTAAACCAAAAAGAAAGTTCACGTATCCTAAAGAACAAGCATTACTAAGTCATGGTAGTATTATGCAGTATCTTTTTTTTTTTTTTTTTTTGTCTCTCTCATGTCCCTGCTCCATAATGTCAGGCAAAAACTTACAAGATATTTAAATAAGTGCAGTCTCAGAACCTGTCAGGTCAAATCAGATCCCTTGATATTCTAGTCTGATGAAACTTACTTTTTCCTGAGTTTGAGTTACTGATCAAAAGTTTCATTGTATTGGGACCAAGAGGAGCCTATTATTTATAATTCAAACACACACACAGGAAAGTTTAAGCAAATGAACAAATCTAATTTGGAGAGCAAAAGCATGTAGAAGACAAAAGCCGGTCTCACATGGAGTAACCAAAATTCTCCATGTGGAAGTCATTTAAACCTAAATTTTTCACATGGTGGGGATGAAAACATTCTTCTGCCATGGAGTTTCATAAAGCATGTCAGGCTTCTTTTTGCACTAGGCTTTTACACATCTGTCAATTGGAGAAGTTAACCTCTCTGCTGTTTTGATGAGAGAAAGATAAAAATCGAAGTCCTGGTGATTTTATAGGAGTGCTGGCTGCTTGTGTCTTTGGCTATCTCTTCCACTCCTTTGGTGTGAAGATATCCCCAATTCAAAACAGATGTGGTCCCCTTGGCATGGCCTGCTGAGTACCACATTGCTTGTAGAGCTCTGCCGCTCACAAGGTACCCTCATGGAGCTGGCCATTACCCAGAGCTAGTTTTTCTGCCCAGCAGCATATATGGACAGACACCTGATGAGTTTTCAAGAGAGTCTCACAACCAGGTGTCTGAGTAGACAACAGATAATCACACTTGATCCTCAGAGATTGTATGTCCTCTACTTTTGCCTCTAACCCCCTTGCCCTTTTTAAATCACCTTTATTGTAGTGTTGACTCCTGTTTTCCACCTTTTTTTGGCAAGTCCAAGGGATAATTATCTTTGTGTAATCTAAATTTCAAGCTTTTAGCTAACTGTTCTTTAGTTTAATGAACAATAACTGTTTAGAAACGTTCTCTAAGTGTGCCTTGGAGTATTTTCTAGGGCGAATGGAATTCTGCCTTGAAAATTGGAAAGCAGTTTTCTTCTTTCCATACGGGGAGGGGATGGGGGAGTTGCCAACAGAGCAGCATATTAAAGCAAGCAAGTTTTTAGAATAACTTAGGACTTATTCAGTTTCCATTAAGAATATCTAATTATAAGTAATTACCCTATACTAATTTAATTCCATCCTCTTGAATTTTATTAGAGCAACAAACTTAACCACATGCATTTTGTTAAGTAGACCCTTCCTCTATGGAGGGGAAAAAAAACCTTAAGATTGATATGACTTGCATGGGAAAGAAGGGGATTAACAATAATTGAGAATTTTCTGCTGTATCCTCTCCCATTCCATTAGAGGTGAAATATAAGTAGGTGTTTTAAAAAATGAGTTCATAGTAAGGAATTTAAAGAGATTAGTTCAGTTTTAATAGATGGCCCTACCCTATTTAAAAATTAATGCCAGAAATAGGCAAACAATTTGTTTTAGTATTAGACTAAACTTTAAATGTGTTAGAAATTAAATTATTAAGGTCACATGTTGACAACAGACTGAAATAATAAAAGTGATATTAATTTTCTTTTTCAGTATCCTGGAAGTATTTGAAGAGGTAAAGTGTTTTTTTCTGAATATGAAAAATGTACTACATACTTTTAGAGTGGTTATTCTTCAAACCACATTTAGCACATTTTTTTAAAGCAAAGAGCTTCATTGTTTTCTGCATATAAAAGTAACATACTTGCAATATAAAAATCTGCAAAATATATAAAGAAAATATAGAAATCACCAATACACTTATCATACAGATATTATAATGATTAACATGTAGATATACTTCTTCCCAGATTTTTCTCTCTGTATGAGGATTATACTTATGTAAATGTTAAAGCATAGCATGATACAGAAAGTGAACACATAATCAGTAATCTAGAGACAGAGCATTGTTGGAACTCCAGGAGTTATCCCATAACTAGCTCTCTCTACTAAGAGTAAGTTCCCCAATTCCTAACACCATTATGAAGTTTTTCCTGTTTCTGAATTTTTATATAGATGGAATCACACATTATGTATTCTTTTATGTTGGCTAATTTTTTTTTAAAGATTCTATTCATTTATTCATGAGATACACAGAGAGAGAGGCAGAAACACAGGCAGAAAGACATGTTTCCATTTGGTATATACCCAGAAGAAGAATTACTGGCTGGATTCTAGGGGTGTATATATATTAAAATTTTTAATAAGCAGTCAATGAGTTTCCAAAATAACTATAATAATTTACACTTTCCCTGGCAATACATGAGAGTTCCAATTGCTCTACTTCCTGGCCAACACTTGATATCAAAGAATGTTTTAAAATAAAAATGAAATTAATTCTCTAAATGTACTTTGGTAGCCTGCATTTCCTACCTAACCATTTATCTTGGATATCTTTTCATGTCAATAAACAAAGAGATCATCATCATTTTAAATTGTTGTATAATAATCTTTTGTGCACTGTATCTAAATGTGTGTAATCAATTCTTTATTGATGATTATTTTCACAGAATTTTAATTTTTACGTACGAGCAAAGTTGATTATATAATTCTTTGTATACATAGTTCATAATTCAATATAATTCTCGTCAACAAATTGAATCAGTCATTTGGTACTCTGTATTCTTCATCACATTCAAGTGCCAGAAATCCAGCATCACTTATTATTTCATTTCTGCTCCTTCTTGGTTTCAGATGGAAGTCTGCTAGTGAAAATCATGACAGAAAAATTGATTTCATAGAATATTCATTACATCACATTAGCTCTCAAACTCTTCTATTTGGCAATACTTCTCCACTCCACACATTGATTATTTTAAGTCTTCAGCCTCCCTGGACCACCAAATCTTTCCCCACTTCCCTCCAGACTCTCTGCAGATGACTGAACCTAACCGTTCATAGAGAATATAGTAGCCATCCGAATGTAATATCCTTAAAGTGATTTCCACTGCCAAAGAGAAACTTATGCACCACCCCCACCCCACTCCCCACACACTTGGCCTGGCTGCCTTTGATTCTCTTAAAGTAAAGAATCTGCTCTCCCACATTCTTTCATTTCTCTACTGAAGGTCAGTTCTGGCAGCCAAACTTTGAATCTCATTGCCCTATCTCTTTTTTGACCAATCTTTTTCTCCCCTACCTTTACTATATCTGCTGGCCAGTCTCCAAGTATTTTAATTTATCTGAAGCCTTATTAATTCCCTTCCTCTTGAATTTTTCTTTTTGTCTCCTTTTCTTCTCCACTCTTTTTCCTATCTCTCATGTTCTCTTCTCTTTCTCCACTTCTCTAATTTTTCCTTAACATTTCTGTTTTCCTCTTTGACTTAGGTTTTCTGATTGTACAGTTTCAAACACTATCTCTCTGTAAGCATCTCCCAGATTCATACAACCAAACTCGTCTTCATTTTTTAGCTTAAGGCTCTTAAACAAATGGTTATTTGTCAACTGGTATTGGTATCTCAGAAACAGTACAAAATTGATGTGTGTATTTGCTACTCTCCCTCTACTAACACCTGTCTTCTTATCCCAGTAAATGGCATGCCATTCACTTAGGGGTAATTTAAAATTATAAAACTGACCTACTGTGTCATTATATCTCAAATCTACACTCTTCTCATTATCTCAACAGCCATTTCCTACGCAAACCACAATCATCCCTCATTAGATGTGAAACCATGAGAGCTGAAGGTGTAAGTGCTTTATTAATCATTTTGCCCTAGTGCTTGGCATGATGCCTGACACTTAGTAGGTAGTCCAAAATGTAGATCTAGTCACCTCCATCTCTTGCTTGGACTTCTAAGGATATTTAACAGATGATTTGAGGTTAAAAATAATTTCTTCTTGAAAGTCTTCCCTGGGGGATCCCTGGGTGGCTCAGGAGTTTAGTGCCTGTCTTTGGCCCAGGGCGTGATCCTGGAGTCCTGGGATCGAGTCCCACATCGGGCTCCCGGCATGGAACCTGTCTCTCCCTCTGCCTGTGTCTCTGCCTCTCTCTCTATCTATGTCTATCATAAATAAATAAAATATTTTAAAAAATGAAAAAGAAAGTCTTCCCTGATTTCTAAAGTAGATCAAATCCCTTATTATTGACACTTACAGCACCATGTATAAATGTATCTCTTTTCTAATAGTGTTCCTTGTGTAATTTATATTATTTTCTATGACAAGTGATTAAGTGACCACTCATATGTTAGATTTGACTGGAATAGGTAACTTTTTGTTTTTGTTCTCCATTCTGCTCATATATTTGCATATGAGTGAATGAAGGAAAAATAAAGAAATTCAAGGAAGTAGTTTTCTACATCGAATATACTTTCTTTAGATCTTTATGCATATTTTTAGTTTCCATTTTAATTAATTTATATTTTCTCTTTACAAATACAAAGATTGCTCAATTCTTCATCTACCACAGATTTGCATTTCTTTTAATCTTTGCCAGTATAAATATTGCATGTAATTGTTTTATTCTGTATGTTTTAATTGCTCATGATTTTAATTACTTTTTTTTTCTGTTTTCAGGCTACACATGTTTATTTTCCTATTGATATATGGTCTTTGCCTTAGCAATTTATAAGATCTCTTCAAAGCTAGTGAGATTAATCTCTTCTCCACAACATATATGTTATATTTTTCTCAAGCTGTCATGTGTTTATTTATTATTCTTCTGAGTTGTACATTTTTAATTCATTAAACAGATATTTATTGAATTATATTTATTTGTATAAAAACCAATAAAGGAAAGGGAACAAAGCAATAATCACACAGATAAAAATTATTGCCTTCCTGGAGCTTACATTGCATTTATGAGGATAGGTGGGTAAACAAGTGACATAAAATAAGTAATATAGTAGAATATTGGGTGGCTATAGCTGTTATCAACATAATTAAACCAGGAAAAGGGTTCAAAAAGGGTCAGCAGGTAGGAGTCACATTTTTTTTTTTAAGATTTTATTTATTTATTCATGAGAGACACAGATTGAGAGAGAGAGAGAGGCAGAGACAGAAGCAGAGGGAGAAGCAGGCTCCATGCAGGGAGCCTGACGTGGGACTCGATCCCAGGTCTCCAGGATCAGGCCCTGGGCCAAAGGTGGCGCTAAACCGCTGAGCCACCCGGGCTGCCTAGGAGTCACAATTTTAAAGAAGATTACCCAGAGAAGGTATCTTTGAGAAGGTGGTCTTTGATTAAAGTCCTAAAGAAGGTATAGGAACTTTGTGGGTATCTGTAGAAACAGAGTTCCAGGTAAAAGAAACATCAAGTGCAAATGTCCTGAGGCAAGAGCATATCTGGAAAGTTTAAGGAACAGGTAAAGAGCTGATAGAGGCAAGACAAATTTTAAAGGAAGAACATAATAGAATATTAGGTCTAAGGGGAGAAGAGTTGGATGGAAATCTCAGCATGTAGAGCATTGCTGGCTATTCTAACAACTTTGGTGTCTACCTGGAATGAGATAAGAAGCCTGGAGATTTTTGAGCAGAGATGAAACATGATCTGACTATATTTTGACTATAAAACTCTGGTTGCTTTTTTGAGATAGCTTTGAATGGCTGACATCCAATGCAAGGAGCCTGGTTAGAAAATTGCAATAATTTTGGCCAGAGATGGGAGTGGATTGGACTAACTGGTCGTGGGTATACACCAACCACTGTTAGCAGTGAAAGTGGTGTTAGTGATCAGAATATGTGCATATTTTGAAGGTTAAAGTCAATAATATTTGCAGATGGATTGTATTATGACATATGAATGTCAGTGGGTTTAGATTATTAATAGTTTTTTAGTTTGGTGCCTGAGAAACTAGATGGAGTTGCTAATAAGTGAGATGAGAGAAGACTGTGACTAAAGAGGTTTTAGAGGGGAAGATCAAGAGCCTTAATTTTATACTTCTGAAGTTTGAGATTTCTCAGATTTCTCAGTAGAGCTATTGAGTAGGTTGTTGGATTTGTGATTCTGTTGTCCTACGGAGATAGGAATTTGGGTGTCATCAATATATAGGTGGATTTATTGCCATGAGACTAAATGATAACACCAACGGAATGTAAATAAGAAACAGAAATGTTCCAGGACTGAATCAACAGGTTTACAAATTTCAAAGGCCAGGTAGATGAAGAAAATGCATCAATAAGACTGAGAAGGATTTGCCAATGAGTGATTGGTACGCTTAGGAGAGACTGGAGTCTTCAAGTACAAGTTCACAAAATGACTCAAGTATCAATGAATGATCAACTGACATGATGCTGAAAAGTAAAATGAAGATAGATTGAAGGTAGGATATGACAGAGCAAAGAGAATTCCATTTCAGCAGAAGTAGGAAACCTGATTGAATGGATTCATGAAAGAGAGGAGAGAAATTGAAGACTGAGTAGAGACAATTCTTTGAGGCTCTTTGTTGTTAGGGAAAGTAGTAAAACGAACACGTGAACTCAAAGGATATTTGTATCTTAAAATGGGAGAAATAAGGATTTTGTGTTGATGGAAAATATCTAGTTTTAGACAGGATAATTTGATTATACTTAAAAAAGAGAAAAGTATTTGAGAAAGGCAGAGAAGATGGAATGTAGTGCACAAGTAAAAGGCTAGCCTTTGTTAGGAGTATGGATAGTCTGTCCCAAGAAATGGAAGAGAAGGCAGAAGGTATGGAAACAAGTGTAGGTGAAGGATAGATATTACAGAACTTCTATTTGGAATGCTCCAATTTTCTCTGTTCAGTAACAAGCAAAATTATCATCTAGGAGTTCTTATCAGTCTTAGAAATGAGAGGAGAAAAAGGATGTTATGAAATAGTCATCTAGGGAATTGAGAGTGATTCGAGTTGGAAATGATTTCAGTGTCCTGGTCACTCACATATACTTCTGGTACTGGTCTCTGCCTCCTTAATAATGCTTGAATCATGATCTCAAAACAACAACTAGATTATGCCACTTTTATGCTAAGGGAATGTTCCTTTGAATCCTAATTAACTACAGTTAAGTACAGGGTAAAACTCAGTCTTTCGTGTGTTGAATGGTGTCCTATGATCAAACTCAAACCTTCTTTCGTAGACTCATCTCTGACACATTCATAACTCCGTGCCTTTGCCTGAGTAGTTCCCTTTCCTGGAATGCCTTTTCCCCCCTGGTTACTACACTTTATTAAATGTAGCTCATGCTTCACCCATTACTATTTATTCCCAAGGTAGAGCAGGTTATTTTCTTCTTTGTGTGCCCCTTAACCTTTGAGCTTGGCTTAGTACTTAGCTTTGCCATAGCACATTATTGCTTAATATGTCTGTCTCCCACCCTAGACCAGATGTTTTTCAAGCATACAGATGATATCTTAGTAATTATTTTATCCTCCCAGTCTCTAGGGTACTAAATATTCATGAATAAAGCCATTTTTTTCAAAATTTAATCTTATATTATCAACTAATTCCAGTTTCTTAGAAGTTAAGAAAGTCTAAAGCTTTGCCTAGACAGTGAAAAATGCATAGGAATAAACATCTGTGGGGTAATTGCTGTGTGCATGGATACACAATTGGTTGTGCAAATTTTGGCTTTCGTTTTATAACCTCCTCTTTTCCTCAGAACTTCACAATTTGTGTTTTTAATTTAACCACAAAAAAATCCCCTAGCATTAAATTTTGACAATAATGTTAGATACTAAGTTATAATTAGATGAAGTATATGTAATCCATATTGGATACAGTTCAGCATTTCTCTCAAATTGGAATGTTAAATGGAAAATCAAGTAAATAAAGAAATTGGCCTAAACTTGTGGAATATTAAGCTTCAAAGATGTTGTTTTTATTGTAATTTAGTTCATTCCTAGTTTGAGTTCCTGTACTTATCTTTATGTCTCTAATTTGGCTTACTCCTGCCTTATAATGAGCATTAAAAGTAATTTAAGATAAAATAATCAAATACCTTATTCTGAGAACAGAAGATATACAGCAGGACCACATAATTAATAAATTCACTCCTTTCAATACTGTTTTTTCAGAAGTGAATTTCTCTTTCTACTCTCTAGTGGGTAAAACCAAACAAACAAGTTTTCTTGGGAGATTTAACAACTTTGGTAATTTGCTATTAAAACTTTAAGGTAAAGAATCATTTGACCAAATGAAGTCATTATACTTGACCAGCAACAGATTGAGGAGAAGGTATAGAAAGTACATTTGGATAGGAAGGGCAGGACCTGATTATAGCAAATGTTGAAGATATTTTTTTTCTTATTGCCATGGAACAAAGCATCTCAAGACTTAGTGGCTCAAAATAATAATTGATTATTATGCTTCAGATTTTGGAGGGTGAACTGGCTTCAGTTGGACAATTCTTTCATAGAGTCTCATACCATGTAGTCAGTGGTCAGCATGAAATGAATTCATCTGAAGGTTCAACTGGACTGGTATTGAAGATGTCTGGCAGTTGTTATTGATGGTCAGTCAAGATTTCAGCAGAGACTAACATATCACTAACATATCACTAAGGGTGCCAATCACCTTTCCATGTGTTTTGGGATTCTGTCAGCAAGATGTGGGCTCTGAGACAGAATGTATCAAGAGTAAACATTCCAAAAGACCCAGAAAGAAGGCACAAAGCTTCTTATGACCTGACCTTGAAGACCGAGAAATTACTTTGTCATATTCTGTTGATCAAGCAAGTCACTAGGGCCAATCCAGATTCAACTGGAGGGAAAGAGACTCTACCTGTTGATGAGAGAGAAACAAGGCCACACTGCAGAAGAACCAGAAGAACATGAAGCATGGGACATACAGCTATGGCCACCTGTGGAAAAGATAAACTACCACAAAAGCCATAGAGAAATGTTTTAAAGAAGTAAGATATCAACTAAGAGGTCCATGTGTACTGCTCCCATTATTCTTGTCCAGATCACCACCATGACTCACTGGGACTACTAAAGTAACTGCTTAGTTTCTTTCACTCCAGTCTATCCTCCAATCTACTCTTTCATCAACATTCAGCATAACTTTCTTGAAGTCAAATTCCTAACATGTCACTCCTCATTAAAACCCATAAATAGGGGATCCCTGGGTGGCTCAGTGGTTTAGCACCCGCCTTTGGCCCAGGGCGTGATCCTGGAGTCCTGGGATCGAGTTCCACATCGGGCTCCTTGCATGGAGCCTGCTTCTCCCTCTGCTTCTCTCTCTCTCCCTGTGTCTCTCATGAATAAATAAATAAAATCTTAAAAAAAAAAAGAAACCCATAAATATCTTCCCATACATCTGGAATAACTCAGTTCCAAATCTTGTCTCCAATCTTGCTTCTGTCTACTGTCCTCTCCATACCAGGATCTCCTTTCAGCTTCTTAACTTTAACATGTTCACTATCGCTTCAGAATTTTCCCGGTGCTCTTCTTTTAGATGGAAATATTCTTCCTACCCTCCTTTTCTGGTTACTTATTGCTAGTAAATTAGGTCTTATTTTGAATGTCATTAAGCTTGTAAAGTATACCTTTCTTTGTGTTTTCATAAGATCCATAACAAAGTACTTTTCACATGGAAATATAATTGCCTGGCTTCTTAGTACTTTCTTCAAATAGACTGTAAGATCCATAAATCTTCATTCTGCCTTGAGTTTCTTTAAAGTATCCTTCACTGTCTGTTACTGTCTATTGTAACAAATTCTAAATATACTATTTATTGGCATATTATAGCGTCCATTGACTTTTATTATATATGTGCTCATATCTAATGGACATTTATAGAATAGAATACTTTATCCACCTACAGCATAATATATATCAAAATCTTCACAAGCTCACATGGAACCTTTTAACAGATATACCACATTCTGGGCTATAAAATACACCTTAACAAATTTAAAAGGATAGAAATCAAATAAAATATATTCTCAGACCACAGTGGAATAAATAACATAAAATAGCTGGAAAATCATAAAATACTTGAAGATTAAATAATATACTTCTAAATAACACATGGGTCAAAGAAGTTGTCTCAAGAAATATTTTGAATTAAATAAAATGAGTATACAGCTAGTAAAATTTGGGGGAAACAGTAAAAGCAGTGCTAAGAGGAAAATTTATAGTATTGAGTGAATATATTAGAAAAGAAGAAAGTTCTAAAGTCAATAATCTAAGTTTTCAACTTAGAAAACTAAAAAAAAAAAAAAGAAGAAGGAAGGGCAATGTAAAATAAAGCAAACAGAAGAAAACAGAAAAGAAAGGTTAGAGTAGCATTCAATTACATTGAAACCAGGAAAACAATAGAGAAGATTAACAAAATCAAAGACTTGTTCTTGTCAAAGGTCAGTAATTGATAAACCTCTGTCCATGCTAACAATGAGAAAAATTAAGAAGACAGAGATTACTAATATGAGAAATGAAAGAGGGGCCATAACAACTGACCTCATGAATATAAAAATGTTAATAAAGGAATACTATGAATGCTCACAAATTTGATAACCTAGATAAAATGAACCAATTCCTTGAAAAACACCATCTGCCAAAACAATAGGGAAATAATCTGACTAGTTTCATATCTATTAAAATTTTTGAATAGGCAATTAATAACTTTCTAAAATAGAAAGCACAATTTTAGATGAATTTATTGGTGAATTCTGCCAGATATTTAGGAAATTACACCCAAAATTCTACAATCATTTCCAGAAAATAAAAGCAAAGACAATATACTTCCTAACTCATTCAGTAAGGCCAAATCAGAGTAAGACATCATAAGAAAGCAAAACACCAATATCTATCATGAACACAGATGCAAAGATTCTTGGCAAATCTTGACAAATTGAATCCAACAATATATAAAAATAATTATTTGCCATGACTAACTGGGATTTATCCTGGTGATACAACACTGATTCAACATTAGAAAATCAAATAAGGAACGCCTGGGTGGCTCAGAGGTTGAGCATCTGCCTTCAGCTCAGGAAAAGTTATGGACTGAATGGACTCAGATTTCCAGTGCCGGTGATAGAACCAACCAAAGTCTACCAGCCTTCGTATGTCTCTATAAATAGTGAGGCTGAGGAGAAGACAGTTTCTCTGTGGCATGTCTCACCCACAGAAATGCTCATGTCGTGATCTTGGGATCCTGGGATCAGGCTCTGCACTCAGCAGGAAGTCTTCTTGAGATCCTCTGTGTCTCTCCATCTCCTTCCCTGCCCCCACTGACTCTCTAAGATCTTTAAAAAAGAAAAAGAAAGGGACGCCCGGGTGGCTCAGCCCTTGAGTGTCTGCCTTTGGCTCAGGGCGTGATCCCGGAGACCCGGAATTGAGTCCCACACCGGGCTCCCTGCATGGAGCCTGCTTCTCCCTCTGCCTGCGTCTCTGCCTCTCTGTGTTTGTGTCTCTCATGCATAAATACATAAAATCTTAAAAAAAAAAAAAAAGAAAAGAAAAGAAAAGAAAAAAAGGGCAGCCCGGGTGGCTCAGCGGTTTAGCTCCGCCTGCAGCCCAGGGCTGATCCTGGAGACCCTGGATCGAGTCCCACGACAGGCTCCCTGCATGAAGCCTGCTTCTCCCTCTGCCTGTCTCTGCCTCTCTCTTTCTCTCCTCCCTGTGCATTCTCATGAATAAATAAATAAAATCTTAAAAAAAAAGAATAATGGAGGACACACCCTGCCAGATATCAAAAACATGCAGTAAAGATGCAGTATTAAAAAAAAAACAAAAAACAAAAAATACCAGGGCTGCCCAAGCATCTGACTCTTGATTACAGCTCATGTCATGATCTCAAGGCCATAAGATAGAGCCCCACATTGGGTTACTTAAGATTCTGTCACTCCCACTCTACCTCCTCCCTACCCCCACCCACCCACTCCCGCCCCAGGCTTGCCTTCTGTCTCTCTCTTTAAAAAGAAAAAGGGGGATCCCTGGATGTCTCAGCGATTTGGCACCTGCCTTCGGCCCAGGGAGTGGTCCTGGAGACCCGGGATTGAGTCCCACATCCGGCTCCCTGCATGTGGCCTGATTCTTCTTCTGCCTGTGTCTCTGCCTCTCTCTCTCTCTCTCTCTCTCTCTCTCTTCCTGAATAAATAAATAAAATCTTTAAAAAAAAAGAAAAAGTATTTGGAAGAATCCAGCATACATTCATGACAAAAACTCTCAACAGACAAGGAATAGGGAAGAACATCTGCATCTTGATAAAAGCAACTGCATAACTAACATCATACCTACTAAGGAGAAACTAGTTATTTTATTTCTATGATGGTTAATTTTATGTACCAACTTGACTAGCCACAAGGATCCCATATTAAAAATTATTTCTGGATATGTCTGTGAGGGTGTTTCTAGATGAGATTAGCATATGAATCTGCTCAGTAAAGCAGATGGGCATCACCCAATCTATGGGGAGTCTGAATAGCAAAAGAAATAATATCAAAGATCAATATAAAATGACAGCTGCTACCCAACTTTATGACTTACTGTTAAGATATAGTAATCAATACAGTATGGCATTGGCCAAAGAATACAAAAATGGTAAATGGAACAGAATAGGGACCTCAGAAATAGACCCTACAGATATAGTTACCTGCCCTTTGACAAAGGATCAAGGGTGACTCAATGAAAAAAGGAAAGTCTTTCCAACAAATGGTACTGGAATAACTGGGCATCCACATTCATAAAGTATGAATCTAGACACAGACTTTATACCTTTAGAAAAATTGGATCTTAGACCTAAGTGTAAAATGCAGAACCATAACACCTCTAGAAGATAACATGGGAGAAAATCTGTCTGAACTTGGGTTTGGTGATGAGTTTTTAGATACAACACCAAAAGCCTGATTATGAAAGGAAATATTGGTAAGTTGAACATCATTAAAAGTGAAAAAAGGGGAAAACCTTCTGCTTTGTGAAAGATACCATTATGAGAATGAAGAGAGAAGCTACAGACTGGGAGGCAATAGTTGCAAAACGCATATCCCAGAAAAGACTTCTATCAAAATATACAAAGAACTCTTAAAACTCAACAATAAGAAAACAGACAACTCAGTTTAAAAATGGACAAAAGGTCTGAATGAAAAACTCACTTAAAAATACATACAGAAAGTAAATAATATATGAAAAGATCTTCAATGTCCTATATCATTAGGGCATTACAAATTAAAACAGCAATGATATATTATATATCTATTAGACTAACTAAAATCCCCAAACTGTAATAATGCCAAATGCTGGCAAAGATGTGGAGTTTCAGGAACTCCTATTCATTTCTGCTGGGATTGCAAAATGATACTGCCCTACTTCCGAAAACAATTTAGCAGTTTTTACAAGCTTACCATAGTCTGCCCACACAATCAAGCAATCATGCTCCTAGGTATTTACTCATATGATTTGAAAACTTATGTAAACACAAAAACCTGCACATCAATGTTGATAGCAGCTTTATAATTGCCAAAACTCAATTTATAATTGCCAGAAAGCAACCAAGATATCTTTCACTAGGTGAATGCATAAATAAATAAATTCTAATACATCCAAACAAGAGAATGTTACTCAGCACTGAGAAGAAATGAGCTATTAAGATGTGAAAAGACATGGAGGAAATGTAAATGTGTATTACTAAGTAAAAGAAGCCAATCTGAAAAGGCTTAAAACTGTATGATTCCAACTATATGGTACTGTGGAAAAGGTAAACTATGGAGAGAGTAAAATGATGGTGGTTTCCAGGAGTTGAGAATGGAGGGATGAATAGGTGGAACACTGAGGATTTCTAGAGCAGTGAACATAGTCTGTATAAAACTATAATGATGGACACATGTCATTATATGTTTTTCAAAACCCATAGCATGTACAACACCAGGAGTGGACCCTAAGTTAACCTATGGAGTTTGAGTGATAATGATGTGTGAATGCAGGTTTATTGACTATAACAAATGTATCATTCTGGTAAAGGACATTGATAAAGGAGGGGGCTGTGAATGTTTGAGTTCAGGAAGTACATGGGAACTCTGTTTTTCTGCTCAATTTTGTTGTGAATTTAAAATGCTCTAAAATATAAAGAAGACATCCAGATGGCCAACAGACATGTAAAAGATGCTCAACATCACTCATCATCAGGGAAATACAAATCAAAACCACAGTGAGATATCACCTCACACCTGTCAGAAAGGCTAAAAATAGCAACTTCAGAAACAACGGACGTTGGTAAAGATGCAGAAAAAGGGGAACCCTTTTACACTGTTGGTAGGAATACAAAGTGGCGCAGCCACTCTGGAAAATAGTATGGAGGTTCCCCAAAAAGTTAAAAATAGAACTACTCTATGACCCAGCAACTGGACTACTAGGTATTCATCCAAAGGATACAAAAATGTTGATCCAAAGGGGCAAATGGACCCCAATGTTTATAGCAGCACTACCCACAATAGTCAAATTATGGAAAGAGAACAAATATTCATTGACTAATGAGTGGATAAAGAGATGTAGTGTATGTAAATATAATGGAATGTATCAAAAAGAATCAAAAAGAATGAAACCTTGCCATTTGCAACAATGTGGATGGACCTGGAGTGTATTATGCTAAGTGAAATAAGTCAGAGAAAAGACAAATATCATATGATTTCACTCATATGTGGAATTTAAGAAACAAAACAGATAAACATAGGGGAAGAGAAGGAAAAATAAAAAGATTAAAACAGAGAGGGAGGCAATCCATAAGAGAATCTTAAATATAGAGAATAAACTCAAGGTTGAGGGAGGGAGGTGGGGGTGGTGTGCTAGATGGGCGACAGGCAGTAAGGAGGGCACTTGTTGCGATGAGCACTGGGTGTTATATGTAAGTGATGAATCACTAATTCTACTCCTTAAACCAATACTACACTATATGTTAAGTAACTTGAATTTAAATTAAAAAAAAAAAATAAAGTCTAGGAGTGCCAGGGTAGCTCAGTTGGTTAAGTGTCTGACTCTTAATCTCAGCTCGGGTCTTGATCTCAGGGTCATGAGTTTAAGCCCTGCACTGGGCTCCACACTGGGCATGGAACTTATTTTAAATTTTTAAAAAGTGAAGTCCATTTCCCAAAAAACTCAATTCCTAATATGAGTTTTTCTTCTTACACATGAACTTAGCAGAATGAATCCAAAATAATCTAGAAGCGCAAATAAGTGAGACTATGTAAGAAAATGTAAAGAATATTAATGAGGACTTTCCCCAGCAAATAGTAAAATATATATTCCTAGTAAATATCAACAAAATGTATAGACAGTCCAACTTAACAATAATTCAACTTAAATTCCTTCGATTTTATGGTGGTGCAAAAGTGATACACATTCAAAAAAATGTGTATAGAAACTGTCCTTTGCATTTTGATTTTTTTTCCTGGACCAGTAGGATACTCTCTCTTTGGTGGGCAAAATGAGAACTGCAGCTCCCAGTCAGCCCCGTGATTACAGGGTACACAACTGTTACACTTACAACCATTCTGTACCCATACAACCATTTTGTTCCCACACAACCATTCTGTTTTTCACTGTTAGTACAGTGTTCAATATATTACATGAGATATTCAACACTATATTACAAAAAAGGCTTTGTGTTTGATGATTATGCATAACTGTAGACTAATACAAGTGTTCTCAGCACATGTAGGTCTGAAGAGACTAACCTATGATGTTCAATAGGTTAAGTGTATTAAATGCTTTTTTGACTTATGATATTTTCAATTGACAATGGGTTTATTGGGACAAAATCCCATTGTAAGTCAAGGAAGAATTGTATTTGTGTAATAGTAGACAGGCAGATCAACAAAGTCAAATGCATACCCATAGAAAAGACTTGCAATATATACATGTATAATACATAAAATGTCACAAAGAAAAGTCACAAGTTAATGTATTATGCAATAAATAATGGGGAAAATGATTCTTTAAAAAGCTGTCAAATTATACAGTATAATAAATTCTAGATGTCTGAATATATTCTTTGAAAAAAACAAAAAAAGAGGTTTTTTTTTTTTTTTAATTGATTGATTGATTTTGAGGGAGAGGGGCCAACGAAGAGGGAGAGACACTCTAAGGATGCTCTGTACTGAACCCTATACAAGGCTTCATCTCAGCACCCTGAAATCAGGACCTGAGCTGAAACCAAGAGTCACAAGTGTAACTGACTGTGCCACTTAGGCACCCCAAAATAAGAAGTTTAAAGTAGGAGAATAAAATAAAATAATTCATACTCTTAGCAAATTATCCTACTTCAAAGAATCTAGATATAAGTCATAAAGATGTGGAAAAATTTGTCCGTATAATGCTGCCCATTTTAGCAACATGGGCAGTAGCAGTAATTAGAAATGGTCTTTTTCTCTGTGTCTATCATGAATAAATAAATAAATAAATTATATATATATATATATATATATGCATAATCAGGACTGGAAGAGAATAAAACACAATTTAAAAATGTGCAGAAGATATGAATAGACATTTTTTCCAAAGAAGACATCCATATGGCCAATAGGCACATGAAAAGATGATCAACATCACTGATCATCAGGGAAATAGAAATCAAAACTTCAATGAGATATCACTTCACACCTATCAGAATAGCTAAAATCAACAACACAGGAAACAACAGGTGTTGGCGAGGATGCAGAGAAAGGGGAACCCTCATTTCTTTTTTAAGATTTTATTTATTTATTCATGAGAGACACACAGAGAGAGAGAGAGACAGAGACAGAGACACAGGCAGAGGGAGAAACAGGCTCCACGCAGGGAGCCTGATGTGGGACTCAATCCCGGGTTTCCAGGATCACACCCTGGGCTGAAGGTGGCACTAAACCACTGAGCCACCTGGGCTGCCCCTGGGGAACCCCCTTACACTGTTGGTGGGAGAGCAAACTGGTACAGCCACTCTGGAAAACAGTATGGAGGGTCCTCAAAGAGTTACAAATAGAACTACCCTATGACCCAGCAATTGCACTGCTAGGTATTTACCCAAAGAATAAAGAAATACTAATTCAAAGGGATACATGCACCTCAATGTTTATATATGCATTATCTACAATACCCAAATTATAAAAATAGCCCAGGTTTCCATTGATGGAGAAATTAATAAAGATGTGGTACACACAAACACACACACACACACACACACACACACACAGAGGAATATTATTCAGCCATAAAAAAGAATGAAATCTTACCATTTGCAATGATGTGGATGGATCTTAGAGAATATAATGCTTAGAAAATATAAACTAGAGAAAGATAAATACTATATGATTTCACTCATCTGTGGAATTTAAGAAACAAAAAAATGAGCAAACAAAAAAACAAAAGAGAGAGAGAGGCAAACCAAGAAATAGGACTCTTTTTTTCTTCTGTATATTTTTTTTATTAGAGTTCAATTTACCAACATATAGCATAACACCCAGTGCTCATCCCGTCAGTGCCCCCCTCAGAGCCCATCACCCAGTCACCCCATCCCCCTGCCCACCTCCCCTTTCACCACCTCTTGTTCATTTCCCGGAGTTAGGAGTCTCTCATGTTCTGTCACCCTCTCTGATTTTTCCCACTCAGTTTCTCTCCTTTCCCCTATAGTCCTTTTCATTAGTTTTTATATTCCACGAATGAATGAGACCATATAATGTTTGTCCTTCTCCGACTGACTTACTTCACTCAGCATAATACCCTCCAGATCCATCCATGTCGAAGCAAATGGTGGGTATTTGTTGTTTCTAATGGCTGAGGGAATATTCCATTGTATACATAGACCACATCTTCTTTATCCATTCATCTTTCGATGGACACCGAGGCTCCTTCCACAGTTTGGCTATTGTGGACATTGCTGCTAGAAACATCGGGGTGCAGGTGTCCCGGTGTTTCATTGCATCTGTATCTTTGGGGTAAATCCCCAGCAGTGCAATTGCTGGGTCGTAGGGCAGGTCTATTTTTAACTCTTGCAGGAACGTCCACACAGTTTTCCAGAGTGGCTGCACCAGTTCACATTCCCACCAACACTGCAAGAGGGTTCCCCTTTCTCCACATCCTCTCCAGCATGTGTTGTTTCCTGTCTTGTTAATTTTCCCCATTCTCACTGGTGTGAGGTGGTATCTCATGGCGGTTTTGATTTGTATTTCCCCGATGGCAAGTGATGCAGAGCATTTTCTCATGTGCTTGTTGGCCATGTCTACATCTTCCTCTGTGAGATTTCTGTTCATGTATCACCCATTTCGTGATTGGATTGTTTGTTTCTTTGCTGTTGAGTTTAAGAAGTTCTTTATAGATCTTGCATACTAGCCCTTTATCTGACAGGTCATTTGCAAATATCTTCTCCCATTCTGTAGGTTGTCTTTTAGTTTTGTTGACTGTTTCTTTTGCTGTGCAGAAGGTTTTTATCTTGATGAAGTCCAAATAGTTCATTTTTGCTTTTGTTTCTCTTGCCTTCACAGATGTATCTTGCAAGAAGTTGCTGTGGCCAAGTTCAAAAAGGGTGTTGCCTGTGTTCTCCTCTAGGATTTTGATGGATTCTTGTCTCACATTTATTTTTTTTTAGTTTTATTTTTTAAAAGATTTTATTTATTTACTCATGACACACACACACACACAGAGAGAGAGAGAGAGAGAGAGAGAGAGAGAGAGAGGCAGAGGGAGAAGCAGGCTCCATGCATGGAGGCCGACATGGGACTCGATCCTGGGTCTCCAGGATCAGGCCCTGGGCCAAAGGTGGTACTAAACAGCTGGGCCACTGGGCCTGCCCTCACATTTTAGATCTTTCATCCATTTTGAGTTTATCTTTGTGTATGGTGTAAGAGAATGGTCTAGTTTCATTCTTCTGCATGCGGATGTCCGATTTTCCCAGCACCATTTATTGAAGAGACTGTCCTTTTTCCAGTGGATAGTCTTTCCTGCTTTGTCGAATATTAGTTGACCATAGAGTTGAGGGTCCACTTCTGGGTTCTCTATTCTGTTCCATTGATCTATGTGTCTGTTTTTGTGCCAGTACCACACTGTCTTGATAATCACAGCTTTGTAGTACAACTTGAAATCCCGCATTGTAATGCCCCCAGCTTTGGCTTTCTTTATCAATACTTCCCTGGCTATTCCGGGTCTTAAGAAACGGACTCTTAATGATAGAGAACAAACTGATTGTTACAAGAGGGGAGGGTGTGGGGGGACGGGTTAAATAGGTGATGGGGATTAAAAAATACACTTGCAATGTTATATGGAAGTATTGAATCACTATACTGCACACTTGAAACTAATATTACACTGTATGTTAACTAACTGGAATTTAAATAGAAACTTAAAGACGCAGTGCCTATGCTTTTTTGTTTCTTAGTTTTGGAGGAAAAATAGGGTGTGTGTGTGTGTGTGTGTGTGTGTGTGTGTGTGTGTGTGTTTTGCCTCTTTTCTGTATTTTTCCCCAAATATTGAAGAAGGCATATGGATTACTTTTCTAATCTAATCACATTAACAAATATTTTAATTTTTAGGAGATAAGCGAATGCCTAAATTATTGCAGTGGCAGAGGGAATAAACTAAAGAAAACTATTGTGCATGTTTTTTATATAGACTAGAATTTGGAGACCATGAAGCTGATTGGAATGGAGGCCAAGGAAGATAAAGCAAATAAAATGTAACTTGAATTATCCTGAGTAATTGAAGGATATTGGTATCATAAAAACACACAGACCCACACACATATATTATTTTATTAATTTTAGAAGTAATAAGTAACCTGAGTGAGGATTGTTAACTCTATTTCAAACTTAAGTTTGCAAGTCAGTGGCATATTCATGTGAAATATTGCACAGGCCTTTAAAAATTCTATTTAAAATTCCATCATCATTCATAATATAAAACATATAATAAAATCCTTTGTGATGTGATTTCTAGAAAGACTCTAAAAATAAGACTGTATTATTATATTTT
Organism: Canis lupus dingo; assembly: GCF_003254725.2. Lineage (NCBI taxonomy): Eukaryota > Metazoa > Chordata > Mammalia > Carnivora > Canidae > Canis > Canis lupus. The sequence continues at coordinate 14,659,833 of NC_064266.1, forward strand.
CCTCACCAGGATATTATACTCATACTTTGACTATCATTTTCACAGTCATGGTCACTGATTTGATTCAGGTTAAAAAAAATCTCCTAACTTTTCAGATATTTAAGAGAGAAATCTGCCCTGAAATCCAGCAGAAAAGAACCCACGCAATCATTCCTCTGACCCCTGCCAGCGTTTCAGATGTGCACCACAGAAGAAGCAATGCTTCACAGCAGTTTAAAGGTTTCAAAACCGTTTATAGAATTCAAAACATGAACGGAATATCAGTAACGCTCAGAAATGTGTTTTAAATTAAAATAGAAATTTGAAAAGCCTCAAGTCAAGTTGAAATGAATGACTAGTGGTCTTCATTTTGAATGCAGAAAGAGGGTCTGCTTCAGCTATCATCTGTGCAAGATACGTTAGTTAAATTGTAGCCTTTCTTTTTTTTTTTCCTAATGGAGGCCTATCTTTTGATAACTGAAACAGTGCCTGTGGGATCTAATCCAAAATTAAGTAACAAATCTTAGGGAAACAGAAATTCCTAAGAAACTGAAGGGCAGCTGCTACCTTTGAAGAAATTATCTCAAAGATCTCAACATGATCCAGAGATACCAATCAGAGGTTAGTTGCAAATGTGGACAATTTATTTGTTTTTGTAAAGTGAGGGGACTATTTTTTTTTCTTCAAAAACCTTGTTTTGAATAATTTTATAGATTCTGGGTTTCTGAGAGATCTAGAGCCACAGTGAATATTGCAGAAAACAATTGTAGAAGTCTTAATATGAGGTAGCATCTGAACAGAATAAATTTAAATTTGGATAACGGGATGAGCAAAATGTTTTGTCTTCAGATGGTAAAAGATTTTCATTCCTTTCCTTTCTTTTTTTAAAGATTTATTTATTTATTTGAGAGAGAGAGAGAGAGAGAACACGCACAAACGAGAGAGAGAGAATACTAAGCAGACTCCATGCTGAGCACCAAACCAGACACAGAGCCCAATCTCATGACTCTAAGATCACAACCTGAGACAGAACCAACAGCTGCTTAAACCACTGAACCACCCAGGCATTCTGAAGATTCTCATTTCTTAAACTGCAACCCAACTTTGGAAGAGTGTTCCTTCTGCCAATCACCTGAATCAAAGCCTTGAAATCTACTGTAGATTGTTATACAGTAGTTCTTTCCATTCCAATTAGTCAGGTAATAATAATAATAACCACAACAATAATTATCTTGAATGTCTGTCATAGATTGGGTGCTAATCGCAATAGGATTATTAAGAAATACAGGATTTAACTGCTGCTGCGCTGTGTGTATAGGACATGAATAAATAGCGTGTGTAATAATGCATGCACACTTACTATAACAAATGAAGAATATAATAATGATTTTAGAAACATTTACTGGAGGGAAAGACAGGTCTGTTTGAGAGAGGTCAAAAGCTGAACACTGAAGATAAAAGGGCATTTATTCGACTTAACACAGGTGGCATATTGTGGGGACAGATGAAACATGAATGTTTAAGAGCCATGGTGAACTGGCTAGATAAGAACAATGATTTATTTAGGAAATGATGAGAGATGCATCCTCAAGGTCCTTTGAGATTACCTTGCCAAAGACTTTGGGAGTAGGACTCTGAAGTTTAGACTTTTGAAGACCATAGAAAACTCCTTGATGATTTTTACAATTTCAGCATGGTAAAAACAATTACTTCAATAGTTTTATTTCTTACACTTACAATTTTTCAGTTAAAAGTTCCAGTAATTACCATTGCTAACTGTGCTCAGGCTATGTATTTTTATTAAAGTTACATGCAAATAAGACTGACATGGGGTCTTTTTCCATCGTACCTCAAATCAAGACCCACCTGCACATGTGGCCTGTGAATGGGCACTCGAAGATCTCCAGATTAACATTCTTTAAAGACTGTGGAAAATCCCCCAGTGAGGGAGAGGACTAACTAAATGGAGACAAAAAGACAGCAGAGAAAAGAAAGCTATTATCAAGATTACATAATTAAAGTCCTATATTCCTATAAAGGAATTCCTAAAATTCCTTTATAGTCCTATAAAGTTAGTACCTCAACTTTACATTTTAAAAATTAAAAAAAAAAACAGTTGTTCATTTTATATCATCCCCTGTACTTCCCTTCTATAAGGTGTTCATACTTGTGCCCTGTTGATTTGTCTTACTAATTGTTGTACCCCAGCATTTTCCAGTGGCTGACATTTAACAGGCACCCAGTCAATTTATTGAAAGAGTAAATCAAAGCCACCCACACTAGATTTCAAGGCTATGCTTTGTGAAGGTAGACAGCTCTCAAACAGTCATTAGGCCACATGAATCTTCAGGAAGTATTTTAGATTATTTTTCAAAATGTATTTGTATTTGCAAGGTAGAGCCTAAGCAACAATTTTAGTTCTAGGAGTTTCTAAGAGTTTGGGGAAAGGTCAAATAGTTTATAACCATACTTGGATTTGGGATTTGAGATATGTCTTCAATTTTCCAAACAGGGCTTAAATTTATAGAACTCTGGGTAACTCTAGAGACGCTATTGTTGTCAGTGACTAGCTTGAATCCCTTAGATCTTTCATGTACTTCAGCTAATTTCCAGCTGCCAGCATCTGAGTCTCTGTGTGTATAATCGTTTTTCCCTTCCGGAACTGTAAAGGCTGTTCTGCCTGTGAGAGCAGCAGACCAGAAGTGCCAGGGAATTAACATCCGTTCTTGTTGTCAAGAATCCATGTGGTCATGAATCAGTGACTAAAAGTTAGTGAGTAAACAACCTATTTCCCTTCCCTCTTGGTGAAAGGGGAGAGCTTCTCTGCAGGCTAAGCTCTAGTTACTGCCCTGATAGGTAGCTTTGTAACACATACTTTGATTCACTGCCTTCTCTTTCTCGTATCACTTCCCTATGCTCTTATTCATGTGTCTCTGGACCTTAAGATTAAATAATTTACGCTCAGATGTTAGTCTGAAGATCTGCTCCTTTGGAGCCCAAATTAATACAGCAACAAATTGGGAAGCCCTTGACCAAATTTTCTCTCCCAGGCTAGTCCAGGAGGTGCCTATCTAAATTCTGAACTGAGAATGCAATGACCATTGAAAACTCTTAAAGCTCTGGTTTCTACCTCTACCTTTTTTGCTAGTTGGAGTCTTTGTTTGGGTCTCTTGATAATATAAATATATTAAGTCTCTTTTATCAAATGAGAAATTTGGTGAATTCTGGCTTACTGCTTCACAAAAAGTGTTAAAACTAACAAAGGAAGGAATCTTCATCTTAGATATCATGTGGAATCAAACTTTTGTGAAATCATATGGATATTTACTCTAACAATTATGAGGGATCTGCCACTTTCATAACCTGATGCATTTTTTTCCTCTCATCTTGCTGTGGCTCCAAGTGGAAATGAGAATGAAGGGAAAGGATAATGAGCACTGTTCTAAAATGGAATGTAAACCGGGAATCCTAAGAAAATAATTTGCTGCACTTAGGTATGATTTTTAGAAATGAATCTTTCCTCATCTAGTAAGAATATAAATATTAACTCCTGCATGTTTTTTTCCCCTGTTATTACAAAAGTTTTAGATTTAATGTCCAGAGGCTGGAGTCATGCAGAATGATGGCACTGGAGTACAACTTCTAATTCTTCATCATGAAACTTGGAAGCATTTAAGATGATTTAAGATAGCTCAGGAGGCTTGTTAACATCTTCATATCCTATTGAAATTGCAGATTGGAAGTGTTCAATATGGAGCAAATCCATAGCATTGCAAAAACAAACAAAAAACAGGAAGAGGGGCTAGCAAAGAAGCCAATCGATATTGATGGACTCTGTTTTGATGAAATGCAGACAGGACCAGAGTGATGGACAAACTAAGAGTTATGGAATAAGAAAAGGAAAAGAAAAAAAAAAACTACCCCATGGAGGAGCCCATTTTCTTTAGTAGCAGAATTGAGAGGAGATGTGTACACTTGGGGGTACAGAGAATGGAATACTTTAAGGGACAGTGCATTGAATTTAAGGAAAAAATGTATGTCACATGGGGTCAAGATCTGCTATAATGCAAGACTGCATTTTCTGTATTTTTGAGTGATTGAAAAATTAATTAAATTAGTGATTCAGGGCACAGTGCTCAAGCCAGACAACATATGTTTGAATACCATAAGATATTATTGCAGGTTAGGTAACTTCTCCATACCTCTGTCTCTTCATCTGGAAAATGAGGATAAGAATAATATCAATGGCATGGGGTTCTGGTGCAGAATAAATGAGTTCAGATATGTAAAGCACACAGAACAGTGCTTGGCAAATAAAAAGCACCAAATTATGTTAGATTTTATTATTATTTGTCAAATTTATCTGAGTTCCAAATGTTTAAACACAACTGACCTCTGGGCATTTATGCTTTTATGTCTGACAGGCATCTCAAACTGAGTACATTCCCAAGGAAATTCATGATTGTCTCCTCAAAGGTAGGTCAAATTTCAATGTTCCCTCTCTCTGTGAATGAAATCCCCAGACTCCTATTTCTACTAGTCAGCAATCTGGGACTTATCTTTGGCACCTCCATCAACCTTACCCCTATATCTAATATATCAGCAAGACTGCCTTCCAAATAGATTCCAAATCTTTCAATTTCTCTCCATTTCTACCACCAACACACCAGTTTAACCCATCTGCTCTCAGCCCCATGCCATTCATAGGACTAGAAGAATTTATCTGAAATGCAAATCAGATTATACTGCACTATCTTCTACAATGTCTTTATTTGTTCCCTGTTGCTCTCAGGGTTAAAACCAAAATCCTTATGCAAACTTCAGACAATCTGACCCCTACCTGTGGCTCCAATGCACAGATTATGAAATGTTACAGACACCCTTGTATAACCATCATGCGGATCAAGAAACCAGAACCACCTGAACCTACCTCGTTCTCCCTTCCAGTCACTGTAGTCATTCTTCTTCCCAAAGATAACAACTACCCCCATTTAACAACAGAGATGAGGGTTTTTTTTCTAATCTTTATAAATAGAAGCAGAAGTACAAGTTCTCTTGCATTTAGTTTCTGTAACTCAACATTATGTTTTGAGATTTATTCATTTATTTTGTTTCTGTATATTTTATTATAGAAATATGCCACTGTGGTATTTAACACTTGATTGTTTCCATTTTCAAGCTATTATTAATAATATAGATATGAACATTATAATATCTATATTTTAGTGATTATATATACACACACACACTCCTTTTTTGGTATACGGCTAGAAGTAAAATTACCAGGTCTTAGGATATACTCATGTTCATATTTAATTCAGCATTGCAAAATGGTTTTCTAGGCTGGGTGTGCATTTTATACCCATGTGCAGCACATCAAAATTCAGTTCCTCCATTTTCTTTTTTTCATTTTGCCATGCCAATGGGTACATGATAGATTTAATCATCATTGTCTTATGACTAACAATACTGAATATCTTTTCATATGATTATGGACCACTTAAAAATATTTTATTTCTATTTATTTGAGAGATTGCAGGAGGGGCAGAGGAGGAGGGGCAGAGGGGGATAGCAGAGGGGGAGGAAGACTCCATGCTAAGCCTGAGCCCATAGGAGAGCTCCATTTCACAACCCTGAGATCACCACTGAGTTGAAACCAAGAGTCAAGTGCTTAATTGACTAAGCCACCCAGGCTCCTCTTGACCATTTAGAAAATCTATTTTGTGAAGTATATTTTCAAGGGGTTTTGCTCATTTTGTACAATATATTGCCTGCTTTTTTCTTACAGATTTATAGGAGTATTTAATATATTCTGGATCTAAACCGTTTATAAAATATATGAAATATCATCTACCTATTTGTAGTTTGCTTTTTGAGTCTTTCAATTCCATTTTGATAAACAGATCTTTCTTCTCAATAGACTGAAGTTCATCAGTGATTTCTTTTATAGTAACTGCTTTATTGTCCCATTGAAGAAAAATTTGCCTTTACCAAAATCATGGGTAGGTTCTCCTGTTTTCTTCTAGCAGTGTTACTATTTACCTTTTATATTTACTGTTATAATCAATCTATAATTGATTTGTGTGTAGGATGTGAGGTAGAAGTCAAAATTTATTTTTTCCCCATATGATCCAGCACCTGACCCAAAGCAGACGCTCAACCACTGAACCACCTAGGTGTGGCTACAGTCGGCTTTTTATTTCCAACAACAACAACCAAAAAAATCCAGATTTTTATTTGGATTGTACTGAATTTCTAGATAATTTGAAGAGAACTTACATTTTTATAATACTGAGGCATAGGACTTATCTGTACATTCCTTCATTTAGAGGTTCTTCAATTTCTCTCAATAACATTTTATAGATTTTAGTGCAGATTTCATGTTCAAATTCCATTAGATTTACTCCTAGAAATTTAGCATTTTTGGTGTTGTTGTAAAAGGTGTCTTTTAAAAATTCATTTTCTATTTTTTGTTTTTGGTATATAAACACAATTATTTTTTTGCATACTGGTCTTGTATCCAGTGATCTTGCTAAATTTGTTAATCTAATAATTTATAACAAATAATTTCATATTTTGTATATGCACAGATATTTATTTTATAAATAAGAATATAAGAATATTTTGTATTTCCGTCTTTTTCTTTCTCTCTCTCTTCCTTCCTCTTTTTTTTTTTTTAAGTTTTTATGTATTTATTCATGAGAGACACACAGAGAGAGAGGCAGAGTGCAGGCAGAGCCTGATGTGGGACTCAATCCTGGGACGCCAGGATCATGCCCTGGGCCAAAGGCAGGCACTAAACCACTGAGCCACCCAGGGATCCCCTCTTTCTTTCTTCCTATCTATCTATCTACCTATCTATCTATCTATCTACCTATCTATCTATCTATCTATCTACTATCTATCCATCTATCTACCTTATTTCATTGGATACTCCAAGCAATACAAAATAGAAAATCATGGTTACAGTAGTCATCTTTGTCCCCTTACAGAGAATGCTTTAAATATTTCACCCATGTTTACTGAGGATTTTCTGTGAATATCTTTTATCACATTAAGGAAATTCTCTTCTATTCCTAGGTTTTAGGAAGCTATTTAAATTTATGTATGAGTAGTTGAGTTTTACAAATGGTTTTTGCTTCATCCATAAAAATCATAAGATGATTTCACTCTTTTTTCTCTTAATGTGGCAATAAAATAGCTTGATTTTTGAATGTTAAGCTATAGTTTGATAAGTAGATATTAAACTCTATGTCATACCTTTCTATGATCGGATTTGATGTGCTAGTATTCATGTCTATGATACTCCACTCTAGCCATGTTTATGAAAGGTTGATCTGTAACTTTTTTTCTTGTAATGTCTTTCCAGTTTTTAGTATCAAGATTATGCCAACTTCTTAAAATGAATTGGGAAGTATTTTTCTCTTTTTCTTTTCTGATAGCATTTGTATTGATATGATACAAGTGATATTATTTCTTCCCTCAATATTTGGAAAAGTTTATCAGTGAATCCATCCAGGCCTGAAGTTTCTTTTTATGAGGTTTTGGATAGCAAACTCTACTTCTTAAATAGTAATAGGCATATTCATGATTGTTTTTCCTTTTTTATTGTGTGAGTTTTAGTAAATTGCATCCTTCAAAGATTTTGCCTACTTCATCTTGTCAATTTTATTGGCATAAAATTATTTATATACTTATAATTATTTTTTATTGCCTGAAAGACCTCTTTTCAGTTTTCTCCCTCTTTTTAGTTCTGATATTATAATTTCTGTTACCTCTCTCACTCTCTCTCATAATCAGTCTTTTTAGAGGTTTATCAATTTTTTCCATCTTTCCAGACAAACAATTTGGTAAGTTGTTTGTTGAGTTGTTTGTTGTTTTTGTCTTTGAGCTTCTTGAAACTGAATTTTCTTACTAATATATACATTTCAAGCTTTGCTACATCTAATAGTTTGACATATCTGACATAACTGACAAGGATTTAGAAGGAACTAAAATTAAAATATTCAAGAAAGCATAAAATAGAAAATACAGAAAAAGAACATAAAAGACTTATGAATTATAATGAATGATACTTTCTCTCATTTCTCTTCCAGTAATGATGAGATATAATTAGAGTCCTAGAAGGAGAAGAGATAGAAAATATGACAGAAGAAAAATCTGAAGAGAAAATGGCAGAAAAAAAAGAGAAGGAAAGAGAAGAAAAATTAAAACCAAAGAAAGAAAGATATCAATTTACAGATTCTTCTCTTACTTTTTTTTTTTTTTTTTTTGGTAAGACCTTTACTTAAGACCCAGTTGATTGTTATCCATTCACTCAAAAATAGCATACGTTTTAAATTAAGGTCCTTATGAAGTTATCTGTCCTCATTCACAAGTGGCACAAAAACTATGATCTTTATGCAATATATGACAGATCAGCTCCAAAATCAATGCACAAAGACAATTCAGAACACAGGGTGAGATTACAGAGCACTAGAGTAGAGGCTTTCTTGGATTGGAAAGAGGTAATAAATTGGAGGGAAGAATAATGGAAGAAGAGTATGCAATCATGTTTTCTGCTTCTAAAATTTGAATGTATCTATAATGAAAGGAAGTTGAATGGAACTTTCTCTCCATTGAGAGAATGGTAGAATGAATTGGTAACTAGTCCCAAAGCTACAATAAGAAAGCTATTAAATACTTCACTTTCTAAAAAGATCCACCAATAATTGGCACTGGACATGTTCCTTAGATCTTAGTAAGAGGCAGCTGGATCTGCCCTACTATCCCAAATTTTATCCCAGTACCTTTTCTCTTTATTCTTTCCTCTCCTATTTCCTTCTTCTTCCTTTGCAATCCACCTACTGAAGAAGGGAGATGAAGGTGTTTGAATTGCAAAGAGGTCAGTGTTTAGGCAAGAATAGCATTTTCTTTCCATATTCCACCAAACCAATTAAAAGAGAGCTTCAAAAGAATCACTCTAGAAATAAAGCACATCTATATGAACTGGCCTCCCTCTCTTCAGATTGATTTCCTGTACTGCTATATTTTGGTATTGCCATGAGAATGAGTTATAGTGACAAAATTTAGGGAGAGCTGGCATGAATGCCCTGGCAGTTTTCAGGAATACATGAACACATAGATGTGTGCCTGTGTTCATTTTTAGACCTCTAAAAAGCTAAAGGCTTGTGTAGTTAGCCATAAGCAGAGGGATGAGAAATAAGCATGTGTGGTGCCTGAGAAGAGAACCCACTCAACCAACTCACACACCAGACCTCCTTGGTTCAGATGGCATAGAAGAGTATTTCTATAATCCTCTTTTTATGTTCTACATGGAACATAAAGGGTGAGGGGAAAGGTATAAACCATAAGATTACCAAAGAAGTTACCAATACAGCCAAGAGATACTCAATACGATCTCAAGAGCTAGATAGTGGCATTGGTCACCTGCAGAAGTGGAAAGTAAGGCATGGCTGCCACTCTCTAGATATATATTGTCTTCTATTTCCTTCCCTCACCAGAGGGATAGTTCCAAGATGAGAGAAAGGGAAGAATGAAAAGTTAGACTACTCTCTCCTTTGCTCCAAAGTGTTGATTTGGGGTAGAAACATATACAACAATACCTTTCCACTCATTCTCTATAAGCTCTACCATTCTGGAAGGGTAGAATGGATATAAATAAAACATGAGACCAAGGTTTTAAATTAAATTAGCCTGGGTTTTCAATTATTTATCTTGACCAGAGTGGTATGGGATGTGTTCGAGATGCTAATTGTTACCCTGGAGGAAAAAAAAATCATTTTAAATTTATGTCCCAATAAATTCAGACTTACCAATTAGCCAGTTACCCAATATGTTATATGATTTTAGCTTGCTTCTTTGATTATTGTTAAGTAAATACTATTAGTGAAGAGCTGGACTAAGAAAATTTGGAATTTCTTGTGTCCTGAATTCTCTAGTTTACTCTCTTCCTTCAACCTGCTGGAGTCTCTCTGTATGTATGTGTGTGCAATATGTCCAGGCTTTAAAATTGTACTTGCAGGAGAAGTAGGGAAATGTATGTCTATTCCATTTTCCCAGAAGCTGAAGTCTGAACTATATTTTTAGAAGTTGTAGAATCTAAAAACCAGGTATGCTGTTCATTCTCTATTTGCCACTCCTGAAAATTTATCTCTGCCAGTCTTTACTCCACAAAGTTGTCCACTACACACCTGTGCTTCCATGCCCTCTGGCTTCCCCCTGGGTTTAATAATGGAACACATCTGCAGAAGACTAGAAGTTCATAAGAGAAAGATGATATAAATATCTTCCTTGCTTGCTCCCTGCCAGGCAGCAGTGACTTCCTCTATCCATGGTCACCACACCTATACCAGTAGCCCTACTTATTCCTGTAAAGTGGAATAAAAAGCCTAGGGCTCTTTCAATCTCCTCACAGTTCCTGGTGCTTTCACATCCCTTGTTGGTCTCCTTAGTCCTAACCAGAACTCCAAGTCAGTTTCATCATAATACTCTATTCAAATGTATGTTTTCTGCTGGGAATCTGGTAGATCTACCAGGAGACTGATTTTTTTCCCCTTTGCTTCTCTTTGGGACAATTGAAGGTAATGTTCAGCAGGTCAAGTTGTTGGTCACATGCAAACAGGAAGTTAGAAAAGCATATTAGTATCCTCCCAATAAATCTTCACTGTCTAATATGTCTAGAGCTTTCTCTGCAAGGTTCAGAGTCAGCTGGTTCCCATGTGATCACTGAATAACTTAGTCATAGTAAGATGACATGGATCATAGGAGAAGTGCTATTAAACTATTCCCAGGTAAACCTTGAGGAAACCATATTCAGATTGGCTTGTTGAAACAGCCCTAATTTTTATAGCTAATGAAACAAATATACAGTTACAGTAAACCAATAAAAGTGCAGATATATGTATACATTTTATAGGTATATATAATCCATCAAAGAGCTGAATTTTTTGATTTTGTAAAAACTCTCTCCAACGAATTCCTCGATCAATTCTACCATTTTCCTGTTGAAGAATGTGTTATTGTTCTTTTCCTTTGATAAGACTCATTTTAAAAACCACTTTACGGGCTTGTCATTTCCCCAGCTCTCTTTTCTGTAGAATTAATTTGGTCACCAACATTTCTTATTCTTCTGTAAAATCTATTCTCTTTTTCTTTTCCCAGAGATGAAGCCACTTTGCTGAATAAGGCAATGGACAACTTGTAAAGAGATTTTAATGTGTACATTGGCTCTAGTTCATATAAATGGTCTGCTGAAAATATGTAATATGTGTCCAGCTGATTTTCATCTTAGGTAACAATGGGATTTTCATCTTAGGTAACTATAGGAACTGAATCATAGTGCCAGATTAAAGAGCAAGACTGGTGCTAAGAACTTTGGCCAAACCAATGAAACTAGTGAAATCCCCATTCATTTGGAATCTGTGTGTACAACTTCAGTTCAAATAGAGGACATTGGAGAGGTATCAACAGAACACATAGTGAGAGTGAACCATTGCCACATAAACACTGGGTTTCAAAAGGATATTCTGATCCTAATTCTGTGAAAGAAGAACTTATAAGAATAAGTTTGGTACCATATGATTTCACTTATATGTGGAATTCAAAAAACAAAACAAATGAATAAACAAACAAAAAGCAGAAACAGATCTATAAATTCAGAGAACAAACTGATGGCTGCCAGAGGAGAAGGGGGTCGGGGATGGGCAAAATGGATGAAGAAAAGTGGGAGATACAGGCTTCTAGTTATACAATGAATAAGTCATGGAAATAAAAAGTACAACATAGGGAAAATGGTCAGTGGTATTGCAATAGTGTCATACGGTGACAGATGGAAGCTACACTTGTGGTGTGAGCACAGCATAACATATAGACTTGTCGAATTACTATGTCGTACACTTGAAACTCATGTAACATTGTGTGTCAACTACATTTCAATTAAAAAAAATGAAGACATGATAAAAAAATAAGTTTGAAAGGTTGGGGAGAATAAACAGAAAGACCCAAGAACCTTGGATTTCCATTTCAGCTATGCTATCTGATAAATTTGATTTTGGCTGAGTCTCTTAACCTTTTGATCTCAGATCCTTTCCTTTGAAAGTACTCCTTAGTTATACTCATCTCAACTTTGTATTTAAAAATTCCAACAGCTGATATCTAACCATCTTAATTTTATCCCAGAAAATAGAGTGATATTGTCTATATCACAATTTTGTATTTTATAGAAGTTTGAGGCTTCTTAATGTATCTACAACACAAGAAACCCACCATATAATCCATCCACTTGTGCCATGCAGCAAACATAAGTATATAGTAAATTTTCATATAAAATGATAGAGTGCTTAGTGGATAAAGAGATCTAGAAGAAAAAATTTACCACTTCTGAAAGCAAAGAGTGTTATGCTTATCACAAGCTTTTAAATACAGATAAAAGTAGTTAGAGAAACATGACAAGTGAGTATAACTAATTCTAATGCTTCTGAGACTGCTGTTGTTCAGGAATAATTCCTAAAAAAATGTAACCTATCTTAAATAGAGAGAGAGAAAAAAAAGGACATATCCCAAGCCTGTGGGGGCATTTGAAGAGTTGTGAGAAGGGCAATTTAGACGAGATAGCTCCTCAAATTAAGCAGCTATTTTTGGGCTGTGCAGTGATCCTATTCCACAAAAAGCATGGGAATGGAAGCCAGAGCCAGTTGGGGGCACAGATCCTTCAGCAAGTAATGGTGTAGCCTGTAGTACTTCACTTAATCTCTCAGGGCATTGATTTCTCCTTTTTTTTTTTTTTTCTGAACGGACACTGTATTAGGTATAATTTAAGTTCTCTTTTAGGACTGAAAAATGTATTCAATGCCATTCTCCAGTGACCAGTAAGGAGGTAATTAAGAGTTTTGAGTTGGGACATAATAAGATGAAAACAACATTTAAAGAAAGTAAATGTCATGAAGAAGTTCTGTTGGGTGTGTGAACAAGGAGAGCCTGGGACAAAGAAGCTATGACTCAGGGCTCGAGAATTCTTATAACCATATTTATCATCTTAGCCATTGGTGAAGAGAAAATAAAAATGTTTGCTCTGAGGTCACTTCCCATAACATTTTGAAAGAGCAAACACAAAAGGAACGCTGCTTGTTTCACTTTTTTTTTTTTTTTAAATTTGCCACTTGGTTTTTAAATGAGAAGTATTTAAGATCATTTGTTCCTGTAGATGTGAAATGAAATATGAACGTATTTTGTCTGATTGCCTCATAAAATGTAGCTCCCAAAGCATTGCAAATAAAAATATACTTTTACTTACATTTAAAAGCTTATGACAAACATAACACTCTCAGCTTTCAGAAGTGATAACTTTTTTCTTCTATATTTCTTTATCCACTAATCCCTAAGTGAAAATTTGAACCTGACCAAGAAACTTCTAGAAGGGTCCAATCTAAGTAAATGGAACATTAAGGTCTGATGCAAAGATTCTAGTTTAGCCACTTCTTGTCCTGAAAATCTTTCTGACAACTCTATCAACTCGTCTTTGAATTCCTAACACTTTTCATTTTTCCCAGAACACTTTTAATTTTTCCCAGATTTTCCCAGAATTTTTCCCAGAACTACTGCCTGGGTTCCAATACAGAGTGGATTGGAAGAATACATTCCAGGATGTATTCTCGTTTTCTTTGTCTAAGGGAGTCACATCATGAGATTGATTCCTTTATTCTTTGTTGCTTCAATTTTTTTGCTATAAGACTGATATAATAGTTTGCCATGGATGTTGAAGGGGAGACCACAGAATTTGAAACTTTTCTTTCTGTGACATTTCTCTTGGTCCTGTTTTTACTCTCTTGTTACGTGTTTCTGAAGTCCCTAACTCTAGGAAAACAGAATTATAAATGTAATGTCAGGCTACTTTATAAATAAAAGCTCTTACCAGATTTCCCTTTCTATAAAGACATGGGGTAAGGAGTCACTATGGCTGTAGGGATCAAAGTGTTTCTGGCTTTCTTTCTATCTGGGCTGAACCCTCTTTTGTGTGCCTTTCGTGTCAGACCTGCCTCCCTTCATGTTCAGGCTCAAACACTTGTGATTTTGAGCCAATTGCAGGGAAGGCCCAATTCCAACATCAGATGTGGTTTGGGTGAATTATGCCATTCAAGATTTCATAGCCCATATTACTGGAATGATCCCTGAATATTATTTTTCTAATCTATGTGGTTCTTGCCTCAGTTTCTTGATTTGATGCTTCAGTGTTCCATGAGAGATACAGAGATGGTATGAATGGTTTCACTGAGATGTGGCCTTTCTCTTCATCTTTCTCTCAGGCCAAGTGAGATTCCTGTCTCCATCCTCTACTCAAGGCCATAAATTTCCTCCTAAATCACTCATTAGTAGGGACTCAGTGGTTTATGTGCTCAGCTATCTGTTCACTTCAGCTGTCTTTCCCTACTGAACAGGCCAATTTTTCAGCAGCCCAAGTCAGGCCCAATTTTATATACTCTTCTTGTGAAATAAGAACTGGAGCCTATTGACACATGGGAGGGCTTTCTCTGCTAGAACTTTTTCCCAGTCTCTCCTGCTCTCCTACAGAGGTCCCAGGCAGTGACCCCATAGAGGACCATGTCCCTGTATAGTCACTAATAGGCTATTTTCTCTCTTCCTTGCAAATGTTTTTCTCATTTTCTAACTCCCCAATAATCAACCATTGTGACTACAGAAACACTTTGCGGATGTAGTTTAATAATTACAAAGTTCTCCAGTAATCTTTTGAGAGAAAATAAGTAAAACTGCATGCTTGAATAGAATAGGTGTTGAATTAAACAATTTTGCATCAAATATGGGTCTGTCAATTCAGCCCAGTTGGTGAATAAAGAATTCTCTAGAGACATACAACTTTAATCCTTGATACCATAAATTTGATCTCCAGAGCCTGATCTGAGACCTGAATCAAAATATACTATAAGTATATACCTGGATATTCACCTCCAAAAATAAAAAAGAAAAAGAACGTGGAACCTTACACTACATACAAAAACTAACTTAAAATAGATCAATAACCTATAGGGGCACCTGGGTGGCTCAATGGTTGAGCATCTGCTTTTGGCTCAAGTCGTGATCCTGGAGTCCTGGGATGGAGTCCCACATCAGGCTCTCTGCGGGAAGCCTGCTTCTCCCTCTGCCTATGTCTCTGCCTCTCTCTGTGTATCTCTCATGAATAAATAAATAAAATCTTTTTTAAAAAAGATCAGCAACCTATAAATAAGAGCCAAAGTAATAAAACTCTTAAGGAGAACACCAGTAAGTCTTCATGACCTTGAATTTGGTAATGAACTCTTACAGATGATCCCCAAAAGAATAATAAATATATCAGACTTCATCAAAATTAAAAAATTCTATACATCAAAGGATATTATCAAGAAAGTGAAAATAGAATCTAAAGAATGAGAGAAAATATTTGCAAATTATATACTTGAAAAGGGTTTCATATCTATAATAAATGAATAACTCTGAAAATGCAACAAAAAGGCAACTCAATTAAAATATGAACAAAGGGCTTGAATAGATATGTCTCCAAAGAAGATGTACAAATACTCAACAAGTATGCTTGACATCATTACTCATTAGGGAAACGCAAATAAAAACTACAATGAAAAAAAAAAAAAACTACAATGAGACACTACTTCACACCTAGTAGGAAGGCTATAAAAATTGGGGGGAAATAACAAATACTGGCAAAGATGTGGAGAAATTGGGAACCTCATATACTGATGGTGGAAACATAAAATGGCACAGCTGCTGTGGAAACAGTGTGGCATTTCTTCCAAAAGTTAAATATAGAATTACATATCACCTAATAATTCCACTCCTAAGTATATCTACAAGAATTGAAAACAGGAACTGATGGGGCACCTGGGTGGATCAGTTGGTTAAGTATCTACTGTCAGCTCAGGTCATGATCCCAGGGAGTCCTGGGATCTAGCCTTGCATTGGGCTCCCTGCTCAGTGGGGAGCCTGCTTTCCCTCTCCCTCTGCCTGCTGCCCCGCCCCCCCCCCCCCGTTTGTGCTCTCTCTCTGTCAAATAAATATGTAAAATCTTAAAAAAGAAAAAGAAAACAGGAACTGAAACAGTTACCTGTGTGTCAATGTTTATTGTAGCATTATTCAAGATAACCAAAAAATGGTTCAAGTGTTCATCAGTAGTTAAATTAATTAAAAATATGTGTATAACTATAATGGAACATTATTCAGATATAAGAACTGAACTCTGATCCATGCTGCAACTTGGATGAGCTATGCTAAGTGAAATTAACCAGAAAAAAAATCATTTACGTGAAGCATCTAAAATAGGCAAATTCATAGAGACAGAAAGTAGACTACAGGTTACTAGAAGATGAAAAAAGTGGGAAACGGGGAGTTATGGCTTTAATGGGTAGAGAGTTTCTGTTCGAGATGGTGGCAAATTTTAGATAGTGGGATGGACTTGTACAACATTGTGAATATATTTAATTAATGCCACTGAATTGCCTACTTTAAAATGCTTAGACTGACATAAAAATGGCTTTTAAATATTAAACATATTGTCTCACAATAAAATCAAGGAATTAAAAAATTTGCTTTCAGCACAAACTCAGAGGTGTCCAGCAGCATTTCACCCAAAAAACTTAGAACCCAAATGCTACTGTGGTAGTGAGCTGGGTGTGTGAGGAAGTGGCAGAAGAGAAGATGCTAAAAATGATGCTGAGTTATTATTCAGCTTTGGTCTTCTGGAGTCCAACTAGTACTTTGAGTTCTAGTCTTCATTCAACCCCAAGGAGATGGACTAAAGAAATAATACAGGAAAATTGGACTCAGTCTCTCTTGGCTCTAAACAACTTTATGTACTTTTTGTTTGCTTTGGTATTTGAGGGGCTGAAAAGGGAGAGCTAGAAAGTGAAGATATTCTGTTGAAATCTGAGCAGTAATGACAAAAATTTAGTTTCCTCTGTACTGTGTTATGGCCTCCTAACACTACGCCATCTTGGCACATTACTAGAGGTCAAGGCTGAGATGCAGTATAAATGCTGAGTTAATTAATTATAATCAGTGATACTATAATGGATTCCATATGACACTGAGTTCTTTGGCAGAAACTTGGTTGTGTGCAGTTCTTTACAGCACTTATAGATTAGTCTTCAAACAATATAGCCCATGTTTGTGCCACAGGATCCCACTCCTGTGGTTCCTGACATTTCCAAAGGGGAAACTATAGAGCAATAACGTAGTTAAAGGAACCTGAACCAGTAGAGGCTCAGGTATGATGGATTCTTATTTTTCTATACCCTCTCTTTATCCAGAATTCTCACCTCAAGGAAGAGAGAAAGTATATGTGTGGCCTTCAACCAGCTCATCTAAACCCCAAAGGTGGAAACTTCCCAGTCACCTCTCTAGATGCATCTTGAACATATATCTTACTCCCTAGTTGGCAGTTTGCATTGTCCAAGAGATCACATGTTCATGCCCAAGGATGCTAGATAAATGACAAGCAGACATGTTTGTATAATCTTCATTACCTTTCCCATAGTTCAATATAATTTCCCCAAATGTTTCATTTCTTTTATTTCAGAGAGTGTGACAGTTAGGATCTTGAAGTACAAGCCTGCATCTGTAATCCATTTATGAACTCTCTCCAGTGCAATCGCAAAGAGAGAGGGGAAGAAAAGTTTGGGGGGAGGAATTATTTGGAGTAAAAAAAAAAAAAAAAAAAAAAAAAAAAGCATTGAAAAACAAGCAGAGGGGAGTACAAGCACATCTGTTTTCGTAAGAAATCATGGAACCTGGCCCTTTTTCAGTGGGGTATTTTACTACCACATGGCTTTAATCCTACATCTGGGCCTGTTGTTTTATGAAATATTTCCCACAGATGATGTCAATTATAATTTTTGTCCCGGTCGTCAATTTACGGACTCTTGGAATAAGACAAAATGAAACAACCAGAAAAAGAACAACTTATGTGGTCTACTCTCTGACAAAATTATAGCTGTGTGATACACATCTAAAATCAATAACTCTGCTAATGATTAGCAGAACACATTGCTTGGTTTATGAGCAGAGATGAGGCCCACACTGTGCACATGTTTGGCACTGGATTGCATTTTTTGTTTGCTGTGTATTTACCAGCAGATGTTCAGCCGTTTATTTAATGCTTCTTCTATGAGCCAGTAGTAGGCCCGTGTCTGTGTGACATTTATAAGTCATCTGCCAGCAATACAGGTGGAATGCTTTCATGGAGCCTTTCTTAGTTCCTTCTGCTGTGATGATCTATCAGAGAAATCAAGGATAATTCTTTATGGAGTTGTATGGCTATTAAGATGTGGAGCTCTGATCTTGTGTGTAAAGTGGGAGAAATTTGGATTCCAGCATATGGAATCAGAATCGCTTTTCAGAATCACTTTGAAAGAGTCATTTGTGGCGTTCAACTTTAGCAGCTGGTCTGAGGGTGAAAGATTTTGTAGAGAAACAAAGAAACTCCATTAGTCCTGAGTAGACTCAAAGTTTTGACAGAAATGGTTTCTCTTTACTTACAGGGACTCTTTCCATGCAAAAAGATAAACCGGGTCCTTTAAGAATTATTTCACGACTGCAAGATTTTATAATTAATAAGAAGCTAGATAGCTTGAGTACTTTAAAATTCCTAGGAAGATAAAATTGAGTCAAGGAGATTCTGCCTCTTTTGGGAGTAGCCAGTGCTCTGCTCTTGAAAGTTTTAAAATAAGAGGAAAAAAGGGAAGGAGAGAGAGTTCCAGAATATTCTAAATCACCATGATTCCTTTAGCTGTGTGTGTGCGTGCTGCATTTTGATATAGTAATTTTAGAAATCCAATGTTTTATTTTAAGGTCCAAATAATTAGCACTTAATAGCATTTAATATAGATAAATGTGCTTAAAGACATAAATGATTTCATTTCTTTATGTGATACCTGCAATTCCTCATAAATTTTTCTATTGACTAGGTTCTCCTTATGATCATCCATTTTCTCTCATAGGATTTCCCACTTTACCCACAACTTTTCTAGGTCTGGACTTCCAGACGTGGAGGAGCCTAAGACTGAAATTCAGGTGCATCTGATTCATTAAAGAAGCATCCTCAGGGCAGCCCAGTGGCCCAGTGGTTTAGCGCCACCTTCAGCCCAGGGCCTGATCCTGGAAACCTGGGATCGAGTCCCATGGCGGGCTCCCTGCCTGGAGTCTGCTTCTCCCTCTGCCTGTGTCTCTGCCTCTCTCTCACTCTGTGTCTGTCATGAACAAATAAATAAAATCTTTAAAAAGTAAAAGAAGAAGAAGAAGAAGCATCCTGAGGGGAAAGGGAGGGAAGGGAACTGAGCAAAGAATCTAACATGAAGTCTGGCTTCAGCCTCATCCCACAGGGAGCTCTGGAGTGTCACCTGACCCTTGGAGTTGGCCCCACTTGAAGTAAGGGAGCAGAGGAGTCATGCATATAATCTCCCCTGCAAAGTGGCTACTGCTCAGCTGAGGACAATCCTCTAAAGAGGCAAACTATGAGCCTTTAGCAGCTGATTTGGACAATCACTAGAAGAACGGTACAGAGGACACCTGGGTGGCTCAGTGGTTGAGCATTTGCCTTTGGCTCAGGGTGTGATCTTGGGGTCCTGCAATTGGTCCTGCATCAGGCTCCCCACGGGGAGCCTGCTTCTCTCTCTGTCTTCTCTCTCTGTGTGTCTCATGAATAAATAAATAAAATCTTAAAAAAAAAAAAAAGAACAGCACAAGCCCTCTGAGGGGATACTGGATGGGCCATCAATAGTGTCCAATGACTCACTGTATTTCGTATGAGAGAAAAGATAGTCCTAAAACAAATCCTTTGAAAGAAACTTTGCCCTAGGTGCTCAAGCCCAGAGGCATTTGATTTAAATTGTGCAGATACATTATCATTTGATAATATACTGTTAAATCTCAATTTCTCCTTCTGTCTTCTTTCCTAGTAGTTTGGCAGTACTGACAACTGTGGGATGGCCTAACCTGGTGTCAGACCCAGGAGACATGGAGGTGCCCGAGGATTACAGAGATGAGTATGATGGTCCACAAATACATCTTCTCATCACTATTGAACATCAAATTGTTCTTGTTCTGGCTTGTAGCATGCATTCTCTTACATTGTCTGTGCTCCCTCACCTAGAGCAGGTTAAGGTTTGCTATTAGCAGAGGAGGAGTGATGAATGATAGCCTCACATGATCCTTCTCAAAGACCACTAAGCACAGCTCAATCAGAATTATCTGCTTGAGATGATTCCAAGGGAAGTCTGAGATGGACCCTTCTTTGCAAATTGTCTTATCCATAGTGCTAGAATTTCCAGCACTCCAGATTTCTTTCTATGATTTAAGGCTTTGTTACCTCAATAGCACTCTTTGAAAATAGAAAGTTCCTAGGCAGGATTATAGCTGTGCACCAAAGTAGGCAGAGCAAAATAAGCACTGTACGATTCCAAAATTTGAGCACTATTCTCAACTCCTGAAATCAGAGAAATTTCCATATTTCTCTACATGTTTGTTTCATTATTTAAACTTGGAAACTGAGCTTACAAACATAGCTTATTATTGCTAATCCTATATAGTGATTGTGAGAATAAAATCTCTCTCTCCTACTTATTTTATGCTACCCCAATTTTTAAAATAAGTACCTTTTCTCCCCTTTCTGACTACTCTCATATTTATTCCTTCATTTAATGTTTTGTATTTATCATTTATTCCTTTGGTAGACATTTGACAAGCATTGCATTAAATGCTGTGAGTAAATAGCTCAGTCAAGTGTGAGAAACAGCTTCTAAACATATAACCACAACTATTATAACAAAGCTATGGTGGGGCAGAGTATAGAATCCTGGAAGAGAATAAGAGGGAACACTACTAAGAGAGCTAGCACTCATATTTGAGGTAGAAATAGGAATAGGATTTGCCAAGAAAACAAGAGGAAGGCTGAAAGAGCACGTATGAAGGATCAGAAACGTACAAATGATAGATACAACTGGATACAGTAAGGAGAAGGCAGGAGATGAAAGCAGAACAGTTTAGGAAAAAATCATAAGGCTCTTCTCAAGAGGCAAGGCATGTAGGTTTTCTTTTGCAGGAAATGGGGAACAACCAAGTCATGTGAATTGATTCGTTTTTAAGACAATGACTCTGGTGTTCTTTTAGAGTCAGCAGGGGTCAGCAAACTTGAAAAACAGCTTTATTAAATACCCCCCTCCCCTTTTAATAGGTTGTTGTGCCTGCTTTCACAACAACTACAGAGTTGAGTACTTATGGCAAGAACCTATGCCTCACAAAGCTGAAAATATTTACTATTTGGCCCTTTACAGAAAAAAGTTGGTGGACCTTTGCATTAGAGGAAAGAGAGATTTGATTACTTAGGGGAGATGCTCAATTTAGGAAATACTTCTGTGATGGAATTTAAAATCCCTGTTGATTGATTGGATGTGAGGAGTAACAAAGGGATGCCAAGCGGGACTTCCAGATTTCAACTTGCACAATGACCTGGATAGCTGATAGTGGTGATGAGCGCAGAAAAAGGAACAAATAGATGCGAGGCAAGCAAACAAACAAATAATAAGCATAATTTTGGACAGTGAAGTGCCAAATCAACAGTCCATGGCTGACCTTGAGATAGAAGTGGGAAAAAATGAATAAGGAGGGACAGACATTTTGGTTCTCTTGAGTTTCCTTTCTTACATGAGTGCCCCCTGCCTGAGCCATTGCCCTCCATTATTCCACAGTATTCTATACAAGACTTGATTGTAGCTTTGTTATACTGGGTCATAATTACCTACTTGGAAGTGGTATCTCAAGTTTGGCTATGAGCCAATTACTCACAGCACCTAAGACAGTGCTTGTTGAATGTCTACAGACGGATTTTCTCCCATCTCCCATCTATGATCTCACCGTCTATCATCATCCACCTCCTCAGCTTTAATTATAATGATGACATCAGTGATTCACAAATATATATCTCCAGCTAGACCTCATCTCTCTGACATCTGTCATTTTTTTAATGTTTTAAGCCTTTTGAACATCTCTCTTTGCGTTGTAATTATTCTTCCTTTTGTCAATCTTGCCTTCCTAAGGTAGGTAGAATTCCCAACCAACAATTCTCCATGTCCTCATGGTATTGGTTTATAGGATCTGTAGTTGGCTCCAGCCAAGCACATCCTTCCTCGTGGCATTTGAAGATACACAGGAATGTTGTAAGGTTGTGCAGTTCTTCTGCTACACAAAGGGATGGACCAGCTTTATCCATCCAGCTGGCTGGATGGATATTGAGCAATTGGTGAAAGACATGGGATTTCTTCTATGAAATTTCCCCTGGGGAATAACTGAGTCTCTCTTGACTATGTGGCGTTCAGTTTTGGCTCCCTGCCTTCCAGAAATTCTGGCAATTGACTAAAATCCATTTTATACGTGTCTTCTTTTTAAGCTTCTGTTACCTAGAACTGAATCTTAACTGAAATAAGCTCCAGATTACTTCTCCAGCCTTTTTTTCAAACACAGTTTATGTCACTCCGTGCTCTCGCTACAGTTAACTTTGTATGGTTCCTCCAACTTCCCATTCTGATCACCACAGGGCCTTTGTGCCTGCTTTTCCTTCTGTCTGGGATGCTTTACTCTCACCTCTCATTCTCAACCCCAGTGTATTGTTTAGTTTCTGCCATTGTTATATTCCTTACCTCAGTCATTACTTGTTCTAAGACTTGTCTGATCTCCCTGACTACATCAAATTCCCCAGTGAATATCTTTCACTTACTGATGTTACCTACCTCAATTGTAATTTGCATTTACTCACATGCTTGTTGGATTAATGTCTTTCAGTCTTCTACACTGTAAGCTCCGTGGAAGCAATGCTCAGTAACTTATACCCAGAATTTAAAATAATAATACACATATCATATGACGTTCTGATAATTGGTAAAGATTTTCAAGCAGTTCAAACATTTGCCACTGCTCCAAATTTCTATTACTTTGTTCTTTGGAAAGCATTTAAGAACCCCTTATTCTTATTTTATAAATATGAACTTAGTAAATATATTGCTCAAATTTCAGTATCTAGAAGCTTTAATATTTTTAGGTATCCCAGAAACAAATCTATTCATCCCATCTCTGATCAAGATTATCAGGCTATAGGATTTGAAATCACAGGGAATCAATCAAGAAAGGTTTAAAAGTGGGTGTCTTCCTCCTCCAAGATTATGCTTCAGAAAGATATATCTATTTCTTGAGGTGGTCGGGCAGCCTGGGTGGCTTAGCGGTTTAGCACTGCCTTCGGCCCAGGGCGTGATCCTGGAGACCTGGGATCAAGTCCCATGTCGGGCTCCCTGCATGGAGCCTACTTCTGCTTCTGCCTGTGTCTGTGCCTCTCTCTGTGTGTCTCTCATGAATAAATAAATAAAATCTTTAATATATAATATATATATACATATAATACATATAATATATATTTATATATATCTTGAAGTGGTATGCAGGATGAATTAAGAAGAGGTAATCATAGCAACCTACTATGGCCTGAAGGAGGGGAAGGATGCAAATTCAAAAAGAAAAAAAAAGACAATGATTGAAGTCTAGGCCACTGGAGAATGGGAATGTTATTATCAGAAATGGAGGATAAACATAACCATAAGGATAACATCTGTGTTTCACTTTTTAGGCTGTACTTATTGCTTCTGTTTTTTTATTTTTCAGAAGTAGAAAATGCGAATCAGAAAAGTCATCTTTTGTCCAAGGGTGCAGGACAAAAATGGTCAAAGCCAGGACACAAACCCAGTGCTCTGATTCTGTGTCCTTTCCACTGTCCATGAACCTTGGAGGAGGAAAATGATTTAGAAGGAAGAAGTGGTACTGATTTGGATGCAAATATAGGGGATTTTGTTTTAGACATGATGAATCTGAAGCAGGAAAAAAATACTATAAAAACCAGTAGCAGTTTCTCTAAAATATTTATGAAATATATCATTTATAAAATATATTTGAAGTAAATGCTCATGTGAATTGGTTCACTTTCTGAAGAAAAACTATTTTAATACAAATAATCACCCTCCAATATTTCTGCTTGGGGATCTCTACTGACTAACCCTGAAGACATCTGCTTTTGGATCTGTTATAGGCCCACTCTTACATCCCTTAAAATAAAAATTAATTAAGTGTAATCCTGCCTTATTTCACAGAGTCCCATCTTGTATGCTAAATTACTTTCCAAGAATATCCTGAACATACCAAGCCTTGTGTACATCTTATGTCTTGAGTTCTAATACTAACACGTTAGCCTGGAAGAGTCTATACAGATGGAAGAGGCTTTGTTTATGCTCCTTTCACTTCTCTACAAAGTATAATGAAAAGTGTCCAAATAAGTGATCCAGGGTTGAAGCTGGACATATGTTCAAGTCAATGAAATTTAGATCTAGGTGGCAAAAAAAACTCTCAAAACTTTTCAATCAACTTAGAACTGTTGCAAGAAATCAGATGGTATGTAGTTTGTATTTCACTGACATTAGTAAAATTTCAGCCCAGAGCATTTAATTATACTTAAGAAATATAGTGATGGGTTTGGTGGCAAAAGATGACCCTGAACACTGTTCTATAAAAAGTAATAAGACTTGTTATTATAAATTTTATCTAATTAATCTTTATTGTTATTAAACAATATCTTTCAGAGCCAGACATAATTCTAGACATAACATCTAGAATTAGAGAAGTCTGGGACACTTGCCTCTGCTACAGGAGGAGATAAGGCAGAGAAGCTTATAAAGGGGCTTGCACACATCCTCTGATTAAGGGAGGGCCAATTTGGGATTTGTCATTTGTCTTGAACTATTTACCAAATGCCTCAGAGTTGGCAAACACCAAACCTAGCTTTGTTGAGTGTTTTTCTCTCAATTTTTAAACCCAAGTGATTCCTAGGGAAATTTAACCCATATGGTTCAGAATCGTTTACACTTAACTCATCAAAATGTTTTGTAAGGGCTATTTGATGTCCAAATGTCTTTTAAAGCCCCCCCCCTTTATTTAGAAACAGGAAATTGTTCTTTGTTTTGTGTTTTGTTTTGCTTTGTTTCTTTTGTAAGAGTAAAAAAATCTAGTAACATAGAAAGATTGAGACCGACTTCAGAAATTTTAACAGTTGGGTTTAAGCAGATCCTGTTCACACAGAGCAGATCATTCTTAAAGCTATAATTTTAGCACAGCCTATTGATTTAAGGTGTTATGCCCAGGATTCCTATTAGTTGATTAATACCAAATAAATGTCCAATTATCAATGATTTTTCTAGGAAAATATAAAAAATAAGGTTGTCTTTAGAAGATATAGAAAATATTGGTATATTAATAATGATATAAGAAATTAAAATACATTCAATTATTTTCTAATAAAAGTATAATGCCTAACTGGTTTCATGGAAGAGTTCTATTAAACTCTAAATAATAACTCAGCAAAATATGTACAAGCAATTTACAGGAGAACTATAAATAATTAATATGCTTATGAAAAATTTTTAACTGTACTAATATTCAGCAATAATTTTTTGCATATTTTCAGTCACTGTCTGAGGAAATAAGTATTATATAATGGTAGAATGACTAGAAGTCAGTCAAGTCAGTCAAGTATTTATTGAAGGGAATTTGGCATTATTAAAATAATATGCAAACCCGTTGACCCATCCATTTCTCTCTGGCAATCCAACCTAGAGAACCATTTCCACTGATACAAAAAAAGGACTTTCAAAAATATGTGATACAACGTTGTTTAACACAGTGAAGTGAGGTATTTTTGTAATATACTTGTCCTAAAGAGAGTGGAAGCAAAATTATTTAAGAGAGTAAACCAGTAGGGGTCTAAAAAATGAGGAAGGCAGAGCATTCTGGAAGGAATTTGTCACGGAAATGCTGACTATCAGAAGAGATTTTTATCATGTTCTTAGGGAAAATAATTCTCTTCCTATAAAAGCTTGAAACTGCACTAACATTAGAAGAAGGAATGCCACTCCCTGCAGAGGTCCTGGTGAGGTCATTTGGCACATTATGATTCCAACCTATGATACCCTGATTCTGAACAGGGGTCCTAAATGACTTAATGATGGAATGGTTCTTGTCTCCTGGATAGTGGCTCACACACTAGCAAAATGTCTTTTTTTTTTTTTCTCCCCTGAACCTCGTGCAGAATCATCCCAGAGGAATGAATAATAAAAAGTATTGTAGTCTTTGTTGGATCTTCTGAGAGAGGCACTGCTTCTTAACAGTATCTGGGGATTTGGAAGCTTGCATTTTCAGCATTGGCCACTTGCAAATGTACCAGCGATGCTTGAGATCAAGGACTACTGAAGCTCTACTAATATCTTCCTATCAACAAGATTTAAATATAGTCAAGAATCAATCCATTTATAGATCTTCTTCTGGGAAGAGGAAGTTGGGTGATGAAGAACAATAAGCATCTTACCACCTAATGTACCACCCAGTGGTTTAAATCTTACCCACCACATTTAATACACTGACAGGGATCCTGGGATGCTGAGGAAAGGTCAGTTTCTTTAAAATAAAATAGCTCTTTTGAATTCTGTCAAGGAGGGCGGCCAGTCTGTCAGCATGGAATCATTATAGGTCAAGAACAGGGGAGTGAAGTACAAAGTGGAAGTAAGTGTTTCAGGTGATTTTTATAAATTAAAAGAATTTTCCTTCTTAGGGGGAGTCCCTGATGCTAACTGTGGTCCAGACACACTGGCTGGACCAAGCCAGGCTGGATCTCACTTAGAGCTGTAGGCAGTATAGAGTGATGGTTAAGAGCACTAAAGTGGGATGAGGCTGCTGGGTTTCAATGTCAGCTCAACCACTCACATGCTGTGCCAGGCTGGCCACCTGGCTAAGCTTCTGTTTCCTTATTTGAAAAGAGAGGATCCCAATGCTGAGACTAAGGGTGGGACCTCTTCCACCAGGGGAACATAGTGAGGATAACAGAAACTAATACACAGCACTTAGTGCATGGGGAGCTCAGAAGGATCATCCCCACTGTCAGCAATGCTTGCCCTGAGATGGTTACATCTCACTCTCCATTACATCATTCAAATCCTTTTTTAAAAAAGATTTATTTATTTATTTATTTATTTATTTATTTATTTATTTAGAAAGAGAGAAGGGGGAGGGGGGAGGAGCAGAGGGAGAGGGACTAGCAGACTCCATGCTGAACAGGGAGCTTAATGTGGGGTTCGATCCCACTTACCCTGAGATCATGACCTGAGCTGAAACTAAGATTTGATATTCAACGAACTGAGCCACCCAAGGACCTACATCATTCATATCTTTGTTCAAATGTCATCCTCATAGAGCCACTCCTATGCTCCTTTTCCAAATATCCCCACAAACCCTGTAAGACTTTTATTCCCTGGCCCACCCTTTATTTGTTGTTGTTGTTATTTTTGAAGTATCACCAACATACAACATTGTATTAGTTTAAAGTGTACAACATGACTCAATATTTGTAAATGTTGCAAAATGATGACCACAATAAGTCTAGTTAACCTCTGTCACAATACATAGTTAAACTTTTTTTCTTGGATGAGAACTTTTAAGATGACTCTCAGTAACTTGTAAATACAGTTTTATTAACTATAGTTGCCATGCTGTACATTGTATCCCCATGATTTTTATAGCTGGAAGCTTGTACCTTTTGGCTTTTTTTCTACCCATGCATGCCTTCACCCCCTACCTCTGGCAACTACCCATCTGTTCTCTGCTTCATTAGCATGCTTCTGTTGTTTTTTAAGATTCCACATATAAGTGAGATCACCTGATATTTGTTTTTCTCTGTCTAACTTATTTTACCTAGCATAATGCCCCTGAGGTCCATCCACCACATTGTCACAAATGGCAAGATTTCATTCTTTTTTATGGCTAGATAATATTCATATATATATATATAGCATATACAATATACATATATATTGCATTTTCTTTATTCATCTGTTAATGGACACTTAGGTTGTTTCTATATCTTGGCTACTGAAAATAAAGCTGCAATGAGCATGGGAGTACAGATATTTTTCAATTCATGTTTTCATTTTCTTCAAGAAATACACAGAAGTAGAATTGCTAAATAATATTGTACTTCTATTTTTACTTTTTTGGGGGGAACTTCCATACTGTTTTCCATAGTGGCTATAGCAGTTTACATTCCTACCAACTATGTGTGCGGATTCTTTTCTCCACATCCTTGCCAGGACTTATTATTTCTTGTATTTTAGAGAACAGTCATTCTAACAAGTGTGAGGTGATACTTCATTGTGGTTTTGAATTACATTCACTGATGATTAGTAATGTTGCATCTTTTCACATACCTGTTGGTTCCTGGCCCAGCTTTCATAGCTTCATTAACAATTATCATTGTCAGAAGTTATACTGAGTATTTGCTTATTATCTGTCTCCCATTCCCCCCCAAAATAAACTCTTGGAGATGAAATACTTGTTTTTGTATTCCTAGCATCTAGAACCATATGTGGCACCTAACAGATGTTTAATAAAATGCTCCTTAGTAATGAACAAATGAAAGAATGGTAGATTCTTACTACAAAATACTGGTCAACAGTTAAAAAAGAATGAAGTAGATTTATATATTCTGATGCAAATGTCTCTAAGCTGTATTTTAAGTATAAAAAGCAAGTTTCATAGGAATATATATATATATATATATATATAAAAGCAAGTTTCATAGGAAAAAATATATATATATAAAGAAATCTATATATTTTAAGTATTAAGATTGTACCAATGTGGTGTCACTGGGCATAAAGCATCAGTGGAAGGATATAATTTAGTGTGCATGCCAGACACCTTAACTGTACTGCTAAAATTGTAACTGTTTCATCTTATAAAAGAATTCTTTTATTTAAATCTGTTATTTAAATCATAACAAAGTAGTGTTTATTGTAATTTGCATTCCACCCAACCCTCACTTTTATAGGTGTTTCCATCAGTGTTAATTCTCTCAAGAAGGTGATATTTACATGTGCTGCCATTCCTTCCATATTCTTCTCTATTTCTCTACAATAAAATAATCTTCCAGGTGGCTTGGCTGTCTATTTTCTTCTTTTATTCTTATATGGTAAAACTTCAGCTATCTATATGCTAAGAACAGCCGCTCTTAAAGTCACCTATTGATCTGGAAAACTTGACTAGCAGTCGTTCATTTATTTATTTGCTGCTAAGAACACGTTATATACCAAACAATAATTTTTTTGCCCTCAAATATTCCCAGGCTTTTCACAACTTTTTACCAAAGTTTTCTAGCTAGTCAAAATTTACCATAACAATGCTTTAGAGGACCAATCAAAGATAAATAAAGAAGGTACCTGGTTTTGCAGAGGACGACAAAATAAAACATGAAAAGTTTGTGACTTGTTGATAACAGCACAGGTATTTAGACAAAGACCTGGAATGTGGATTCCAATCTTCAAGGAAAATTTACTTAATTTACTAAGTCTGTGTAAAATAAGGTGGTTAGATTTTTTAAAAATATTCTGATATATCAATGATCTATTACATTAGTAATGAGGAATAAGTTACCACACAAAGCCTCAGTGGTATGTGGCATTAACACACAGAAAGACAGTTAGGCAGCACTGCTGATCTTGGCTGGGGGCACTTGGGCCTGGGGATCACTGGCTGTCAGCTAGTCCAGGCTGGTTTTGGCTGAGGGGACTGAGATGACTCAGGTCTGCCCCTCATGTCTCTCATCCTTGAGCAGACTAGCCTGGGCATGTTCTCAGGGTGAT
This sequence comes from Canis lupus dingo, assembly GCF_003254725.2. Classification (NCBI taxonomy): domain Eukaryota; kingdom Metazoa; phylum Chordata; class Mammalia; order Carnivora; family Canidae; genus Canis; species Canis lupus. Next base: position 14,689,589 of record NC_064266.1, read on the forward strand.
GACAGAGGCAAAAGAGAGAGTGAGAGAGAGAAAGTAATCCTAGTTTAACAAGTGTTTTTCCAGACTCTGCTTATGTCATACTTGTTAACATCTCAGTGGTCAAATCAAGTCACATGGCAGTCACCAGATTTGAGTTGGAAGGAGCTTAAAAGGTTCCGTGATAAAAACATGATTATAAGGAGGGGTGAAGACTTGGGTCATTTTTGCTGTACACCAAGATCTCTTCAAGTCCTGGAATGCTATGATTGGACTAGTATTTAATTAAATAATTTTGCTTTCTACTTTTAATTTGCACTGTTAGTTATACACACACACATACATACCCCACAAGAAATTGGTCAAGACATAGTTGTGTAAAATAGAAATGAAAAAAAAAAAAAAACAGAACAGTCATCCTTTTTTTTTTTCTGAGCACTATTCTCAACCTTTATGTTTTTGCAGTTTAATTGTAAATCATTCTTATCAAATTATGAATGTGAACTTGTTTTTCTCCTAGGAATCCACTGTTTTATTTGGTTTTGATTGGTGTTCAATAGCCAGTGTGCTTGTTTGTCATCTATAATATGATGAATATTGTTTAGTAGCTGAATTTCCAACTTTCCTAAGTGTCGTTCTATTTTAGTTACCTTGCTACTCTTATTAATATGTTGGAAAAGAAAAGGAATGAAAAGAGGATGAAACCCAGGAAACATAAAAATAGACCACACGAGATAAAAACCAACATGGAGCTAAATGATGCAAAATGGACTTCATCTCTTTATTTTTTAAGTCCTATTGACTTTGCCAGTAAGAAGTGTGAAAGCATACACTAGCATACACCACGAATGCACTTAAAATACCACAGCAAGCTTCCCATTGTGTCAGCCTTACCAACCAGGTAACCTGCTACACAATTAGTAGCCTTGTCATTAGCTGTGGGGGTGCTAATGACACAGCTTTGCTACTTGCCCTTCTCTCTCCTTTGTCTGGTCAACTCCTTTATGATCCATGTCAACTGTCTCATCTCCTACTTCACAAAGTGTATTCTGGTAGATAATAGCCCTGCATATTCTTAAGTAAATTTGAAACAAGCTGGCAACAATATCTGCCACTTGGGAGCTTCATAGTGCCATTACCAAAGTAAAGATTATGAATGGCTTGCAATGGACAATCCAATTTAGCTTTGTTTAATTTAGTTTCACAACTTTTTAAATCTATTTGACATGCATTGGTTTTTCAAGGAGCAACTATTGCAATGTTATCAGAAAGTATTTTTTTCCATGATATATAGTGTGTAAAATGCTAAAAATCTAGTTTTTATTCTTTTTCACAAAAATGTTCAGGGAAGGGCACCTGGGTGGCTCAGTCAGTTAAATGTTGGACTCTTGGTGTAAGCTCAGGTTGTGATCTCTGGTCCTGGGATCAAACCCTACCCAAGTTGGCCTCCATGCTCAGCGCAGAGTCTGCTTGTCTCTCTCTCTCTACTCTTTCCCCTGTTCTCAAATAAATGAATAAATAAAATCTTTTTTTAAATGTACAGGGAAATAGGATTTTTAATTTTTTTTTTTTTGGAAATAGGATTTTTAAAGCACAATTTTTACCTAGCACTTCCATGTTCTAGGTCCTATAGACCTTTTCCTGCCATAAATTAGTGGAAAAAGCTAAAATTCTGTAGGTTAGGCAAGATACTATTAGGGAATAAAGTGCCCTGTGGCCAAGTTTATATTTGAATCCCAAGAACTATATAGGAGTCAAATTGTCTGCCAGGATACTGAGTCTGTATGCCATTCATTGAATTCCTTTGATGGCCTTGGATTGTTAGAAAACATTGAGGTATAGCCTAAAATTATACAATAAGCATTCTTCATAGAGGCATAACGATAGAGAACTATGAATATCTTTAAGTTTATCATGGCTCTGGTGGTTAAAAAATAATAGCTTTATATAATTTGACATATCTTCTTTTGAGAGGTAGGGTGTATGTCCCCTTCCATTTAATCTAGGTGAGTCTGTGGCTCACTAGTAACAGTGAGCTTATGTGACTACATATGACTTGACAGGCTTCATCACAAAGGTGAGCCCCCTTAAGCCTACTTAGCCTGGATATGCTCCTTTGGAGGCCTGCATTGCCCTGTAGGAAGTCTGACTGCCCTGAACTCCCCATGCTCTTAGGGAGTCCAGACCACATGCAGAGATTAGGTGATTTGTTCTGGCATTTCAGGTAACAGGCAGCATCTACTGCCAGATAGATGAGAGTGAAGTTGCCTCCAGAAGATTCCTGCCCCAGTTCTTAAATCATTTCAAGCAAGCTCATGTTCATAGCTGAGGTCTCTGATACTACAGAGCAGAGAAAAGCTATCCCTTCTGTGCTGTCTGAACTCCTAACCCACAGAATCCATGAGCATAATAAAAGGATTATTTCCCATCACTAAGTGATGGTGTGCTTTATTATCTAGGATGGTAACTAGAGGAGTGGCCACATAAATTAAGGTTTTTGACACTTTTACTAATATTAATAATCAGTATCTTATTGATATTGATCATAAAGCAAATATTTTGCTATGTACTTTCTTACTCATATAATTATAACATAATTCCTGGGAATTAGGTTCTATTATCTCCTTGCTATTGGTGAACATATCAAGGTTAAAGGGGAAGTAGCTTATCCAAGACTCCTACTTGCAACTCAAACTGCACCACCAGGTGAGACCAACTGACTAGTTATGGAGAAGAACTGAGGTGAAAACAGGAATGGCACCAGGGTACATTCAGTCCTATTCATATGTTTTTCAGTTCTTCAAGAATTGAAGATCCAACAAAAGCACTGAAGTAAGAGAAACTTCACTACTAGAGTTCTTATCTGCCCTATTTGGCTAAAATCTTCCTTCCTTCCTCTTTCTGATAGATTTGTTCTTCTTCTAATATTCAGATCCTTTGATTGTAATTTAATTCCAAGAAATGCCATGGCATGCCATGCTACAGTATATGGCAGATTCCCTGTAATATTAGCTTTCCTTTTGATGTATTTGACTACAATATGGCGGACTCATTCATGTTTTCTATGAATTCTGAAATGAATTTCTGCTCTCTGGTATCCTGGTGAAATTATAGAGATACTATGATCATGATAAAATTATGTAGTAGATAATTTGGTATCCTGTTCAAATTCACTTGCATTTCTTTGACCAGTTCTATAAATCTATCTCCCAGCTTTTGCTGCTTGATCAAATGACTACCCATGGGCAATGGGATTGCCTCACTGGATCAGAAAACAGAAGTACTTGAGATGTTGTTTACTCTCCAGAGTTCCCTGGAGTCAGGCTGTGTCTGAAATATCAAGCAGTTGTTTGGCTTCTTCTCCTTCCCTGTTCTTTTCCCCTTAAACCCTTACTGGTTTCTCCTGGAAGCTCTTCATTAAATAAATCATTTGGCTCAAGACTGTTCCTGGGAGAATGTGGACTATGACAGAGGATCATCATGAAAGCCCAAACCATTGAAGAAAAATATCATTTGAGTCTGACAAGGGGATCTGTCCTTGGCACCCAACATGTACATGTATTCACAAGGTACACTGGCTCATCTTCAGTGTTTTGGTGCAATTACTGAATGGATATTAGACATCAACATCCAGAAAAGGGCTGAAAAAGTCTAAGAAACTTAAGGTCTATCTGGTATATAACATATTTCTAACTGAACATAAATTTCATAATAATATAAAATGATCCACTTACCATGTATTCTAGTATGTATGATCTTGGAATTATGATTTTGATCATTAGACCTTTTTCGTCTTCCTCTCTTTCAACCTGTGTGTACTACCCTGGAAGGCCTTAATACCAAAACTAATTATAAAATATTAGATAGGGGGATCTGGTTTATAATATACTTTCAAACAAAGAACAGTGATGAGGAGAACCAAGCACTTGATTAATGGGAACTCCCAGTCCATTCTCAGAAATTTCATAGGAAAATCAACCTAAAGAACATTGCACCCAGAATCAGGATGTGCCACAGCATGTACTACAGTTCAGAGGCCCTATGGGCACTTGGAGAAGCTGCTCAGCACGACTGGCGCCTCAAGCATTAGTATGGTTATCAAATACACCTAACTTGCTAGAAAAGGGTTCTTCTGTATTAGAGGAGAAATTGTCATATAAAATGGTAAGCTGGGGCTTATATAGCAGATCATCCCTGGATCATCTTGTTTTCAGGGAATGAAACTCGTAAGTCTAGGTCATATGGAAGAGCACACACACGGTGCTCTAGGGCCCAGGAGCAGTCCCTATCTTTTGAGAACTGCTATCCAAAGCCACTCAGAATTTAATCTCCATGAAGAGACACTTTCCATAGAGCAATCTCATGTATGAACTTAAAAACTGTCAGGTTTAATCCGATCGGTAGTGAAATGAAATAGAGAGAGCCAGGCAAAAGTTGGGCGAAACAGGTTTTTAATGGAACACGCTCTCGGTGAGGTTCGGGGCCCACAGGGGAGGGAGACAGCGGGGAAGTCGCGGGGGGCGGGGGAGGCGCACCCAGGCAGGTTATAGGAGGTTTATAAGGAGTTTTTGGCGGGAGGGTTGGTAAGGAGCTATGGGGTGAGGTTTCCTTATTTGGTGGTGTTTTCAGGTTTCAGTCTTCTTCTGAGTCTTGTTTTTCCCGGTTGGCTAGGGCAACAAGGGTCACAGGTTTCCTAAACCTGCTAAGTTTCGGGATTATTACTTTACTTGAAAGGAGAAGGGGGTGGGTAGGTGTACTGAATGTTGGCCTTCCATCAGCCATTTTAGAGGTTTCCCTCGGACTCCCCAGTCCCCTCGGCCCAACAAAAACAACCATTTAAACACCGACATTTCCTTCATGCTCACCTATTTCCTTAAGTCTATTCTACGCTACTTCATGTTTTAAGTATTTGTTTCAGCAGAAGACTTAATAAAGCAAACAATAAATGCCTAAAAATTCAACTTGAGATATATCAAGGGGGTCTACTAAATGTTCAGCACCTGGGGTCTACTGAATGACTTCACTAGAAGAAAAAATAACAATATCAAAAAATTTAAAAATAATAATTTAAAAAGCTCTGAAGTGCTCGCACCTATGAGACCAGCCTACCAAAAAGCAAATGTTAAGAAAATATCTTTTTTTTTTAAGACAAGAAGTGATAAATTATAACTACACTCAACTTATGGATAAACCTCACAAATGTGATGTTGAACAAAAGAAGATGTTAAAAAGTCTTTTATGGCTCCATTTATGTAAAGTTCTGAAACAGGTCAAAGGAATCTATGGTATTAGAAGTCAGGATACCCTTGGTGGGGGCAGTGGCTAGAAAGGAGCATGAAGTAGACTTCTGAGGTGCTCTTAACATTCTCCTTCTTTGTAAGGTTGCTAGATGGCAGATGAGTTTGTTTTGCGAGAATTCACTAAGCTGACTTTTACAATTTGTACATTTTTCTGTTGGTTTGTCATGAAAGATTAAAAAATTATTGTATTCCAGCTAACTCTTAAGGTGGTATTCATTCTTCTACCTGTACCACAAGCACTCTGATGCTTTAATAAAAGTACAGATTCCTGGGTCCTGAACAGATGTGTTGAATCAGATTATGTGGGGATGGAGTGCACAAGTCCGGATTGTTATCCACCTCCTTGGGCAAATTGGGGCACCTGAAGCTTGAGAACTCCGTGGTAATGATTTGGTAAAACTGCCCTATGGTGTAACTTTGATCACCTTCAGCAAATGTTTAAAGCATGGCCTGTGTAGAGGAGGAGAAAGTTCTTGACCTTTGTAGGGTATCTGGCTCAGTTTGAGAATTAAACTGACAAAGGCAGATTAATAGGATCAAAACAGACAAATTTATTTAATATAGGTTTTACATGACACGGGAAGCTTCATAAGGAAATGAAGACACGAGGAAATGATTAAACCTATGCTTTTATGGTAGGTTTGAAGAAGAGTGGAAAGCTGGAAGACATAGTACAGGGCAAAGAGTGTGTGTTAAGTGTAGTAAACAGGGATGCTTAGCAAGGCCTCTTCATTCTGATTCCTCTCTGTGTCCCTTATTCTTCAGAGATAAGGAAGCCTCTTTCCTCTGGGTAGAGGGAGGGTACTTCTTACATGAGGACCTGCTTCAGGGAAGGTCAGAAAGTCGTTTCTGCACATGCCATCTCTCAGATTCCTTCAGCTTAAAATACTCAATATTCCAAGGTATAATATTTTACCGTAGCCAGTTTTGAACCCTAACACCTGTGAGATGGCTTCGGGGGCTACAAGGTCCTGAATATGGACTGTACACCCTCTACCTCTAACTTTCAGAACTGCCGTCTACATGTTGGCAGTTATAAGACTCTATGTCTCCCCTCCCCCACCAGACCCTTTAGAGTCTGTGATATTTACAAAACGAAGATGACATTTTTTATAAGGGTAACCACTTCCCTCACTGAGGAAAGCGGTGAGTTTGATGAGAATTAGACCCTATAATATCCTGACTCGTACTTGTAAGTAGACTCTGAAGGGTAAGCCATTGGCTTTAATGAGACAGTTGGGGGGGTGGGAGCAGGGAGTGGGAAATGGTACCAATACTCTGGTATTTTCACTTAAGCAGCAAAAGGAAGTGTTGATAAGAGACCCTTTCTTTGTTCTGCCCTGTTCCAAGCATTGCATCATCATCTCCAGAAGCCATTGCCTTGTCTGTGCCAGATGATAATTTGGGCACAGGCACAAATCAATACCAGGAATGGGTGCGCTGGGAGCATGCACTGTAAGTACTGTGAGTATAAATAGAGCTTGAAGAATAACCTTTTTGTGAACTACTGTGCAGTAATCCTCCTAAAGCCAGAAAGCTAGTATGGCTTCAATGGGCCTTTTATAACATTATATGCTACCCCCCAACTGCCCTCCTCCAAGCACCGGGACTGCTTGCTTAAGTTACCATTTTTAATGCAAATCATCATAATGGCTTGATAATTATTTCAATTGGCATTTCTGAAGCCATTCAGTAAAAGAACAGCCAGGGCAAAACCCTTGCTAATCTTCCCATCTTTCATATCCTCTGGGTTTGGGGTAGAATAACACAAGAAAGCCCCAAAGCCAGAGGGTTTTTGAAGTTTATTCTTAATGGACCCAACTCTCCCTCCCTGTTACTCTATGAAGTGAATTAGGCCCAAGTTAAACAAAATAGCAAGAGCATAATATTTGTGGTGGCTGGAAAGGAGAGAAGGCAATGACAAGCATCCCCTTCCTCCTCTGCTCAGCTTTCAGATTGGTTGGACAGCATTTTAACAAGTTGTTGTTATTATTGAAAACAAAAATAAACATTTATTGAATGCTGCGATATGGTGAATAACTGTTCTAAAAATGTTGTTTAAGAGGATCTTATTCAAAAACACCTATTTAGGTTTCCTCTTTTCCATAAAGGGTAAGTTTCTAATTCTTCCATGGGCTCTTAAATAGTGTACAATTTATTTGTATGGGCATAAGCATAATAAAAATTACTGCTCTCCTACCAGGGTTCTGTCTGTCTCTTCACCTCATCCCATCTCTGTCATGATTTGTCAAGTAGTAGCTCAGGCATGAGAAAGCTCACATATGGCGACTCTCTGTTAGGGAACCAATGCTAGAGCGAATGACCAACTACAGTTCCTTTCTGGAATTACTTGTTTCCCAAATCAGGCAAAGAGCACTGTTGCACATCAATATCACAACAATGTGTCATCCATTTGTGAATACGTGCGGACTGTTTGCTGGACAGATGGAGCCTTGTTCATTCTGTCCCTAGGTCTACACTTATTCTTTAAGTCCATTAGGGAGTCCTATTTAGAAAAGCAGGTTTCTGACTATTTCTTTGAGACTAAGACACTAGCTAGCTCAGTGGAAGGAAGATCCATCAACTAACTGGGAAATGGTAAGTTTAAGTAGTTCTTTGTCTTTGCTTAGATAACATGATGCTCTGCATTATAGTTTAGTAATATAGTTTAATATACCTAATATAAGTTTAATCCCTTGAATGGCTCGGTAGATTGAGCTGTTTTCCAAAATTATCCCCCAGCCATCTTCTATTACCACCAAAGTGAACTGGTATAGCAGAGGTGTTTAATTTCTATAGCATTAGCCTAGACTGGACTATTCTTAACCCAGGTTCTGTGGACCTCCAAAGGGTCTGTGAAAAGAATTCAAGGGTTCTATGGACCTGAATGGAAAAAAAATTACAACTTTATTTTCACTAGGTCTAACTGAAATTTAAGCATATTCTTCAACTATTAACATAGGCAGCAAAGTGCATATCAAGAGGACACTTGATTCTGTTATACTATAGGAAGGTTGTTGCAAATATCTTTGAATATCATTTAAGTTCACCCAGACCGTGAAACTATGATGATAATGATAATATATTTAAAATGCTTATATTCAATGAATTCATAAATAAGCATATATATCACATTTTAATATCTTGATGACTATATTTCAATAAAATTGTTTCCTTTGTAACTCTGTGTACTTTATTTTACTCATTTAAAAAAATTATTCTGAGATAGTTATATAGACTTTAACCAATGGCGTGGGCCCATGGAATAAAAAAAAATTAAAAACTCTTAACAGCCTATATAAGGCAGATATTGATAGAAAAACTAAATTTCTTTTACAGGGCAGTCATACAATCCTGGCCAGTGGTAAAGTCAAAGCAAAGAGATCCTGGCCATGGAAAATCCTGACAAATAACCAGAATTGTTAAGGAGAAATCTGAATGGATTAATTTAAGTAGAGGTTCTTTTACTTCCTCAATTTGCATTGTGCAACTTTAGGGCTGGCCTTGATGTCAGGGTGACAGGAACACCCAGACACAATGAACAAACACAGTGCCAGATGATTCTGGAAAGCAAATGACAGCCAAATGCTATTGTCAGCCTGATGCTTAATTGGGTAGCAATTATTTGGGAACAGAAAGCAATATTTGGTAATACTGCTTACACAGGGAAAAACTGGCCTGCTTCACCATAAATTCATCTGTCTTTGGATCATCCATTGATTTCAAAGGGAACACCATGTTCAGATGACTTCAGTGTTATATTAAACCAAACAAGTGTGAGCAAAAATTAAAATTAAAAAACAACAACAATAATTTAGGTCACTATGTCTGCATTTTCCTGTGTAGGTCATTTAGATTGTTGGGCAACACTATAATTTGTTTACTTAGGTCTTAATGAAATTTTAAAGAATTCTCCTGTGGATTCTCTATGCAGAACCCTATATGGATTCCCTAGAAGTATGAGTATGTCCATAATATAAGTATGTGATTATGATACACCACACACCACACATTGTAACAGATTAATCACTCTTGATAAAATTAATTGCCATCAGGTATCAGGCAGTAAATATAATTGAACCTGAGAATAATAAGACCAGTAATATGGAAGAGTTGGGACTATAATAACAGAGTATATGCACCTCATTTAGAAAGTACAGCATTAACCTAAATCTCTTCTGGGGTTTCCATATCAGGAATGCTGGCCTACTTTTGCCAATTCAGCCAACCTATCAAGAAAAGCTCGAAATGAAGGTTTGATATGAAGCTGCCCAAGATTTAGAGTAACTGACTTAGTTGAAATTCTTTTAAAACACTATTATATTAAGCAAATGTGCCTAAAGGCTGAATCTTACTTATGGATCCTAAAGTCTGCCTTGCAGAGGCTAAGATCATTCAACAAACCACTAACCAAACTAGGAAATAGGGTTTGTTTTCAGCATTTCCTTTCTAACTCTTCCATCCATAGTTCTTCTGAGTACACCATGATTCAAAACACTTTCCTCTTTTCAGAAGATGGCTGAAGACATCGACACTAGAAGTAAAGTTCTTTGGTCAAACTAAACTCTTGAAATTTTACCTTCTGAGAGTTTTACCTCAAGAAAAGAAAACAAACAGGGGAAGGAGGAGGAAGAAGAGGATTGCAACCACAAGTAAAGCCACCAGGATCACTTACTGGGAGGATGCCCATCAGTGTTCCTGAGAAGCTATGATGTGTGTTAGTTAATTTGAGGGATTTGCAATGGCTGACAAAATTACAGTCATTTTAACAGGTAAATGTTTTGAATAACATTTGAACTAACACAGAGCAACTTGCAAGAATATAGGAAGATTTTTTTTTTTGATGTAAGAAAGAGGTATAAGAAGGTGGTTAGTTTTTAAAGACAAAGGCCGAAGGACTCAGAACTAGCCCCAGCCTGAATTAAAATACTGGCTTAGTTTCAATTGATTCTGTTCTGAAAGTGCTTAAATGTTTGATCATGTAACTTCTGTCAGATTTTCAGCTTGTAGTCTGGTGGTGTGCAACTGAGTCAAAGCTTGTCCTCATCTTTATAATCCCCAGAGTTTAGCTAAAGGATCCTCTCCATCTCTTTCAGTTTCTCTTTCTTTCTTTTTCTCTTTCACTAACAAGAATTTTTTGCTAGGAGGAAAGGAAATGACATTTTGCCCTCACTGTTTTTTTTTTTTCTAATTGAAGTATAGTTGACACATAATGCTACACTGGTTTTAGGTGTACAACACAGTGACTTGACAAGTATATACCTTATGTTATGCTTGCCACACAGGCAGCTACCATCTGTCACCATACAAGGCTGTTACAATACTACTGACTATATTCCCTATGCTGTACCTTTCATCTCTGTGACTTAATCCTTCCATAACTGGGAACCTGTACTTCCCACTCCTCGTCACTCATTTTGCCTATCCTTCCATCCACCTCCCCTCTGGCAACCAACAGTCTGTTCTCTGAATTTATGAGTTTGTTTCTGCTTTAAAAAAAAAAAAAAAGATTTTATTTATTTATTTGAGATAAAGAGAGAACGAGTGGGTGAAGAGGGGCAGAGGGAGAAGGAGAAGCAGGGAGGCCAACACCTATTCCAGGACCCCAGGATCATGACCTGAGCCAAAGATAGACAGACACTTAACCAACTGAACCATCCAGGCGCCCCTCTGCTTTTTAAAACAAAATCTTTGATCTCATCATGTCCTCATGAAAGTGGAATTTAGGCTGTATTAGAGTAAAAGAGAAAAGCCAATGTGAGTAATATAGAATTTTTGCCCACCTCTATCATTCAGTTCATCCACTCAGAATTCATTACTGTTTAAAAAGCCAGATGCCCCATTATGGTTAACAGATACAGACTTATTTTTCCACAAAGCTGTGAATAGCAATGAAAGAAAACTTGTTGGCATTGATTATTGACTAGGTCCTCCCTTCAGCAGTCATTCTATCATGATGGCAGTAACCACTCATCTGTCTTTTCCACATCATGCTTCCAAACTCTGCTTCAATCCCTTAGCTCTCCTCCTTCATCATTTTCTTTTATTTAGTTGTTTTTCTTGACTCATATCCTTATCCTCACCAGGATCACACACCTGCTCACATTCAGAAGTGTTCTATTTGGCATCCAGCTGTCTCTGAACAATATGGGAAAACCCTTTGCCTAGGAAATGGTTTATCACTGACTCAACTCCATTTTTAATTACACCTCAAGGCTGCCTTTCAGTATTATAAATTTCTTTCCAATGCAGATGTGTCCAAGTAGCTTCTCCATCTGTAGAAGTGATTGGCTAGATAGTCTCTGTTTGACTTTTCAGGTCAACTCTTCCTGTCCTTCTCCACCCTTAGTCCATGACCTCAATAGACAGAATAAGCCAACTTTCTTTGCTTTCTGGCCTCAATTGGGTTTGGTCAATGGGATCCACAAGCAAGAACTCTTTAATGGGAAGAAAACACCAATTGGTGGTGGTCATTCTCTTATTGAGGGCCTCAAGTGATGTAGGATGGTCCTCTTTATAGCTAAAGGTTTTTGCTGAGTCCCTGTGACTGCTTTCCTCCTTTGTCCCTTCAGATCTAATGGTTGTCTTTCTTGCTCTTTCAAGCTTCTGGGTGCTTCATCATTCCTGTGGTCTCCCTTAACCACACTGTATACCTCAAATAGTCAATTCATTAAGCACCATTTAAGCATACCTCCATTTACCTATCTCTATTTTAACCCTCCATGACCTTCTGTCAGGATCCGGATGACAGGATAAGGAAACATTTTAGTGCTTGGTAGATGTATAGTATAAAAAAAGGATGGAGATCTAAGTTTAAATTCTAATTTCATCTTCCTGTTGCTATACAAGCTTTATTTTATCTATTATAAAGTGAAAATAAAGGTCTCCACCTCAAGAAATTGTGAGAAGCAAAGAGGTAAAATGGCAGTGGTGAATACTTTGTTTATTCTATAAAATTCTATGTGCATGTTAATTTGTTTAAGCAGAATCTTAGTGCTTCACAATCCCCTACATATTGTTTATTCCAGAAAAATGAGGCTCAATGAGCTTAAATAATTTTTCCATCGTGTCCCCCACCCCTGGCAAATCCATTCTTTTAATTCCATAGTAAGGTCTATAAATGTTTGTTACATAAAGTAATAGAATCACTAATGTTTGTGTGTGCACACATCCATGCTGATTCTGTGCCTAAATGGATTTATACAACACATAAATAGAAAAAATGCTAAAAATGTATGAATAGCATAATTTTTTCCTTAATATTTAAGATGTAAATCTAGGAATCTGTTAGAGTATGTGTGTATGTTTGTGTGTGTTTTCATATGGACCCCCTTCTCATAAGTATTTAAATGTGCCATGTGATTTTTTTTTAAATTTTTAAAAATTAGAAAGTCTCAATGTTAGGTGTAATCAGTATATAGGGCTATGACTGATAGATGATTTCAAGTTTCTATGAATCAATAGATAAAACAGAAGCTCCTTGCCTTTAGCCAAAACATTGTGATGTTTTTCAAAAGAGGCTATTGTGAGAACTGAGAGTACAGTAGACATATTTTATCTTTACTATTATCTCAAGCACTATTCTAACTATTAGGACAGGTGGGCAATGCTTAACTCTTCAAATTCCATTTATTGTTCTTGCCAAGAACAGTGCAGCTCTGACAATTAGTTGATGCAATAGGGCATCCCTCTCTCAAGGGGTATCTTCTTACCGCATGGGCCCTGTATGTAGTAGACACATTAAGAAATTACACCACATCTTCTATATTTTGATCTGGAAATGAGACCTGTTGCTTCCTCATAGTTATTGTTATTATTGTTAGTGTTGTTGTTGTTATTACCTCTGCTAGATAAGAATTTTTATTTACTTATTTATTTTTAATTTTATTTTTTTCCCTTTTTTCTCCCAAGTTTTATTTAAATTCCAGCTAGTTAACCTACGGGGCAATATTAGTTTCAGGTGTAGAATTTAGTAATTCATACAACACCCAGTGCTCCTCACAAGTATTAAGGAGGCTTAATACTCATCACCTATTTAACCCATCCTCCCTGCCCACCTCCCTTCCAGTAACCATCAGTTTGTTCTCTATGGCTAAGAGTCTATTTCTTGGTTTGCCTCTCTTTTTTTACCCTCCTATGTTCTTTAGTTTTGTTTCTTAAACTCCACATATGAGTGGAATCATATGGTATTTGTCTTTTTCTGACTATTTTGCTTTGTGTAATATTCCTTAGCTCCACTCATGTTGTTCAAATGGTGAGATTTCATTCTTTTTTTTTCTTTTTTATGGTTGAGTAATGTTATATATATATATATATATATATATATATATATATATATATATACCATTTCTTCTTTATCCTTTCACAAGTGGATGAACATTTGGGCTCTTTCCATAATTTGGCTATTGTTGATAATGCTGCTATAAACACCAGGGTAAATTAACAACACAGGAAACAACAGGTGTTGGGGAGGATGCAGAGAAAATAGAACCTTCTTACACTGTTAGTGAGAATGCAAATTGGTACAGCCACTGTGGAAAACAATATGAAATTTCCTCAAAAAGTTAAAAATAGAACTACCCTACCATCTAGCAATTGCACTAGGTATTTACTCAAAGGATACAAAATTCCTCATAGTTTTTTCTCCTCCCTATGGGAATCAGAATCAGCCACACAGTCCCACGAAAGAGCAACAAGACTATGAAATATAAAAAGCTCATAGATATTTGGGGAACAACTGAACATTAACTATCATTGCTGTATCACATCTCCAATGACATTTTAAAGTCTCTCAATACACGGGAATATGGAAGGTATGTTCCATTTTATGTTAAAACTAAAGTTATGCACTACTTCAGTAAATGATTTGGGGGCCATTATGCCCCTTTCCTGGTGCAAAAGTTTTCAGCCATCACTAATGGGGACACCCATTATATATCATGATTTCTCAATAGAGTACTTCTTTGAACATGATAATTTCTATAAGTAAAGTCTCTTGATAATTCCATTTATTCTTATTATAGGATAACACAGAGAACGTCAGGATTCACTAATAGGAAAAGACCTTGAAAAGCTCTTCTTGTCCCTCTTCTTAAATCAAGACGGAGACATTGGAATGATGTTAGATAGAGAATAATATTTCAATCAAGATTTCAGAGAGGAGGCTATACACTTTCCCATAGTAATTCACCTTGAAATTGAACAAGCTGAAAATCAGTATTTTTCTCAGAGCAGCTACAATGTTTTCCTTTGGTTTTTGATCTCAGCGTAAATGAACCAAAGTTGATCTCTATCCTTGTCTGGGATATTTTTTCATCTTTGTTTTATTTCATTTATTTTACTGTATCATGTTACCCAGCTACTCTCAGTTTTTTTCTTCTCTGTGATGAATAGTCCTTGTTCTTTGAATCATTCCTTCTAGATTTACATCCTTAGGCCTTAATCACTTCTGCAGTTCTTTCTTCTTACCTCTCTATCTCTCCCATTTTGCTGTTTCATGGTAGAATCTAGATTTTGGACAAGGCAACAAGAATGAGAAAAGTTTTATTATTGTCCAGTACTAGCACATTAAAGCAATCACACTTGTAGCATTCCTTATGAAGGTTAACAAAGCATAATACGCAAAGACCTGCAGTATTCACGTAGAAAGTTAATTCTCCATAACCAGATTCCACATTGAATTTATTTCTATTTACTTTTTTGTCTGTTTTCGTTTTCCAGTCCATTTGGGATCTGTCAGCTGTATGACCTTGAGAAAGTGTGTGGAGTATTTCTGGCTGAGGATAGAAAGGGAGATCTCATGGGAAAGTAAATCCTCACATGAGTGTCAGCTGGATTTTGGATGGTGAAGAAATTCAGATCATTTGGATAAATTCTGGATGAACAGATAACATTTTGGAGGATCATTTGAACTAACTCTGAACTCCCAAGCATGCATGGTTCATCTATCACTGGGTATCCATGAGGCTAATGCATCCATCTACCCTAATTTCATAGAATATCTTGTTGCACCACATTCAAACAGTTGCAGTTTTGAATGTGGACTTCAAAGTCCCCTCAAACCATATAGTATGATAGGAACAAATACACTCTGGGAAGCTATTCAGAGGACTGTATCCTATTTCAAAGCCTTCTTTTCAATTGTATTGCGTATGTCAGAGTTTGCTATTTCCCTTTCTCCCTGGTCCTTAGCTGAGAGGTAAACTTATTCTGTGGGATTATCCAAACCATTAATTGACTTTGAAGCCAGTGCAACGGAGGAAGAACAGAAATTTGGAAAAGCCTGGTTCTAAGGCATTTAGAATGTATTCCTCAAGTTTTTGAGATTATAGATCAGTATAATCCAAAAGCAAAGTAGGACTTTAAAGATATGCGACTAGGGAGAAATGATACCAGTTTGGCACCTCGTGTCAAAGGCAGATGTGTGGGAAAACATAAAAGAAATCTAAGGCCCTAGGCTTACGTATGTAGTCCAATTTATGTGACATTAAATGATATTTTACTTTCCTTTTTTTCTGTTTCATTATTTATAAGTGTGTTAGAAGGATTCCTGTCTTATTTATATCATATCACATTATGAGGCACACATGATATCAAGGATTTGTCATTAGTTTTCTTACAGTGAGTCTTTTCGGCAGTCTGGTGGAGCCTATAAAATTTTTCTTAGGAAAGGATTCTAAATGTATCATATACAATGTATATAATAGGTATATACATATACAAATACATACACATGCATATATAACTAAAAAGCAAGTTTTTGGACTACAGTTATATAAATGTAAAAAGATAAGTTTGTGATAAAGTAACATATTTTTGTATTATCAACATTGTATAATAAGGATCCAGTGGTACATCTAATTACTACCATAATTTTAAAGTAGTGATGAGTGTAAATGATATTAAGAGACATCTGCAATAACTGTAATGTAATAGAAAAATATCTGTGGTTTCTATTGATGACTAAGTAACAGTTTCTGCCATTATTATTTTGGTTTATTACTTACATTCATTACTTACAGTCATCTGTGTCTCCAGGCCTCTTTCCATGGATTTCAAGTTAAGAAATAGTAATTATTTGACTATTGGAGATCTTAAAAGCCATGAGCTTGGTTTCATTTGTTTCTCAGACAATGAAACAAAGATCCACAAGCAAATCTGCAGGGTCATATCACTCAGTAGAGATTAGCTGTCCTCAGTCAGTCCATTTCTTGCATACCTCACCACTACACTGCATGCACAAAGTTCTTCACCTCCACATCTATGGGAATTGTTTCTCTATTTGCTCTCTATGTTCTCTATTTGGTAGGTGGGCTCCTAGTCTCTTGTCTCTTCTGACTGCCCTTGAGCCTTTTCAGAATTCCCTTTCGACTTTTGTTTTTTTTTAATTCCATGGATCAATTCCATTGGAAAACACTTTCTAATGAAGTATAAATCTTATTGGGACTTTAAAATTATTACTCAGTGGTACAGAGCAGTTCTCAGACTTTGCCATGTGTCAGTGTTACATGTAAGGCTTGTTAAAACATAGGATGTTGAGCCCCACCCTCTTGTGTAGTAATTTCTTTTATAAGATATTACCTTAAATTTAGTGGCTTAGAGCAACACAAGTAATTATCTTACTGTTTATGAAGGTGAGGAATCCAAAATTGGTCAGCAGGGTTGTATTCCTTCTGTTGGCTTTAGGGGGATATCTGCTTCCTTGCCTATTCTGCTTCCTAGAGGCCACCTGCATCTTTGGCATTACTTTGACCCCTGCTTCTGTCATATCTCCTTCTCTTACTCTAATCCTCCTGTCTCCCTCTTATTTGGACCCCTGTGATTACACTGAACCAACTCAGATCACCCAGATTCATCTTCCAATCTCAAAAGCCTTGACTTCATTACATCTGCAAAATCTCTTTTGTCATGTAAAGTGACATAATCACAGGTTCATGGGATTAGGATGTAAACATCTTTTTGAGGCCTTTAGCTTACCTACCAGAGGGTGGGATCTAGCAAGCTCAAAGGTGATGCTACTGCTACTGGTGCATGGGACCACACACTGAGAACTACCATTTCAGAGCAATAAACATTAAGATAGGTACAGAGAGCCATGTGTTCTAAATCAGACCCACTGCTAACTGAAGGAATGACCTTAAAGATGTCAAGCAATCAGGGATCCCTGGGTGGCTCGGCAGTTTGGCGCCTGCCTTTGGCCCCGGGGCACAATCCTGGAGTCCTGGGATCGAGTCCCACGACGGGCTCCTGGCATGGAGCCTGCTTCTCCCTCTGCCTGTGTCTCTGCCTCCTTCTCTCTCTCTCTCTCTCTCTCTTTCTCTCCCTCTCTCTATGTCTATCATGAATAAATAAATAAATCTTTAAAAAATAAAAAAAAGATGTCAAGCAATTGCTCTGACTTAGTTTCCACAATCATAAAGAAAGAAGTCAATTGTTATGCCTGTTTCATACAAATTTGTAGTAAAAATTAGAATAAGGAAGTTTTATTATGCTACCTAAGAGCATAAGCCTATGGCCAGTAATGATAAGGAAGAGTATCCCTTCACACTCTGTGAAGGATGATGAAGACAGTGACAGAGAACAGAATTGATCTAACCTGGGATGGAAAGCAGGTACTTGCTTCTTCTTCTATTATCACCATTTATGAATGAAGAAAAGAGCTGAACTGATGATCTCAGCTATAGTAAAAATCAACCTCTGACAGAACAATGAAGTTACAAAGAAATTCTGCATGGCTATCTTAATTCTAAATGTAAGGAAATTTTAGTCAGAGGCACTTGTCTGAAGCACCAGACATCATTAAGTCTTCCTAGTTACTTTCAGGTCTAGAGTCACATGTACTACATGTCTTGGTACCAAAGATACCTGCTATCTGTGCACCGCTACAAGAGGATTTTTATCATCAGACATTAATATATCAAGTCTCATTTAAAAGTTTATGGTTGTCCACATATGTCCATTATGCTGCCTTTCCCCTCCTTTCCCGTACCATATTTCTCATTTCTTATTTAAATCAATTCCCAAATCTTTGTACTTTTAGAGCATACACTGTAAGAATTAATTTTAACATGCCATTCATTCTGTGAAATATAAAAATACTGATGAATTGCAAAGCACTTTATTTTACCCTCAAGGAAAACTTTTCAATAACATTTAAATAATTGCTTGCTTACTCTGTGGAGAGAATGGGAAGTTATAAACTATATCCTATGTGCTAAATTAATCTGGATTGAAAAAAAATGCAATCTTGTGTTCACTAAACATGGTAAAATAATAGTTACTATTTCTTCATTAAAATTATATAAATTACCTGTGATCTAAGAAATCAAATAGCTTTATCAACTGCTCATGATGATATTCCTTCAACAGCACTGTGAAAAATATAGAGAGATCAAGCTTTATTATACCAGTTTTCTAGATGAGAAAGTAAAGCTGCAAGAGATAAGGGCTGGAAACAGGTTGTGGTTTCATGCTTTACCACTCAAGTATATCTGGATTTCTGATTTACAGTTTTGATTTCTGCTCTTCTTTCCTATTTGAGACAATTATTTCCTAATGATACCCAATAAAAGCACTTGATGATAGAAAATTATAAAAAGATAGTTATTAAGCTCTCTGAACTCTAGTTTTCCCTGTAAGAAATGAGAATGTGGAAGAACATAGTATTTAAGTTAACGTACATTTTAAAATCTATGATGGATCATGTCTGCTTGATTACTCCCACATCCCAAGAACCTAGAAGGTTTTTCTGGCATACAAGTGATACACAGTAATTGTTTGTTTAACTAAATTGAACTGAAGTATATATAGTTCTTTCCAACTCAAAGTTTCTTTGTCCCTGATAATTCTAAAACAGTGAAGTCCTCAGACTTCTGGGGAAGAGGGCAGAGTAGGAAGACCTTAAGTTCACTCTGTCCCATGAATACAACTAGATAATACACACAGCAGTGAAGTAACCCAGAAAACTACACCAAAACTGCCATAACAGACTCTCCACAGCCAAATATAGAGAAGAAGAAGAGGGTAGGAAAGGTGGAGAAGTGGTTAGGAGATAAATGGACTGTAGGACTGTCCAGGAGAAGGAGGGACACCTCAGTCAAGGAGAAGGGAGAGAAACAGACTTTCATGCCAGACACCCCTGGCAAGGAAACCTGTACAGGAAAGAGAAATCCCCATAACATCCAGCTTTGAAAACCAGAAGGATTGAATTTTGTGAGTTTTTATAGTCAGTAGTTCTTAGCACCTAGATCTTTAAAAGTTAGTGGGCTCAATTCTGGGTGAGCCAGGACAGTGAAAGGAAACTAGAGTCCTGCTCTCAAAGAGACAGTACAAGAAAAAGCCCTGCTGAGATAGAGCATAGAAGCAGCAGTTTGAAAAATGCCTGAGGTATACAAAAGGGATATTTGCTTTCTAATCTCAGAGCATGTGCTGGGGAGCATGGATCATAAGGAGACTTCTAGTGGTGGACACCATTTCTCTCTCTTGCCCTGCATAGAGATACTGGCAGGAACCAGTGCAGTGTCAAAACTCTCCAATTAGCTTGCTAACACTGTGCCCTGCCCTCATGTTCTCCTGCAGGCATGTCCCCTCCAGCCAGACCTCAAGGGAGAGGAGAAGATAACCACATATCAGTTAGACTGTGGCCACAGCAGTTGACTGGGGGCAGACATTTGGTCTGATTCCAAGCCCTGCCCATCAAGGAAAGCTTCTCAGTGGACAACACAGGGAAACTGCCCTGCAGTTCAGTGCTACTGCATCTCTGGCAAATCCTGGTCTGACTCAACTCAAGACCAAGGTGGACCCAGACTGGCTCACTAACAACAAAGGGACCAAACTCTGCCCACAATAATCAAAGAGAGCCATTGCAAAGGACTGGATTGAATGAAAAAGTGGCTGAGCCACAACATCAGGGCACAGGCAACACACATAGGAGATACTCCTGACACACTAGGTTCTATGAACAGGGAATATCAAATTGCAGGGCATTGCAGAGCATCTTCTTCATAAGGCTACTACTTTCAAGAGCTAGAGATGGAGCTGACTTTCCTAATACAGATAAACAGAAAAAGAGAGTTAGATAAAATGAGAGACAGAGGAATATGTCCCAAAGGGGAAAAAAAAGGACAAAATCACAGCAAGAGAGCTAAATGAAATGGAGATAAATAATATGCCTGACAAAGAATTTAAAGTAATGTTCATAGAGATACTCATTAGACTCAAGAAAAGAGTGGAGGACTTCAGTAACATCCTTAACAAAGAGATATAAAGCATAGAAAATAACCAATAAGACATGAAGAACTCAATAACTGAAACTAAAAATACACTAAATGGGATAAATAATAGACTAGTGGAAGCAAAAGAACAGATCAGTGTGACACAGAGGACAGACTAATGGAAAGCAATCAAGCAGAATAAAAGAGAGGGGAAAAAAATAATAAGAAATGAAAATAGACTTAGGGAACTCAGTGACACCACCAAGTATAATAATATTTGCATTATAGAGATCCCAGAAAAAGAAAAGAGAGAAAGGGGCAAAAAATTTACTTGGAGAAACACTAGCTGAAAACTTCCCTAATCTATGGAAGGAAACAGAAATCCAGATCCAGGAGGCACAGAGAGCCTCCCACAAAATCAACCCAAGGAGGTCCACACCAAAATACACAGTAATTAAAATGGAACTAAAACAATGATAAAGTGAGAATTTTAAAAGTAGCAAGAGAAAAGAAAAGTTTCATATAAAAGAAACACCATAAGGCTATTAGCTGAATTTTCAGCAGAAATTTAGCAGGCTAAAAGAAAGTGGCATGATACATTTAAAGTGTTGAAAGAAAAAAATTCCCACAGCCAGGAATACTCTATCCATCAAGGCCAGCATTCAGAATAGAAGGAGAGATAAAGAATCTCCCAGACAAAAATTAAAGGAATTCATGACCACTAAGCCAGTCCTGTAAAAGGGTTCTGAGTGGAAAGGAAAGATCATAAGTAGGAGTAAGAAAAGTATGAAGCACAAGAGCAGTAAAATTAAGTATATCTATAAAAATCAGTAAAGGGATTTAAAAAATATAGGGTATAGTGTATCATACCTAAAACATCAGGTTGGGAAGAGTAAAGAATGGGTTCAGACTTAAGCCACCATCAACTTAGTATAGACTGCTATAAGTATAAGTTGTTTTATATATATATATAAAACACACACATATATATACACACAAAAAACAGTAACCACAGTCAAAAAAGAGTAATAGATATGCAAAAATAAAAGAGAAAGGAATCCAAGTATATCACTAAAGAAGGCCAACAAACAATGAGAGAAGAGAGCAAAAAAAAGAGAGGAACAGAGAAGAACTACAAAAAACAACCATAAAACAAGTAAAAAAATGCAAGAAGTACATACCTACCAATAATTACCTTGATTATGAATGGACTAAATGCTCCAATCAAAATACATAGAATGACAGAGTGGATAAAAAAAGAAAGACCCATCTATATGATGCCTACAAGAAACTAATTTTAAACCTAGAGACACATGAAGATTGAAAGTGAAGGGATGGAAAAGAATTTATCAAGCATATGCATGTGAAAAGAAATCCAGGGTAGCAATAAGACAAAATAGACTTTAAAACAAAGACAAAGACTGTATCAAAAGACAAAGAAGGACACTATATCTTTCATAAAGAGAATAATCCAACAAGAAGATGTAACAACTGTGAATGTTTATGCACTCATGGGAGCACCCAAATACATAAAGCTGTTAATAACAAACATAAAGAAAGTAATCAATAGTAATACAGTAATAGTAGGGGACTTTAACAGCCCACTTACATCAAAGGCTGTTGAATGACACATTGGACCAGAGGGATCTAGCAGATATGTTCAGATCATTCCATCCTAAAACAGCAGAATATTCATTATTTTCAAGTACACATGAGACCACATATTAGGCCACAAAACAAATCTCAACAAATTAAAAAAGATCGAAATCATACTATGCATCATTTCTGACCATAGTGCTGTGAAACTAGAAATCAACCACAAGAAAAAATCTGGAAAGAACACAAATACATGGAAGTTAAATAATATGCAACTAAACAATGAATGGGTCAACCAAGAAATTAAAGAGGAAATTAAAAATACATAGAGAAAAATGCAAATGAAAATACAATGGTCCAATTTTTTTGGAATGCAGCAAAACTGTTCTAAGAGGGAAATTTATAGCAACACAGTCCTGCCTAAGGAAGCAGAAAAAGAATCACCAACACAACCTAAACTTATATCTAAATGAGGTAGAGAAAGAAGAAGAAGGACAACAACAACAACAACAAAAACCAGTAGAAAGAAGGAAATAACAAAAATTAGAGCAGGAAGAAATGAAATAGAAACTAAAAAAAACCAAAAAACAAAAAAACAATAGATCAATGAAACCAGGAATTGGTGCTTTGGAAAGATCCACAAAAGTGATAAGCCTTTGGCCAGGTTCATAAAGAGAGAGAGAGAGAGAGTCAAATAAACAAAATCAGAAATGAAAGAAGATAAATAACAACAAACACCACAGTAACACAAGAGATTGTAAGAGAATATTATGACAAATTATATGCCAACAAATTGGACAACCTAGAAGAAACTAATAAATTTCTAGAAACATATAACTTCCCAAAATTGAAACAAAAAGAAATAGAAAATTTGAACAGACCAATTACCAGCAATGAAATTGAATCAGTAATAAAAAAACCTCCCCCCAAAAAAGTCCAAGACCAGACAGCTTCACAGGCAAATTCTACCTAACATTTAAAGAGTTAAAACCTATTCTTCTCAAACTATCCCAAAAAACAGAAGGAGGAGGAAAGCTTCCAAATTCATCCTATGAGACCAGCATTACCTTGATATTGAAACAAGACACAAACACTACAAAAAAAGACAACTGGGCAATATCTCTGAGGAATATAGGTGCAAAAATCCTTAATAAAATAATAGCAAACTGAATCCAACAATACATTAAAAGAATGATTCACCGCAATCAAGCACAATTTATTCCAGGGATGCAAAAGTGGTTCAGTATTCAGTCAATTAACATAATGCATCACCTCAACAAGAGAAGGGATAAAAACCATATGATGATTTCAATAGATGTAGAAAAAGTATTAGCCAAAGTACATTTGGTCATGATAAAAACCTTCAAATATATTCAATATGAAAAGGCCATATGTGAAAAACTCACAGCTAGCATAATACTTAATGGTGAAAAACCAAAGGCTTTCTCCCTAAGATCAGGAACAAGACAAAGATGTCCACTCTCACTATTTTTATTCAACAGTACTGGAAGTTCTAGCCACAGCAATCAACAAAAAAAGAAGGCATCCATATTGGTAAGGAAGAAGTAAAACTTTCACTATTTGCAGTGACATGATACCATGTATAGAAAATCCAAATGACTCCACCAAAAACTTACTAGAACTGATAACAAATTCAGTAAGGTTGCAGGATACAAAAATCAATATGCAGAAATCCATTGCATTTCCATACCCTAATAATAAAGCAGCAGAAAGAGAAATAAGAAAAACAGTCTCACTTATAATTGCACCTAAAATAATAAAATACTTAGGAACAAACTTCACTAAGGAGGTGAAAACCATGTACTCTGAAAACTATAAACACTAATGAAAGAAACTGAAGACAACACAAACAAATGGAAAGATATTCCATGCCCATGGATTAGAAGAACAAATATCATTAAAATATCCATACCATTGATTTAATGCAATCTCTATCAAAATACTAATACCTAGAACAAATACTAATACCTAGAATAAATAATCCTAACATTTGTATGGAACCACAAAAGACCTAAATAGCCAAAGTATTCTTGAA
Source organism: Canis lupus dingo (assembly GCF_003254725.2). Classification (NCBI taxonomy): domain Eukaryota; kingdom Metazoa; phylum Chordata; class Mammalia; order Carnivora; family Canidae; genus Canis; species Canis lupus. The sequence continues at coordinate 14,713,729 of NC_064266.1, forward strand.
AAGGAGAAACAAAACTGGTGGTATCACAATCTTAGAGTTAAAGATATACTGCCAAGCCATTGTAATCAATACGGTACAGTATTGGCACAAAAATAGACACAAAAATGAATAGAACAGAACAGACAGCCCACAAATAAACCCAAGGTTATAAGGTCTTTAATCTTCAAGAAACAAGGCAAGAATATTTGATGGGAGAAATAGTCTCCTTACAAATGATGTTGAGTAAACTGGAGAGCTACATTCAAAAGAATGAAACTGGACCACTTTCTTACACCATACACAAAAATAAACTCCAAATGGATTAAAGACCTAAATATGAGACCTGAAACATTAAAAATCTTAGAAAGAGCATAGACAGTAATTTCTCTGATATCAGCTATAGTAACATCTTTCTAGATAAGTCTTCTGAGGTAAGGGAAATAAAAGCAAAAATAAACTACTGGGACTACATCAAAATAAAATGCTTCTTCACAGCATAGGGAACAATCAGCAAAACTAAAAGACAACTGACTAAATGGGAGATGATATTTTAAAATGACATATCCAGTAAAAGTTTAGTATCCAACTGTATAAAGAACTTACACAGCTCAACATCCAAAAAACCCAATTCAATTAAAAAATGGGAAGAGGGGGTGCCAGGGTGGCTCAGTCAGTTAAGTGTCTGCCTTCAGCTCAGGTCATGATCCCGGAGTCCCAAAAGCAAGCCTCACATCAGGCTTCCCACTCAGTGGGGAGTCGGCTTCTCCCTCTGCCTCTCTCCCTGCTCATGCTCTCTCTCACCTTATCTCTCCCTCTGTCTCTCAAATAAATAAATAAATAATACATATATACAGAAGTACATAAATAAAATCTTTGAAAAAAATTAAAAAATAGAAAATGGGCAGAGGACATAAATAGACATTTCTCCACAGAAGACATACAGATGGCAAACAGACACAAAAAAGATGCTCAACATCACTCATCAGGGATATGCAAATCAAAGCTACAATGAGGCATCACTTCACACTTGTCAAATGGTAAAATGAAAAACATGAGAAACAACAAGTGTTGGTAAGGATGTGGAGAAAAAGGAACCTTCATGTACTGTTGGTGGGAATGCAAACTGGTGCAGTCCTTGTGGAATATAGAGAGGTTCCTCAAAAAGTTAAAAATAGAAACTACCATGTGATTCAGTAATTGCACTACTGGGGATTTATTCCAAGAATACAAAAACACTAATTCAAAAAGATATATGCACTATTATGTTTATTGCAGCATTGTTTACATTGCCAAATTATGGAAGTAGCTCAAGTGTTGATTGATAGATGAATGGATACAGAAGATGTGGTATATAGACACAACAGAATATTATTCAGCTGTAAAAAAGACCAAGTTCTTGCCATTTGCCATGACATCGGTGGAGCTAGAGAGTATAATGCTAAGTGAAATAAGTCAATCAGAGAAAGACAAATGCCATGTGACTTCACTGATATGTGGAATTTAAGGGGAAAAAATGAAGAAAAAAGAGGCAAACCAAATAATCAGATTGTTAAGTACAGAGAACAAACTGATGATTACCAGAAAGGGAGGTGGGTAGAGGGATCAGTGAAATAGTTCAAAAGGATTAAGAGTACATTTATCATGAAGAGCACAGAGTAATGTATAGAATTGTCGAATCACTATATTGTACAACTAAAGCTAATAGAACACTGTATGTTAACCATACTGGAATTAAAATAAAAAATAGATAATAAACTTAGGGAAAAATCAGTGAATTCCTTGGACACGTAGTATATACAGAATAAATCCCTGAGGCAAGATAAAGAATAGTCTCATAAAAAAGCAATGTTGCTCCTTGACATACAGCTTTGTGACCAAAGTATTAAAGAAATTTGTGAATCTGAGCCCCTTGATAATATATTATCTGAGATGTATTGTCTTGTTCAAAGAGTAAAATAAGAGTATTTCCTAGAAAGTCAGAGTAAAGTCAGGTAAAATCTTGGGTAGAGATTAAATATGTCTCTGGAAGACTGACAATATCTCAGGAGGTTTACAGCAGTCGCATTCAAGGTGGAACCAATGGGTTTTTGCCCAAAGGTCTCTGAGAGATTCCTCTTGTGTTTTTCTTTATATAGTTTGATTAGGGGAGGACAGAGCATCTGGTTCATAGGATGATGTAAATCCCAATGATTTTCCAATGAATGAATGGTTTGTTCACAGTTCATTTCCCCCAAAATCCATTTCAATGTGAATAGACAAGTTACCTTGAAAATGCCCCTTCAGGCTCTAGTTCCTTCTGTAGCTACCAATTATGACTCCCAATTCCTTATCCTTGAGGAATGACTAAAGCATGAACATGGTTTAATTGGCATAAATATTATATTATGAATAATTATAATATAATGTAAACATTAATATTTATACCTATATAATGTATTGATAAAATTATTTTCTCTTCAGAAAATATCACACAAAAATTTAAAAATATTTAAAAATATTATATCTCTAGTTCAGCTGGTGATATCCTAAGCATTATTTATGTTCAGTTTGGAATCAGAAATGTCATTAGCTATTAAAACTGCAATAGCAATAATTCATTTTTTAATTCAGGAAACCTATTCATTATTACTCCTATAGTTTACCTATGACTACTAATCATACATAAGTATTACCAATGATGCAACAGCAGTATGATATGCGATTTCAAATTTAATTTTTTCCTCTCTCAGATAAGGACCTTGATATTACAAACCCACTGCCTTTTGTCTGTTGTTCTTGTAATCACATTCTCTGTCCTGATTTCTAGCATATAGTGAGCCTTTTTAAAGCTGGTGTACAGGCAAAGCCTCATCTCTGAAAATGTGTGGGGTATGCCTGTCTCATCAAATGCACACCTCAAATCTGTTATTTTGTCCTCTTTATGTTGTCCCCTAATTCTAAAATGTTGTTTCCAAAAAAATTTACATCTTTTATAGAATGCCTAACCTCAAATACAGCATTTTGGTAATTTAAGTATATATATCAGACGAGTTTTTTCAAAAGATCTTTTTTCCCCTCAATGAGCCAGAATAATTATAATGAGATAAAATCAGGGAAGGCTGACAAGTGAAAGAGAAAAAGGTAAATAAAAAAGGAAATATATGCTGGTTCTTAGAGAGCTCACTTACATAAAAATGAAGGCTTCTGTGTAGTCCTGGAAATAAGAAAAATGTTTTATGGCCTTGGTTTTGTTGTGTCCTCTCCTTGGTCCTGATCACGTATGTGAGTAACTTCCCAAAGTCCGTTTTTTTTTTTTTTTTTTTCAAATTCATACGGGGTCACTTTTTGACTAGTCCTCATTCCCATAAAAGATTGTCCCAATATGTACATTTTACAAATATACTCATTAAATTTGTAAGACTTTCTGAGACTCTCTGAGTTTCTTTAACTGCACACAAACAAAAAAATTATGTTAGCATTGTGATATATAGAAGTGGCCATCAAACCAAAAAGAAAATAGTTTTCTTGTTAAATCTACTTCCCTACATGAGTGACCTGCCATTTTGGATATATTATCATGCATTTTTTGGAGGAGAATACTCCATGCTTAGCATCACTACCATCATGAATTTGAGGGAAAAGAACAAGACACATAAGGATGGCATATTACAATATAAGGTAATTTCTGTCATCCTAAAGATAATTTTCTTCAATGATCTGTTTTTAAGGCATCTTGTACACTTCCTATTATTATACAACCCCTTATGTCCTTGCTCTCAGCTTCTCCTTGGGAATCCACACATTTATTCCTATAGTAGTTGTGTATTATCTGATGGGACAAGGTGTATTAACCTGTCATTGGAACATGAAGAGAACATTTGTGTGAGAGCTGACATTTAAGCCCAAGATGTTTTATTTTATTTTAGAGATTATAGTCTAGACACCATAAAATGATTAGCAGAGACCCCTGCTTTGAAAATATATTCCTGGAATTTCTATGGAAGGAACAAGATTGTCTGTGGAAAGCCTTCAGGCATGAATAAGGTTGGTAAGTCATGAATTCTGTATTAGTGTTTGAAGGTTAGTGTGTGTAACAGTATGCTTCATAGTTAAAGATATGCCATCAGACATCTAAGTCCTAGTACCAATGAAGTGGGAGATAAGCTCATTCTGTTATTTGTGTTTCTTAAATTCTGTCCTCATGACCTGTGCTTCTGTAATTGGGAGTGACTGCTACTTGTAAGGGTCATTAGACCCGATGCTTTTTTCTTCCTTTCAATATGAAGCTGACATTCCAGCTGACCTATTCAACCTATGACACTCAGTGCTGAGTTTGGTCTCTTATGGTCTACAATAATTGTGATCATTTGCACACACTTTTTACAAACCATGAACTATTTTAAACACCTAGTGGATACTTCTAGGATCCTGACAACATCCATAGGAAGTAATATTACATGCATCCATATTTGAGGAATCTGAAGTACAGAGGCCCAAGTCAAGACATTAACAACCACCTCTTTTCCAACCATCAACATACCTTATCATGGATTTAAAACAAAAATAGATAAATCTTTGATATGACTAGCTTTTGTAATACTGGATCATGAAAAATTTCTCTAAGGACCTGGGCAATACTAACATTTCATCCTAGGAAAAGAAAAGTGAGTCACACACACACAAATCCACATATAGGATGTGGGCCAGAAGAGAGAACTGAGGTAGGAACCCTTGGAGAAGCAAATCTCAGCAACAGCGGGTGAAGGGTGTAGGTAGTGCAAATGTAACTGGAGAAACCAGTTCAGTTGAGAGAGAAGAAATCCCTACCAAAGACACTGAATGACAGTACTTGCCTGTCCTACTTCAATGAACAAATCCTTTGAAAACAAGGATTGTGTCATTATTTCAATGTCTTACTGTCCCTCCTTGGTACTTCATAACTCCAAAGACTTTGTATTTATGAATCAAATTAACTATACACACATGTGCACACACACAAGAATGCTTTGTAAGTTATATAGTACCATTCTAAAAGTTTCTTGTGATCACAGTAATTAGGCTGTAGGTAGTTTTAGAGTTTAAGATTTATAATAAACTGAAGGCAAAGATTAGTAGAGAACAAATGGCTGACAACATTTTGATATTATAGCAGAGTCCTTCCAAGCTAACAGTCTCCATCCATGGTAAATCCTTTGCTTTATGCAGAACGTATGGATACAAAGATAAGGAAGATCCAAAGAAAAGAAATATGTATTTCTATGCAGATGCCAATTTCTTGACAGCCTCTGAGAGAATAAGCAGGTGAGACCCCATATTTCTTAGCTCAGGCTGCTACAACAAAAATTTATTCTCATGGTTCTGGAGACTGAAAGTTCAGATCAGGGTGCCAGCACGGTCAGGTACTGGCAAGTGCCCTCCTACAGTATGAAGACTGCCAACTTCTTATTGTATCTCCCAGTGCTGGAAAGAGGATAAGAGAGCTCTCTAGGGTTCATTTTATAATGACACTAATCCCATTTATGGGAATTCTGACTTCATGGCATAATTATTTCCCAAAGGCCCTACCTCCTAAAACCATCACTTTGGGGTTGAGGATGTCAATCTATGAGTTTGGGAGGGACATAAACTTTTCAGTTCGTAACACCATAGAAGATTTTCATGGCTTTTGGTCATGGCTTTTGGTCATGCTTCTCTTCCCAAATTATCCTCTTCCTTTTGGCTTTCCATATCTTTTATTAAAAGCACTTGAAAACTGTTCTACTTTCTGGGCTTGCAGAATTAATCTTTGCAGTCTTCAATGCCAGATGTGGATAGGTTTCTGAGTAGAGGAATGAAAGCCTTTTCAAAAATATTTTGTGAATTCCACAAATATTCATCCTTTGAACCACAGTCAATGGTATTCCATACTGCGAAGCACCAGGTCTGTATCTTGGGATAGCCTCACTGATAATCAGCATCCAGAAAGCTACAACTTGAGTGAAAATGCCTAAGTTTTTCAGGACACTATCATGTTAAATGATCTACATAGCCAGGAAGAAATTATATTCTAATTAAAATTATGGGGGAAAGTATTACTTACATTTTCCCATGGTTTCTCTTTCCCCTAAGGATTTTCTGTTTCTTTATTTTGTTTTAATGGTTAGCACTAAAGAACCATTTAGAACATTTTTCAGCCCAGATAAGTGATTCAAGTCATTGAGTGCAGAGGGTCTTATCAACAAAATTACCATTTTTGTCCTTGTCCCACACATCAACATGGTTTTGCTCTCTCTCCATTTATGCAAATTTCTTTTATAATACTAAAGTTAAGTTTTAAATATTTCTTTTTTTGAACTATTTTTAGACTTACTCCAGACACTCTGGAATTTTGTTGTTGTTGTTGTTGTTTTTAAAGATTTTATTTATTTATTTGAGAGAGAGAATGAGTGAGTGAGAGAGAGAGAGAGAGAGAGAGAAGGCACTGAGGAGAGTGAGGGACAGAGGAAGAAGCAGACTCCCCACTGAGCAGGGAGCCCAATGTGGGACTCCATCCCAAGATGCTGGGATCATGACCTGAGCCAAAGGCAGACACTTAACCAACTGAGCCACCTAGTTGCCTCTTTGTCATTTTGAATCGGATTTTTTTTTTCCATTATAATTTCTAGTTGGTTGTTGCTGGTGTAGATCTTTGTAGTACAGACCTTGCAGTTAGGGGTATGCAGCATTAGCAATGCCTGGGAAATTGTCAGAAGTCTGGCAACACTCCAGAACTAGTCAATCAGACTTCCTCTTTCCACAAACCCTCAGCTGATTTACCTGGACATAAAAGCCTGTTTAAGATTCTCTACCTCTCTCTATCCCTCCCCATCCCCTTCTAAAAAAAAAGAGAGAGGTTTTTAGATTTTGATTGATAATTCCAAATTTTCTTAGTAAACTAAACCTTGATTTTTATTATTATTTTTTGGTATGTCAGCTAAGTTGGCCATATGACATTATTGGTTATTCCATTTAATGGAAAAGTAAGAATAACGATGCTCACTTTCCCCATGCTTTGATTGATGTAATCTAGACAGACTTATACTCTTTTGTCCAGATATTTCTGGGATTTACTTATTGATAACTTATTTTTGTAAATTCTTATTCTCAGTACAACTTATAAATCAGTACTGTTCATCCTCATTTTCCAATTCTTGTTTGGGACAAAAAAGCTTTGGATCTCTTATAGGTTTTGACTCTGGTATTAGAAATACTATGGGTCATTTGTTATGATATTAGAACAACTAATTTTTAAAATTAGAATAGTTATTCTTATAATAATGTCATTAACTTCTTAGCTTAAGGATATACTTTCTTCACCTTTTTAAGATGGGTGCAATTGAGGGGCTCCTGGCTGGCTCAGTTAGAAAAGCATGTGATTTTTGATCTTGGGTCATGAGTTTGAGCCCCTTGCTGTGTGGAAAGATTACTAAAAAAATAAATAAACTTTAAGAAAAAAGAAGGGTGCAATTGAAATTGCCTGGAAGTTATTTCTAACATCAAGTATGACCAAGAACCTAATTATAAATAACAATAGCAGGGAATGGCTACTAACTACTATTCTAGAAGAATGTTTCTGCTTCTTGATCTTAAATATGCATACAGATCACCTAAGGATCTTGTTAAAATAGGGATTCTGATTTTCTTTGTCTATATTACAGCCTGAGGTTTTGTGTTTCCACAAACTCCCAGGCTCCCAGGTTATTACCAATACTGCTAGTCCACAGACCACACTTTGAAAGTAAGGCTGAAGAGCAGTGGTTCTGGAAGTGGGGTCCTTAGAGGCAACGTGCATTTTAATAAGTGCTGGTATGATTTTGATGTGCCCTAAATTTGAAAACCTTTACTCAAGACAATAGAACTATTTATGTCCTCAAGACCCCAGTGCAAATGTTCACACTTTATTAAAGGTGAAAAAAAGCAAAGACATTATCAAATGTCCAAGAATGAATGTCCTGAAATAGTTGTTCTTCAGGGCAAGGAAGAAAGTTTTGTTCACTGAAGAGCATCTCCCTGAAGGGACTTTAATGCCATCTCTGAGGAGAATGTTACTTCACCTTTCCTTATGGTATATTTAGATAGATACTGAGACTGCCTTACTGTAGCACGACATGTGCCACTGTGAGCATAGGATCCTTAATGCTTACAGTTCAATTGCTTTGGAGCACATGATTAAGATTTCACAAGGTACACACTGGGTGTTAGAAGGTATATCTTAATGGAAGATGAGAAAAAGTACAATTATGACATTTATATATAATATTATAAATTCTATGTAACACATTATAAGTATATTATAAAATACAATATATAAAGGGCCTGGTGCATTACTTTTGCTTTTTTATGAACAATCGCTAAGGCTTTCTTTTTTCCTCAAAAGCTTTGGTGGAAAATTGCAATATTGGCAAAGTTTCTGAAAAAATATTTTGGAGGCAGTTTACTTTAGACTACTATCCAAAAACAACAGAGAAATAGGTTTGTGCAGGGACTGAATACAGGTAGCTACCTCAATTAACCCATTGTCTCATCTCCATGGCAGCTGAAAAAGGAGAGGGCAACTCAAGAAAGGGGTCCAGTTCACTCTTGCATATTCATTTTAATAAAGTTCACAGAAAGGTGAGAAGCCTTCGAATTACCAGTAGGGCTGGGGAAGAGGGAAAAAGATGCAAATGAGATCAAAACTTGTACTCAGGAACCCCAAGTTCACAGTCTTTAGAAATTTGGGATATTGAGGAGTATTTTCAGATGAGCAACAGCTGTAGATTGGTCCAAGGTCACCAGAGGCAGTAGACAACCTCTTATGGACGATTTGTTCAGTTTCTTTGAAATATCCAAGCTCATCAGATAATGGCACAGATGTGGGCACAAATGGATCCATCTCCAGTTTTATAATTGCTTTAATCATAGAATATTCTTCTTTCAACCATTAGCGGCAGTCAGTCAAAGCAGTTTTCAACCAGACCTCTTCATCTTACCTATACTTTTCCAGGTAACCTAAGATAAAGTAGATGGGCCACAGGTCCAGAAAAATCATGGAGGTTTTTCATTTTTGAGCCATAGAAGTGAGTCAACTTCCTCTTTGCTTCTACTCGAAATAGTCTTTCTCTTCTTCTATTAAGATCCATCCTCCTGCATCCAGTATGTATTTTGTGGAATCTTAACTATGTCCTCCAAAACAATTTAATTTATGGAAGTAAGGATCCTATCTTCAGAATGAAACATGTCATGCTACAATAAAGTAGTCCCTATCTTAAGACTAGAGAAGTAAATCAACCAAATGGCAAAAATTCTGATTCAGAGCTGAGATGATCTTTGTGACAGGCTTCATTTTCCAAAGATCACAGAAAAACATTTTCCATCTCACACACTCTTACAATGGGACTTTTACCCTCTTCCCATTGAAAAGTGAGATTCTATGTGTCTTCCCCTTAAATGTGGCTTATGACTTTGACCAAAGTGAAGCAACGTGACTTTCAATGCTAGTTCATTAGAAGTAAAACAGCTTCTGCCTGGTTCTTTTGGGTACCTATTCTTGGAACACAGCCACCATTTTGTGAGACAGCCCAAGTATCTACATGAAGGGCACCTGTGTACATGCTTCAGGCCAATAATCCTGCCAAGAGCTCACCAGATCAGCCACCAGAAAGATGAATAAGTAAGTCTTTAGTTGATTCAAGCACCCAGTGATCAAGTCATCCCAGTCTTTGAAATTCCAAATTGGGGTCCCAGATATCACAGAGCAGAAACACAACACCTCCTTGTGCTCTTTCCAAATTCCTGACTCACAGAATCAATGAGCATAATGATATGATTATCGTTTTATTGGGTGGTCTGTCATGCAGCCATAATAGTTGGAAGGTCCTTTTCTGTGAAAGACACACATACACATACAAAACATGTTTATGGGGAAGTGGTTGACATTTACCATGTTAAGAAAGTTTTGTTTCTCTTCATAGTATTTCTCAAACTTCCACAGAAGAAAGATATTTCAAAAATTATACAGTTGCCCCATTCCTTTGACTTATTGTTAGTTGCACAGTCTGCAACTAGATAATTCAGATAATGTGGTGACTGTAGTCAGTGGCCCCAAAAGGCTGTGTAACAACCATAAATCTTAAAATTTATCTCACCTTCAACATGGTTTCACCCTCAGTCATACTGATGAAAATGCACCTAGTGCATTTTCCACAATACATTCCACATCGAGATATTCCAGATTCCTTGCAGGACCAGGCTTTCTCTTTGAAAGAAGGTTGCATGGCATGACATGGGCCTTGATGAAGGGGTGGGCTAAGCTCTGACATAGTACAGCTTCCTCATGGCCTGTTTTCCTTCCCAATCTTTATCCAGGGCGATGACTGCCAAATAGGCCATCAGGATTTGTTCAATGCCTGATGTTCACATGTTATATCCAGACTCAAGTTTGTCATGTGATTGGAAGGAGATGTTATGAAACATAGACTTTGTGTTTACATTTATCTCCATATGGACTAGCATAGAGATTTCTTTGGCATAACTTGTTCTTTCACATCTGTGGAGCAGCAATGAGCTGACTGTCTCTTCCCTGCAGATCGAGACTGGTGAACATGTTTGGATAAAAATCAAAGGACTATTTTGGATACCTTAGACTTGAAAAGTATTTAGAGGCATCCTCTCTGTGCTAATACAATCATTGAAGGAGATGATGCAGTAGGATACAGAGGAGTTTAGAAATGTGTTTGTAGGAAACAACAGCAATTTTTTTTTTTAAAGTAATCGCTGTGAAATACCCTCCACTCACAGAACATTTGGGTGGTTCTGGCTAATGTCAGAGAGGGGTGGGTCTCATAAAAACACCAAGAGAGATTATAAGAAAAAACATGCATGAGGAAGAGAAAAATTTAAGTATTTATAGATAAGATAAAGAATCATAATATCTAAAATGTGAAAGGAATCTTAGAGTATAGTGGAAGAGAATTTGGCACCACATAGGTGTCGATATCTCTTTTCATTAAGAGCCCCCATCCTTTGCTTTTGTATTCCCAAATAATTTAGCTCTTAAAAACAGTAGGAACCCAAGAGTTTGTTTACTTGGGATTCAGCAAAATTTCAGAACAGGGCCAAGTACTTTTGCTAAAGGAACCATAGGTTAGTAGTTGCCAATTTTAATGGGCCCTCACCCCCAGGGACCCGGAGAATATCGTCACTGGTCAGATGATGTAAATTCTTATTTGACTGAGTATGAGATGATCTGTATGCATCGGCTGCACTTCCACATGGGCTTTCCAGAGCTAGCCAGAAGAAAGACTTCCATCTGGAAGCTTGTTTATCAAATCTTCTTGATGCTTCTTGGTCATTTCCTTATCTCCTTAGTCATTGGTTCTCAGGTCCACAACTAGCAGCATTGGCTTCAGCTGGGAATTAGTTAGAAATGTAAACTCTTGAACCTCATCCCAGACTTACCTCGGAAACTGTAGGAATGGACTCACACTGTATTTTAGCAAGTCATCCAAGCAATTCCAGCACATGTTAAAGCCCCACTATCTCAAGGTCATATATGACTTTCTGTCAGCCCAGGTAGCTCATGGATTGGGTTTGGGGAAAAGGCTAGGAACAGGTCCTCTTCTCCATATCTTCCATACTCTGTTCCTGCCAGGGCCCAGTCTCTGGAAGTTTAGGAGCCCAGGCTGGAAGTGAAAACAACTGAGTCTTCCTTTTTATTCTATTTTTCTTTTTAACAATCCTAATTTTCCTTGAGATAGTGTGGTTTCATCTAAGAAGGGAAGGTCAGTAAAAAGGAAGAACAGAAGAGAAAAAAAAAATTAGGTAGGATCTCACCCTGTGATGAGATGGTATTAGATTAATCATATAGTCAATCTAATTTAACATCTTTTTTTTTAGCAGATATGTCAGATATAGGGAAAATATACTTTTACATAAATAAGAATTAATAAAGTAAATTTTGCTATGCTTTGTGCCTAGTCCATATAAGTGATATTACTATTTGATGATATTAGAGATTCTTCATTTTTACTAAAAGTTATATTCTTGATCTATAAATGTTAAATCATTTGTCCTAATGCTTCTATTCCTCTAGACTATAAGAATTGACTCTCAGGATGGTTAGCCTGAAGTACTGAAATTTTTCAGAGCATTAAAATTATTTCACTGTTTTTCTAGTATAGTAAGCTTCAGCCATAAAAATACAATAATCAGGACTTGCATTTATAGTTTAACTTGAGTTGCCACCTCCTGTTAGAGATAGGTCAATGCTTCTTCCAAAGTCATATTCACACACAATACTCTTGGTTCAAACATTTATGTCTATCATATAGGAAAGAAAAGTTGTATGTGTGTATGTGGTGTGCTGTGGTGTGTGTGTTTGTGTGTATGTTCAGTCTCTTTTTCTCTGCCATGTTTATCTTTCCCTTCTTCCTTTAAACATGTTAATATTGCTTCTACCCTACTAAAATAAAGTAAGATAAAATCCAATCCTCTCCCAAACCCCGTTCTGAGACTTCTACTCTATCTCTGTATCTTCCCTGGAAAATATTAATGTGAGTTATATTGTATCCAAGAAAAGCCTATTGTATGGAATTAGCTTATTATAAATATTTTGGTTCTAAATAATATTCCATTAACTAAGGTTGCAAGTTTAAAAGCCACATTATTTTTATAATGTGAAGTTCACCTTTCCAAACTTATTTCTTATACATAAAGCCATTTTTTATGACAACTCCAATCACCTGGACTATTAATAAATATTCAATTAACTAAAGTTTATCACTTTAAATATTAATAATGATTAGCCTCGCTTAATTAAATGCCTTTAAACATTTTAAACTACATTCAATCCTCAATTAAACATATTTAATTAATTAAGTCCTTCTAATGCATGTCAGGACGAACTTACCTCCCTAAAGCAAAATGCCTCTACGTTCTGAAGTAACTATTTGAAATCTGTAAATACAAACTTATAAATATGGTGAATTGTTTTTTTTAAAGCATTCTGTTATTGTTTATAAATAATTAAATTTTATTACACCTTTGAATTTAAAATCAGAGTTCTAAATCAACTATTCATTTCCAACTGAAATCATAAAGTAAATCTGCTCTAATCTGCCAGATTCTCTTAAAATTGCAAACCCCTTCATGACACATAGAATGTTTGTAAATTTAACAAGAAAAGTCTTAATATGAGGATTTGATTAATTTCACCGTCTCATAATTTAGTTTTAAATATTCCAAGTGATTGTAAAGTGATGTGCTCAAATAATTTTCCATCTCAAAAGTTACAGAGTAATATATTGGGATGATAAGATAGTATCCAGTTGATAAGAGACCCCAGACCAGGATACAGGACCCAGGAATTGCCCACTTTCAGGATGAATCAGTGGGCATCATGAGTAAACATACTGTTTCCTTTCTTCTGGTCTATTTCCTTTTGCTACCATGAACATAGGCTCTAACATCCATGTGTACCCACTGGGATTGTATCTGCCTCTTTCATGACTTGGATATCTTTATTTGTATACCCTAATTCAATATTTTATCTTACTGCTAATTACCTTTGCAATCCAATCATTTGATTGCATTCAACTGCCCTCTCTTTTCTTTTAATGTGAACAACAAATGCTGACAAAATGCTTATTGTATGGATGTGGGTCTTGAATTTTTTTTTTTTTAAAACAAAGGCCACTGTATATTACCTCTTGTATGGCACAGATCTCATCAGTTAATCCTTCATATTTATCACAGGAGGATGTTAAAATCCTCCTGACAGTCATGGGTGTTCTCATGTACTTGAAACTGCCTATTTCCACAGCTTCTTTTGCCCCATTCCCACATGGGCACCCTGTGCTCCAGGGATGCCACACTGGTTACTGCTTTCCAGGAGAAATTCTCTCACCCTTGATTGCTCTATGTGTTGTTTGTGCTTCCTAGAAAATTTTCTCTCCAACTCCCTGCCTAGTAACCTCCTTTTGTTTCAGTAATCAGCATGAATTTCTATCACTTCCTTGGTGTCATTCTAGCTCCTCTCCTCCCCACCCCCTATACTCCATATTTGTCCCCCATAGAATTAAAGTGTTTCTTCTTTGTGCTTTTACAGAAATCTATAAATACTTGTAGTTTAGCATTTACCCATGCTTGGCGCTATGGGCTTTTTTTTTTTTTAATTTTATTTATTTATTCATGATAGTCACACAGAGAGAGAGAAAGAGGCAGAGACACAGGCAGAGGGAGAAGCAGGCTCCATGCAGGGAGCCCAACGTGAGACTCGATCCCGGGTCTACCAGGATAGCACCCTGGGCCAAAGGCAGGCGCCAAACCGCTGTGCCACACAGGGATCCCGCTATGGGCTTCTAAATGTGTCCCCTCAAGACTCCTATGTTGAAATCTAACCCCTCAGTACGATGGTATTCCCTGCCATGAGAGAATACAAAGAAAAAATGACCATCTGCAAGCCAAGAAGGGGCCTTTCTCCAGATACTGATCTACCAGCGTCTTGATCTTGGACTTTGCATACCTCCAGAACTGTAGGAAATAAACTGTTTAAGCCACTCAGTCTATGGTAGCTTGTTACAGGAGCCCAAACTGACTAAGATACTGGGTAACTGAGTGTTACTTGTGTTAACGAGCAAGACAACAGGCCCCAAATGGAATCACTTTATACCAAACCCCACTCACCAAACTGAGACTCAATTACTTAATAATATTATTTTCAGTTTTCCCAGAATGGAATTTTCAGCCAGTTGATCAGGAATCACCTGATCAGCACTTTTGAGGTAATCAGTTTGACAGACCTGCCATCCCCTAAAGGGAAGTGACTTCAACATAACTGATCTGCTTTTTGCTAGTATAACTTCCTCCTCCTTGCTCCCTTCTGCCTATAAAAGTCTTTTATTTTGTACAGCTCCTTGAGGCTTCTCTCTGCTAGACTGGATGTTGTCAGATTCATTAATCACTGATTAAAGCCAATAAGATCTTTAAAATCTATTCAGTTGAACTTTGTTTTTTAACACTTGATTATTTCTCAACTGTACTCTGAATTGCCAGATGCCACGGATTGTGTGTTACTGAATTATTTTATCCCTAATGCCCAGAGTAGGGCCTGGTACATAACCATTCTGCTGCAGTTGTTTTTATGTTTGATTGTCTTTAGAAAATAATGCCAAGATTATGTGACCATGTCATACACATCAAATTTTCTTTAACCCTTCCTTGTATTTTATCCGGCAAAAATATGCATTCTCCACATGGGATAGTCCCTATCTGCTAATTCCATATCTCTTAGAAATACCCAATAAACCCAATAAAGCCAAGACCTACATTGATTGAGAAAAACTAAATATTGAAACTTCATTAGTCATCAGGAAAGAAAATTGAAACCACAGTGGGATGCCACTGCAAATCTACCACAATAGCTAAAATAAAAATAGAAAATAAAAAACACCAAATTTCGGCTAAAATGTAGAACAATCAGAACTTTCATACACAGCTGCTGGAAGTGTGGACTGGCACAGCTACATCTGAAAACTGTTTGGCTGTTACTAATACTGAACATATGCATGCCCTCCGACGGAGGCAGCAACTGGACTCTGAAGTGTGCACACAACGGAAACATACACACATGTTAGCAAAAGACATGTATTAGAATAGTTGCTATTCATAATAGCCAAAAGCTGAACAATGCCCAAATTCAACAACAATGGAATGGGTAACTAAATTATGAGAATTCAAGCAATGAAACGACAATAAATGATCAACAATTACATGCAACAATATGGATGGATCTCACAAACACGACATTGCTTGAAAGAAACCAGCCACAAAAAATGCATGCTGTATTTTTCCATTTATAAAAAGTACAAAAACTGGCAGAACTAATTTATGCTGCTACAAGTCAGGAAAGTAACTGAACCTGAGACAAGCATAGTGCTGGAAAGAGTCCCCAGGCGGACTTCTGGGAGTACTGAATGTTTTGTTTCTCAAGGCAGGTACTGACTCAGTTTGTAAAAAATCATCAAACTCATATACATTCTTTGTATACACTTCAGTTTAAAAAATAGTATACTTATGGAGTGACGCACACATACAGACCCAGAAGCTGGTTTAATAGCATATGTGTCTATGATCCAT
This sequence comes from Canis lupus dingo, assembly GCF_003254725.2. Lineage (NCBI taxonomy): Eukaryota > Metazoa > Chordata > Mammalia > Carnivora > Canidae > Canis > Canis lupus. The sequence continues at coordinate 14,729,821 of NC_064266.1, forward strand.
AGTACTCTATACATTGAACAACACTTTTATTTTTCCAAGCTTAGTAATATAGAACCCACAGCAAGGACTTGATGGTTTGAAATATTGTATTTAATAAGAGCTACAACACATTGAGAGCTTCCCCTGTGTCAGGGGCACTTCGGGATCACACTTAGGTTAAGCTAAAGGATACAGAATCTTGAATGGCAGGCCTCGTTCCCACACCCAGATCTGATTTCTATAAAACCTTCTACAGATCACCTACACCTATTAGAAAAACTATTCCCACATTTATTAATCAAAGATATTTCATTTCTCATCAGCTGGAGAAGGCCAATATTGCCATAAGAATTTGATATAACTGCAATACCAATGAATAAAGCTTGTTCCTCTAGGCTTTGCAGGCTCACTACAGAAGACTGCATGATTTCCTATTCTCCCCTGACTACATTTAGAATAAATAGGTTTACATCTCACCCAGAGGCCCTATGAGCTCTAGGTCTTTCATTTCTCATTATCGTGGGCCTGGACAGAATGATTGGCCTTTCTGGTGTACTGGTGTGCTCCTGGCAAGGAAACAGGTATCAAACACACAATGGCTCTTCACTCATGCTTGGTGTGGCATAATCACTCCTGCCCACATTTCACTGGCCGAAACAAGTCATATTAACACACCTGCCTTCAGTAGGATGGGTAGTTTTAATCTCCCCATAGGGAAGGGCACCTCCAAATTACAGGCATCAAGGACACCTGGGTGGCTCAATGGTTGGGCACCTGCCTTTGGCTCAGGTCCTGATCCCAGGATCCGGGATCGAGTCCCACCTCTGGCTCCTTGTGAGGTGTCTGCTTCTCCCTCTGCCTGTGTCTCTGCCTCTGTGTGTGTGTGTCTCTCATGAATAGGTAAATAAATCTTTAAAAAAAAGAAGAAACAATACAGGTATCAACGTTGGCTGCCAGATAAGAGAGCATGATCCCCTTAAGGAAGGACAACAAATATTTAAGAATAATACGACAGGGGAGCCTGAGTGGCTCAGTTGGTTAAGCCTCCGACTCTTGATTTCACCTCAGGTCATAATCTCAGGGTCATGAGATCGAGTCCCAAGTCCAGCTATGTGCTCAGTGCGAGTCTCCTTGAGAGTGTGTGGTCTCCCATTCCTTCCTCTGCTCACTCACTCTCTCTTTCTCTCTAAATAAATAAATAAATAAATAAAATAATAGATAAATAAATGAAATATTTTTTAAAATAATGCAATAGGCTACTGCAAGCATTTTATTTATTTATTTTAAAAGATTTTATTTATTTATGAGAGACATAGAGAGGTGGGGGGCAGAGACACATACAGAGGGCTCCATGCAGGGAGTCCAACACGGGACTTGATCCCAGGTCTCCAGGATCAGGCCCTGGGCTAAAGACAGTGTTAAACCATGGAGCCACCTGAGCTGCCCTACTGTAAGCCTTTTAAGTGCTACTTACTATCTTCCACTATGTGAATAAAATAATTTACTTATCTATTACTCAATGGAGAAATAGTTATACTATTTCAGAGTTTATTATTGTTACAAATGATGTTTACAAATGTTTCTTTAGAGGCATTTGCAAGAGTTTCTCTAAGATGGACACCTTGAAATGTGATTGCTAGGTAGTAGTTTCATAAGCATCTTCTACTTACTGGACGGTGCCAAAATTTCTTTAAAAAGTACAAATTTACTCTTTCCAGGAATGTATAGGAGTTTCAGATTCTCTACTGATTGTTACCTACATTGCAATATAATACTGCACATGCTGTTAGCAGGTTTCTTTGGAAATGTTAACTCTGAGTGATATTAACAGATATTTATACTTGTCCTTGACTTTTTCTGTATCATCGAAACATTTCATTATTAATTAATTTAATTAATACTTCATTAGAATATTTTTAAAACTAAAGGAAAATTAAGAGAAGGTCCATCAGAGCAAGTTGATATGAAGAATCCCTGAATCCATTGTCATAAACTTTTAAAACAATATAGATACAGATAAAGAATTTATATCGAGTGATACAGAAGTTTTCTGAATGTTCACACATGCTCTTCTATTATTCCCTCCTCTAACCACTAAGGACTTCTACAAATATTTGATGAAAAAAATAATTTCAAAAAAAAATATATTTTCTTTGCTGCTTGCCTTTGAAATATTACTGGATAGAGAAGATATGGTTAATGGCCCTCTGTCCCATGGTCCTCAGCCCACTGGAGTTTCTTGAGGTGGTAAACAGTTCCTGCATGTACCAAGTTTTTGTTTTCCTTTAAGGTCTGTATCTTTCTGCCTGTGGGCTGCCTCTGGCTTCAGGAGCATGCCTGACCCACAGTGGAAGACTGAAAGTGCCAGTATATTGACTTGCCCAAGAGCCACTCTCAACAAACAAGGGGCAGGAGTTGCCCAGATTCCTGAACCTTTGCAGGGACTGTGTTCTATAGAGTCTCTGTCAAGGGGTCCTTAGTGGAATTGAGCTCTGTCGTTGTCCATGGTGGTAACCTACCCACAAATGCACCTTTGTCTCCTCCTTGTCCTTCTCTCTCTTTGCCTTGGTTTCTTGGGGTCACTCTCAAACAAGCTACTTGCATTTGAGTGCTGGTATCACTCTATCTTTGGGGTGGGGGATGGGGTAGGGTGGGGGGAAACCAACCTTTTTTTTTCTGGCATTGTGAATTGGACTAAAAAAAAGATTAGTGGTAGAAAAACAAACACAAATTTATCAACATGTGCATCACACAGACACATGGGAGTACTCAGTTATGAAGAGTTCAAAGGAGTGGTCAGAATGTGAGCTTATATAGCATCTTAGCTAAGAATGAGAAATTTGTAGAGAACCAAGATGAAGAAAAAAGAATTTTGAGATTTTAGTTTGAAAATTTGTAGGAAGGTAAATACATGGGGAAACTAATGGAAGATAAATGTTGCTTTAGCAAGGTTTGTTATGTAGATTCCTCTGGTGTCATCTCTGGGCTAAGTGATTAACTGTAGTCCTTCCTGGTAGGGAGGAAAGAGAGGACATCATTTCAAATTTATGTCCTGCTTTTAGGCAAATGGGGGTAGGGTACAGAGCTATTCTTGTATCTGCTTCTTCTTCATTATCTTCAGCTCCAAATAATATGACAAAATAGCCTATCTGTTCTGCCTCCCTTCAAGGATTATTACCCCAATGAAGAAAGCAGAGAAACTTAAACTTTAGCCAAACAGATGCCTTCCTCCTGCCCCTACCATCAATCCAAGTCCCTGGGCTGTCCAGAATCATTCTGTCTTTTAACACTCAAATAAATTGGTCTTCACTCATTGAAGTGTCTCTGATGATTTCTGAGGGAGCAGGAGGGGAGTGTGCAACCTTGTGAGTCAATGTCCCCTATACCTCTGTTCTCTGTCACTTGCCCCGCATATGCACCCAGGCCCTCTGGCTTCTATTATTTCTTCAGAAGAGAAAAAAAGGGGGATGTTATTATTGAGCAAGGAATACATATGTCAACATCTAGAATGGAAGCTGCTTTTAGTTGGGGGTCTCATGACCAATTAGTAACTTAATCACAGTGAAGGGTGTGGAGTTTATTCAATTTTCTGTATCTAGGGATTGACATAGTTTTACTGAGATGTCCTTTGCCATCATTTGATATCTATTTGTCAATAGAAAAATAATACTTTTTAGTTTGGCTTTTAATTTGAAGGTCACATTTTTTTTCTTTTTTTTTTTAATTTTTTTTTTTTTTATTTATTCATGATAGTCACAGAGAGAGAGAGAGAGAGAGGCAGAGACACAGGCAGAGGGAGAAGCAGGCTCCATGCACCGGGATCCCGACGTGGGATTCGATCCCGGGTCTCCAGGATCGCGCCCTGGGCCAAAGGCAGGCGCCAAACCGCTGCGCCACCCAGGGATCCCTGAAGGTCACATTTTTTTAAAATTTATTTTTTTTTTTTTATTTTTGAAGGTCACACTTTAAAGAGCCAGCTAGAAATTGCTGAAGAAATTTGTTTTGTATGGGTTTCAATGCTCAGGATGTTCTTTGGGTGAAAAGGAAGACTTTAGGAATAACTTTAGGTTATTCCTAAAGTCTTGGTCTAAAGGGGAATTATTTAAAAATAATGAGAAAGACTGTACTTAAAATCATTCTTTGCAGAGTAGAATATTATAAGCATTATAAGAGGTTAAAGAATAGAGAAATTACTGTAGGTTTGAGAAGTTAGAGAGGAGTTGATGTAAAACACAGATCATTAATTCCACCTTTAAAAGAAGGCAGGATTTAAAAAAACAAAATAAAGATATGAATTTGAGGTTTAAATTAAAAGATTTTCAAGGAACTAATTTGAGAACTAAATGTGTCTTAGAAATAATAATTTTAAGGCAATAATTTCAAACTTTATAACAAGTGCTGGTGATATTTTCTGTATTATCTTGCCCAAGTGTTTATCAGAACCAAATTGGTTGAACAGAAAATATTAATCTTTTACACAAACTTTTGGGATGCACTATTTTGCTGGTAACCTAAGAATAGAAGTTTTCAGGCACTTACTACTTGGATAGGTCATCAAATGACTCTGTCGATTGGCATCTCTAAAATTTTGTCCTCAAAATGCCTCCAACTTAACTATTCTTCAATTAAAAAAAACTTCAAGCAATGATGTTTCTTTTATCCTTCTGTTATTGATCATGAAAGTTGCTAATCACCTGGTTCTCTTGGTTCTTTGTAAAGTAAGGAACACAATGTGAAAAATAACTAAAAGACTAAATCAAAACCCTTTACTGGTTAGCTATAGGGTTAAACAATTTATAATATGCCTTTTAAAACTTAAGACCATCTTCATAAAGTGGACAGAGATACATAGTAACCACTGGTTTGGACCATCTACTTACTTTCTAGTATCTGAGTTTATGAATGGCTAGATTATTAGGGTACTGATATAATCATGTTAGAAAATCAACCTGATATCACTTTCAAAAGATGTGGCCTCTTAACATTTCTAACTTCCCTTAAAACTCTTTGATGGAACCCGCATCCTTGATTTTGTCTAAGTATTTATTCCCAAACACAGTATTTTTTCAGAAATGTTACCAATAATAGTTTATCCCATAGAAATCCTGTAGAGAAATTGGGTAGGATGAATGCCATCATTGGAGATGAATGGATCTGTGAAGGTTAACCCATGAAGATAGATAAACATCACAAGGTTTGAGTACTTCTCTCAACAGTATCCAAACCTCTCTGGTCTGGAAGTCGCATGTGTCCCTACTCTCCTGCAAAGCTTATCCTTCTCAATCTTCATCAGCCATAAACAACAAGAAAACAGGCTCTCTTCACATATTTCGACAGCCCTGTTTCTGTCCCAGGCTGAAACCACCACATACCAAGGCATGCAATTAAATGAAAAAAAGTGCAACTGAACTTATCTTAATATTATTATTATTATTATTATTATTATTATTATATTTAGATTTGAAGTAATTTTCAGGCTAGTTAGAATTTGTAACTAAACTTACAAGGTCAAAGCCAATGAACTAAAAACTTTACTGTTGAGAAAGAAAGAGAGAGAGAGAAAGAGAGGACATACAACACAGCAAAACTTGGCTAAAAGGAAAGTGAAAGATATTACAATTCAGTTATTATCTTTTGGGTCAGAGGTAGTCAATTATTAGTTCTTCTAGAGCTTACAAATAAACTTGACCAAAATTATCTTTGGCTTCTCACCTGTGGTTCACGGCAGAGCAGATTTATGTCCCCTGCATATGACTGAAGGGAAAAGTTGTGCATCTTGACTGTATCTTTGAGACCAGATACAATATGACATTAGGGAAGGGAGGGCATTTGTGGTTAAAATGTGCCCCCTTGATTCCTCATTTTTCAACCACTGAATCTAAAATAATTCTTGCATCTTCATTCTTTTCTCTCACTACAATGGAACAATATCTTGTAGAATCAAAGGCAAATCCTTGAACATTTGTTCTCCATTATATATTTTCCCTCATCTACTCATAAGATTTTGCTCTTTAAGTTATTTTTTACAAACTTATTTTTAAGTATAGTGTCAAGAAGAGATATTTATTTTCCTCAGGGTAAAGGCAATTTTCCAGTAAGTACATGGGCCTTTTTGATTGTTACTTTTGTCTCAGCATTCTTTTTGTATGTATATGGTCCAATAAACACTCTTTTCAATTATTGTCATTTTAAAAAATGTGTCCTTTATATTATAAGTCAGGTCTTATAATGTGCATGTTTATCAAAAATGTATGCAAAGATTTGAATGAAAATTGAAAATTTTACAATATAATTTTTCCCCATCTTCAGATGACATTTTTCATAAAACTGTGTAGATTTTTCTTATTAGTTGTAAATTTTTGCTTGAGTAATTACTAATAATTCAAGTTTTTCTATCCTTCACAAATGGACTTACTGTTTTCATTACATTTACTAATCACTTCTGCTTACCAGGAAAGCTATTAATTTTGTGTATGTTGTACTTATATCTGGCCACTGTATTGAATTGCTCATTCTAGTAATTTATAACTGATTCCCTTTGGGTAGGTATTACGTATTTGTAAATATTTTAAACTGACAAAAATTAATAGAAAAATAATAAAAATGTCTACTAATCAGCTTTGTAACATCTTCACATTGTATCCTTCTGTTTTACATTTTTTTAGGAGAAAATATTGTTGAAGCCTCATGCATATGAAAATTGAATTCCACCACTGTGTTATCCAATGTATTCATTATCAAGAAATTGGGAGCTAGCTACAATTTTTGTTCATTTTTATACAATTACAAAAATAGATATATGTGTATAATTGCGCATATATTATGACATTTTATACAAATGACAACATATCATGTATATTGTGCTATTTTTATTGAAATATATTTTATGGCACATATCCATGTGATTCATTAATCTATTGTCTCTTCATGTTGAAGTTACTTAAATGTACCAAAATGTATTCATTCAATTTCTTGAGGGACCAACACTTTAGTACTACACACAGAGCAAGTCTCCTTATATCTCTTTGGCAACTTTTGCAATTCCTTTCTATTCCTTCTTGAGTACTTCTTGGTAACATTCTTCATAAAAATCAGTAGCTAGGCTTTCAAAATTTTAGTTTAGAACTATGTATACTATTGTGTTGTAAAAATGTGAACTTAATTTGTATATCAAGTTATATCATTTTAATCTACTTAGTAACTTTCACTTTGAACTCTCTTACAATCACAGTTACCTTCTTTTGTAACTTTCATATCCTCCTCCACACATTCATTTTTGAGATATGTCTCTTGTAAACAGCATATTGATAAATTTAGATGTTTTACTTGCTAGTTTGTGTGCAGGTATGCTTTGCTTAGTTCGGAGCTCTGTCTCTGCTAGGTAAACCCAAACATTCATGGTCATTAATGACATATCTTAGACTTTTTATTCATTAGGTATTACATGAGACTACTAAGAACAAATATCAAAAAATTGGCTCAAATGTTTTGGGTTTTTATTTTTTCTCACATAACAAGAACTATTGAGGTAGAAGAGTTTTAGGTAAAATCTCACTCTTTCCCCATGTATTCTGTTTTGGTTTTGATAAAACCCTCATAATCTCAAGATTTAACTAGAGATACATTTCTTTAGCTCTTGGCAATTGTTTCCTATTGAAACTAGTAATTTTCTCTGCTCTCTAGATGTTGGAAGATGTTGTTCTTGATGCCTGTTAACTCTATTTCATGAATTCTATTTTTAAAACTTCATATTTCATTCTTTAAGAATCTCCCTCCTGACTAACTCCACTGTCATTTCTGCAACTCAGTCCACACATTCTGCTGTAATAATATATATAACTTCTAAGAATGCCAATGGCTTGTTTTTTTGTCATTGTGCATCTCTTCTTAATAAATCCAACAGCCTTTTAAATAACACTGAACACCAACTCATGGAGAAGTTACCTGAAGTTGATCCTTTTTAAAAACCCTATCTCTGTTTTATTCCAGTGTTCAGTGATTCTTGGTTTTATTCCAGTGTTTAGTGACTCTCAGATATATGATTAAATATCCACTTGACAACCAAAAATGAAATAGGTAGCAGGATTGTTTTCTCTCAATCCAGTGAGTATCCCTATTTGCATAGTCAGGTTCTAATTTTAGGAGGGCTCATGATGGACAGACAGGGCTTAACCAAGAATACAAGGTGCAGGAAGCTTCTTTGCTAGGTGTGAGTACTCCTGACCTCTTCCTGTGGCTATACATTAACTACTTTCTAACCCAACACCCATTCTGTCAGTCTTCTGTATCAGGTCCATTAAACTGAGAGGGGTATTAAGAGCTTTCTTCCTTCAGAAGAAACACTTCTGTAATTGATTCATACTCTGCTCAGCATTTCAGTCCCTAAATTCATGACAAAGGTATGCCTGAGGCTGATTATTATTCTTGTTTACAGGGGACTTTGTACTTTGTACTTGGGGGACAGTGCAGCCCCTAAACACCCTGAATTTAATTAAAAAAGAGACATCTCTTTCAAACTGAGTCTTTAATTCTCTTGATGATTACCCCAGGTTTCTCTGGCTCCTACTGAATTTTGGGGTTCCTCTAAGGCTGTGTTGGGAAGAGTTCTCCTCACTGCCTCAAAAACCTTTTGCTCCCTATAATTTGGGTTATGACCTTTTCCCATTGTGTTGTTTCCTTCATTCTCAAGCCATCCTCCATCTACTGGAAATTTCTAAAGAATTGCTAGTCTAATGAAGATATGCTTTTTCTTTCCCATGCCTATTGTTTACTTATTTCCCTTTTCATTTTTTTTTCTGTTATTTCAGTAGTATGGGGATGGAGTAAGGAAACACAATTTATCATCTTGTTCCAAACAAATTCCCTGTTATTGGAAATTCTTTCCTCTTGAATTCCTTTGATACTGAAGATTTTGACACATCCCCTAATCCTCTTTCTTCAGGCACCTGCTATGTGGGTTTTACCAAGGTGCAGTTTATAGTTCTGTTCTACCCTCTTCAATAATATCATGCACTCTAGTGACTATTTGCTTGTGTGTGTGTTAGCTTACTACTTAAAGCTCTACAATGTATATATGTAGTTTAAATTATTTAATAATGATGTTTAACTTTTATCAGATACTTATTAGGTTCCAGGCATTTTGCTAATTATCTATGTTTAATTTTCTCTACTCTTCATGAACCATGAACTACCAAAATTCTTCTTTTCATAAATGGGGATATCAAAGCTGAGAGATTTTAAGTAAACAGCTCAGGGCATTTAGGCACATGGGTATCAGAGTCAGGATTACACCCAGGACTCAGATTCCAGAACCAGCACTTGTAAAAATTCTGTCATAATGCTGCTCCTGTGCACTTACAGTTAATTGCCCAAACAGTAGTTAAGACCTCATGTTCTCAAAAGTATTGAAAAATGAGAAGAAACACAAAAGACTCTTGGAGACTTCTGCATTGAACAGCCAAACGTTAAGTGGCAAAGCAAATTGAATGTGGGAAAAATTCCAGCAAGTCAGGGTGAAGAATAAATTGCAAATTGCAGTATGGAAATTTACCACAGTATCTAGTGGTGGGGATGGTTTTCTAATGATTTCATGAGGGAAAATCGGTACTTTGCCTTTTCTTTTGTTCATCCGAGTCAATTCCTGTTATCATGTCCTGATAAGCAAATGCCCTTTCTCTTTTAACATCAGAAATACACGTTGAGCTATATTTCCATCTTCATACTCTCCAGCCCTATAGGGCCTCTTACAAGTTCCTTGGCCAGTCAGAAGCTCTGACCCAAATTTTGTAGGCTGCCAACTTAGAAAGCCAATAATTCCCTGTCCTTCATCCTTTCTAAAATTAACCTAAAGTCAATTTTAATGTTCCTATGATATAACAAAGTCCCTATAGATTATTGTCTTAGTTGTCTCAGTCAAAACCAAATCAAACCAACATAATAAACTAAAAGCTCAAAACAACAGATGTGGTAGCATAACTATGTTTGAATCTTGTATCCTCACTTATGTTTCTCTGATTATGTTTTGCAGTAACTGTGTACCCCTGTTCTGTTTTCCTAATTATTAAAAATGAGAATTAATATACTTAAGATTCTGAAAAATTAGATTACGTGATAACATGTGTAAGTCTTATACTAGAAACATAGTTTAATTCTAAATAGAGTGCTTTTCCTACAAGATAAATATGATAAGAAGTGTTTCATAAAGTATAACACACACACACTAGGATAGTGAAAAACAAATGAGCTCTGAGTACAAACAGATTCTGACCCAAATATATTGATAAAAGTAGTGTAGCCTGGATAAGTCTTCTGCTTTTAAAATCTAACTTTTTTACTGATAAATTCTTGTCATAAAAACCATGTCAAAATCTAGATGGAGAATAAAATTTGACAGACTGTACAGATTTTGATTTATATTTCATACCTGTTAAATCCTATACTTTCTCTTGTTAAAGCTTTTTGTATTATACCTACCCAACTGTCCAAAATCAAAAGCATACATTTGTATGTGTATGTATTTATATATACACACATGCTGCACACACACACACACACACACACACACCCTCCATGGAGAGTGCAAGGGAAGGAGAGAGGGAGGGAGGGTGGGAGGGAGATGAAGAGAGAGAGAGAGAGAGACAGAAATAATATTCTCCCTATATTGTGCTATGTATTCTGGGGAAACCAATAGCAAGTTTTGGTAAAGACATGGAGAAATGACAACTTTCATATTGTCTTCTTGTGGGCATGTAAATGGCTATAACTGTTTCGAAAGCTTATGGTAATTCCCAAAAAACACAACAAATATGTTTGTAGCCTATGATGCAGCAATTTATCTTTGAATTATATGCTGCAGAAAAACTCTTAAACATGTACCCAAGAAGGCACACTTAAAGGTAAGCATTGTATCATTATTTCAAAGATCAATGAATCGCTAAAAACCCAAATGCCACCTGTAAATCAGTGGGTGAATAAATTATGGTCTGTTTATATAATGGAAGACCATGGAGCAATTGAATATTGAGTCAATAAATAAGTAACACAATAATACATAAGAATGCTAACATATATTTAAATAAAAAAGCACATAAAATACCACTGTTTACAGACCACATGAAGGTAGTAAAGTATAAGACCCTAGATGGGATTGATATTCAGCAGTTTCAGTATAAAAGTAAATTCCAGAAAGAAATGAGAGTAAGGTGGCATCAACTCTATCTGCCACATTGTATTTATTTAAGAGAAGAGATGATGTGAAAGTAAGTCTGTTCCAAATGTCAACATCATTTTTTAAATCTGAGTGGTAGGTGTATGGTGTTGACAATACTGATCTCTGCATTTGTCTGTTTATTGGTATGGTCATAAAACACACAACGTATTAAAAAATAGCTATGAAAAACCTCCAATTGCCTTAAATTCTTTCTGGACAATAGGTATGTGGATGGGAGAGCATATGTTTGTATTTATTACACATGCAACATTATAGAAAGGATATGATATACATATGGACACATGGATATGCATACATATGCTATATATATATTATATGTGTGTATAATATATATAACACACTCTTCCTATATTCATACCGTATGTACAATGAATTGTGTCCTGCTCTTCCTTCTAACTGCAAATTACTTTGAATTCTTACAAAAGGCAATGTTACATTAATTTAGAAAAATATTTTGTTTTGCCCTTGACATTGCAAAGCCACTTAATTCTTTTAACAGATTTTATCGACAGATCCTTGCCATAACTTTTCTTATATATACTACACTTTTTTCTTCAGGCATTGGCCAAAGCAGATCTATGATTTTGTTCCACTCTGCTCTGCTTCATCATTTTCTGTAAAAACAGGCTGGACACACCTTAATAACATTGGCTATTAACATATTTTAACTTTAAATCTGTTAACTAAGATATAGGGTATTCAGAATGTGCTTGGTCATAAAAAGGCAGGAAATATGCCTTTACATTCCATGGAAATGTCTTATGAAATGTCTAGTAATACACCCAACTAATTGCAATTTCCTGTAACTTAGAGTGGCTTTTAATAAAGCTTATTCTTTTTATGTTTTACTATAGTCTGACTTCTGGATTGTGTGACTTGACATCAGAAATAACTTAGATGAGATTATTTCCTTGAATTTTTACTCCCAGGATATGTATAGTCACGTTCTTTTCCATAATGAAAAAAATTAATAAAATGCTCCAGCAACAAATGGACTACAATTCTACCAATTTGAAATAATTACAAGGAGAGTTGGCCTGAATCTGGAAACAAAGGAAATATTAAAAGAGGCACCATATGTTTACTTTTAACTAGGAGTAGTAAGGGAGCCCCTTACAATAAGGGGTCCTGCTGAGCCAATTATAATGAGCAGAGTATACTTTCTTAGAACTCTTAATTATTGATGGTACAGCTAAGGTGATTTTAAAAGTGATTAAGAACAGTGGCTTATTAAGCAAGTTAAATATTCCTTTCCACCCTCCCATCTCTTTTAAGATTTCCTTTAAAAAATACATTTCTCTCTCAAATGTTATCAATTCTGATGTATTATATCAGATGCCTAAAATCGCCTATGTTCATGAATCCACATAGAAGATTTGAGGTATTTTTCTGTAAATCTAAAATCATCAGGTTAGGTCAGACTTAGAAGGCAGGAAAAACTGATCCATTGGGGGTATATTTCTAAAAAATCTTATATTACTGTCAAGTGCATACACAATATAACAAAGAATATATGGGAGGTAACCTTTCTGAGTCCTTGAATATAGAAAAATCTAATTTTGCCCTGATTGACACTTTGGCGGTCTTAGAATGTAGATCAAATATATTCTCTCTCTCTCTCTCTCTTTTTTTTTTTTTTTTTTTTTTAAGACCAGAGAAAACTTTACTGAAGGCATTTCTTTCTGAGGTTCAGAGTTGCTAGTCAAGTAGGTTTCAGTCTCATCTTCGTTTCACTGTAAGAGGTCATTACTTTCTTTCTGGAAATTTTAATAGCTCTGCATATTCTTGATGTTCTGCAAATTCATGTATTATATAAGGTATTTGAAAAATATATATTTTATATTAATATTTTGCTTAGCAGTTTATGGCACCTTAAATCTTTTTTTTAAGATTTTATTTATTTATTCACGAGAGACACAGAGAAAAAGAGAGATAGAGACACAGGCAGAGGGAGAAGCAGGCTCCACACAGGGATCCTGATGTGGGACTTGATCCTAGGACTCCAGGATCACACCCTAGGCCAAAGACAGATGCTCAACTGCTGAGCCACCCAGGTGCCCTGGCACCTTAAATCTTAATGCTTATGTCATTCAGTTATTCATCTCTGGATAGGCTAGTTTTCAGGAATAATTTACTTGATAGTTATTGTTTCATCTCTATGTTTTATTCTAATTTCTCTTTCAGAGATTTCTTTTATCACATGTTGTAACTGCTACATATGTCAAATTTTGTGTCTTTTGGTCATATTCTCTTTCTCTGTAACACACACACACACACACATAGACTTGCTGAAATTTATTTTTCTTCTATAAAATTAGATTTTCTTTGAATGTTCTTTGTCCATGCATCATTTAATTTTTCCTTTCTTTTCCTTTTTTTAATAAAAATATTATCTTTCTTAGGTAGTCATATATTACACTTGCTTTCTTTTAATATTTTCAGCAACCAAACATCCCACATATGCCAGTTTTTGTTTGTCTGTCTTGGATTCAAATAGTCTTTCTGATACTGGAATAACTGTACATCTGTTAAGCTATGGTTGTGATGAATTTATAACTGGTTCAGGTTTGTCTGCTTCAATTGGGTGTTGAAAGGGCTTAAATAAAAACTAGTGGTCTCTTATTTTTAAATTTTTTAAAATTTATTTTTAGTTATTTATTCATTTATTTTTAGAGATTTTATTTATTTATTCATGAGAGACACACAGAGAGAGGTAGAGACAAGCAGAGGGAAAGGCAAGCTCCCAATGCAGGACTTGATCCCAGGACCCCAGGATCATGACCTGAGCCAAAAGCAGATGCTCAGCCACTGAGCCACCCAGACATCCCTATTTATTTATTTTTTAAGTAAGCTTTACACCCAATGTGAGGCTTGAACTCATGATCATGAGATTAAGAGTTGCATGCCACACCCATTGAGACAGCCAGGTACCCCCTTCTTACTAACTGTAAAGACTATATTAGTATAATTTTTATTTTACTTTTTAAAAAGATTTATTAATTTATTAGAGAGAGAGAGAGAGAATGGAGGGGAGGGGCAGAGGGAGAGAATCCCAAGCAGACTCCCCACTGAGTGTGGAGCCCATGGTGGGGCTTGATCTCATGCCCCTGAGATCATGACCTTAACCAACTGAGCCACCCAGGTGCCTCTATTTTTAAATCTATGTTTCATTTCTATCTCTTGTTTCATATACTATCCTTATTTTCTTCTTTTCTTCTTTACTACCAATTTCAGATCACTTGTTATATATCATACATCTTTGAAGATATCTTGGTGTTGCACCTTGTGGAAAGATAGCAATTTCCTTTTGCTTTGGAGAAAATTATATCTCCTAAATTTCTGCATATGAAAATGAAGCCAATTAGTCATGGTACCCATTTTTGCAATGCCACATTAAATAGATTCATTTAGCCCACAATATGGAAGTGTCTGGGCAGTGTCTACATCACTGCTCTTTTGCCACACAATGTTGCATAGCAATCTACCCCCTAAAATTAGTGGCTCAAAACACCCACCTTTTATTATTTCATAAATGCTTGGGTCAGCTGGGTGGTTCTCATGATCTGGGCTGGTTTTATCTAATCTTGTCTGGGCTCACTCATGCCTCTGCATTCATATAGTAGGCTGGCTGGATTACTAACACAGGATGTGGCAGATTGTAACTAGAAAAAGAGTCACATATATTCATTTATGTTTCTGTGTATTTTATTTAAAATCACAAAAATGAAGAGCTCATTCTTTTTTGTTGTTTGTTTTGTTTTTGAAGAGCTCATTCTTTAGAGAAATTATTGTTCTTTCCATATTTTAAGTATGAAAACCATATAGAAACAGGTCTGGTATGGAATAATAGTGAAATGAAAAAGGAAAATCAGAAGGAAAATGTTAACATTGATAATGCAAAAGCATGAACAAAGCACAAACTTCCCATTATTTATCTTCTCTAAACTCCTTTCATCAAGGCAAAAAAGAAACAAATTTGACATGTTCCTTTGATATCCTTGCAGTTCCTCTGTTATTGCTTTTTTTTTTTTTTTTTTTCTTGGTTGATACCAGCTAAGAGACAACAGAAAGGAAAGAAGTTGTTAAAAAAAAAAAAAAAAAAAAAAGCTGGGGGAGTTTCATCCCTCACACAAAACTAGGTTGACAAATGAAACCAATGCTATAGATGGCCCAACAGAAAAGTCATAAAGTAAAATAAAATTAAAAATAAAAAGCCCCCCCAAAATTAAAAAAAATAAAAAATAAAAAAAAATAAAAAGCCCCAAGTTCTATGCATTCATTGGTCAAAGAAAACCAATGTAAAGCAATAACTTAGTATCTAAGTGGCATATGTATTTGTTTTCATTGCCAGCATTTTTACATGTGGTAGAAAGGAAGCCAATTTTTAATTAGGATGTTAGTTGTAAAGTTTGTTTGGGGCTTGTCTTCATTCTGCCCTGGCCTATTTATTTTATTAGTTGCATATTACTGTTCATGCAGAGATACATGAAAGGAAAAAGAAGGCAAAGATTTTCCAATCAGCCATTGTAGAAGCTGCCCAGCCATAAAACCAACAAAATGAACATTGCCTCCATGGCAGCCATCATCTTCCAAAGCCCCTCAAGGAGTGAGAAAGCCTTGCCTGATCATTAACTGAGTAAAAGGGACCATATTTTCTTTCATCTTCAAATGAAGTGGAGAAATGCTTATCTATGTACACCTGCAACTGAGTGAATTTTGATTTTTCTCATAATCCCTGCTAAAAGTAAAATCAGGACAAAAAATATAGAGAATGGTGATGTGTGCATTTGGAAATGAAGACATTTCTTTTTTCCCCCCCATGAGTTCTATATCCAAAAGTAGAAGGACAGAGAAGAGAAATATCCCTCTGGAAACTTAAACACAGGGAGATTTTTCAAGATCTTTTTAGAATTGCACCCAAATGGCTTTTTTCCATCTCTCCTTCTGAATGAGCTCTAGCCATGTACTTATACAAAATCTTTTCAGATATGAGTGCCAACATGTTTCACAAGAGATAATCTCTTTTAAAATACGTCGAAGGCAAAGATGAGAGGCAAAATGATTGGCATATTATTTGGAATGTCTAAAGAGTCTATTAAGTAAACATCATTTGAATTCTCATGAAGAGTTTAATTAATATCAGTATAACAATTTGGTTTTCATATGTATGTGGCTCACTGTGAGAACTTGATTTAGGATTCTTTGGATTTAAATTGGATTCTACAGAAGAGGCCAGTTTCTTATTTTTCTTAGATTTCATCCTCTCTACCCCTGCACACTTTCAGTGTTTGCTGTGGATTACCTAAGGCTTAGAAGCAAGGGTTTGTCTCTTTGAACACTCTGCCTAAAATTATCATCATTAGACATATGTTGCTTGTCTGTTAGATGAGTCTCAGCGCTAGGACATATAAAATGATAAGATTTAAGTGCCCAAAGAGTTCACATTGTGTAATTAATTCTTTGCCCAGAGCTTATTTACTACATAAATTATTTTTTCATGATGAAAGGAAAAAATATGATAGGTATACTCCTTTAAGGATGGAAGAGTGGCCAGAGACTTACTTGGGCAGAAGTTATCTACTTTGGGTATGAAATACAAACTTTCAGAGGAAAGAACAATTGAGTTGTTCTTACTAAAGAAGAGACTGTCAAACATAACCAACTTGAATCCTCAAACAAGGACTACAAAAATAAGTGTCTTGTAAGGCATTATTTAGCCCATAGTCTTTCATACAGGAAGATACTAATGTAATGTATTCATTCTCAATTATTTAGTAAATGAGTGCCTGTTATTCTAAGGGCATAGAGAAGAAAGAGGGCCTAGTTACACAGCTTATAGAATAACTAAAATTCATTCAGCTATCCACTCATCCATCTATCCTCTTTTTCAAAATAATTACTGGGGGATCCCTGGGTGGCTCAACGGTTTAGCGCTGCCTTCGGCCTGGGGTGTGATCCTGGAGTCCCGGGATCGAATCCCATATTGGGCTCCTTGCATGGAGCCTGCTTCTTCCTCTGCCTGTGTCTCTGCCTCTCTCTCTCTCTCTCTCTGTGTCTCTCATAAATAAATAAAATCTAAAAAAACAAAAACAAAAACAAAATAATTACTGAATATCTACTACAAAGAATGATGCTTTTTTCCCTGAAGAGAATAAATTCTCTAAAAGCTAAAAACAAAACAGGTGTATTAACCTGGGTAAGAGAGAAGTTGGCTTATCAGGTGTAAGCTACACACTAGAAAATAAAATAATACTTGTTTACAAAAACTCAGTGCATTCTAGTGTGATTACAATGCTAGAAATCTGAAGATTAGTAGCAAGCTAAATGTTTTATAATAAATAATGCAGGATCTCTGTTTTTAAGTATAATTGACTCACAGGTATACAACATGATGATTCAACAAGTTTATTCCTTATGTTCATGGCAAGTGTAGCTACCATCTGTCATTATACAACTCTATTACCATCATGCAGAATCTTAATATGATAGTTTAAGGAATTAGCATGTAGAACTAGTAGAGGATGAAAAATGTTTGAACACAGGCATGAGATAAACTGTTATTTGGGTTTTAGAGGTCTTTCTGCATCAGCTTATGGAATATGAATTGAAACTAAAAAAGTGAAAACCAAAGCAGAGTAATCATTATGGTGACATGAATGGATAAGGTAAAAGGGCCAGGGCTAGGAAAGTGGCAGTTGGAATTCAAAGGATGAGAAGAGAGAATGAATAGGAAAGATCTTTAGTATGTTAATTTAAGTGACTGAAAATATGGGTGATGAAAAGGCAAGAGTCAGAGATGTCTCTCAATGCCATTTGTGAGGATGGAAGGGTTTATAAGGGACAAATATTTAAAATCATGACATACAAGCTTATTATATTTTTATATAAGATACCAAGTAATCAGAAAGTCATGGCCCAAATTAAGGGATATGTTCATCACTATATTAATATCTTTAATAGAAAGATAAACTTTTCTTCAGAAGTTTATCATGGAGATGATTTTTTTTTCTATGTGTGTTTGTGTATGCATGTACTTCCTTTAACTCATTGGTCTTCTTTAGCCAGGTGTTTATTTAAATTTTTTTACTCATTTATTAACTGGGTTGTTTTCTTACTGTTGATTTTTAAGAGTTCTTTGTATATTTTGGATACAAGTCCTTATCAGATATGTTTGGCAAATGTTTACTACCAATTTGTGGTTTGGCTTTTCATTCTTAGTATCTTTTACAAAGCAGAGGTTTAAAATTTGAATTTTAACTTTTCAAATTTTACCAATTTTGAACTTATATTTTAACAAATTTAAGCAATTCTTTTTTTTCATGGATCATAGTTTTGGTGTATCTAAAATCTCACTGCCAAACTTAATGTCATCCCAATTTTTTTCCTATATAATCTTCTAGAAGCTTTTGTAATTTTGCGTTCTATATTGAGACTTGTAATCTTTTTTGAGTCAATGTTTGTGAAAGGTATAAAGTCAGTGTCTAGATTTATTTATTTATTTATTTATTTATTTATTTATTTATTTTTGCAAGTGGACATCCTGTCATTCTGGCAACAGTGTTTAAAAAGACTGTCCTCTCTCCATTGAATTGTCTTTGCTTCTTTGTCAAAGATAATTTGACCATTTTTCTGTGGTTGTATCAGGACTGCATTCAGTTCCATTGATTTATCTGTCTATTCTTTTACCAATATCATGTTGTCTTTATTAATGTAACTTTATAATATGTCTTGAATTCAGGAGATTTCCATCCTACAAATTTGTTCTTCAGGGTTGTGTGGGCCATTCTGGATTTTGGTGTCTGTTTTTGTTTTGTTTTGTTTTTTAACTTTTCATATAAATTTTATTTAATTTATTTTTTATTTATTAATATTTTTGAGAGAGAGAGAGAGCATGCACCCTAGCTGGGGGTGGGGGTGTGGTGGGAGGAGGAACAGAAAAAGGAGAGAGAGAGAGAACCTTAAGCAGGCTCCATGCTCAGCATGGAGCCTGATGCAGGGCTTAATCTCACAACCCTGAGATCATGAGCCAAAATCAAGAGTAGGACACTCAACTGAGCCACCCAAGTGCCTCTACTTTTCATATAAATTTTATAATCAATTTGTCAATATCTGCAATGTAATATATATGTATGTATAGTACATATTTTGTTAGATTTATTTAAAGTACCCACCTATTTTTTTGGTGCTAATGAAAGTGGTATTGTGTTTTTAATGTCAAATTCCACTCGTTAATTTCTGGTGCATAGAAAAGCAATTGGCTTTTGTAATTTACCTTATATCTAGCAACTGTGCTTTAACTGCTTATTGGCTCCCAGAAATTTTTTGTCAATTCTTTGAGATTTTTGCATAGATTGTCATGCTGTCTGTAAAGAAAGTTTTACCCCTTTCTTCAAAATCTGTAAACTTTTATTTCCTTTTCTAGTCTTAATGTGTTAACTAGAATATCTACTATAATATCAATTAGGAGTGGTAAGAGGGATACATTTGTCTTGTTCCTGATCTTAGTGAGGAGGCATTCAGTTTCTCATTATTGTGTATGATGTTCACTGTAAGTTTTTTTCTAGATAATTTTATCAACTTGAGAAAGCTGTCTTCTGCATTAGTCAGAAATTTTCAGAGAAACATAACCAATGGATCTGTATATAGAAAAGGAAAGATTTATTGTAAAGGTTTGCTTCACATGATTTTGGAGGCTGGCAAGTCTAAAATCTGACAGGATGGTCCAGCAGTCTGGAGACTCGTTGTTGCAGTTTGATCCTGAAGGATGTCTGCTACAGAATTCCCTCTTGCTTGGGGAAAGCGAGACTTTTGTTCATTGAAGGCCTTCAAGTGATTGGATGAGGCTCATCTACATATTGGAGAGTGATCTCAAAGCCCACTGATTTTAATGTTAATCTCACACAAAACTACCCTCACAGAAACTTTCAGAATAATGTTGACCACATATCTGGGCACCAAGGCCCAGCTAAATTGACACATAAAATTAATTATCACAAGTCTACCCTTGTCAACCTGGCACTTAAATGCATATCCTTAAACCACACTTAAGCTCCAAATAAAGACAATAACAAGGTCATATTTCTACCTAATATGATACACCTGCCATGCACATAACAGAAAATACATTAACCCTTTCCTCAAAAGATGAAGCAATGTCTTTGCTGATATTTACTTTTCTCCTTGACATTCTCTAACTAAATATTATAAATTGAATACTATGACTTAAGTTAATAATACTTGAATACTATGGTATAAGTCAAGCATTTATGTTACAAAATATGTGGATAAGAAAGGGAAAAAAACAAAAATATTATATACACACACAAACATATTCATAAGAGATAAAAATAGGAAATATTCATGAAAATCTCCTTTGTTTCTATAACCACTAACACAGTTGTAGATGGTATTTATAACTGTATTCTTTTCCTACTCATTTCATATTCTCTTTGTTCTTGGCAAGCATCTCAGCCAACCCTAGCTCTTTACTTGATAAGGCAACCAAAATCTTCATTCCTGAAGGATCTGGTTCATTAGTAGTCCTGCCTGGATTGAAGCATTGTAGTTTTCCATTGACCTGAATGACAGAGTATAGTAATGTAAGAGACAACATAAAAGATCTCCTGTATTCCACATACACTCTTTCTTAGGTCCACTGTTGAGTAGTAGTCCAATTTCCTTTTGGTACTCAAGATCAGTCATGACAGTTAGCACAGCAATTCCCTTCTGTTTTTATTGATTAAAGACAAGAGGAACCCAAAGTGGATAGACAACAGTCTTAAGTTCACAGGAATTACTGTTGTGTATCTAGGAAGACTATTTCTCCTTTTAGAACAATGATCTTTAGGCCACCAGAATATAAAGTTGAAGGAATGGAAGCAAAATTATGTTGGCGGGTTGCTTGGTATAATAGTAAGTGGTGCTTCTACTTGTCCACCTCTTGATTCCTGAACACATGAATTCTGGCCTATAGAGAAGAATACTGAATGCTGATTCTCTCTCTCTCTCTCTCTCACACACACACACACACACATACACTCACAGATGAGTACCAGTAAAGTGAAATCTGAAAAAAAAAGTCAATAGATTTTATCAATATTAATTTCCTGGTTGCAATACTATACTAAAGTATAGCAAAATGTTAGTATAGCCCATGTTGGGCTCTCTGCTCAGTGGAGAGTCTGCTTCTTTTTCTTCCTCTGCCACCTATTTGGCACTGGAATAGTCTTCAAAAGGTCATTCCATCATTCTTTCAAGCCAGCTATTTAAAGACAGTAGAGGTCAAGGTGAGACCAGTGAATTTCATAAGCACAGGCCCACTGCCACTTTTTTCTTTTTTTGCAGTGAAATCAGTTCCTTCATCAGAAACAATGCTATATGGAATACCATAGTGGTAGACAAAACATTCCATAAATCCGTGGGTGGTGGTTTTGGCAGAACCACTGCAGTCAGGGAATCCACATCCAGAATAAGTGTCTATTTCAGTAAGAACAAAGCACTTCTCCTTTGACAGAAGTGGCCTAAGGTAATCAACCAGCCACCGGGGAACTGGCTGATCAACAGAAAGAGTGGTGGCATATTAGAGACTCAGTGTTGGTCTCTGCAACTGACAGATTGGGCACTCACCAGCACCTATAGCCAGATCAGCCTTAATGAGTGGAAGTCCATGTTACTGAGCACACATATAATCTCCATCTCTGTCTTTGGCTATATTGCTCATGAGTCTGTAGGGCAATGACAAGAGTGGCTGGAGAAAGAGGCTAACTGATACCCACAAAATAAGCCATCCTACTCACTTGATTATTAAAATCTTCCTCTGCTAAAGGTCACCTTTTAGTGGGCATTGTCATGGGACACAAACATCTTCACATTTTTTGCCCACTTAGAGGATTCTATCTAAATAACTGTTCCTCAGACTTTCTTGTCACCAATTTCCTAATCATGTTCATTACAAATCCCTGACTATCATGCCAAACCATTGGTCGCTGTCTATGAATCAATATATAATCATATATTTTGCCATTTCTCTGGCTAAGCAAGTTTAAAAACCCATTGTACTTCTTGAAGTTCTGCCCAGTGGGAGGATTTCCCTTCACTATTGTCCTTCAGAGAGGTATCAGAAAGATGTTGTGGTGCCATAGCTTTCTGGTGGTGCTGGTCTATCATGCAGAACCATCTGTAAACCATGCTAGACTTTTCTCTTCCTCTGAAAACTTACCCAGAGGTGCAGACTGGAGACAGAAGGCCACTTCTTCATGCAGCTTACTTAGCTTTAGGCATACTGGGGTCAGATCTTGTATATAGCACTTCCATTTGATGATAGAATGCTGCTGTACACTCACAACTTTATGACTTAGTTATCAGATAACACCAAGTTAATGATGGGTAGTACAGTTTTCAGGGTAACTTGGTGGCCTGTGGTTCAGTGTGTAGGACCTACTAAGACCAAAATCTGTTTCTCAAAAGGAGAGTGGTTATCTTTAGAGAATGGCATGGCTTTCCTCCAAATATTAAGGTCTTATGCTCTGATTCGCCTATAGGGACCTGTTAAAGTCTCCAAACATCTCTCAGGCAGTTATGCTTCAAGTATCATTGGATCTGCTGGATCATATGGCCCAAGTGGCAGAACTTGGAGTTGTGACTTCTCTTGTTCTGCATATGCCTCAAATTTGTCGTTTTTTGGGTCAGTCAGTAAATGTACCTTAGTATCAGATCCAAATGAATAATATGTTTCTTCTAAAATTCAAAGAGGCCCAACAAGTCATGTGCCTTTGTTGTTGTTGTTGTTGTTATAGGAGGGCAGATGCAACAATTTATCTTTTACCTTAGAAGGAATTTCTTGTCATGCCCCACACCAATGGACCCCTAAAAAATAAAACTGAAGTAGAAGGCTTTTGATCTTTTTTATTTTTTAATTTATTTATGATAGTCACACAGAGAGAGAGAGAGAGAGAGAGAGAGGCAGAGACACAGGCAGAGGGAGAAGCAGGCTCCATGCACCAGGAGCCCGACTTGGGATTCGATCCCGGGTCTCCAGGATCATGCCCTGGGCCAAAGGCAGGCGCCAAACCACTGCACCACCCAGGGATCCCAGAAGGCTTTTGAATTTTAGTTGAATTTTTCTTCTTTAGCCTATTGATGTGATGGGATTTTTGAATGTTGATATACTTTGCATACTTGGGACAAATTCAACTTGATCATAGCATACAATTATTTTTATATGTTGTTGAATTCAATTTGCCAATATTTTGTTGAGAATTTTTGCATTTATAGACATAAAAGATATTGGTTTGTAATTTTCTTATTTGTAGTCTATGAAT
Organism: Canis lupus dingo; assembly: GCF_003254725.2. Classification (NCBI taxonomy): domain Eukaryota; kingdom Metazoa; phylum Chordata; class Mammalia; order Carnivora; family Canidae; genus Canis; species Canis lupus. The sequence goes on from NC_064266.1 coordinate 14,753,350, forward strand.
GGTTTTGGTGTTTGGGTAATGCTAACCTCATAGATGAGTTAGGAAGTATTCCCTCTGTTCCTATTTTTCTGGAAGAAATTGTAGGAAATTGGTGTACTTTCTTCTTTAAATGTTTAGTAGAATTTACCAATGAACTCAACTGGCCTTGGTGCCTTTTGTTATAAAAGCTATTCTTCTTCTTCTTCTTCTTCTTCTTATTATTATTATTATTATTTAAAGATTCTATTTATTTATTTATTTGAGAGAGAGAGAATCTGAAACAGACTCCTCATTGAGCATAGAGCCTGACATGGGGCTTGACCCCACAACCATGAGATCATGACCTGAGCTGAAACCAAGAGTTGGAGGCTTACCTGACTGAGCCAAAAAGATTATTACTAATTCAATATATTTAATAAATATGAAGCTATTCAGAGTATCTATTTTTTCTTGTGTGAGTTTTGGTAGATTGTGTCTTACTAGGAATTAATCAAAATGGTGGGCATACAGGTTTTCATAATATTCCTTTGTAATCCTTTTATCTGACAAAAACTTGTATCTGGAATATAAAAGTAATTCTCAAAACTAAGAAGTAGGGGTATTTGGGTGGCTCAGTTGATTAAGCATCTGTCTTCAACACAGGTTATGACCTTGGGATCCTGGAATCAAGCCCCATGTTGGGCTCTCTGCTCAGTGGAGAGTCTGCTTCTTTTTCTTCCTCTGTGCACACACACTCACTCTCTTTCTTCTCTCTCTCAAGTAAATAAAATCTTAAAAAAAAAAAAACTTAAGAAGTAAAAACAAAACCAGAAAATCCATTTAGAAAATGGGCAAAAGACATGAAAACCAGACATTTCACCAAAAAAGAATACACAGAATACAAATAAGCACACAAGAAGATGTTGCACATCATTAGCCATTAGGGAAATTCAGTTTAATACCACAGTGTGATATTACTATACACTTATCAAAATGGATAAAATGAGGAAAAGTAGTAAAACCAAATGCTGGCAAGGATGCAGAGAAACTAGATCACATATACATAACTGGTGAGAACGGAAAATGATACAGCTATCTTTGAAAAGATGTATCATTTTCTAACCAAACTAGCCATACATTTACTATACTACCCAGCAATTGCACTCTTGGGCTTTTATTTCAGGAATAAAAACTTATATTCATATAACAACCTGTACATAAATGTGTTCATACCGGTTTTATTCTAAATAGTCACAAACTGGAAGCTCAAATGCTCTTCAACATGTGAATGGTTAAACAAAATGTGGTACATTCATACCATAGAATACTATTAAAAATTAAAAAAGAATCAAACTCTTAATACATGTGACAACTTGATTGGATCACCAGGGAATTACAATGACTAGAAAAAGTCAATCTCAAATTGTTACATATTGTATGATCCCAGTTACATAGCATTCTTGAAATAACAAAATTCCAGAGATGGAGAATATAGTAATGGTTGCCAAGGGTTAGTGAGAAGGAAGGGTCAGGAGATGGCTATGGATTTAAGAGTGCAGCATGAGGGACCCTTAAGCTGGAACTCTGGTGGTTATGCCAAATGTTGACATGTGATAAAACTGCATAGATATTCTCTCTCTCTCTTTCTTTCCTTCTCTCTCTCTCTCTCTCACACACACACACACACACACACACACACACACACACACATACACTCACAGATGAGTACCAGTAAAGTGAAATCTGAAAAAAAAGTCAATAGATTTTATCAATATTAATTTCCTGGTTGCAATACTATACTAAAGTATAGCAAAATGTTAGCCTTGGGGAAAATTAGGTAAAGGTTACATACATTCCCTGTAGTATTTCTTTTTTCTTTTTAAAGATTTATTTATTTGTTTGTTTATTTATTTATTTATTTATTTATTTATTTATTTATTTATTTATCTGAGAAAGAGAGAGAGCTGGTGGGCTGGTGGGGGGAGGGGCAGAGGGAGACGGAGAGAGAGAATCCTTAAGCAGACACCCCACTGTGTCTGGGTGTAGAGCTTGGTATGAGCTTTGATCTCACCATCTTGAGATCATGACCCGAGCTGAAATCAAGAGTTAGCTGCTTGGCTCACTGAGCCACGCAGGAGCCCCGATCTCTATAGCATTTCTTAAACTGCATGTGAATCTACAATTATCTCATATATTCACATAATATATAATACAATGCAGCCTTAAAAAGAGAGAGCAAAATTCTGATACATGCTACAACAAGGGTGAACTTTGAACGTATTAGGCAGAATAAAATAAAACAGACACAAAGGGACAAATATATGATTCCACTATATGAAGTAACTAGAAGAGTGAAATTAATAGACACAAAAAGTAGAGTAGTGGTTCCTGGGGGCTGGGAAGAAGAGGTAATGAGGAGTTATTACTTAATGGACACAGAGCTTTAGTTTGGGATGGCAAAAAAAGTTCTGGAGATGGATGGTAGTTATTGTGACACAACTATGTGAATGTACTTAATACCACTAAGTAGTAAACTTTAAAAAAATTATTTTAAAATGGAAAATTTTATGTTTTGTACATTTTATAACAATAAAAAGCTAAAATTATCTCAAAATAAAGTTTAATAAGGCAGGAGAAGGGAAGGACCAGAGACAATGTTTAAAGCATTGAAATATTACTCATATATAATAATTTCATTAGAGGAAGAATAGCATCTGTGAAGTCTATGTCCTAGACTTAAGGCAAGGGAATTGCCTTAAGATTGACAAAGGAAATTGCCACAGAATTTCACAGGGAAAGATAAACTGGTGAGTTTAACTCATACTTGAACTGTCAGCTCAGGACTGGTTGGTTGTGGTGGAGCTTGGGGCTGGATGGCTGCGGAGTCCCAATCCACTGTGTTTTAGGAAGTCCACTTATATTAGCCCAAATTTCTTATGGGGGTCCAGACCTTGGACAGTTTGCTCCCAGTATGTTTTTACACTGATCATAATTAACTCTTTTTAAGTAGTTTCTCTTGTTACTTTCTCCTATAGGCTTAGAAGCTCTCACAGGGTTACTTAGGGTCCTACATGGCTCAGTGAAAATGTCCTTTATCACAATTTTCAGTCATCAAAGTTTAGGAGAAATTCCCCTTAAGCAGCTTCCCATAGTTAGGGTTTAGCATAGAATCACCAGGGGAACTACACAAAGTACTAATAACTGGCTCTCATCCCTAAAATTTCTGGTTTAAATGGTTTGGGAAATGGTCTAGACCTTGGGATTTTTAAAAGCTCCCTAAGGGATTTCATTTTTCTCTGTGCATCACTTGAGAATTACTGGTTGATAAAGAAGATGGTGGGAGCAGAGCAAGGGAAGCAGAAGATGGTTGCACTAGAAAACAGATAACTCTTGTGTGATATTTCAGCAAAAAAAAAAAAAAAAAAAAAAAGGACATTTTCCCTACTTGGCAAAAAACTCCACACCCCTCATCAATCCATTTCCTTTTTTTTTTTTTTTTTTTTTAGGATTTTATTTATTTACTTGAGAGAGAAAGAGAGATGAGAGGAGGGGCAGAGGGAGAAACAGACTCCATGTTGACCAGGGAGCCCTACATGGGGCTTGATCCCAGGACTTCGGGATCATGACCTGAGCCAAAGGCAGATACTTATCTAAGCCATCCAAGGCACCCCTCACCAATCCATTCCAAAGGCTTAAAAACCCCATGGAACAGTTAAGTTTCCTTGTAATGAACTTAATAGTTTTGTATTAGAGCTAAAGCTTCTTCCCTCTTAGCACCAGAGATAATGGAGAATAGCTGGCCACCATCCTTCTCTTTCCCATTAGCCAGTAGACAAATACAACAACACAGTTCTCCGTGTGTATTATACTGAATAAAAATATACAGAGAAAGCTGATGAATTCTCTTTCCTAATCAACAAATTTATCAGTTTGTTTAAACTCCTAGAAGTGTGATCCCTTCATAGGAGCAGTATAAGTTAATTGCATTTTCATGTTAAAACAGCATCAATAGGGACACCTGGGCAGCTCAGTGGTTGAGCGTCTGCCTTGGCTCAGGGCACAGTCAGGTGTTCTGAGATCAAGTCCCTCATGGGGTTCCCTGCAGGGAGGCTGCTTCTCCCTCTGTCTATCTCTCTCCCTTCTCTCTGTCTCTCATGAATAAATAAAATCTTAAAAAAAAACAAACAAAACACTAGCATCGGTAGTAGGGCAAAACAAAAGAGACTGCCTTTTTTTTTTTTTTAACTTTTTTATTTATTTATGATAGTCACAGAGAGAGAGAGAGAGAGAGAGAGAGAGAGGGGCAGAGACATAGGCAGAGGGAGAAGCAGGCTCCATGCACCGGGAGCCCGATGTGGGATTCGATACCCGGTCTCCAGGATCGCGCCCTGGGCCAAAGGCAGGCGCCAAACCGCTGCGCCACCCAGGGATCCCCATTTTTTTTTTTTAACTTTTTTATTTATTTATGATAGTCACGGAGAGAGGTGTTTTTTTTTTTTTTTTTTTTTTTTTTTTTTTTTTTGAGAGAGAGAGAGAAGAGAGCCTGTGCAAGCAGGGGTGGGAGGGAGAGAATATTAAACATGCTCTACAATCAGTCCAGAGGCTGACTTGGGGCTCAGTCCCATGACCCTGAGATCATGACCTGAGCCAAAATCAAGAGTCTGATCCTTAACTGACTGAGCCACCCTAGCGCTGTGGAGGGTGCTTTTTTAAATATCCTGTGGTGTGGATGTAGCAGGAGAGAATTCTTACTAAAACAACTAAATGGGGGGTGTTTTTAACACATTGTCTTGGAACTATGCAAACTTCTCAACAGCCACGCTATGCCCATGGTTTGTTGCTCAGTTCCCACTGGATTCAGGGTGAGTTACATTACACCATCTTCCTCATCCAAGTACTTGTATTGTCTTTCTCAGGTACATTAACAAACACCAGATTCTCACATTGCTCCAAATAACATCTGCCTACAAAATGAGGTTTGGCTTGATTTTAAGTTTAGGCAGAAAACCAATGATAGCTGTTCCTTCATCTTTTCATGTAACACAAAGCTACTGAGCCTCTATTTCGTGTTGGGTATGATGAGAGATCTTGTTATTAAAACAGTAAACAAGACTGGCAGGGTGTTAAGCAGGCAGAGAGAATCCACAGATATGGAGCTTGGGATCCACAGCCAGTCTTCTTGGTTCTGTATCCAGATTCTACATAAACTGTAACTTCTGTGGGACTCAGAATATCATAATTGTATAATAAAATTAGTGGAATAATGGGTTCTTCATAAGGAGATTAATTAGGAAGAGAGAAATGGAATAATAAATAATGATAGACATGAAGAGGTTAGTACTATACTTGTCATGTTATCTTATTATCTGTATTATTGCTTTAGTGTCTCTATTTATTATGGCCAAAATAAATACAATTAGCCATTAACAGAAACTAATATCATTGGTAGTGAACCGAAAGTCCTTTGATTTTTCAGTGAAGATGTGGATTTTAAAATTTTTATTTTTAAGGGGATAAAAGGTGGCTTCTCATAGTGTAGCATGTTGCCATCAAAATGATCATCAAAAAACAGTATTTATAAGACCTGGAGGTTTTTGTATTTGGACTTCTGCACAAGTGGCCATATATTTAATAGCTCAGATTTAATTTATCTGACAGAGAATGGAAAGGTTCAACTAGACTTGGCTTACTCCTAGACACAGAGGTACTTTTGTAGACTTCACTCTTTTTTATGTTCACAATCAGCATCCACAACCCCAGCTATGCATGTGGCAAATGGCTACTTACATCTTCAGTCAGAGAAAATGAATGCAGTCTCTCAGCCCTTAAAAGCTATACTGAGAGCTCAGTGTTTGTGTCTGTGTTGAGATATGTGAGGACAAGATGAGCAGTTCACCTTCTGTCATCTATTCACTGAGAGGCATGAAGGCCGAGTGTGAAAATGTTGGCCATGAAGTAGAGGAATGGTTGTAGAGGAGACAAATAGCCCTGAAGAAACCCGATACCAGTCTCAGCTCTACTACTAACTAGCTGTGTGAAATGGGGCAGGCGATTTAGTGTATTTGAGGCTCATCTATAAAAAGAAGAGATTACACTTCTTTCTAGATCTCAGTCTGTGTTTCCTTTAGACTTGGAATTTATAGTTTGTGGAAGACTGGACCATGGTTTAACTAAGGAGGAAATTTTATTCTAGGTATAAAAACAAGACCTGAAACAGGATTAACACATTATAAATACATTGCAGAAGATTCAAGGCTTCTAATCATCATCACTCAAGATTTTTCAGTAATGGTGTTTTAAGAAAGACCAAGGCAGATGCAAGATTTCATAAGTTTCAAATATATAAATATATACCCTGTGTTATATCTTGTAATCTCTATAGACTAAATACAGCTGTAAGCAAATATAGAATGTTCATTAGTTATAAGAAGCTCTGAAATAGACGATTAGTTTTTTAAATATTTTATTTATATATTTTAGAGAGAAAGAGATGCTTGTGCACATGTGCATGAGCAGGGAAAGGAGCAAAGGGGGAGTGAGAGGGAAAGGGAGAGAATCTCAAGCAGACTCTGCACTGAGCAGGGAGCCTGATGCAGGGTGCCATCCCACGATCCTGAGGTCGTGACCTGAGCTGAAACCAAGAGTTGGGCATGTAACCAACTGAGCCACCCAGGGGTCCTGAAATAGATAATCAGCTTTTAGTTGGCCAATGATCCTTGTTGTATACCCATAATTATTAATCTATTTTTAAGAAAAGGATTCTTTAAAAAGGGATATCTCTCAATGCAGATTCCCAATATATCCTATGGTTTCCATTAAGCAATTTCATTGAGTAGTTTATAATTGTTTCATTTTGTTAGAGCCCAACTTCTATAGCCATAAAAATCTCTCTGACAAGTGTGCTTTCTACTACAGTCATTCTATGTAAACAGAATGGACCTCCATGCAAAATTTGGTTCACATGCTGAGACTAATACTACCACAATAGCAAGAGGTATGAAAATGTTTACTGCTTATGTAATGATTATTTTGGGGAGATACAGAATGGGCCTCTCAAGCAGTCCAAACATGGCTTGAAAAAGCAAGGAAAGGCTGGTGGAGTTTTTATGGTGCTAGTGGGTGGGGTCAAGGTGAGGTTTCTAATGTGTAGCTAGGGTTTGTGTACACTAAATCTCCCACTGGTGCCAAAAGAAGGGATATCCAGATTTTTTTAGCTTCCCCAAACATGGGAGATAAGGGGAAAAGAGTGGTGTGAGGCTTAAAATTTATCAGCAGTCAAATATTTAAAAAGTCACTCTTTTTTTTTTCATTTTCCATATAATTAATTTCTACTGAATTTTTAAAAAGATAGAACGTTCATCAGGTTCACTTAAATTGTCAAATGAGGGCAGCCCAGGTGGCTCAGCAGTTTAGCACTCCTTCGGCCCAGGACTTGATCTTGGAGACCCGGGATCAAGTCCCACGTCGGGCTCCCTACTTGGAGCCTGCTTCTCCCTCTGCCTGTCTCTGCCTGTCTCTCTCTCTCATTCTCTCCGTATCTCTCATGAATGAATAAATAAAATCTTTAAAAAAAAAGAATCTAAAAAATTATCAAATGATGTGTTCAAATATTTTAAAAATATGATTGGGCTTTTGTTTTATTGCTAAAATTTTGCATTCTTCAATCGTGTCAATTGTGAGTGATTTTTTTTTTAATTTTACAAAGATGCTACTTCCTCAGACTAGTTTTGCCCTGCTTCTTCCCCAAGCTGTTTAGGCTGATGACATATTAAGGCAAAATCATTGAGGATGCACAAAGCTGCATCAATATTCATGTATCTCATGTAGAATGAAGCCTAAGTTATGGAAAGGAACAAAAATAATTGGCATTTCACATGCCTCTTTCCCTCTTGAACCTCTAGGAACCTCTTTCTCTGTAGTCCTATGACAGGATAAAATTAATTCTCTTTTTCCTTTTGGCTCTTTTATGATGTGATACAAATTGCTAAAGCATCTTTAACCACCTATAGAGTGTTTCTTTTTACTAATTGGAAGCATTGTTTCAAATAAAATACATCTTCGAAAGAAACTCCTTGGGGATCCCTGGGTGGCTCTGCAGTTTAGCACCTGCCTTCAGCCCAGGGCGTGATACTGGAGTCCCCGGGATAGAGGCCTGCATCGGGCTCTCTGCGTGGAGCCTGCTTCTCCTTCTGTCTGTGTCTCTGCCTCTCTCTCTCTCTCTCTCTGTGTCTCTCGTGAATAAAATAAATAAATAAAAATTTTAAAAAAAGAAACTCCTTGCTGTTTCTATTATTTCAGTGTTACTTTATGCACAAATTCTTTGTTACCCTATTGGGTGAAAGTCAATTCAGCCAAAGAGTTGGAAAGCATGTTTTCTATGAGCCTAAAAGCATGAATGTTTTCATGGTGCAATTGTTTCTAGAATAAGAGTTCAAAGCTTTTTAGAGGCAAGCAATCCTAATTCTTTCAACTCTTACAATTGATGTCAATAAGGAATTACAGAAAGATGTCCAATAAGATATTTGATGACAATTGATAACAAAAGAAAGGAAATAAAAATAAAAGGGGTTCACTTGAATTACAGAGAGACTTAGAGTGCCTGGGTGGCTCAGTCAGTTAAGAATCCAACTCTTGGGATGCCTGGGTGGCTCAGCAGTTGGGTGTCTGCCTTTGGCTCAGGGTGTGATCCTGGGATCTAGGATTGAGTCCTGCATCAGGCTCCTTGCAAGGAGCCTGCTTCTCCCTCTGCCTGTATCTCTGCCTCTCTCTCTCTCTCTCTCTCTGTCTCTCAATTTTTTTAAATTTATTTGTTTATTCATGAGAGACACACACAGAGAGAGGCAAGACACACAGAGCTTATGTCTCTCTCTCTGTGTGTGTGTCTCTAATAAATAAATAAATAAATAAAATTTTTAAAGAGTATTTCTTGGTTCACCTCTCTCTTTTCCCCTTTGCTCATTTATTCCTTAAATTCCACATATAAGTGAAATCATATGGTATTTGCCTTTCTCTGACTTATTTCTCTTAGCATTATACTCTCTAACTCCATCCACGTTGTTGCAAATGACAAGATTTCATTCTTTTTGATGGCTTAGCAATATTCCATAGTGTATATATCTCACATCTTTCTTTATCCATTCATTAGTTGATGGATATCAGGGCTGTTTCCATAATTTGGCTATTATAGATAATTATGTTATAATCATCAGGGTGCATGTATTCCCTTGAATTATAATTTGTGTATTCTTTGGGTAAATGCCTAGCAGTGCAACTGCTGGATCATAGGGTAGTTCTATCTTAAGCTTTTAAAGGAACCTCCATATTGTTTTCTAGATTGGCTACACAAGTTTGCATTCCCACCGACAGTGCAAGAGGGCTCTGCTTTCTCTACATCCTCACCAACACCTGTTGTTTTTCATGTTGTTGATTTTTGTAAGAGTGATTCAATATTCACAAATCAATCAACATGATACACTACATTAATAAAAGAAAAAAATGTGATCATCTCATTAGATACAAAAAAAGCATTTGGCAAAGTATAACATCCATTCATGATAAAAACCCTCAACAAGGAAGTTTCAGAGGGAACAAAAATGCAACATAATGAAGGTCATATATGAAAAACCCAGAGCTAGTATCATTTTCAATGGCAGAAAACTGAAAGCTTTTCCTCTACAGTCAGGAACAAGTCATGAACATCCACACTCACCATTGTTATCTATCATAGTATCAGAAGTCCTAGCCACAGCAATCAGAAAACAAAAAGAAATAAAAGGCATCCAAATCAGCAAGGAAGATGTCAAACGTTCATTATTTGCCAATGCCATGAAACTCCATATAGAAAACCCAAAGACCTCACCAAAAAATTCCTACAACTGATGTACAAATTCAGTAAAGTCACAGAATACCTAATGGTATTTAAAAGGGGGCAAATAATATGAGGGATGCTAGAAAAAAAGAATATAAAGTTTCCAATAACATTGATAGGTAACACTCTGTCTATATTGGTACATTCAGATTTATGTATCATAATATTTATGGTTTTGTATAAGCTGTGCTTTTATACAATTTCAGTAAGGTTTACCAACATTTTGCTACTTTGTATATGCTTCATTTGTTTTAAGATGTTTAAAAGCAGTTGAAGAGCCTATCAATTGACATTTCTAAATTTCTAAATTTATTACACATACAAGTCTTAGTTAAGTGCTTTGGATGGTTTTCCTTCTTTGACTTTACTGTTATGTTTTTAACATTTGAGAAAGTAATATAAATTATATTTGTAATTTGGTCTGAAATGTCTGAAATGTTTGAAATGCTCAAAAATGGTTTGAAATGTCTAAAATATATTATTAGGTAAATATTGCTACACATTTTCAGGCTATTTAATAGGATAAATGAATTGACTGAACTAGTGAAAATAATTATTTTCTATTAATTAATTAATTTGAGAAAGCATGTGAGCAGGGGGAGGGGTAGAATGAGAGGGAGAGAGAATCTCAAGAAGACTCCCTTCTGAGTGTGGAGCCTGAGTAGGAGCTGGATCTTATGACCTGACCCAAAATCATGAGTCCAACACTTACCCAACTGAGCCACCCAGGGCACCCCTGAATGTAATTGTTTTCTTAAGAACAAAAATATATGTTTTAATTATGGGCTTAAGAAAACTACATTTCATATTTAAATTTTAGCAAATGGATATTTATTAAAACACAGTAACTATAGGTATATTTTCTAATCTCAAAAATCCTCTTATGAGATTTTAATTCCAATTGTTGATTGATACCAAGTCACCTCACCTTTGTGCTTTCACAGAATTCTATACATTCTTCCTTATGCCAGATTTCATCTCTCCCCAGTTGGCTATAATCTCCCGAGGACATTCTCCAGGAATCCAGCTCAGTGTTAGGAATACCACAGGCTTCTTTCATTCCTCTGAAATTTCCTTTGTCAAAATTACTCAACAAGATAAATGTTGCCAAATTCAATGATTGATTTCAGTCTAAATTTACTTGAATTCTCAGTATAGATTACTCCAGTTGTTCACTCATCTTCTTTAAACACTATCAGCACACCATACTCTCTTATTTTCCTTCTTTCCTCAATGGTCACTCCTTATTTCCCAGAGCTGAATTGTCATCCTCTCCCAGATCTCTAAATGTTGGAGTTCTCCAGGGCTCACTCTTATGGCACTTCTCTTCAATGTTATTAATCCATGTCTTATGGCCATATATTCTAATTAGACATTTAGAATGCTCAAACTTGTGTCTCTAACCTGGACACCTTTCTATTTATCTTCTTTACCTGGATGTCTAATGAGAATATCAAAAATAAGATGCCCAAGTAGAAATCTTGTTCACCTACCCACCCAAGACAAGTCTCCCTAATTTCTCTATGCTACCAGATAGGGACTATTCTTCTAGTTTCCTAGGTCAAAGAAGACCATCTTGATTCCTCACTTTCTCTACAACACATGTGAAATTGAAAAGTAAGTCCTGCCTGTTCTATCTTCAAAGCAAATCTCAAATCCCACCATTTCTCTCTTCCTCTCAGATACTAATGATTAGAACCATATAAATAATCCCCACAATTGTATTTCTGACCAGCTTCTTCTATTCTCACAAAGCGTTCAGATAAATCTTTTCAGTAAGTAAATCAGATCATATCTAGATGAATTGGATCCATGGGCCTAAAATCCTCTGAATACTACTAGTAGAAATTGCTGGATGAGTAATCAAGTACTATATGCAAGAATAAAAAGTCTTTATCACGTCATATACATGCTCACATTTGGTCTATAATTGCCTCTCAAACTTTATCTATTGCTCGTTACCTTTGGCCATTCTGCTTCAGGAACACTGGCTTTCTTACTATTCCTCCTTCAAAGAAAACTTCTTCCTGCCTCCCATCATCACATTTGTTTTTCCCTCTCTGGTTTGTGCCATCCTGTTGGATCCCTTTAGTGTAAGTAACCATTTTTAGTACTATTATTAAATTAAATCTTCCAGTGGATAGAGCCTTATAATTTCTCACATATATCAGTACCTGACATTTATTAATTTATTTATTATCTGTGCTCCCCAACAACAGTGTGAGCTACAGGAAAACAGGGAATTCTTCTTTTATGTTAACTTTTATATCCTCAGGAGCCTCATCCTGCTTGGCATTTAATTTGCTCAAGAAAATATCTGCTGAATATCAAGCAGATTTTGGTAGAAAACATGATAGGTATAATTAAAAGAGAAAATTAAAATAATTTCAAAGATGGATTTATGTCACTCTTTGAATAGACTCTTTAGTAGGCTATGAGCTATAATTTTCCTAAAGGGTTAAACAGTAAGGAAATAGAGTATGCATTATCTGTCCTTGGTCATCAGTTCAAAGTTCTGAAATTCTTTTCTATTAATCAGTGTGTAATAATACTTCTAGCGGCCATTTACTGAATATGTTGTGTGTGTCAAATGTGGTTCTACAGTATGTACATAAATTGTCTTTATTTAATCCTCAAAAAAACCATATGATCTATATATTCTTGTTTTCATTTTGTTGATGAGGAATGGGAACCTTAAAGAGATTAAGTAACTTTTCTTTTTTTTTTTTTGATTAAGTAACTTTTCAATTACCATAGTTATGTCTGATTTTGAACCCAGATCTCCTAACTATAGTGCCCAGGACCTTTGGACTTCATTTCCCAATATTTCAAGGAGCTAAGAGAATGTCATGTAAAGTTCAAATCAAGCATTGTCTAATAGAAATATAATGTAAGCTATACATGTAATTTTAAATGCTTTAACAGATCTAAATGTGAGACAAGATTCCATCAAAATCCTAGAGAAGAATACACCCTTTTTGAACTCGGCCACAGTAACTTCTTGCAAGATACATCCACGAAGGCAAAAGAAACAAAAGCAAAAATGAACTATTGGGACTTCATCAAGATAAGAAGCTTTTGCACAGCAAAGGATACAGTCAACAAAACTAAAAGACAACCTACAGAATGGGAGAAGATATTTGCAAATGACATATCAGATAAAGGGCTAGTTTCCAAGATCTATAAAGAACTTATTAAACTCAACAGCAAAGAAACAATCCAATCATGAAATGGGCAAAAGACATGAACAGAAATCTCACAGAGGAAGACATAGACATGGCCAACATGCACATGAGAAAATGCTCTGCATCACTTGCCATCAGGGAAATACAAATCAAAACCACAATGAGATACCACCTCACACCAGTGAGAATGGGGAAAATTAACAAGGCAGGAAACCACAAATGTTGGAGAGGATGCGGAGAAAAGGGAACCCTCTTGCACTGTTGGTGGGAATGTGAACTGGTGCAGCCACTCTGGAAAACTGTGTGGAGGTTCCTCAAAGAGTTAAAAATAGACCTGCCCTACGACCCAGCAATTGCACTGTTGGGGATTTACCCCAAAGATACAGATGCAATGAAACGCAGGGACACCTGCACCCCGATGTTTATAGCAGCAATGGCCACAATAGCCAAGCTGTGGAAGGAGCCTCGGTGTCCATCGAAAGATGAATGGATAAAGAAGATGTGGTTTATGTATACAATGGAATATTACTCAGCCATTAGAAATGACAAATTCCCACCATTTGTTTCAACGTGGATGGAACTGGAGGGTATTATGCTGAGTGAAATAAGTCAATCGGAGAAGGACAAACATTATATGTTCTCATTCATTTGGGGAATATAAATAATAGCGAAAGGGAATATAAGGGAAGGGAGAAGAAATGTGTGGGAAATATCAGAAAGGGAGACAGAACGTAAAGACTGCTAACTCTGGGAAACGAACTAGGGGTGGTGGAAGGGGAGGAGGCCGGGGGGTGGGAGTGAATGGGTGACGGGCACTGGGGGTTATTCTGTATGTTGGTAAATTGAACACCAATAAAAAATAAATTAAAAAAAGATAAATTTAAAAATAAAACTAATTTTAAAAATATATTTCATTTAACTCAGCATATAAAAATATCATTTCAGCATATAATAGACATAGAAATTAATGAACGTGTTTTGTATTCCTTGCCTCATGCTAAGTTTTAAAAATCTGGTTTGTATTTTATATTTATAGCATATCTCAATTTGATCAGCCATATTTCAATAGCTGCTAGTAATTAGTGGCTACTGTACTGAACAATGCAAAACTCTCCATTTAATTAGATAAAGTATATTTCCTAGCTATCTTCACTTTCTCTATTACCTGAAGTGCCCTGAATAGATCTGTTTTAAATGTTTATTGTTAAAAGGATATGATAAATACAAAAAAGTTGCATGTTCAACCTAGTTGAAAACTTTAGTTATCCAATTTCTAGAATAGAGATTAAGGGGAAATATCTTAATTTTAAAGATACCTGATAGCTGTATGATCAACTGCCTGTGTAGCAGGTAATTATGTTAGATGGCTGTGTTTTTATTTCAGTTGAACCTAAGGTAGGAATATGATATTCAATAATTTTGAGCAAGCATTTCTAATATTCAACTCACCATGTCATAATCTGACAGAAGAAGAGTTATGCTTCAGACTCAGATCAACGTATAAGGCTCATTAGCTAATACACAATACAACCCAATAGGAAAAGAAATGGTGCATACCAAGATCAAAATTGTTGTAGGCAACATCCACCAAGAACTACTAAAATTAGTGGGCACAAACAGAATATTTAAGAAACAATATATTGATAATAGTCTTAAAGTATCTCCTTAGATATATATTCATTATAAAGAGAAAAACATAAATGTACAGAAAAATCAGGGCAGCCCCCGTGGCGCAGCGGTTTAGCGCTGCCTGCAGCCTGGGGTTTGATCCTGGAGACCCTGGATCGAGTCCCACGTTGGGCTCCCTGCATGGAGCCTGCTTCTCCCTCTGCCTGTGTCTCTGCCTCTCTCTCTCTCTCTCTCTCTCTCTGTGTGTGTGTGTCTCTATGAGACACACATATAATCTTTAAAAAAAAGAAAAATGATCAAGTAATCAGGGCTAATATCATTAGTATTGAGACATTTCAACCACACGCATGAGTTCAATCTAATCATAAGAACACATCAAATAAAAATTAATTGAAAGTCATCCTACAAAATATCTGATAATTACTCTTTCAAATGCCTCAAGGTCATGAAGGACAAGGAAAGATTAAAGAATTATCACAGAAAGAAGAGACTACAGAGACATAAAACTAAATGCAATGTGGGATCCTGGGCCAGGAAAAGTACATTAATGGAAGCACTATTGAAATTCAAATAAAATATTGTATTTATTTATTAGTATTACACTGATGTTAATTTCCTAGTTGTACCCTGGTTAACACAAGATGTCAAGTTAGAAAAAGACTAAATGAAAAAGAGAATATGTGAACTCAGTATTATTTTTACAATTTTTTCTATAAATATAAAACTCTCTCAAAATTAACTTTTTAAGGCAAAGTTTGAACTAATCACTGCTCAGCACTTTCCCTGTGGACATCCTGTTTTTTGTCAATGCCCACCTATCATAGAAGCAATTATTCAGCTGAGTTTAAAAAGCATAGTTAATTAGGGCACCTGGATGACATAATTGGTTAAGCATCCAACTCTTGGTTTCAGCTTAGATTTTGATCTCAGGTCCTGATTTCAGGGTTGTGGGATCTCAGGGTGGTCCCCCACATCAGGCTCACCTGGAGTCTGCTTAAAGATTTTTCTCTACCTTTCCCTCAATTTCTCCCCCCTGCTCTGTTTCTCAAATAAACAAATAAATCTTTTTTAAAAGCATAGATAATTAATATTGCAAAGGCAAAATCATCCGTTAATGGAGTTTTTCACTTTTCAACTAGTTGTTCACTGTTGGTTAGCCTCAACCCAAGAAGAGTACTCTTAGGAAAGTAATGATAATTCTCTTTATTTCCAAATATTTGTAAACTCATAAACTCTTACCCAACTAAAGTTTCTTTGTTATGCCAGTTATTATACATTATGATGATATATGGCATTTTAAAATATATAATCATAATATTGATTATATTTTATTGAGCATCCCATGAAAAATTACTTTTTTTAGTATGTCATAAAATGTTACATAGTCAAAGTAAAGAATAACTCCTACAACTTATTAGAAAAGGCTGAACGCTGTTCAATGTAGAAAGAAAATGAAAAGTTTGTCACCACTATAGGCAGGACCTAGGAAGAAAATCCATTTCATGTCTCCTTAATTTGTATACACAGACAAAGGGCCTCCAATTTGAAAGAAAGAATGATATTTTCACACAATGGTATTCTGTTCCCAGGAGCATTTCAGTGCCCAAAAAAGGTGGATTTCAGGGACCTATTAATAATATCACATACTAACAAATGGGTATGAAGCCCAGAAGCCTATAGAAGTGGGTGCAACCTGCTTTCTCTTTAGAGGGCTTTTTCGGATAAAATTATACTGCTTGTTTCTACAAATGATTATCTTCCTGTAACATGAGGAATGTTTGCAAATAGTCTGTATAGTGTGAGAAATGGGAAATATAAAAACTCCCCCATGGGGGTGCTTAAAATCCAAAGGGATTCCCAACACATTCTGGAAATCCTGTGTAATGTGACTGTAGGTTTAGCAAGCCCTGCTCAATTTATACTCTGACCACAAAGTACCTGATCTGAAAGGGAGCACCAAGGGCTTGAACTTGGAGGTTGAATTTGAGGGAAGACCACGTTTAAATGATACTTTGTTCTATTTATTTTTTTCCACATAAATGTAAATGAGCCCTTTATGAAAGTCATGGTAAATGCACCATTTTAGAGTTTACAGAGAATGTTTATTTAAAATACTTAAACAACCCCGTCTGTAGGGTTGGCCTTCCCTTGCAAAATAAACAGCCACCCATTTGATAACCATTACGCGTATAGGGGCTTTAAGAGCAAGGACTCACATGAAGCAGGTTCAAACACATCCTTTTAATTATGAAGTCAGAATGATACAGTGGTTAGGTATTAGTACTTAGTTATTAGGACTATCTTGATGCTCCCCTTTTTATTAGTACTTAGAATGCATAAATGTGATGTTTCTAAATTGTTGATTATTTTTCTCTTTGGGAAAGTTAATTCAGTTAATTTTAAGGAGCTTGAGAGACACGGAGGGTTTTATTTGGCTTCAAATGCAATGCTGAAAGCTACTCATGTTTCCACTGGCCTAAGTTTATAGTTAAATAAGCATAATGTAATGAAATTTTAAGAAATTTGGCCATTTGATTTCAGAGGATCAATCAGGATTATTTGAGTTCAGTTCTCCTCTCCTCATATATAATATTTCGTATATAATGTAACATTTCTTTCAGATATCACTCAATTATCTTCTCTGAATAAATGTCCCAGGTTCTCTTGTTTCTAGAGATCATTAAGAGGTTGTAAAGGGAAGAGTATGGGTTTGGAGTTTGGTAGTTTCTTCTTTTGGTGCTGAATAATATTCCGTTGTCTGGATGTATCACAGTTTACTTATCCATTCATCTGCTGAAGGATATCTTAGGTGCTTCCAAGTTTTGGCAATTAGGAATAAAACTGCTCTACATCCGTGCAAATATGGTTGTGTGAACATGTTTTCAACTCCTTTGATAAATATCAAGAAGCATGATTGCTGGATGGTAAGAGAATAATAATAATCTGAAATCCTGGTGTTTTGTTTTAACTTTAATCAAATGTGCTCCAGTTCACCATCCATTTTTTTCTTTTGAAAAAGAGAGGGAGAGAGTAGAGGGGAGGGGCAGAGGGAGAGAGAATCTAAGCAGGCTCCATGCCCAGCATGGAGCCAGACGCTGGGCTGGATCTCACGACACTGAGATTATGATCTGAGCTAAAATCAAGAGTTGGATGCTTAAGCAATTGAGCCACCCAGGTGCTCCTCACCATCCAAATTTTAAAATGAATCTTTAATCTATTCATTTGATTAGCATATTACAAATTCACTATTTCTTAGGATTGACTTTCGATCAGTAAAGAGAAGAAATTTTTAGAATTAATTTTCTTCATTTTTTTTTTACACATAACCAAGAATTGTCTGTCATTCATGTAGTGTTCTAGTTAATGGCCCTCTCATAGCAATAGCATATTTTAGGAACAAAGTGATCTTACTGGATATTGCATATGCTTAATGGAATGTCCAATTTCTCCATCTAGGTAAAAAATGTTGTTTCCTACATGTTTTACATTATCAGTTTTCCTGAAGCATCCATCATCTGAGCATAGTATCAATCAAAAGAGAAGAGAAGCAGAGGAACCCTTTTTTTAAATTTTTTAAAAAATTTATTCATGAGAGAGAGAAAGAGAGAGAGGCAGAGACACAGGCAGAGGAAGAAGCAGGCTCCATACAGGGAGCCTGAGGTGGGACTCGATCCCGGGTCTCCAGGATCAAGCCCTGGGCCAAAGGCAGTGCTAAACCACTGAGCCACCAGGCTGCCCCAGAGGAACCATTTTTCCTACATGACTGCAACAGCCAAGGATACCACATTCTTTCTAAACACAGACTTACCTCAATAATGGTTGCTCAGTAATGAATTTTTACCCTAAGGAGTCTTTAAAAATGGTATTGGACATTACAGTTTCAGATAAAATCACACTCACTCCCTTAACACAATAGTCAGAGGATATCATATAGAATGAATTAGAATTATATGTCATGTTTAGATGACACCAACAATTATTTATATTACATTGCTTTGCATACTAACACCAAGGGGAAGCAGTAAAGAAATATCATCTACAACTCTTCAAGCTATTGTGTGTCTGCCCTATTTCCATGTATTTTGAGCCCTTCAATGAAAGGTTTAGCATCTAATTTGACTACAGATATTCTTCTGTGTTTTAATTGTATTTTAAATTTCAATTTGAATGTGAGAAAATAATGAGCCTCAGCAAAGTTCAAATATTAGTGAAAATAATGGTACAGAAAGAATGAACCTTCCAAAAAATGACTCCCTGGAACTTACCTTCAACTGCTATTATTTTGAACTCTTCGCTTCATATTTTGAAAAGTAAAATAAATCTTTATTTCATTAAATTTCATGTACATACTACTTATGTACTTTCACATAGTTGAATATAATGTAAACTTGATTCTTTAGTCATTTGATTTGTTTTTTAATCTCTGATAAATTCATGCATATCTCTGGGTTGGAATAGAAAACACCATTTTCCCCATAAAATTAATGAGAAAAATATATTGTTTTCACTTCACGTATTCGCACTTAGAGTCTGGGTCTTCAGGAAGAGATAAAATAAGTGCATGGGAAATAGGTAAATCAAAGAGAAAGAATGTAGGAGGAGAATATCTAAAATATCCAGCCCATTTCCTATAGGTGCATTCTGTCTGTTTAAAAAAATGTCTGAGTTATAGAAAACCCAGTTTCTAATGTTTATGAAGTGCCTGCCTTCTGGAAGCATATTATTGGAGTCTCTGGCAAGCACAACCATCTGATGTTAAACATAGCATAGAGGTGATGAAGATTAAATTTGTGCAGAAGCTGACAATTTTGTCGATAGGTTCCTAGGTCTCACACCCGTGCTGTAGGTCTAAAATTAAAGTTGTCGTAGGTGATATTATTACTGAGTTGTTCTGAAAGGCGTTACTTACTCCATATAATTGAAACAGAGTGTATTCCTACAAACATTAGCATGTCATAAATCATAGGGGTTTTGGAAAACTACTGGCTTTCAACAGGGTTTTATTTAATGAAAATTAGCACAATAAAATGTCTTCATTGCAGTAATCATGCTGCAATGGAACCCATTCAAAACACATGGCTTTCATTTTTTTTCTTGAAAGAGTAAAACATCTTGCCAAAATAAGATAGGCAAAAAAAAAGTTTGATTATTTAACATTCCATGGTTTGTAATAGATGGAGCATTAGAGAATAACAGTGATGAATACCAGAATTGATCTCATGTCACCAACTTAAGACTTTATTTTTGGTAGCATATTACAGTGACATGTGGTAAAGGTAGCCAAAGTGTTACAGCAAAAATGAGGGGTGGAGAAAAATCCAATTTTGTTCCATAAGAATTGTGAATTGAGAACAGTCTTTTAAAATGTTAGTTCAGCTGAGACTTTCTGATGAGTAGGAAGGTGTGAGTAATTTGCTTTGGAAAGTAGTCATTTGAAATTGCTGGCTATTTGTTTGAGAGCTAACCAGAGCAGGTAATATGTAGCATACTTTTAAAGGGAATCACTTAAAGTTAAGAGTTCTTCCAAAATGACATCTTTGCTCAATCCACCTCCCAACAGAGAATTACCACTTGTGTACATTTATATTAGGCAGGTTTAGGTAGAAAGCATGTGAAATGAGACATTTGCAAGATCCTCAAAAAATTAATTTATACTTGACTTGGCATGACAACAAGAAAGGGAATATTCTCATGGATTTTTGGCATGCTCACACATTAGACATGACGTTGGTGGAAATGTAATTAAGTGCATAAAATATACTTTATAATAGTACAGTTGGCAGGAAAGGGGGAAAAAAGCCTCTACTAGAAAAAAGGGAAAGCATCTAAGGTAATGGTAGCTCTCCAATGTGAACACCTTGAGCTTTGCTATTTATATTTATTGTTATTGATGGGATATTTTCTTTTATAGCATGGGAGACAGTTT
Organism: Canis lupus dingo; assembly: GCF_003254725.2. NCBI lineage: Eukaryota > Metazoa > Chordata > Mammalia > Carnivora > Canidae > Canis > Canis lupus. Next base: position 14,773,916 of record NC_064266.1, read on the forward strand.
TCTTCACCTAAAAATGCATATATTATTTAGCCTTTGAGTCTGCATATTATTGTAACCATAATTATAAAAGTTCCCTAACCAAAGCTGATTTTATGTTTATATGTTATATGTAATATATGATAAGCAGACACTAGGTCAGGCACTAGTCCAGTTAGACTCACTTATATATTGCCCACAGTTACCTACCACAAACATCTTCTAGAATCCCAGGTGGATGTGGCAATCTATCCATAAGGGTAGAGAAGGAACAAACACCTTCTGCCACTCTCAACACCAGAGGCACTCTCAGGTTTATGAAGATGGAAATCCAGATGGGGAAACCTTCATCAGTCTAGAGCAGCCCCCATGGATCCAGAGAAGGATGAAGACTCCAACTGCTTTGAAAAAAAGGAGCTCAGTATTCTTAGAGAGAAATAGTTTGATAGTACTTGGGTAAAAGGTAAAATATTTATCTTTTAGGTGGAATTGTCATGGAAACGATTAAGGGTGTCTATGAATATGCCTACTTCAAACTTATCATTTAGATTACTTTTGAGTTTCTGTAGTTATGTGCAATAAATGCTTGGGACAGAGTGTTTACCTGATAGTTTTGATCCCAGTTTTAAAGATCCACTACTCCTCTCCTATGTTTAGGACACTATGCCTGACAATGAAGAGGTATCCATTAAACCTGCGAAGAGTTAGATAATTGGAGGAATCAGTCTTAGCCTGTTCCCTAAGTGTCCACCTCTCTATCCCATGACTTGTAAGCTGAGCTTCAAGGGCAAAGGTATAAAGTCTGTACTTCAACACTGGTAACCATGCTTATAGTCATACTTATAGCCAAACTGTGGCCTCATTCTCTAGTTTGAAATATTAGGTTACAATCTTGCTTTGAAATGTTTTTTACTACAGTCCACATGTATTATTTTGACATTGCATAAAAAATAACTTCAAAACTTAGTGATGTTAAAAGAAATTAACTCAGTAAATCTTAAATATCTCATCGGCTTTATTCAACAGTTCATGAATTGGGTCGCATCCAGTCCAGCAGATAGAAAGGAACTCAGAGGAGCTGTACAAAATGAAAGGCTTTTATAAGCACAAAGAAGCAGAAACAAGAAAGTTATACTAGACAAAAAAGATGACTGGTTGTGGCAAGGTCATTTTACTTAAGAAATGGTAAGGGTATATCAGGCAGATTACCTAACTAGTGCTGTTTAGGCAATTCCTGATTGACTAGTTTAAGACAGCATTTTTGGGAGTGCTGAAACTGTAATTAAGTCTTGATTTGGTAACATGAGGCTTAGCATAAATGATTCATTTTCTGTCTGTTGTCTTATTTTTTTAAGATTTTATTTATTTATTTGAGATAAAGAGAGAATAAGTAGTAGAGAGGGGCAGAAGGAGAGAGGAATTGAGAGAGAGAGAAGCAGACTCCCTGCTGAGCAGGAAGCCTTATGTGGAGCTTGATCCCAGGACCCAGAGACCATGACCTGAGCCAAAGGCCAATGCTTAACCAACTGAGCCACCAAGGCACCCCTGTTATCTTATTTTTTTAACAGTGGCTTATGCATTATGCATTTTCTTGGCTCAAGAGTCTGTTGCCAGCTACCTGATTCTTCTAGTCTAGGCTGAGCTGTATCTAAGGATAGCTTCAGTGTAGGTTGGTCTAGGCTGTCCTCAAGTAGGATGGCTCATTTCTGGTCCATGTCACCCACCCCCCCCAACAGGCTAGGTGGAAATGTAATTTTTATAGGCTTTTGGGTCAGCAATCAGCAACTTCTATTAAAATTAAACGCATCTATGTTTAATTTTAATGAAAAAAGAACATGAAAAAAATACTTAAACTAAGCAACGCCATTATTAGAATACCATCATATAGACATAAAGCAAATGAAAGGATATCAAACTATGAGAGCAAAATTAAGAATTTTCTGGAAGAAAAACTTTAGGTTTATCATACACACACTTTCAATAAACTAGTAAAGGATATGCTTAGGAAAGAAGAAACCGAAAATAAAAGGAAAAGAAGAGAGTAGAAGAGAGAATCATGGTCAAACACATTCCTAAGTAAATAAAAAAGAAATCCAGGTTATCAGAAACAGCATATAATAATGACAAATTTGATGATTATTAAAACAAGGTAGAACTAAAATATTAGACATGTAAATTTCTCAAAAAAATTATTTTATGTATTCTTTTTAAAACAATTGCAGAATATGTTTCAACTTTATAAAAAGGGAATTAAGCTGTTTAAAGGAAGATATGATATACAAGAAGGATGAGATGTAACTAGAATAGCTAAAGAAAACTCTTGCTTTGATAGTAAGGAGAGATCTTAGGAGGATGGCTTTATATATAATAATATATACAACATGTTCACAATACCATGTAAGACAAAAGGGTAATATGAGTTAAAGCATTATAAGATTCCTACAATATTGGGAAGACAAAATCTTTTATTACTTTGAATTTTTGTTCAGAAAAAATAATCCATGTTGAGAATTAAGGTGAGTTAAGGGCAACTGATGTCAATAAAAATAGCAGAATAAGGACCTCCAAAAATTCTATCTCTCTATAAAATCAATGAGAAACTGGCAAAATTGTCAGAATATATTTTTTTCAGAACTCTGGACATTAGCCAAAGGCTTGCAGCAATCCAGGGAGCATTTAAGAAAAACAGCTGAATCTCAATAAAAAAAAAAAAAGAGTTTCATAGAGTTTTAACTCACCCTAGTCTCATTTCCCATTTTCCAACTCACAGTAGCCTTGAAAAAACATGCTCACATTTTCAGTATGAATGGGAATGGAACAGAGCAATAGCCCTTTCAAATTTTCATTCCCCCAAAATTGCCATTATTTGACTTGTTTAATGGTTCCATAAAAGACCCCACTTGAAAGGATTGTCTTTTTCTAACCTGATTCAATGCTCATCTCATGCTAAATGCCCCTCCTGGGGGGCATTTGTCAGAAACATTTACAGGCAAATGTTTTAATGTCATGGCTGCCTGAGGCAACGCATAACATTTGGGGTAAACCATAGACTAAAGAAAAGGCATAAAAGGAAAATCAGAGCAATGACAGGTCCCATAGGGATGCTGAAAAGCTTTGACATATTTCTAGGAATCTAGAGGGCCATGCACATGTGCAACGCTGTGTACACACGTCAGAAAGAAATTAAAAAAGACATAAATAAGTGGAAAGTCTTCCGTGTTCATGGATTGGAAGATTTAATGTTGTTAAGATGGTAATTCTCCCCCAAATTGAGCTATATAGATTTAATGCATCAAAGTTTCCACTGAATTTTTCCCAGAATTGGACAGCCAATACCAAAAGTCATATAAGAATACAAGGGACACAAAATAGTCAAAAGTGTCTTGAAAAAGAGCAGAGTTAGAAGACTCAATCCATTTGATTTCAAAACTTAGTATAAAGCTACAGTAATCAACAGCTAAAAAAACAAATATCCCAATTAAAACGTGGGCAGAAGATATGAACAGACATTTCTTCAAAGAAGACATCCAGATGGTCAACAGACACATGAAAAGATGCTGAACATCACTCATCATCAGGAAAATCTGAATCAAAGCAACAATGAGATATTATCACCTCACACCTGTCAGAATGACTAAAATAAAAAAAGAAAGAAAGAAAGAAAGAAAGAAAGAAAGAAAGAAAGAAAGAAAAAAGAAAGAAAGAAAGAAAAAGAAAGAAAGAAAGAAGAAAGAAAGGAAAGAAAGAAAAGAAAAGAAAAGAAAAGAAAAGAAAAGAAAAGAAAAGAAAAGGAAGAAAAGAAAAGAAACAAGTGTTGGTGAGGATGTGGAGAAAAAGGAATACTCTTGGACTATTCATGGGATTGCAAATTGGTACAGTCACTATGGAAAACAACATGGAGTTTCCTCAGAAAGTTAAAAATAGAACTATCCTACAATCCAGCAATTACACTACTGGGTATTTGCTCAAAACATATAAAAACACAAATTCAAAGGGATGCATCCACCCCTATGTTTATTGCAGCATCATTTATAATAGCCAAAATACAGAAGCAGCCCAGGTGTCCATCGATAAAAGAATGGATAAAGAAGATGTGGTGTATATGCACAATTGAATACTAATACTATTCAACCATTAAAAAGAATGAAATTTTGCCATTTGCAATGACTTGGATGTAGCTAGAGAGTATAATGCTAAGTGAAATAAATCAATCAGAGAAAGACAAATACCATATAATTTCACTCATATATGGAATTTAAGAAACAAAACAAATGCGCAGAAGGAAAAGGAGAGACAGACAAACCAAGAAACAGACTCTTAACTATGGAGAACAAACTAATGGTTACCAGAGAGGGGGTGGGTGGAAGAAGGAGTGAAATAGGAGATGGGGATTAAAGAATACACTTATCATGATGAACATCAAGTAATGTATAGGATTGTTGAATCACTATATTGTACACCTGAAGTGAATATAATGTTGTATGTTAACTATACTGGTATTAAAATAAATTAGTAAATAAAAACTTACCTAAGATTAAATCTAAAAAAAAAAATACATCCATTGATAAGTAGGAAAAAATGTGTGGTATTGGTATAAAAACAAACAAATTAGTGGAATAGAATTAAGAATCCAAAAATAAAACTATTATCTATTGACAATTGATTTTTGTCAATAGCGCCAAGATTATACAATGGGGAAATTAAAGTCTTTTCTTTTTTTTCTTTTTTTTTTTTTAAGTCTTTTCGATAAATGATGCTGAAACATCTGGATATCCACACGTAAGGAATGAATTTGGAGTCCTAACTCACACCATATATAAAACTTAACTCAAAATGGATCAAAGACTTGTAGGTAAGAAAATAAAACATAGGTGTATGTTGTGCCCAAGATCGCGAATCCGAGAAACCACCGAGGAGCCGACACAGATGCAAACACACGAGGGTTTATTTACAAGCTCGAGCTTGGGTCCAAGTGTACCCGACACAGCGGAGCAGGGACTTGGACCCCGAGGTGGGTTTCAGCTTAGTTTTAAGGGCTGGTCTAGGGGACCTCCAGAAGGGGTGGAGCAATTCCTCAAGTTCTGTTTACATTCTGATATGGGGCTTTCAAGGGCATTGAGCGCTGTTCTCATTCTAATAATATGGGGCTTTCTAGGGCGTTATGCTATAAATTTCAGCTCTTATTCACAGGGGTCTGGGATGGCTGTACTTGTGCTAACGCTGAACTTAAAGTGGAATGGCCTTAATTTTCTTGGCCTCCACAGTGTATGCATTTATGACTTTGATTAGACAAAGGTTTCTTATATGACTCTCCAAACACAAGCAATCTATCTGTCTATTTGGGCTATTATCATAAATACCACACAGATTGGGTAGTTTATAACCACAGAAATTTATAGCTCATAGTTCAGTAGACTAGTAAGTCCAAGATCATGATGGTGGTAGATACAGTATGGTGGTTGGGGGAGGTTTGCTTCCTGGTTCATACAGGATCCTTTTTCACTGTGTTCTCACATGGGAAAAGACTGGATCTCCATTAAGACTCTTTTATAAGGCACAGATTCCATTCATAAGTTTCCATCTTCATGATTTAAGTACCCCCTGATGTGATTTGATATGGGTTCTGGGAATGAAGGATCAAGAAAGAATTCTTGGGACATTTTTGGTGCAAAAAAGGTGGTTTTATTAAAATGCGGGGACAGGACCCCTGGGCAGAAAGAGCTGCCCTGGGATTGCGAGGAATGATTGATTACATACTTTTAAGTTGGGAGGGGTAGAGATAAAGGACAGTTCCAAAAGGACTTTTCTCCCAAAAGGATTTTCATATGTTACAGAAGACTTACAGGATTTTGGAGGCCCAGCTATTGTCAAGCTGAGGTTGTTTTTTCCTCTAGCAAGACATTAACATTGAGACAGTCAGGAGTTCTGGAGGAATGTCATACTCTGACTGTCTCAAGTACGTATCAATAGGCTGCAAGTTATAAGGAAATTTAATTTTATCTACGTTCTCTTTAGCCTTCATTCTCCATATCACCTCCCAAAGGCCCATCTAAAAACCATGAGTTTTGGGGGTTAGGATTTCAACAAATGAACTTGGGTTTGGGAAAACACACACACACACACACACACACACACATTCAGACTATGGCACAATAAAAAAAGAGAGAGAGAGATAAATCGGACTTCATCAAAATTAAAATCTTTTGAATGCTAGAAACACTATCAAGAAATTGAAGTATTCCACAGAATGGGAGAAAACATTTGTGAAGCATATATCTGATAAGGATCTTGAATGCAGAATATATAAAGAAGACATACAAATTCAACAATATAAAGACAAATAGCACAATTAAAAGTAGGCAAAAGACTTGAATACACATTTCTCCAAAGGAGATAGACAAAAAGCCAGTAAATACTTGAAAAGATACTCTACATCATTAGTCATTAGGGAAATGCAATGCAAAACTAAAATGGGATACTATTCCACAACCTTTATGATAACTATAATAAAAAATATAGACAGTAACAAGTGTTAGTTAAGATGCGGAGGATTTGGAAACCTCACTCATTACCTATGGGGATGTCATATGTTATGGTTATGGAAAATAATCTGGCAGTTCCTTTAAAGGTTACCAACCATATAACCCAGTAGTTTCACTCCTACATGTGAAAACATATGTACACACTAAAACTCGTACACCGATATTAAACAGCGGCATTATTCACAATAGCCAAAAGGTGAAAACAACCCAAAAATCCATCAACTGGTGAATGGAAAAATGTAATATATTTATACAATGGAATATCTTTCAGCCATAAAAAGAAATAAAGTTACATGCTACAACATGGATGAACCTTGCAAGCAATATAGCAAGCCAGATACAGAAAACTACAAATTATATGATTCCATTTATACGGAATGTCCAGGACAGGCAAACCCATAGAGACAGATACTAGATTAGTGGTTTCCAGGGGCTCTGAGGAGAGGAATGGGGACTGACTGCTGGTGGAGGCAAAATTTCTTTTGGGGGTGATGAAAATATTCTGGATTAGACACTGCAATGATTATACAGCCTTGTGGACATACTAAAAACAAGTGACTTGTGCACTTTTAAGTAGTGAATTTTATGATACATGAATTCTACCTCATTTTAAAACATGAATTGAAGGCACTAACTAAAATAACAGAAATAGAATGTGTAACTTTCCAACTCGTGAAGGACAGTGTGCTAAAATATGATTCATTTGGAATCAATAAAGATGAAAAAATGTAATTTTCTAAGTAGAAAGAATAAAACGACAGCAACAACAACAAAAACCCATGCAGAGCAGATCTAAATGTGTCAACAGTGACACCAGATGTAGATTAGAGGTTGGAAAATTATGGCCTGGGTCAAAGGTCTGCAGTCTGATTTTGTATAGCCTAAGAACAAAGAATGGGTTTTGTATTTTTAAGGAGTTATCCAAAAGAATGAGGAAGGAGGTGGAAGAACAGCCACTGAAATCAAGGCCCTCAAACCTAAAATTTTCAGAATACAATACAGAAAAAGTTTGCTGATTTCTGACAGTCTGAATATTTTAAACTAAACATAAAATCTAATAAAACAATAAAGCCAAACTCCTCCTTGTCAGTATCACCTGCCAAGTTCGGAGCAGCTGCTGGGAAAGGTGCTCTTCACTGTGTGTTTCTGGGTTAAATGTCGCTGCAAGAGGAACTGGCATGACATCTGGAAGGCAGAAGGGAGGTCACTGTCTTCACAGGCTTCAGCCTTCTCACAAACACCTTCTTTCATGTTGCTGGTTTAGGGAGCAGGGGGAGCTTTGCCAGAGACTCTGGACAGTTGTAGGCTTTCCCCCAGGAAGCTTTTGGGGACTGCCCACTTTAATGCTTCAGCTACCGTCTTCAGGGATTTTCTTTTTTTCCCAATATTTATGCTCTTCCCAAACTTTTTTTTTTCCTGTACTATCTGTACTTGCATGTAAACCTCTTGAAGTTTGGTATCAGAAGCTTCACTTCATTCCTGCCACTTTCCATTGGCCCAGCGAGCCAAGAAAGGTGGGTGGGGATAGGAGTTTTGTGAAGAAAGGGTCTATCAGGAACAATGACGTTTCATTAAAGAGACACAGCCAGATGATGGCAATGTAAAGAGAGAGCCAAAATAAAAACCCCTACTTCCCTTTTTTTATCTCTTGATGCTGCTCCCATTGGACAAACTAAATATGTCCCTATAGATCAGCCTCAGTAAGGTCAGCCTCTCAGGTAGAGAGCACAGTAGAAAAAGAACAGATTCAGAAGGGAAATGGAAAATAACCAGCTCAGTTACCAATCTAAATGGCTTATTCATATATTAAAAGAAACATAATCTTACTGTAATTGAAAAAATACATATCAAACCAATAATATACCAATTCAGATCCTAAGTGGTAATAATAAAAGTAATAATAAATTTGATAACCTCAAGTGTTGGCAAGGATGCTACAAATCAGTAAGGCAAACTACCAGCCGACTATTTGGGATCCCCACTTTATAGGATAAATTGGGAATACCTAAGAAAGTTGTTGATCCACCCACTTTATGAGCCAGCAATTATAATACTGGGCATCAACCACGGAGAGACTTTAATGCACATGCAGATGGAATACATAAAATTGTTCAGTGTTTGAAATATCAAAAAGAGAGAGAAAACAAACATCTAACAGTTCCTTAAAAGGGAGCTGAAGGAATAAACTCATTGAAAATAAAATAATCAATACCAGTTAAAAGACATAAAGTTTCAAATATCAATAATGATAAATCTCACAAAAATATGCAAATGAAGAAAGCAAGGTGCCAAACAAGTGCAACAAGTGAGATACAATTTCGGCGCACCTGGGTGGCTCAGGACATGATCCTAGGGTCCTGGGATCGAGTCCCGCATTGGGCTCCCCTCAGGGAGCTTGCTTCTCCCTCTGCCTGTGTCTCTCCCTCTCTCTCTGTATCTCTCATGAATAAATAAGTAAAATCTTAAAAAAAGCAAAATACATTTCTATAACACATGTAGATTTAGATATCACATCCTCTTTGGGGGAGCTCTCTAAAAGCAGGGCCTGATACAGCGAATGTAGTACGTGTGATTTATCAGGGGACACCTCTCAGAATAAGGGCAGGAGAAAATAGTAGAGCAAGGTTGTGCTCTTGCCTGGAGTCTCACCTAGGCCTGATCCAAAAAGGAGCTCTGGAGAATGAACTGAACCACAGGGCTGGTCTTACCTTGACTCACTGCCCCAACCCCCCATCCCAGGCACACACATTTGCCAATCATTCAAGCACTGGCTAATGGCTAACCTATGGGAAACATCCTCCCAATGGAACATCTTCTATTTAGCCCAGGACGATCCTTCAGAGAATAGGACAGCTGAGAGCCATTAGTAGCCAACACACACTACAGCTGGAGCTTGAGTGTACCAGCAGTGAAAGGGGTCTGGAAGGGGCATGCCAGTGTCCACTATACACAGGAAACAATAGTGTACTGTTTATGGCCTTATGTGTGTAATAAAATTACAAACATTTGCATGGAAATAAAAAACAACACTCATTTCAAAATAATGGTTTCCTCTAATAAGGAAGGGAGGAAGGAAAGGGAAATGATTCAAATGCTGGTTTTAAGCTATATTTATATTATTTTAATTCCTTACAAAAGTGATCTGAAGTAATAAAGCAACATGTTAATATCTAAATATCAGTATTTTCATACTTTAAAACTTAAAATAATACACAAAACCAAAACTGAGTAAAAAATTCATAGATTTAAAAATAATAATAATGATGATTCTTATAATATTTTGATTTAATTTATACCAATGGTGAAAAACATATCTTTTTTAAATTTGATGAAACTGGAATTCATTCACTATTATTATTCATTATTGTTTACCATTCATCAAAAAATCATACTTTTAATTATAAAAGATAGGTATAAGATTATTTGATATGTATAATATCTCTCCTTGTATTTTTATTTATCCTTCATCAATATTTTATGTGAAGATGTGTGAGAGAAAGAGACAGAGAGGAAAGGCAGAGGGTGAGAGGGTGAGAGTTATAAGATTTCTAGAATGATATTTACCTGATTTTGGAATGAAATATATCTGGATGATGGGATTTGGAATCGTTTCTTAATTTCTTCTTCGTAAGTTTATTTTTTGCTTTTATTTTTATAATGACCATTGCCTCATTTTTACAGAAACAATAAAGTCATTCTCAAACATAAAGAAAAATATGTATTCTTCCTAATAATAAAGCCATTACAAATTTTAAGCTTTATTTTATTTATTTATTCATGGGAGAGAGAGAGAGAGAGAGAGAGAGGGAGAGAGGCAGAGACACAGGAGGAGGGAGAAGCAGGCTCCATGCTGGGACCCCAACGTGGGACTCGATCCTGGGACTCCAGGATTGTGCCCTGGGCCAAAGGCAGGCGCTAAACCACTAAGCCACCCAGAGATCCCAAGCCATTACAAATTTAACAACTCCTTGATATTTTACACCTGCTATATATACCAAAATTAAGTAAAAGAAATACCTCAAATAGGCAAGCTTTTTAAAACCTGGTACAATGATATATTGTTAGTGGCAGTATAAATCATGATTCTGCTAGAAAAAAAAATCTGCAAAGTTTTATGAGTAGCAAATAGATGTTTATATCCTTGGATCCATAAACTCATTTCCTAGAATTTATTCCATGGGAACATTACAGTAAAGCAAAATATCTTCTGCATGAGTGATGGTTATTGCAACAAAGCATTTGAAACAATCCACCTTGACTAAGAAATTTATGGAACACGAACTTAGTGGGGCACCATGCCATGATCAAAACATGAAAATGTGAATAAGCAAAGATATTAGTAGCTCCTGGGTACCTAATGTGTACTTGGAGAGCATGGGTGATTTTGTGAACTATTTTATCTCTCAAAATTCATGGGTTCACTATCATTAAAATACCATTACAGGGGTAAGAAGTCTAACTTGTCTGTAACTGCATGGCATATTAATAAATGGTAGTATTACAGTTCAAACTCAGTTCTGTTTAACTCCAAATCCTACACTCCTTTCACTAAAGAAATTTTCTTAAGTTATAAAATTCATTTTACAAATTTTTATGCTGAACTCTCTTAGCCCCAAATCAAAGAGATGAAAAGAGCTGAGCTCTCTGGATGGATGTGCCAGAGTTTGGATAACTCTCAGTCCTGCCCCACCCACATAGGTCAACAGAATCTTAGGGCACTACAAATAACTTTCAAAATCACTATACCACATTATATTTGAAAAATGTATAAATGGTTTAATGTTAATTTTTGAAAGATAGTACTGTGACGTATTTATTACTCGCAACTCTCAGTTGAGTAGCTTTCTACTCAATTTCACATAGAGACATGGATCAAAATATTCATGTGCCAAGACAAAAACTAAAGCTATTTCATGAAGGGGGCAGCATATCCAGGTAAGTCATGGGGCACTAGATGGACGAATTGCTTGTACTATGCACCACTTTTGGGCTGGTCCTCGGAGCTTCCTTAGGCATGGGTTGATCCACTTAGCTCTGAACTAATTCAGACATAGTCATTCCTAAAATATTATAAAGAGTGTGCACTGTTTGTGAATGTGAGTGTAATTGAGGATTGGGGAAGAATGAGAAAACTCATACATATTTTAGGATCAAAATATATTCCCCAACAAACTGGGACAGACTGTGTGAATTTCCTCTTTCCTTCTTGCCAGTCAGGGAACTCCTGACCCTGTCACCAATTCTATAGCAGTAAAAGCAAAGATAGCTGAAAACTTGCTTTCCCAACCTATTTTGCTGCTATAAAATGGTCATGTGATCTACTTTAGGTCACTGAGATATCAGAGGGGGAATCTGGTGGCTCAGGGAAAAACTGAGCTCTCTAGAAGAGAGAAAATGTGTGAAGAACAGGCCTATTGCCCTTCCTGCATTGTGGAAGTTCCCCTGTGAGGCTGCGAAGCTTAAAGTTACTAGAGCCATTTTGAAATCAGGGAAAGAGCCAGAAATTCCAGGAAGGCTGACAAATACCTTTCTACATAGTTTTTGATATATGACAAAAAGAACCTTCTACTGTTTAAACTCTTTTGAATTGGGCATTCTGTTATTTGCAGCAGAAAGCATCTGAACGTAAATTGCAGAAATCTATCAGACACCCCAAATTCCCAAATAGAACAAATCAATTCAAAATTATCAAGGGTGTTATCTTTTTTTGCAAACATAAATAAAACGTGGGCCTTTTTACAGTCATGAAGAATTTCTGGTAATTTCCTTCTGTTTACAATGGTTATATCACAATTCATGAATTTTATATGAAGTGTCATTGTTTCTGATTATTATGCCTCTCTCTGATTTTTTACTTATAAAGTTGCTGACTCTGAACTGCTAGGAAAAATTCTGGCAGTTTTCAAAAGAGGCATGGCTATTAGGCCCCCAAAAGATGAAGAATTACTTCTTTCCTCTCCTTTCCATTTTCTTTCCATCTGTTATTTCTGTCCTAAGGCCAATATTTTGATGTACCCCTCAAATACCATGGAGGTAAATCTCCACATACTGCACTGCAAGGATCAAACAATATATGGGAGAGTACTTTAGAGGCAGGAGAACATTCTGCAAGGCTACATCCTAACATTATTATTGCTACCTCCTAACAACATCACTTCCCATTAGCAACAACGAACAAAGAGTAGACAATGATGGTAGGTCTGCCTAAATGATTTTCATAAATACAACTGAATTTGCTCTAAAATTGGGGTAATGTCTTGGTCACCTGTCAGCCTTGGGTTGACATGGTTTTTTAATAAACACAAACTTTTTACTTTTATTCATAAAGTGGCTTAAGCATAGTTATGTTTCAGGCACTGTTCAACATACCTTAAAAATAACAGGTCTTTCAGTTCCTATGACAGCTTTTGAGGGAGATACCTTTATTATTCTCATTTTTCTGATGAGGAAATGGAGACCTCAGTTACTTAAGTAACTTGCCAAGGTCACACAGCTCTAAGTGGTAAAATTGAAATAATCATATTAGCTGACATTGTAGGAGAGGAAAAGGGTTTTTTTTTGATCCTCTTAGAATCCCTGGCTGGGTCTGAAAATCGAACTGACAGAGACAGGTTAACATGAGAGAAGCATATAAGTTTATTTAGTATATGTTTTAAGTGACACAGAAGGCTTCATAAGGAAATGAAGACCCGAATACACAGTGAGACGTGTATTTTTATGCTAGATTTGATGAAGAGTGGGCAGTTGTGTAGAAAAAAAGATAGGTTAAGGTGTAGGAGGTAAGTGTAGTAAACTGGGAGAGACTTAGCATGGCCTGTTAGGATTCTTCTTGGCCTCCCTTTGTCTTTGGAGGTGAAGATATTCCTTTCATCTGCATAGAGAGAAAACACCTCTCACATGAGGACTTTTAAAAAGATTTTTATTTACATATTCATGAGAGACAGAAAGAGGGAGAGGGAGAGAGAGAGAGAGAGAGATAGGGAGGGAGAGGCAGAGACATAAGCAGAGGAAGAAGCAGGCTTCCTGCAGGGAGCTGGATGTGAGACTTGATGCCAGGACCCCAGGATCATGACCTGAGCTGAAGGCAGATGCTCAACCACTGAGCCTCCCAGGTGCCCCTCATATGAGGGCTTTATGATTTGTTTCAGGGAAGAAGGGCAGAGGGCACGTCACTGACTTTCCTCTTCTGCTGTTTTCTGAAACTCCTTCAGCTTAAAATAGTCAATATGCCAAGGTGCCATATTTTGGGGTAGTGTGTCCAGAACACCATTAACTTGAGAAATAAATATATGAAGTTATTCACTAAAAATGAGAAAGTTTGAACAGATTTATCACATTATTCATTTTGTTGTATAGGCAAGTCTAAAGAATAATGAAAGAAAGGAGAAAGAGGAGAAAAAAATCTAGTTGGAATTTTTCTTTCCTTTATCTTCTTTTCTTTATTCCCCACCAACACCACTGTGCATGTGTGTGTATGTGTGTGTGTATGAATAATATGCTTCTTTGTCCAGAAATAACTATGCTTCCTCAATCCACACATAATGTGAAAGGGAAGCTTTAAAGAAAAAACTCATACCATGAGACTCAAAAATCTCTCCACACATAAGCTGAAAGATTCCAATAATGACAATTATATACTAAAATAAATATGGCATCCCTCTTTCCCATTGGTACTATCTTCTAGCATTTTCTTTGGATCTGAATGCATTTATGGTGAGAACATATTCAGCTTTCTTCTCATTTTTTTGCCTTGTATGGCCAGTTGCAAAGCTGACCACAAATTCTTTCTCTTCCTGTATCCATGTCTTTTTTGCAATGAGACTTTGTGGCTTCTCTCAAGGAAAGGGGAGTTTATTTCTGTTTTTTTGAATTTAGATTTAGACTTGTGACAGGTGGTAGCCAATGAGAAATTGGAAAAGCTGATACAAACTGAGACACGACAAGTGCCATAGCAAGTGTCTTGCTGTTCTTAGTAGCTCCAACTACCATCACATGGCCACTACCACCAACTAGCCTGCTGGAGGATGAGTGACACATGGTGCAGCTACTTCCATTGACCCTGAAGCCAGCTATTCACCACCAGGCATGTGAATGAGGCCATCAACCACCAACTGATCACAAACAAATGGGTGAACTCCACCAATGCTTTACTGAGCAGAGACAAGCAGTCCTAGTTAAGCCCAGCGCAAACTGCCAACTTACATTATCATAAGAAAAGATGGTTATTTTCAGCCACTAATTTTGAGATGGTTTGTTAACACAGCAAAACTAGGTGCTCTAACTTGAAAGGGAAAATATCTGATTCATCTTTACAGAAAATAAAAGCTTCAGGTAAGATGTATGACTAAGGAAGGGAAATTTCATCTACTTCTGGAGCAGATGCAGAATTAGTGGCCCTAGGACAAATTCAAAGTTCTGACAAAAATGCTGAAAACTGAGGAAGTATGATTCAAAGCCTCTCTAAGTCTTAATAGTACTCCTACTCTCCCACCAACCACAACGGAAGAATCATCCAGTGTATTTACAGCAGGGACAAGACTTACTGTAACCAAATAAATATGTTTTATCTTTACTCCATTCAGCCTTTCTCTAGGCTTTCCCGTGCTTAAAAGCCTTTGGAGGCAGACCATGTAATGACTCTCTGCTTTACCAGCTCAAGGGCATTTCAGTGCTGTGGGTCAGCCTTAATTCTCTGAGAATGTGTCTAATTTCATTGGAAAAGTAATGTATCTGGCTAATAAGACTTAGGCTCCTTGGCTGTGTTTCCTTTCTTTCGCACTCTAGAGCCCTTGCCACTACACACCACCTTTCATTTCCAAAGGATGCCTGAGCACTTCATAAACTTAGCCAGTGGACTTATAAACTTTATGGCCAAGGAATCAGTCCACCACTGAAAGGTAACCTGCTTCTGGTGTGAAAAGTAGCAATTGTTTACACATGGTTAACCTGAAGGCATAAGGAGACCAAGCATTAAGTTTAAAACCCTAAGATGCCTTAGAGCAGGTACTGGTAGGATTTCCTTTCCTTTATTAAGTTCTCTCCTGCACTGGTTTAGTTGACTGAGCCCAAAGGAAGTGGAACCAATGAGTGAACTGATCCATGACCCTAAGCACCTGGTGAGAATTGGTCTCCGTGTAATGACCTGAGATGAAACTCTCAACTCTGTATGTAGGGGAGGTCAACAGGAAAAAAAAATCTCATTTGTCAATGTCTTTTTAATTTTTAAAGGAAACCTACTCATACACCATCATTTGTCCATTTTTCTGTCCCTTTCATATAGAACTTCATACTTATTTCTTGTGTTTTATTTGGTGAACTAAAGTTTGTCTTGCTCCATTAAAGTCAAGATCTTTGAATGAGCCATGCTGTAACTTCCTTAGACTCTATGCAAATGAACATGTAGAGAAGGAAGCTCTTTCTGTCCACCTCTCAGTTCAACACTATTTACCACCTCCTCCCAAAAGTTTGAGAAAGATTTGCTAATCATGATGCTGAGCTGAGGACATTTACTGGACTACTGTTACAAGTGTTGGAGTGACTGTGGGTTAAATAGGGGCTCCATTTCTGTCTTCATTCACTCTGTGCAAAGGAAGTGATAATTCTTGAAGCCCAGGCATCTTGCTCTCTTCACTGCCTCTATATTTGCAATACACTGACCATTGTTTCATATAGTTTGCACCATTGTGACCAGCTAGCAATTCTTAAGATTTGGGATGAGAGATGGGAAGCAGGAGACTCGGTTTTATCAAACCTCTTTGCTGGTAGGTCATAGGCAATTGAATTTATCAATATGTACTCTTATTTTCCATTGGCTATTGACCAATGTGTCTTTACTTCTCTTAGTGGCATCAAGATCTCAAGGAAAAGAGATGACTAGCAGGTATGGGTTTTGGTCATTAGCGAGGAAATTGGTGAAACTTAAATGGGATTTGAGGATTCGATGGTAGAAATGCGGTTAGAAATGCATCAATGTTAATTTCCTGATTTTGATTGACCTCTTGTAATTATGTAAGAGAATGTCCTTGTTTGTATAAAATACACTAAAATATTCAGGAGTATTGGGATATCAGGTTAGCAATTATTCTTATATGGTTCGGGGGAGGGGGAATCTTTTACTGTACTTGCAAAAATAAACAGACAAATAGGGTCTCCTAAAGTTGTGATTTCATACTAATTAGCCATGCTGTTTGTTCAGTTAATTAGAGGATGGATAAATTCAGCCAGAAATGTTGACAAAACAAAATGAAGAGTCAAGGAGGGTCTTACAGTTCAAAGTCAGAGTTTTTACATAGATGCTATAGCTGTGCAGGATTTTAATTAGCTCAAAGCCAGTGATCATTCCCGACCGTTTCAGAAAGTGCAATAATGGAGGAGACACTACTGTGCTGGTGCTCTGCCATCTGCTGAATCCCAGCAGCCTGTCAATAGCCACATCTCCATTTATTTGCCTGAAGACTATTCAGTGATCAAGTGTACTCTGCCTGATACACAGGTTTAATTAAGTCTCATGGGACCAACCTTTGCCCACTGACTGATGGAAATCAGTGTATAAACACTACAGCTTCCTTGCTCTGTACACAGGATAACTCTTGAGTTGCCTGCAGAGGAGTTTCCAGAGTTCCCTACTGGGACTGAGTTCAAGCTGCCTACAGTGGTAACTTGCTTTATAATATACCTTTTTAGGATGCCTTCCCTTCCATGAATCATTCCAACCTCACTTCCTGTGATCGCCTCCCAAATTAACTATGTACACTCATATCCTAGTCTCAAAGTCTGTTTTCATGGATCTCAAACTAAGGCCAACATTTAGCTTAATTATTATTGACAGGGCTGGGTATGTGCCCACACAAAGTTAAAACATTGTTTTAGGTACCAATTTCTCAGCTCATTTTGAATCAGAAGGTTTTTGTCAATCTGGGTTAAAGCTAAAAAATACATTTGATGATGATAAGTTATTGGTTCTTTTAAATATGGTTGAAACCACATAAATAACAGGATTGGATTTCTCTAGTCCAGAACTTCATTATCGTATACTCAGCTATTACAATGGGAGAATGATACCACTTGCTATAGGTAAAGGAAAGAGTTGAAGGTGAAAATTGAGTCGGTGTAAAAAATATAAGCTAACCCAATAACTTAGAGGTTTAAGGGCCTTTCTCCATATTATTCTGATGTTTCCTGTAAGAAAATACACACACACATTTACTCCAGTAAAGCACTCCAGTGCTTCAAGAAAATAAGTGACTGTCTTTGGGTCTCTGTGCATTTTCAGTTTGGCTGGCTTTGTCACAGGAATTGAATAAATAAGAATCAGTGGAGGAGAAAAGAATACAGAGCTGAGGCAATGGGCAAGTAGAAACTGTTCTATTATGTGCTGTCAGGCTCGAGTGTGAATAGGGCTGCACCTGGAGGAAGAGAAAAAAGGAAGCATTCATCCATCTCTCCTCACATGGGAAGCCAGATAGGGCAAGGGGGCTGTCCTGTCAAGAGAATGATTCAGGAGTCCTTTCTCACTAAAGATTAATCATACCAAAGGGCAGGGGTAAAGAATACCCTGCTCTATTTGCTTCCCAATCTCTCCCCTTTGCCTAGGTCCCAAATGACTCTATTTTCATATGTCGAGATATTGGTGGAGCAGAGCTGCTGAAAGGTCTGAGACATCTGGGAGATGAATCACTCCATGCAGAAATAGAACAATTAGCTGCGTTTAGTCCAGCACAAAGGCCTTGAGAGGTGTCTAATTGAGTGGCCCGCAACAGAGCCAGGAAACAATGTGGATTTGAAAAGAATCCCACAATTAATTTCTGCATTGACCTAATGAATAATAATTTCTTAATGTGTACAGAGCCCAGAGTGGGTCTTTTCCACGATACTCATGGATTTAAAGTGCATGGCATTCCCCTGTGTTTGTGCATGCTTGGATGAGTGCTTGAAAAGTAAAGGATGTAGTTAAATGCAAGCCTTTTTTTTTTTTTTTTTTTTTTTTTTTGTAGCCCATTATTAAATCTGTGACCATTTAAACATAAAACGAGACATTCTGGCATGGTCTAGGCCACACATTTCTCCAGAACATCAGATTTAGAATTAAACATTGGCAGTCAAATGATTTTGAAACGTTAGGACATTTTACAAAAATCACATTGCCTTTGGACAATTTTAGAAATAGAAAGAAGGTAAAAGTGTTAAAAAAAAAAAAAAAGACCCAACATACTTTTATTGAAAAAGTGGAAACAGATTATATCATACAGACTCTTTTGTCCAAGAAAAAAAAACTTATTTCCTTATAGATGCTAAAAATATATTAACTACACATGCTTATGTGTGATTGTGCTCTAGATTCTCTTCCCCCTGGTTCCCAGAGAATTAGTAGTATTTTTGTTAATTTTGATATTTTAAAGAAGAAATTATAGCTATTTTCCTAAGTGAAGTAATTTAAGGAATATAAGGAGGCTTGACCCTTTATAATAATAATAATTTATCATTGTAATTAAACTTGGATTTTAATAGTAATGAATTAGACTCTAGATATGAGTTATGTTTAGATTTTATCTCTACTTTTTTCACTGATTTTTTTTTTTTATTCCCAAGCAAGCAGACTGTGTGAAGACAAACACTTACTTAACCACTTGGTATTGAAGTTCTTTTTGTATAAAAGTAAGGGAGTAGAAGTATTCATAGGAGCCCTCTCTTCCCTGAATTCAATGATGTCATAACTTCTAGAATATTCACAATGATAACAATTAAATTATTGTTGTGAAAAAATAAAATTCACTAAACTAACCAACCACAAAACTTCCCTTCTTTTGAATGCCTGCCAGGGAAGCAGCTTTTCTTCCAAACTATATATTTGTGGTTCTCCAATGCTATGGCTCTAGGTCATGGCATGTAGCAAAGGGGAAAGTGATGTGAGATTTATTTATTTATTTAAATATTTTATTTATTTATTCATGAGAGACACACAGAGAGAGAGGGGGGCAGAGACACAGGCAGAGGGAGAAGCAGACTCCCTGCAGGGAGCCCCACGTGGGACTCAATTCCAGGTCTCCAGGATCAGGCCCTGGGCTGAAGGCAGCGCTAAACTGCTGAGCCACCAGGGCTGCCCGTGATGTGAGATTTAACATTGTTGGAGATCATTTCACTTTAGCAGGGACTGGTTCTGGATGGGAACAGTCTGACCACTATATGACAGAAGAAAACAAGAGTTGCTTGCTTGGATGAAAGAGACATTTCTTCTGTTAGGACAAAGAGGATTACAGAAAGAAGGAGATGAAAAAAAAAAAAAAAGAAAGAAAGATGGAGATGAGCAAGAGAGAAAATGACTTGAAAATGGATGTATGGTCCATGTGTCTCTTCTGGCTCACCACTGTACCTCAGTGGACTCAGAGAAATGTCTGGGACATTGTGGGCACTAAGTAAATACAAGATAAATGGATATGGGCTTCTGTGTCATCACAGTCCCTTGACCTAAAGGGAAACTGAGTTTGAAATGGTACAAAGAGAAGAAATAAAGGTGTCATATAGCTGGGGAGAGCTGTATATGAGTTGCCACTGCAAACTCACAGTTTGTATTTATATGTACAGTCTGAAATTCTGCCTCAGTATCCAATGATACCAGTCAAATAACTGGTCAATTCAGGCAATCAGACAAACAGGCTGGTTTGTTGCATCAGCTGGTCAGGTCAGACTTGGTCAATGGTCACTAAGCTGGTTTTGAGTGTACAGAGATTGGCAATTCCAAAAATTTACTGGAATCAGTTTTCATTCCTCTCAGAAGTAATGAAAGTAGGGTTCTAAAGAACTAATTTTTCATTACATGTTTGATCAATTGTACCATAACCTTGTAATGCTGATGGATAAAAAAGTCCAAACTGGGCAGCCCGGGTGGCTCAGCGGTTTGGCGCTGCCTTTGGCCCAGGGTATGGTTCTGGAGACCCGGGATCGAGTCCCGCATTGGGCTCCCTGCATGGAGCTTGCTTCTCCCTCTGCCTCTGCCTCTGTCTGTCTGTCTCTCTCTCTCGCTCTCTGTGTCTCTCATGAGTAAATAAATAAAATCTTTGAAAAAAAAAAAGTCCAAACTACTAGCAAAGAGAACAGCTGCTTCTGTAGACAGAATATCTAACAGTCCCATGAAATTTTTGTTAGCTTTTTGTTAGGGTTCATCTATCTTAGTTGCTCAGTAATCAATATCAGAGTCTTTTTTTTTTTTTTAATATCAGAGTCTTAAATAAAAATCTCTACTGGAGATCTTTACTGGGGCACTTGGATGGCTCAGTCAGTTAAGTGTCCAACTCTTGATTTTGGCTCATGTCATGATCTTAGGGTAGTGGGATGGAGCCCCATGTCAGGCTCTGCACTGAATGTGGAGCCTGCTTGAGATTCTCTCTCTCTCTCCTTCTCCCGCTGCCCCTCCCCAGAGTTCATGCTATGATGCCCCTCTCCCCAACTTTGTCATTTCAGAATGCCTATCTGAGTATCAGATACTAGGCTCCGCACGTCTTTGCCTGAAAGCTTTTTTCTAGCCACCAGAGCCATCTCTGCTGGTGCACAAGGGAAGGCAGAAATGTCAAGGAATTAACACTGCCTGCAGAAGCAACCCTCAAAGAATTAATGAAGGTAATTACTCCAACCCCTTCAACTCCTCAGGAGCAATATACTTGAGGAACATGTTCAGCACTTTCTCAGAGATCTCCAATGAGATTAGGCTCTAGTTGCCCAGAATAGTTTGGCAATTCACCTTATGATGGCTGCTCCTTCCTCCTAGTCCTACTTCTCCATGTCATCATTACTGTTTCTGGATCACTTTTTAAATAAACACTTGTAATTGAATTCTTAGCTGGGAGTCTACTTCTGGGAGAAGCCAAGATAAAACATATGGCATTAATGTCATTCGCAATCAGGCCGTAAGATTCTCAGTCACTTTCAAATGCCATATGCCCTGAGAAGTGCCCCACTAACTCTTTCATCAAGAATGTACACTTACAGAGAACTCTGTGATTTTTCACAATATTTAATCATTTATACATCTGTTTATTCCGAAAGACTGAATCAGTACCTAATATATAAAAGTACTACTATTTCTCCAGAAATCAGGCAGTGAAAATGGAAGAGGTACCGCTCACTATTAGCTTAGTGACCCACTTGCAAAAATGTTTGCTTCTTGTTCCTGTGACTTTATGCTCTCCTGGCCTGGAGGTTTTAGTTTCAAAGGGAGAAATTCTTCTACCAGGAGACACGATGATTCCACTGAACTGGAAGTAAAAACTGCTACCTGGACACATTGGATTCTTCATGCCTCTGACTCAACAGGCAAAAAAGGGAGTTCCTGTGTTGGCTGGGTGAATGACCCAGGTCGCAGTGGGAGAGTGGACTACTACTGCATGATGGAGAGCCGGTAGGGTGACTGTTCAAATTACCATGCCCAGTGATTAAGTTCAATGGAAAAATACAATATCTCAATCTAGGCAGGAGTGCTATTGGCTCAGACTCTTGAGTGAAGGTTTTTGTCACCCTACCAGGTAAAGGATGGTGATCAGTGAGGTGCTTGCTGAAGACAAAGGGAATACAGATTTTTTAAAAAGATTTTATGTATTTATTGAGACACACAGAGAGAGAGAGAGAGAGAGAGAGGCAGAGACACAGGCAGAGGGAGAAGCAGGCTCCATGCAGGGAGCCCGACGTGGGACTCGATCCCGGTTCTCCCGGATCACACCCCCGGCGGCAGGGGGCGCTACACTGCTGCGCCATTGGGGCTGCCTGGGATTACAGAATTGACAAGAGAAGGAGGTAGCCAGTAAATACTAGCTACGACCTAATGCCCGATTACAGAAATGAGGACAAAAATTTTCATGAATATTTCCTCTTTTTTTGTTATAAATATACTTGTGTGTCTGAATATAAGAGAACAATATTTTTGTTTCCTTCTCTCTCTTATTTCCTTATGTAAAATATGATGTATTGACTATATCACAGTATTTATTTTTGTTTTTGGGGGTTTTTGTTTGTTTGTTTGTTTCTTTTTTTTTTTCACAGTGTTTAAATATTAGTTTCATATTATAGTACTTAAATCATGGAGGACTTCACCTCCCCTACTGGGGAAGGGATTGGCATGTTTTTAGTTGCACCTAGAATAGTTGAATCATGTGAGGCCAAATTAAGGCCTTGTTGTTGTCTTTATTTGGAGATTACGTACGGTTTAAAGAGATGTGTATAGGTGCCAAGCTGACAAGGGATGGACTTGTAATGTTTAATTTTATGTATCTATTTGACTGAGTCATGAGGTGCTCAGACATTTGATCAAAAACCATTCTGGGTGTGGCTGTGAGGGCGTTTCTAGATGAGATAACATCCAAATCAGTAAATTGAGCAAAGCAGACTACCCTCCCTAATGTGGCTGGGCTTCTTCCAGTCAGTTGAAGACCTGAATAAAATAAAAACACCGACCTTTCCATGAGTAAGAGAGAACCTCTCCTGCGCGATTGCCTTCAAGCTGGGACATTATTTTGTTGTGTTGTGTTTTCCCTGCCTTCAGACTCGAACTGAAACATTGGTTCTTCTTGGGTCTCAAGCCTGCTGGCATTCATACTGGATCTATACTCTCTGCTCTCTTAGGTCTCTGGCTTGCCAAATATAGATCTTGGGGCTTGTCAGCCTCTGTGATCATGTATGCCAATGCCTTTATAATACATTTTAAATTTTAATACATATAAATTATATATGTGAAATGGTATTGGTTCTGTTTCTCTGGAGAATTCTAATACAGATGTCAAAATTATCTTTGAAAATGAATTAGGTGGAATTAAGGATTTTAGTTGGGACTTTTGTAGAAAAGATTCTGTGGAGTTTTGAGGTGTTTGAGTGCTTTCCTTTTGGAATTTCCACTAAGGAAGCTGATTTGAGTAGTAATTTGGTCCTCTACATGTCCAGGTAGACATGTAGAGATAAAATTTCAAGGCTTAAGTTGTTTCATCTGGGAAGGCTGGGACCTGATCACACTTCAAAAACAGGGATGAAGATATGGGTAGGGAAATACCATTCAACAAATAGATGAGTGCTAACTTTGTGTTAGATTCTGAAGAGTCCCCAGTGGAGAAAAATGACCTCATGGAGCACACTACCTAGTGAGAAAGAAAGACATTCTCAACACAAGTGCTCCAGTAAATTCATAATCGCAAATTCTGGTGCTATTTTCAGGGATGTAGTAAATTCTCCAAGAGCATGTCCAATAGAAAAACTTAATCTCATCTACCGAATCAGAAATAGATTCTACTACACAGAACAAAATCTGAAGGATGAGAAACAGGCAACCAAGAGAAGAGGTGAAGAAAGATTATTCCAGAGCAAGAGAAAGTTTGTGGAACCACCCTGAATCAAAGCTAGAGGACAAAATATTCATTTAGCCAACCTAAAGATGGGTATCTAGAGCCTACTGAATGAACTCCTGAGGACTCTTCTTCCCAGATTTCCTTTCCAAATGGCTTTTGGCTATTTTGTCTAATGGAATGGAAGAGCAAGTGAATAGAGGGCAAAAGAAAGGAGCAAACCAGTGTATTTCTCCCTTTACCTCTATCTACCTTGATTACACCTCTGTTAATAGCTGTGTATCTTCTATGGCTCCAGCTCTAACTTGACAACCCTTCTGCCCATGGTCCCAAAAGGGATGATAATCTTGTCTTCTGTCAGGTGGTCAGGATAATCTCGTCTTTTACCCTAACTCTTGGGTTCCTGCAACATAGTCTCTATGTTGAAATTTCATCCTTAACTGCGGTTATGTTTTCTTGCTTTTGCTGATCTTTTGGAGAACTCAATTCACCTTTGGGCATCTTAAACCTTCTACTCCCAGGGTAATCCAACACCTGTATTAAAATCTCCCTGTTGAAAATATTTAGAGTAGTTTCTGTTGCCTAATAGAAGGCTTGATCAACATACATAGAAATAAGAACTGGGATCAATACTTGATCCCAGGCTGGCTTCACAGATATTTTTTTTTTTAAGATTGTATTTATTTATTTATTTGAGAAAGAGAGAGAGAGCACTAACAGGGGGAGGGGTAGAGGGAGAGGAAAAAGCAGGCTCCCAGCTGAGTGGGGAGCCTGACGCAAAGCTCAATCGTGGAACCCCAGAATCATGACCTGAGGTGAAGGCAGACATTAAGCCAACTGAGCCACCCAGCACCCTTCCACAAGTGTATTTTTAACTATTATTTTATAGTGTCAAAAATCAAATTGCCAAATAAATAGATGCCTGAGTAGAAACTAAAATTGGCCAACAAAGTTGATATTTGATTATCTATTAACTTACAGATTTGGGATTATACTATACACACATAACTGCATAAAAGATACATACATATGTTTTACATATATTCTAAATATATCTGATTATTGAAACCTCAGGGCTCAGTAAACTCATCTTACACTTTGAATGTGAAGCAATTATTTAAACATTGCTTTTCAAGGGCTTACTATATACTAGAGATTATTCTAGGTATTGGGAATGCAATGGGGAGAAAAAACTTCAAAGAACATACTTTTCAATAGCAAGAGGTAAACAATAGACACATAAATGAATATATGAGAAAATTAGATGGAACTCACTTATATGAGAATAATAAGCTAGGTAATAGGATAGAGAGTGTATAATATGATATTTAAATTATATTAAAAATAAAAATAAATAAATTGCATTTAAGAATACAACTGTTAGGAGGAAAACAATGCCTTTCCCACTGGATAATTTAACTCACAGAGCAACTGTTTCAGGAAGCCTATTTATTAGTTGCATCTCTAATTTACATAGTTATGAATACTCATTCATAGTTATGAATACTCATATTCATAGATGAATATGTTTATATATATACACACATGTATATACATACAATAATTATGTATACATTATATAAATGGTCAAATATTAATTGTATAGTCTATATAATTTTTCAACTGTTTATTTTCACAGTGGTTGTATCATTTATACAACTATTTGTGAACTCCAAGAAAAACCATACTTCCGTTTTTTTGTGTTTTTTATCGGCAAAACCTGGAAATACCACCAGGTGGTGATGTTTCTTCTAAAAGGAGACATTTCTGACATTTCCTGTTTTGTTTGTTTTCTTTTTAAGATACTAATTAATTCATTCAAATTTAGTGGTATATTTGTCTGCTAATTCTAACACCTGGATCAGTTCGGGGTTGGTTTGGCATGATTTATTTGTTTCCCCATTGGCCATCTCTTCCTTGTTCTTTGCATGCCTGCTAAGAGTTGATTGGATATCAAACATTATCAATTTCACCTCTTGAGTGCTTCATAATAATAATATTTTGTATTTCTCTAAATACTGTTGAATTTTGTTTAGGGATAATTATTTGGAAACAGTTTATCTTTCTGTCTTGTTTTTCAGATTTGCTAGGTGAGCCTGGCAGTGTCCAATCTAGGGCTAATTATTTCTCACTACTGAGGCAAGATCTTTCAGTGTACTCCACACAGTGTCCCATAAATCTTGAGGTTCTCTAGTCTGGCTAATGGGAACAGGAAGTATTTCCAGTTCCTGTGAGTCTAGTTATACTGTGTCAAGTAGCTTCCTCATACACATGAAGTGATCAGTACACAAGGGATCCACCCACAGACCTCCAGAGCTCTCTCTCTCTGTGCAACTCTCTTCTCTGGTTCTTTGCCCTGTCAATTTTAGCTATGTTGTTTGCTGCAGACTCTCAACAATATCTTCCCACAGTCAAGAGTCCACTGGGCTCTTCCGGAGCACCCCTTTCTATGCTGTGGCCTGGAAACTATCTTAAGGCAGTCATCTAGAGTAATGGAAAGGTTCATCTAATTTTTTTATCAGCTCTCAGGCATCACTGATGTCGTCTCATGTCCAGTGCCTTGAAAACTGATGTCTCAAAAAAAAAAAAAAAAAAAAGAAAACTGATGTCTCATATATTTGGTCTGTTTTTGTCTTGTTTTAGATGGGAGGGTAAACATTGTGTTTACCCTGTTATTTCATCTTGGCCAGAAGTGGAAGTCACTTCCTTTCTTTTTAACCAATATTCCTGATAATTTCTTTTGTTGTATTGTTCTTGATATTTATTCATTCAAAATTTATTGAGCAATTTAGTTATGAATCACACTAATGCTAAGGATATCAATTTGATCCCCTCACTCAACAAATTAAGCCCAGAAATTAGACACAGAAATGAGGCGGTAGACTTTTTTCCCCTACAATCTAGTCCTATTTTTTCTATTTTTTAATTATTCTAAGTTATTATAAGAAATTTGAATACTTTATGTTGACAAAAGTAATAATGACATTAAAGTTAAGGCTTCTCTAGAATAAGGATTGTATCATCTCTTTAGTTTAGAAGGGTAAAAGGGAACTATTAAGAATTACAGATAGAGCTTCTCAAACTAACATGTATATGCATCTTTTTTGTTGCCATTAAAATGCCAATTCTCATTCAAAAGGTCTCAGATGAAATGAGATATGTTGCATTTGTAATAAACAACTAGAGGATGTAGGTATTTTTAGGTGATATATTTGGTTTTGGGAATGAGTCCCCTTTGGACTGAACATAAAACTTTAGTTGGGAATGAGGATGAAACCCAAAGTATAAAAGACATTAAATCTGGTGCAATTGATCTTTGTAGTTGGGCATTGTAAGGCCATGGTAGGGTAAACTGTAAGGCAAGGTCTATGTATTATCTGTCCATGTATTTCAAGATCTTGACACAACGTGCTGGCTTATAAGAACTTTTCAATAAATTTTTGCTAAAATGACCTAAATAGAACATTAGGGTAGTAAAATTTCCTTGGAGAAGTTTAATCCCATGATTTTTTAATTTTCAGGGTCATATCTACCCTTATAAAAATCTGTAGAGAGCATATGCAGAGAAGCACCAAATTTTTATACAAATGAATGCATATATGCACCTCCTAAAAACCTTTCATGGGCCATCTAGGATTTTTAAACCTTTTAATTTTTATATACACTGACACTGTTAATGAACAGAAATTTTAAATTCTTGACCCAAATCCCAGGGCTGATCATTGGCAGAACTTTTATTATCTCCTGAGTCTGTTAATTTCCAATGATTTCCCCTCTCTTCCATTACACTATACTTTTTTCTAAAAGGAATACATTTTCCATTCCCAACAAAGAGGATGGACTCCATTGTGTAAAACTAAATGAGCTGACTACTGGGAGTTGTAATTGTGTCTTGGGTTTACTGGCCTGGGAATCTCCAGTGTAAGCATGTGTTGTTCCCTGGGGGAATTGCTTAAGTGCAAGCAGGACCACCTGTTGCTAAATGCTTCCTTGAGCAGGGATCAGTACCAAAGGGGATGTGAATGTTAATGTGAAGTTGTCTCCAGCCAAAGTAAAGTAAGAAGCTTATACTTTTATCCAGATGACTTTAGCATATAGATTTTTGCATCCTGAGTTATCAAAAGAATTGGCACCATTCTCTCTCTGACTCCCAAGTGGGTGTTATACAGTTACAGTAATTGCCCATGGGTCATAAAAAAATGGATGCTAGACATTGTGGATCATGGGCACATATGGACAATAGGCACATAACAATAGTTGGAAGACACCTTCCGGTATAGAATCTGTCATAAATGGATTTGCTACGATTCAGAAATGATTGGCCAGCAGCACTAAAAATAAAACAAAGTTAAAACCAAATACCCATGTAGGTCCCAATAATAAGAGGCAACCAAAGGAAGAACCTTAGGCAGTCTGCTTTCTTATGTGCGGCAGGAGAATATGTTTCAGGATTTTTCCCAACAACAAAATACAAGAAGAGTGTCTCTGGGAGTTGTTTTGGTTAACATGTGAGAGGCTAGATCACTGGGCTGAGAACTTGGAACACAAAACACAATGCCCTGGAGCACAAGAGGATGTGAGACTAGCTAGAAAAAGAAAGCTTCCATGTTCCATGTTCCAACATTGCTTCCATGTTGATCTTTTTAATGTCTTGTGAAAGGTAAGGTCTGGTTCAGTACCATCAAGGCATATAGGCAGTCAACAATTTGCTGCTCTTTTATTAAAATGTTGATTTGATTCTTGCTCATTTACTTGAGATCTTCCCAGTTTAATCTATTGATTTGTTTAATCTTTTCCTGCTGGTCTTGAACTAGGTCATCGGAATAACTCTTAACATTTAACTAGAGTCATTAAAAGTAAATAGACATTTGAGAATAGCGTAATTGGTTGTGAAGGCATTTCCAAGGTGGAGAGGCCAAAGGTGGCAAAGTCAGTCCATGTGGGCATGCTGGCTTTGAGACCTGACTTACTCAGCAGTTCTCCAACACGACTAAAGACTTCCTATAGCTTCAGGCACTAATTTGTCCGAGGACTGTTGTAAGACTTTGGCTAAAGAAAACCAGAAAGCCTATGAAAACATGGCTTACTAATAACACATCCCAGCTGTTCGCTCCCTGTTAAAATGTAGAGAATGACGTGTTTTGGAATAGCTTAAGTACTCTGCTGGGTGTGTTTTTAGGACTGTACCGAATCTTAACAGCATGAGCCCTGTTCATTTTAATCGGGGCTGTGTAGTTTAAATTTGTCTCAGACCCCAGCTTTTTGCTCTTGATATGTCCTGTTCAGTATATGGCTAACTCAAGTAGGAAGGTAGCTTTATGCCTCCTGTTAGACTTTTTTGAAGATAAATTACCACTCCTCTTTGTCTTACCTGAAGCAATAATCCTCAAATTGTTGTATGCAGAAGGGCATGTATAAGAATCACCTAGAACACTTGTTAAATCACAGACCGCTTGGATGCCTCCTAAGGGACTG
Source organism: Canis lupus dingo (assembly GCF_003254725.2). NCBI lineage: Eukaryota > Metazoa > Chordata > Mammalia > Carnivora > Canidae > Canis > Canis lupus. The sequence goes on from NC_064266.1 coordinate 14,803,227, forward strand.
ATTCTGTTGATCTGAGGTGGAGCTTAAAAATCTGCATTTTCAATGAACTCCTTGGTGCCAATTCTGGGGCTAACCTTTGGGTGGCACTGCCTTGGACCCCTGGTCCACAGCCCTATCCCAACCCACAGGACTTTATTCATATCAGAGATTTTATAACACAGCATTTACTATACTAAAATTAAATTAATAGATAATATAAACCTCCCACACACTTATTTTAAGTCAATATAATGCTCTAAATATATTATAAAATACATTGTAAAAGAAATTAAGAGGAAAATAATTTATGATAAAATAAGTATTTCAACATGTAAATACTTAGGCACAACTGCATATTAATGTATAATTTAATTGTCAATGGTTACACTCACTTGAGGGTCACCCTGAATTTCAGTTAAAATGCAGGTGTGTTATATTGCCACTCAGCTATGAGGAGTGGTGTGCCTTCTGTGAGGTGATTCTCTGAAATACTAAACAATTCTTGAAAAGTGCCAAAGAAAACAAAAGGCACATTCTCTCAATATGTATGATAGTTACAATTAAAATGGTGTAAGAAAGAGATTTTGTACTTTTATACAGAATGAAGTTAAGTTTTAGGTTTGGGTATTTTTTAAACTCATTTCTTTTTTTTTTCTTTTTTTTTTTTTTTAATTTTTATTTATTTGTGACAGTCACAGAGAGAGAGAGAGAATGAGGCAGAGACACAGGCAGAGGGAGAAGCAGGCTCCATGCACCGGGAGCCTGACGTGGGATTCGATCCCGGGTCTCCAGGATCGCGCCCTGGGCCAAAGGCAGGCGCCAAACCACTGCGCCACCCAGGGATCCCTAAACTCATTTCTTATGCACATGAATGTCAGATGCGACCTGAGACATTTCTTATTTCTCCACTGTGTGCAATTATCTAACACATTTCAGGGCATCTACAATTCCAGGTCCCCAGCCACTAAATACCATGCCAAACATTGTGACAACCTCCAAATTCCCCTAGTGACTAAGGACACATCTGAAATAGAATGTCGCACACAATGCCTTGGAGATAGTAGGAAATTCATCATTTAAAAAAATTAAAGAGAAATACTCTTCTATGCTGAAGGGGGATTGGTCACTGGATACATTTTTTTAGACCTGCCATATCCAGTGACTGTTTTTCAAAAAAATAAAACCTCAACAACAATGATCAATTACATTTTTCTTTACACTAGTTATTTTTACTTCAAATAAGTATTAGACATCTTCACCACTGTGCGTTTACATCATTATTCCAATCAGCTTGTAAATCAGCTGACAAAAAAGAGCAGCCTTTGGGTCATACTCAGCAACTGAGTGGGAAAATGTCATGCATACAATTGCATGCAGCTGTGGTCTATACCTGGAGTGACAGTGTGCCCTGCTTTGCCTCGGACAGTTCTGGTTTACACCTGTGTTTCTGGTGTAATTATAAATAATTACATTCATTCTCAAAAGTGTCTCTATTTGGGCGATAAATTATACTGTCACCTTGGTTATACCTCACTAACAATTCCAGGTGCTAAAGAGCTTATATTTTTACCTTGTGTAACATAAGAAAAACTTTCCAAATGGAAACACTATGGCAATTTTTTTCTGCAACAAAATGGGACTAGACAATCCTTGATGTTAGGAGATTTTGATCCCATGTCCTCTATGAGGGTAATTTACTATAAACTGAGTCGAATATTTTCATTACCAACCATCGTAAGTGCAACATCCAACAATTTCTTGTGTTCTTTTTGTTTTTCTGTAACTTTCTCTTATTCTGACTGTATAACTACTATCTCACTCAGAACAATGAATGCATGCCATCTTCTTCCTCTGAAATTTTATGGCTAAGGGGACATTCACTAAGTGAAATGAAGAGAGTATGGATTCCCTTTATTCCAAAGCTTTGGGAATGGCAATCCATATCCAAATTGTAGAATCTAACTTAGTCTTGGAAGAAAACTAGGATCCTAATCTGCCCATTTTAGTGGTTTCAGCATCAGTCTCATAGCCCAAAGCCTTGTTTTGCCTTGGGATGAGCCTGGGAACCCACAAATCTCCTAAGTGCAACCTTCCTCTGATTACTTGGATCCTATAACTGAATATCTGCCTTTCCTGAGTCTGCTCCAACTGTTCTTACTAAATCTCAGCCTCTTTGGTTAGACTGCAAATACCCTGTAGTTTCTCTTCTTCTTTCCTCTAGGACATGGTCCTTATTCTTATCCTACAGAAAACTTTCACCCCACCCCAGAATTTGCTGCCTAATTCTAGATACTATCTCAGTAAAAGTAGCTGTTAGTAAAAAAAAAAAAAAAAAAAAATCTGAACAGAAGCAATTGCCCAAGGTTCAAATAAATTTACTTAATTGTGATCTTGGGTCAGCTCTTCTATTCTCTTAACATTTTTTTTTTCTCAAAGTAACCTATAGATAGTTCTTACTCCCTGAGAATCAAATGATACAATATTTGCAAAATGCCTAGAATTGAGTGGTGTTCAATAGAGCAGATTCTGGAACAGAAGTTCTATGTAAGAGTCATGGGAACCATATTTTCTCTGAGATGAATAAGGAACTGAATTTGAGTCCCAGCCTATATACTTTAAAGGCCATAATCAAAACTTGAATCCTTTGGAACCTGGGAGTCATGGCATTTAGGAATTGGTTTGGCTTTCCAGCTGTCAAGTATAATCAAGATGGAGTCCAATAGAAGATGAAATGAAATAGTATAAGAAGTCTGACCCTGTACATCCAAGAAGGAATATAGGGGCGATTCAGAAAAAAAAAAGAGCAAAAACTAGTAGGTACCCTCAGATTATCACATCCTATATTTCATTTAAACTCAGATCTCCTACTAAACAGGGAAGAAAAAACCCTGGTTGACAAAGTTAGCATGGCAAGCACGGCATAAAGTCATCTTTCCAGATAGTAGCCTCTTCTTGATTCCTGCTTCAGACATAGTTAATGTTCCATATGTGAAGCACATAGCAAGGGCTCATCAGGAGCAGAAATATTAGTATCAGTAGGAGCAGTTAATTCATTAATGATGAATCAATTCTCTAAGTTCAAATTTTGGGGCAATCCTTACTGTAGAGCTGGAGCTAAGAAAAGACTTTCATAGCATCACTAAAACAAAACAAAACAAACAAAAAAGCCTATGTTTTCTATATACAAGCCCTAAGTGCAACACCTCCCAAGTAACAAGACACTCTAGATCATTACTGTCCAACAGAAATTTATGCAATGATGAAAATGTTGCATATCTGTGCTCTCCCTTATGTTATGGTAGCCACTAGCCACAGGTGGCTATTGAGCACTTGCAATGTGGCTAATATGACTTGGGACCTGAATTTTTCATTTTAATTAAATTTTAATTTAAATAGTTCCATATGGCTAGTGACTATGAAATTGAATACCACAGTTCTAGAGGAATCATCTTAAGTAGCAGATACTTGTTAACAATATCCATACCTCTTTCCCTGCATATTTATTAGGTTGCATATTGTACTATTTTTATGATCTTTTCCTTGTTTTTCCTTTCGTTCAAAGCTGCTACAGTCATTCATTTTAACCAGGTTTCTCTTGCATAAAATTTATTGGAGTGATTAGCACAAAATGGAATTTACCTCTGATCCTTTATAGCAGTTGCAAGATTAGTACCTTTTGGAGAAACAATCCCAACTGATGACCTATTTGCATTAGTCTTCCATTGGTCATTTTCATGAGAACTGTGGATTCTTGATATACTGGTGCACCAAAGGGATGAAAACACTGTGTCCAGGGGCTTCCTGCCAGGGTTATGTGCAGGTCACCGTGACCCAGCCAAAAAGCTACAGATACCATGGTGCATAACCTGCATCCTGATTGAACACATAGTTTAAAAAATTAGCCAGTCTTTTTGTGATAGATTTTTTTTTGGGGGGGGGGCACTCAGTGATACATGTTTATGGTTTTGAGCCATACAAATAACAAATTGATTTCTTTAACTTTGATACATTCCTTTGCTAGATCAATGAAAAACTCATGCTCTATTGGAGAAGTTCTAATCAGTGAGTAAGGGATGATACCGCCAAAATTCTGGAAATATTGATTCTCCAGAAGGTCCTGCCAATGATAACAAATACTCCTTAATCCCAACATATGGATAAATCCTATTTTTTAAGATTTATTTATTTATTTGAGACAGAGAGAGAGAGAGAGAGGCAGAGACATAGGCAGAGGGAGAAGCAGGCTCCATGCAGGGAGCCCGACGTGGGACTTGATCCTGCGTCTCCAGGATCAGGCCATGGGCTGAAGGCTGCGCTAAACCGCTGAGCCAGCCAGGCTGCCCAGATAAATCCTATTTCAAGCCTTTTGCTAAAAATCAAGAATAGATTATCTGTTTAAAGAACAAAATGGTTCTATTGTAGTTGAAATTATTCCTTAAATAATTCATCTATGTATTTTGGTAGTTATTTTGCTTTCTCTCTAAATCTCTTACATGATACATTATTATAACATGAAATATTTGTAATGTTTATGAAGGGAAAAGCCACTGAATCTGCAGGTTTACTTAATTGAATGCAATCTGGTTAAGGACTTCAGAGGAAAGGACTTGAAGATGAGATGTAGAATATTTCAAATAAAATAAAGTAAAATAAAATAAATTATAGCACCCTTATTATTCCTATACAAACTTATAACCAGATTAACATTGTATATTCTATATTCCCTTTGGTTATCCTTAAAAGCAACAAAATACAGTGAAATATCAAGGATATTTATTTTTAAAATGAGAGTAACTGGGATCTGTACTATAATATTTAGTTAACTATTTCAGCTACCTGGGAACTACCACTCTCTCTCTCTGCTAAGAGAACCTGAAAGTTGATTATATATTATAAGATGTATAGCAATTATATTTCAGTCCCTAGGCTGGATATTCTTAAACTCTGAGATCACTATAGTAGATTAGATTATCATTCAGCACACATTTACTCCCTCACTCATTTCAATGGAAGAATGTACTGCACCCCACTCCATTGATTTGGGGCTTGACTGGCTATAGCCAGTGGAATGTGTGTGAAAGTACTGTTGTGCCAGTTCTGAGCCTGAGTGTTTAGAAACATCACGTTTCCACTTGTGACCTCCACCTTGCAAAAAACACGCATCAGGTTGCCAGAATGAGGTATGTTGAAGACATCTGCACCCAACCTACAGAGTGAAACAGAGCCCCCCCAGCTGAGCCCAGATCTGCTGAACTGCACTGAGCCTGCCATTCCATCAATGTGAGAATATCTTTATTTTGTATGCCACTGAGACTGTTTGGTTGTTGTTTCTTCTGGTAACAACTGCCTGCTACATTGAAGGTAAGTCACTTTTAAAAAAATAATAATGCCTTTCTGTAGTCTATGCATTGCTTCAGCATCTGTGCTTGTCATTTTTGTCTTCTCATACATGTAATCTCATCTTCTGAAGTTGCTAGAGAGTAGGAAAGGATGTTCTAGCTGCTTGCAACTCAAAATACAGCCCCGCTCTGGCACTTTTACCATCACCTTGGTGCTTATTCGACATGTACATCCTCAGGTGGCACTCCAGACCAACTGGATCATTATCTCTGGGGACGAGGCCCAAAAATCTGTGTTTTAACCAGTTTTCCAGGAAATGCTCCCCTCACGTTAAGGTGGTCACCATTTGCACAGGACTGTTTGGGTTTTAGCACTGAAAGTCCTTTCTGAGATCCCTTCAGAAGGTTGGTCAGTGGAAGAATCACTATAGTATCCTACAGTGATGAGACTTCTGAAGTACTGGGAAGGCACGGTTCCACCCAAGCTTATTTGTAAAAATACTTCTGAAATACTGTTAATACTTCGTGTCTTTTGGCAATGACCAGAGATTTCCCTTGCTAAGCTGTAAATCTCCACAGAAAGGTAATTCATGGAGCCTTTCCAAGTGGAGTGTATTGCTTCATGACAAGGGCAGCTTTTGCACAAGGAAGGGAGCAAGGATTCATAAGCTCCTCACTGACACTCTGTGTCTAAAGCATAAATGAAGGACAGTTTCAGATTTTTATGTGACCAGTATTTGCACTGAGCATTAGAATAGAATGAGACAGCAGGGTTAAACAAGGGGCAAGAAAAAACACTAACTGTATATTTCTAAGACTTCACAGTTCCACCATCATACTTATTTTTCCCACATGAATCCACACCCTTCAGAAACAGAATGGGGCCCCTTTTATCCCAGTTTCCTTAGGCAGCTTACTCATGTTCTACTGAACACTGGGCATGTAATTCCCTGTGTAGGTTAAGCAGTGGTGCCTTGTGATTTTGGGGTGCTCTGTTCTAGTCAACTTCTCCTAGCATGCATTGGAGCCCATCAGTCTGTGGGGCTCAGAGCAACCTAACCATCTTTGGATAGGAGCCATCCAAGACTTCACCCTGTGCCCTGAAGTCCTACACATGTGTAGGAGCCACAGGAAGCCCCTGGGATCAAAGAGAGCTGAGAGAGCCTCGATGGGGCTGCAGGAACATCGTGTCATTTACCCAAACCATCTGCGAGTGACATAAATACCAGCCGCTCAGAACACCTGCTCCAGATGACTCAGCACCACGTTGGGAAGCCAGCAGGGGGTTGAAATAAAAGAAAACAAAAACTTCAGTGACTGGAGCAAAACAAATCATCACATTTTGGCACCAGCTGCACTGGAAAGAAAAAAACAAAATGAAAGAAAGAAAATGAGTTGGCAATTTTTAGTCAACTTCCAGTCAGAGGGGTCTGCCAGCTGGATGCATCCAAGTTTGCATTGAGGGCAGGGGCAGGGAGGGAGAGGGTTTGAAAGAAAAACCAATAAATATAAAATCCCAAAGACTTCCAACAGGAGTTTCGAGGGCCTGGTTTTCTAGATAAAGAGGAGCTGCTGCTGAACGTGTGACACAAAATGTTGACCACGACCTAGAAGGGATGGAGAAAAAGGGGCCTCAATGATACAGTGAAGAGGGAGTGAGCAGGTGTGGACTTCAGGGTGTGCCATGCCCTGGCAAGTAAGCCAGAGAAGCCCTGATGGGCCACTTCCTCTCACCTGTGAAGGCACTCGTTGATTTAAACACAGTCCTTCAAGAACTCTCTCAGAAAATGCCCCTGCAGCTTTAGCCACCATGAAGAAGGCTGGCCATGCAATTTCAAGATGTGAATACATCTTCAGTAGGAAAAGGAACACCTGATTGCCTATGAGCTCTTCTAATGAGGCAGTTTCTGGAATTTCAATTACTCTGGGGTGCCTACTGTTTATAGCATTGACCTTGTATTTTCTTTGGTAGAGACGAGCGATGTGATGAATGGCGGGCACACCACTTTCCGCCTCATCCACCAGATGAATGGCCGCAGATATTCTTGGCATCTGAAGTGGTCCAGGTGGTCCCTCTGGCCTGATTCCCTTGGCCAGTTTTCCTTTCTCATCTGGGAATTTTGACCCTCCTGCTTTCCAACTAATTGTATCATATTATCTCCTTTTTGTTCAAGACTGTCCTCTCAGCAAAAGGTTGCAAAATCTCAGGCTGTTGAGATAGAAAGTCTCAATTAACCTCTAACCTTGTTTCAGTGCCCGTGGCTTGGGTTATTCCTTACACCTAATCGTGGGCCCATTAACAAGTTGTGCGAAAACAAAACCAAACAAAAAAAAAAACTGTTTTGACCAGGCTGTAATTGCTGCTAAGTGACACTTAACAATGGCTCCCTTGTACCACTGCTAAATGGACAGTGTGGGCCACTCAGGCACGTTGCTAGATTTATTTGTGATAAGGGCCTCCCTGTATCTCTTTAAGCGGTTCATCCAGCAACTCCCTTGATTGAAGGGTGGTCATTTTTTGGATTGCCAGAACTGACAACATGGCACAAAGCACGAAGGACAACTCCCACGGAGGACTACGAAAGCCTTCCTCCCCTCCTGCTGCAAATATAATTAGTTTATGTTAGCTGGAAAAGGTCAGAGGTTGTCAAAGGGTAGCACAGTCTTTGTTTTTAGGCAAGATAGTGGAATAATTGCTTGATGCTCAGATCTGCAGGTGCTGTAAGGAGCTCATTTGGGCTTGGCAGCCTGCAGGGAAAGCTCATTTCCTCTGGAAAACCACGGAATTCCTTGTGACAGAGTCTATTTGCCGTGACAGGAGTGATTATCCATTCATGCCCTCAGGACAATACCTGCCACACTCTGCCTTCACCTCACTCCCATTTTCACACACTCCAGGCATTGAGCCCCCTTCCTCTCTTTACTTATGAGAACAGTGGGAGCATGAGCACACAGACCAACCTGGCTGATTTCATATGAATGTCTCTGGTATATCAGGATGTAAGGAGAGAGGGGTAAAGCGCAGGAGTTTATTCAAGAAAAGGGAGCTATCCAAAGGGGGAAAAAAAAAAGTAAGAGATACTCTCTACCATAAGGCTCTAAGTTAAATGTCACAGTTAGTTTTAAGTGAGAGGATAAAGAGTGAAGGAGAAGATTCTTTAAAAAGAAGGCCTGCTTCAAAATGGATCTCCTTTTCCCCCAAATTCACTTTGTTTTTCCTACTTGTCTCAAGAAATAGTAACAAGTTGTAATGAGATACCTAATTAACCTGGATTACAAGATCTTTAAATACCAAGGAAGTCTCTCTCTCTGTATTTACTCTCCAGTGGACTCATTTTGGCTGTGAGGAAATCCTTTTTTAGTCAATCTGGAGATGTTTTACGTATATGACCAGATTGCGCTTTCAGCCATCTGTGGAGGAAGGAAAGGAAAGTGATTCTAAGGCCAGGTAGTTCAGATTCTCTTACACCTGCCAGTTGTGTGAACTTGGTGGGACAAAGCATTCAACTACTTTGTTACAGGTTACATTTCTCCAACTGTAGAATGAGGAAAAGAATGCCTTATTACATTTCTTGCCCAATTGAGGTCAGGTTCAAAAGCATGTTTTAGAATTATCCCTTCCACTCCAACACATAGCTCAGTTGTGATAAAGCGAATGTGGATCTTGCTTTTAGTCTTTTTTCAAATCTCTGTTGCTGGTGGCTTAGGCGAAGGTCATCTTCGTGGTAGAAATTCTACACACTGGAAATTCTTGTTAAACCTTCCACTGAGAAACTGAAGGCTTATATTTGATAGCTAGTGTGCCTGACTCTTAAACGGTCCACCTAACAAGACATGTGTTGTTTCTCTTCTACTTTCCAGCTCGTTGCTTTTATCTGGCATCTCTGTAAAGGTCCTGAAATTATTTGCTAGCCTGCCATACCTTTGGTCTCTGCATAAATTATTCAGATTCAGAATTGGATTAAAGCAGAATTTTACACATACATAAAGAGATAATGAGATCAATACTGAGGGCAGCACCTGAATTAACTATATCTTGACAGTAATACACTTCATATGACTAATTTAGACAGGTTTGTAGCTTTGTGGTGGGCACTTAAAAAAATAAAGAACAGAAGTCTTTGATGTTTTCGGAGGCTGTGCCTTTAATGTGTTTTGACACCTGTTTTGGGGGGTACACACAAGTAATATGCCTGGAGAAATACTAGCTATGGAGGGTGAGTCAGAAATATAATTAACTGTGATGAAAAGAGTTTTGAGCCTCTTTATCCTCAGTAAGTTAAAATCCTTATATCTAGAGAAAGATTTTTAAAAATGAAGAAAGGAAAAGAAAAAAGCTAAAGAAGGAAGTTAACAAGGGAGGGAGGAAGAAAGGAAAAAGGTAATAAAAGGAAGGGAGGGATTGATTGGTTATATCCAATTACCAACAAAAATAAAAGTCAAGATACCAGAACTCCAGGGAGGAGTTAATATACCACTCCCTCATTGTCTGATTGGACATAGTCTTCTATGAAGTAACATTCGAGAAGGTAGTAAAAAAGAGAAATGATGGAAGCTAACAGTGAGCACCTTAAGGTCTTGAATGGGAAATAAGGTTAGAATGATCACTTACAGAGTCAGGGATACGTGACTGCTAAGATGTAGGACCTAGATAGGCAGGGAGAGGATGCAGAAGGGGATGGGGAAGGGATGGGCAAGGCCATGTGGTGGTATATGAATTACATCAATAGCCCCACTTTTCATCCTCTCCCGAATCCATGCCCTTTGCCCTGTAATGTACAGTGTCCTTTCACTCTGGGCAGAATGTTCTGCTCTATCCCCTGATTCTTGTTTTGGCAAACTGTTAGCAAACATGGCGTCAACAGAGGCTGTAAAAATATACTAGAACTCCAGAAAAGTCTTGAATATCTATTTCACATTCCTCTTCTACTGGTTCCATGAGAAAATGCTCAGATTAGCCTGCTACAGGGTAAGACATGTAAGGCACATCAGAATTGTCCCAGTGTTTCCAGTGGGGTTCCTTCTACACAAGCTAACAGTAGGTGTAGACATTGGAGAGAACCCAGGTAAGATCAGCAGAGCCCCCTAGCTCACCCACAGCACACTGCAAGCACAAGAACAGACTCACCCAAGACTATAGGAATCCCCCAGCCAACAACCTACATACTACAACATAAATATGCTTTTATTTTAAGCCAGTAAGTTTTGAGGTGATTTGCTATGCAGTATTATTATGGAAATAAGGAACTGATATACATATCATGCTTTAAATGGTGTATTTATTAATATAGGCTCTAATCTGAGGACAGATTCTTCCATTCTTCATGCTGTCGGTATTTGGAAATCATCTTTTGTAGAGGTGTAGGCATTAGTATGAAGAGAAGGGAAGCTCAAAGAGTTATGTTTGTTTACACACAAGTAAACAGAATTGAGGAAAATATCATCATCAATTCATCCATACATAAAATAGTGCTCCATGAGTACTGGGTGTTATACTACATGTTGGCAAATCGAATTTAAATAAAATATTTAAATAAATAAAATAAAACAGTGCTCCTGACATAGCTGGAAACTAAGGAAAAATATTGAACTCACTTAAATTCTTTCAACTAAGTGCCACAAGCAACCACATTTTTTTTTTTAAGGTTTTATTTATTTATTCATGAGAGATACAGAGAGGCAGAGGCAGAAGAAGAAGCAGGCTTCCTGCCAGGAGCTTGATGCAGGACTTGATCCCAGGACCCTGGGATCATGACCTGAGCCGAAGGCAGATGCTCAACCACTGAGCCACCCAGGCACCCACAAGCAACCACATTTTACGAAATTAAAAAAGACATCTGAAGTATTAAAAATTCATTCTTTGGTATTGCATATTTTTTTTAGAAAAGCAATCCATATTTATTTTTTAACTTAATATATGAGTTTGAAAAATAATAGAAAACACACCACCCAGATTATGGAAGAGAAGATTACCAATAACAATTAAGAATGCCCCTCAGTGACCTTCCCCATATATAATCCCATCTCCCTTTGCCTCTCCTCAAAAATGACCACCAACCTGTATTTTATGTTAATCTACCCTTTTACTTTCAAATGTTCAATCTTATGATTCTCATATACTTAAGACCAACTCTAATCTATCTACAATGCTGTATTTCTAACTACATACAATTCCATACATGTAGACGTCATGCTCAGTAGCCTGCTGTCCCCTCAGAAATAACATGTCTAAAAACAGATTTACCACTGCCCCCAAAAAACAACTTCCTTTCCAAAATGTCTGAGGTCTGCCAATGCCCACACCCTGTCCCACAAGCCAATGCCAAAGTGGTCATGAGGTTGAACAAGAGAGGAAGCATAGACAGGTTGGCACAAATTCTTCACCACTGCAGAAAAACACTTTGATCCACATATGGCCAATGGGTCACTAGCAACATCTTGAAATCATAAAGGTTACATGTAATTACCAAATCTCAGACAGTCCTCACAGTTTCCCATTCACCTGACTAAATAAAGACTGGGAAACAACTGAGATGTGTTTCAATTAAATGGAAGTTTAAATCAGCTGTGGTACATCCAGACAATGGAATATTATTCAGCACTAAAAAAAGATGAGTTATCAAACCATTAGAAGACATGGAGGAATCTTAAATGCATATTCCCAAGTGAAAGAAACCAATATGAAAAGGTTGCATACTATATGGTCCCAGCTACATAACACTCAAAACCGTGATACAGTAAAAATGATCATTGCTTGCCAGGGGTGGGGGGAGACAGTAAATAGGAGAAGCATGAAAGGCTTTTAGAGCAGTGAAAATATTCTATGTGATATTATAATAATGAATATATGTCATTATACATTTGTCCAAATCCATAAAAAGTATACCACCACAAGTAAACTCCAATGTCAGTTTTGGACTTTGGGTGATAATGATGTGTCAATGAAGTTCACTAATTGTAACAAATGTACTACTCTGGTGCAGAATATTGATAATGGGGAAGCTGAGCATGTGTCAGGGTGGGGAGTATATGAAAAATCTCTGTACCTTCCTCTCAATTTTGCTGTGAACCTAAAACCTATTTAAGGAAAAGTAAAAATGTGCAACTGGTTCATTATTTTTCCATTCTACAAAATGTGTAACTAATTCATTCATCATTTGGGTGACAGAGACCTACTGATAAATAATACATAAGACACTACTGCTTTCATGTAGTCCATGCTCTATAAGGGACGGATAATGAGCAAATACACAAGATAATTTGAGAAAATGTTAAATTCTCAGAAAGTAATGAAATAGAATTATTTGACAGAGTTGGACTTGAGTATGGAGATGCTATCTCAAATAGGACAACCAAGAAGGCTTTTTGAAGGGATCACATTTAGACCAAGTGAGAAGCTACCATATATAATTCTAATGAAAATCATGGCTGAAAGGGGCCAGCAGTAAAAAGAAAAAAAAATTTAAAGCATATATTGACTTGTTAAGAACATGAAGTTTCCATAAAATTATAAATTTTATTTAGGGTCAGATTATGGAAATATAGGGATAACAGTGCTGCTGGTAGGGGTGTGGTGCCACCAAGTCCTATACTTTTTTGTGCTCCTATGTTTTTTGCATTATTTTTTTGCGCTCCTTTCTATTTTAAAGCATCTCAAGTTTGACTTGTACAAAGGTCATTATGTCATAATATGCACAAATATGAGCTGTCTAAACTCTCTTGTCTGTTTCTCTGTGATGAACTAATGTGTATCTAAATAAAATAGCTGGTATATCTATAATAGCTTCTTACTTGTTTTTACTTTTGGTTTTAAACTTTTAGAAACCAAAGAGAAACTGCCTGAAGTATAAAATGGGAAAATGAGTCATGTAACTGAAAAGTACAGGAACAGGGTTGATTTAGGCATGGCTGGATCCAGGAGGTCAGCTGAGAATATCAAAGCTTAGTGTCTTGCTATCTTTCAGCTCAGTGCTCCTCTGCACTAGCTTAATTTCTGGGGAGATTTCCCCTGCCTACCAGCTTCTCATCCAGTGGCTTGAGAACTTTCATTTCCCAATAGTTGCAAGAGTGTCTCTGGACTGGGTTTCAACTGACTGCCAAGTCACATGTCCATCATTGAATGTCTTTACTGTGACCAAGGTAATGGAATACAAGGTTTGAATAAAAGTAGAAAAGGGACTTTTCCTGCAAGAAAAGAAATTCAGTTACAAAACCATGGTGAAATCTATTCTGGGCCCACACAAAAAATACATACCTATTAGAGCAATGGTTCTCAAAGCATTGCCTGCACACCAGCAGCATCAGCACCATGTGTTAGAAACGCCAATTCTTAGGCTCTACCCTAGAGGTCCTGAGCCAGATACTCTGGGGGTGGACCCAGTAATGCATGCATTAGCAAGTCATCCAGGTGATTCTGATGTGCACAAAGTTTGAGAGTCACTGCTCTGTACCATCATACTTAGAACAAAATCCATACCCTCTTCCACAATCTACAAAGCCACATATATATACATGATCTCCTTATACCTCTTAGATCTCATCTGCGTCATCTTCACCTTGCTCATTTCATCTTCTAATTCTCAACATTCCAAGTAATTGTCATCTCACCACAACTGTATGTGGTGTTCTCTCTGCCTTAGAATGTTCCTCATGTTGCTAGTTCTCATAATTACAGTAGCCCTTAAAAGTCATCTCTTAGAATTTTGACCACAATAAGGCATTTTCCTCTCAACCCAAACAACTATATCCCATTTTTATTTCCTTTATTTTTAAAAGACTTTATTTATTTGAGAGAGAGAGAGAGAGAGAGAGAGAGAGAGAGCATGAGCAGAGAGGAGAGGCAGAGGGAGAAGCAGACTCCCCATGGAGCAGGGAGCCCAATGTGGGGCTCTATCCCAGGACTCCAAGATTATAACCAAGCCCAAGGCAGTCACTTGACAGACTGAGCCACCTAGGCACCCCTATTTCCTGTACTTTTATACCATATACCAAATTATCTATTCATCCATTTATGTATTCCCTTATTAAGACAGACAATATTAAGATAGATAATTATTTTTCTGTTTTTCTTTCCAATGTCCTTAGAATGTAAGTACCATATGAGCAGTATTTGACCTTTGACTGCAATATCCTTTGTACATAAAATAGTTCTTGGCATATAGAAGGTGCTCACCAAATATTTATAGAATTACTTAATAAATCATTTAATCCACTATGGTGGTTCCTGCTGCTCCATTGTCACCATCAGACATCAAAGAATGAAACAGAAGAGTAAAATTATTAAGTATGGTAGGGGTCAGGATGTCCTCAAAGGAAGGAACTACAAAAACCACAAGCACAGTGCTTAGTAACACAAACTGAGGGGGTCCCTTTTTCAAATAAAACCATTCTGGCTTTCCAGCAACGAAGACTACATCCTTTCAGTTGCTTGTATTAAAGGAAAAAAAGGATGAATTAGTTCTTTCAAATAATAGAGTAGGGTATTAAATTTGGGCTTTTCCTTCATTTATAGTACATTTTCATCTTTTATGGGACAACACTAGCCAAGAGAGAGGACAGGAGAAAGGCTTATTTTAAACAATATAAAACTGAGGAATTTGATTCCAAGCTTGGTGTGAAAAGAAAGCTGTATAAGCATGGAACTAAAACAGGAACTTAGTGATGGAGATAAACATTCCTATGTGGGTAAGAAGAAAAAGATGTCCAAATAAATGCTCAGGAATAAAAATAGTAAATTGCCTTAAAATAGTCTGAAAATTCATTTATGCCAAGGGTTCACAAATATTGTGATGACCCTTTCAACTGTGGCATTTTTCTAAGTATGGTTCCCTATAAATAGATTCAGAAATCCCTAAAGATTGGCGTGAGGAATCAGTTGGCAATTGAAATTAATTTCACCATTGGACTATCACTGTAGATGTTCTCACATTTCTGATATTACTGAAACCTAGGTGGTTATTGGTTTTTATTATCCCAAATACATATTACAACTTAATCTTTAAAAAATTATTTATTTATTTCATTGGTAGAGGGAAAGGGGCAGAGAGAGGGAGACAAGCTCAAGCAGACTCCCTGCTGAGCATGGAGCCCAACATAGGCTTGATCTCACAACCCTGAGATCATGACCTGAGCTGAAATCAAGAGTCAGACACTTAACCAACTGAGCCACCCAGGCATCCCTCACAACTTATTATTGATAGTAATTCTTGATGTGGAGCAAAAAGTTTGATAAAAATTCATCAATAATTTAAAATTTCCCTTTCCTCTAGAACAAAAAATTTTTGAAGTTAAATATTCAAGTGTTAAGTTGAACAGTTAAGAACTTCAGCTCAACCCATTTTTCTTGCACAGGGAGAAAGGTATCAGTAATTACAACTTTAAATCTATTACCAGTGGATTTGGAGAACAAAGCCCTGAGGCAGATAAGAATGCTACTTTTGTATCTGTTTTACAGGAGAGAAACTGAGCTCATGTGAAAGCCAGAGTCATTCACAGCCAGTAGCAAAGCTGTGAGCAGAATCAAGGTACCCTGACCCATGTTTAATTACCATTATAACAATACAATTTATAATCCACAAATTAGACCCCCCAAAAACCCCCAAAATGAAACAAAACAAAAAACCAGCTGAAACCTTGAATGACAGTGGATTAATAGCAAGCCTGGGAAAGCCAATTTAGCCAATCTGAAACTGAATTTCACTTACAGCAAAGTAGGGAGGTTAAAAGGCATAGGCCCTGGACTAGGACAGCTGATACTTGAATACTGGATAGACCATCTGGGCAGTTTATTTTTTTGTTTTTGTTTTTGTTTTTTGAGAGAGAGGGAAAGAGAGAGAGAGAGAGAGAGAGAGAGAAAATGAGTGTGGGGGGAAAGGGCATAGGGAAAGGGAGAGAGAGAAGCTTATGCAGTCTCCATGCTCATGACCCTGAGCTGAAATCAAGAATCAGATGCCCAACCTAATGAGCCACCTCAGGCACCCATCTGGGCCGTTTTTAACCTCTGTGTGATATTGTCCTCGTCTGGAAAATGGGTTAATACTAATACCAACCTCAAAGGGCTGTTATAAGATAAGGAGTTAATGAGATAATGTTAAGTATTAAGAAAACTAAGCTTGGAAAAAAATGCTCTAGAAGCATTTTGTTACTAAGGTCAGTCTAAAATTTCTATTTTACTGATTGAGAATCAGAATTCTTAAAGGGCATGTTTTGATAATTTTATTTTGATCTTTCCCAAGGACAGAAATGCATGCCAAGGAAGCTATACAACAGGTATAACAGAATGTCTATCCACTGCCTTCACCCAAAATTACAGCTCCAAAACGTCAGTCTTGATGACAAGTGATTGATACCTTCAGTGATTTCATTGCAGGGAAAATTTGCAGTGAAGAATCAATTAAATTTTGGATTCTCCAAATGAGCAAAATGTTAAATAGTCAAAATGATGAACATGAAAGTCTGCCTATAACTAATGGGAAGACAAACATATGTGTTTGCAAAGACGTGCCTTCCTTTATTTATATGTTTTGTCCTTTCTTTCTGTCACATTTAAGAACTCACCCACCATTTCCAAAGGTTTTGTGTATTGCTGATTATTTTGAAAGGAGTGCCAGGTACACATGTGGGAGACCTTTCTTATAATAAAATTGGATTGGAAAAAGCAAAACTATGAATGTTTAGCAAAAACAAACTTTGAAAGGAAACTCAACTTTTTTTTTTTTTTAATGTTTCCTTGGGCATTTTTCTAAAATCAGCCTCGTTTCTGCATAATATTTTTCTTGGTTGGGCAAAGGCTGGTTAAAATATTCATTATTTTTTTAATGTACTATGCTGCTATTTGCAGCTTCAGGTAGTTAATATTTGTGTTTAAGCTTTGCAGTTCAAATGGGAAAATCCACCCTAAACAGCATTGCTGAACAGCATGAAGGAATCCTTCGAAACAGGAGGTCCCTTTCCTGAATACCAATCAGTGTGGCTTTCCTCTGTGGCTGGGAGAGGAAGCACTGACCAATGTTTGCACTCCACCATGTCCTGCATGTCACAAGCTTAATTTCTAACACTGGCCGCCTTGTCGACAGAGTTTCCGGATGGCAGAATGAATTGAACCTCTGAGGACGGATGGCGCTACTATGTCTCCAGATGACGTCAACGTCTTCTGGGACAACAGCATGAAAAGCTGAAATGTAATCAGCAAGAGCCTGGCTCAAGATTACCTCAAAGAGTATACATGTGTGCAAATATAACAGGTCGACCCTTTAAGAAGAATCACTGATGTTTATATGCCAGGTTTGGGTTAAATGCAAGTGTGGGAAGATAGCAAGAGACCTTTGAATGATGACTAAACAGGCTAAGGAAACGATTCTCTTCACATTCACAAATTTAGATTCAAATGATCATTTGCTAACTTCTACTGTAGGCCAAGTCCACATGTCTTATCTCATTTAATACACGTAATAACTTAGAAACTGTCATTTAGGAAAATAGAAATGCCAACACTGAGGTTCAGAAAGCCTTAACTATACTTTGCCAAGAGAACAACTGAC
Source organism: Canis lupus dingo (assembly GCF_003254725.2). Classification (NCBI taxonomy): domain Eukaryota; kingdom Metazoa; phylum Chordata; class Mammalia; order Carnivora; family Canidae; genus Canis; species Canis lupus. The sequence goes on from NC_064266.1 coordinate 14,821,084, forward strand.
CAACTATTTATTATTTTTTTCAAATATATCAACTGAACACTTACTATGTATCAGAACCCATGCCCCAACCACAGTGGAGGCACAATTAGGAGCAAGACAGAGTTGGGACATGAACTCAAATTACATGCAAAACTATGATTTATTCCTTACAACTTTAGTTAACTCACTGATCTTAGATCATTGTAGCAAGTTATCAGGTTATTACTCCAGACACTCATGTTACCTTTATATGGATATATGTGCTATATTTACATTTTTTTTATATTTTTCCACTTTTCTTTCTCATATGGAGAAGAAAATAAATAGCAACCTTATCTCTGTATTGCCTCCCAACCTCTCCATAATGTTTAATTATTTTCCCACAAGGGCTTCGAAATCATCAATTGTTAGAATGGTTTCTGTCCTTCCCAGGGCAGAAAAGGGGTTCCTTTCAGGAGACACTGACTTCTTGCCAAGGAACCTCTGAAATGACATGGAGGGAGAATGAATGTTTCTCTGTGATCTTCTCCTACCTTTTTTCCCCTTAACTCACTTCCTTTCACATCTTTATTGTTCTCTGGCCTAGCCTCCAATATCCACGCCTAGTTTATGAGCATTAGTCTAGGCTACATTAGCCAATATGGCACCACTACTGGTTCCAAAACTATGTGTACTCTCTAAAATAAAAGTTTTCAGGCCCCTCAATCTGGTCTATCCTACAGTCTAGGTTGTTGCTCTCCCAGATGTTGGCCATTTTTATCACAATCCAGGTATTTCAAGGGTGAGAAAAAAGCTTGACTTCTTTGCTTCTAATTGCTGTTTCTAGTCCTTTCACCTTCTTCCCCAATGACAGTAACAATAGTATCAATCTGATCACAAAAATCCAACTCTTTCATCCTATGCTGGTTTTCCTTCTCCTCACACTCTTATCTGTTAAGCTCTAGGTCACGTCCTCTCATTCATCCACATTATGGACAGTTGGCTAGTATTTTCATCTTTTCTCCTGTTACAAGAATGACCCAACACCCACATCCCACTCTCACTTCATTTGCTTGCCCTTCTCTTTTTTCTACTCTTCACCTTACTTCCCCACTCATACCACTTCTCCCTGGACCTTGTTATCTCATGTAAACACTCTACCTCAAAAATTTAAGCATCTTTTTCCTGATTTGACTTAATATTATATATTAACTATTTTTGTTATGGCTTTATTTTGGCTTCACAATGCTCTCACTTTCTATTTTCCTATACCTTCACATTCCTCAGTAACCAGTTTATATTTTAAGATACTTTAAACATCAACATTTGCTTAATTTATGTCAGAAATGGCCTTGCTTCTCTGTCTTTCTGTGTTTTCCTTACACTTTCTGGCAATTCCCATAAGTAGTCTAACATATTCTTTTGGTGCTCCACCCAAGATTTCAAATGCTTCTGGAGAAATTAACACAATAGGGCATTTAGATTCTGCTACCAAATAATTATCATGAATGAGCTCTCAATACCATTGGGGACTTGTGGATTCATTGCATTATGGGCTCAAATATCATGCCCTTCAACTGTATCCGTCCCCACCTTGCATACAACTTTAGAGCATGGGGGTTTCTTCCACTAAAAAGGAAAAGTCACTTTCCCCACTCTTTGATCCTGAATTCAGTCATTTAACTGCGTTTTGCCAATGGAATGCTAGCAGATGTGATGAATGCAGAGGCTTGAAAACATGCTTGCATACTTTAATCTCTGCTCTTGCATCTCTGCCTTGGCTACAAGAACATGCCTGGGCTAGGCTGCTGGAGATGCAAGACACTTGGAGAGGAATCACTCTTCCCAGTGACCCAGTGGAAGTCAGCTTAGATTAGTGACAGTCAACCGTTCTCAAAATATGTGAGGAAGCTCAAATGCTATTGTACTACCAGGTTAATCCACAGACTCACAAAATAAATAAATAAATAAATAAATAAATAAATAAATAAATAAATACATACATACATACATACATACATACATACCTATTGTTTTAAGTCGCTCCAATTCCCAAAACAATTTGTTTCATCTCATTCTCAAAAAATAGCCACATGCTTCAGAGAGAATAGAAGGAGCCTAATGCTAACTCCCTCAACTTCCTTCCATAAAGGCTACAAATGTTCTAGCATCTATATCTTCTTGTCCTGTGTCTATCCAGTCTCAATAGCGAGCTGACCTTTTTGCTGCCCATGGAACCTATCCTTTAGATCCAATCCTTTCCTATTATTATCTCTTCTATTTTATGTGTGCTCAGTCTTTCCTTCTGAACCATCTTCACTCTTCAATTAATGTCTATCTGGGCTTTATTGCCTTCCTTCTATGTAAAAAATTTACCTTGGGTCACTAGTGAGCCCTAAATCAAAACTTTTTCAATTCTCATCTCAATTTAACTTTCATAATGAGCACTCAATAACACAGGCTACTCTTTGATTTTTAAAACATTCTCCTGTCTCTATTTCTATGACATATGATGTTTTAGTTTCCACCTTAAATATTTATTTACTTACATCTTCACTTCAGATTAAGTCTCATTTATTGTGCCAAGGAATGTTATTTTTCAAGGTTTTATCCTAGGCCCTCTTATATTCTACATTAAAACAGAGAGATCCCATCTGGGCCAATGGCTTCAATTTTCACCTCACTACAGAGGACTCACAAATTAGTGTCTTTGTCATAGACCTCACCTCTGATCTCCAAACCCATTTGCCCAGCTGTCTCTTTGCTAAGTCCATCTGGATATCACTAAAGCACCTCAGATTCATAGCTAATAAAATAAAGTTCATTTTCTTCCCCCTCCCCAAATTGATTCTGTATTCAGTATTAACTATCTCAGAGAACGACAACTATCATTCATATGGCTAAATCTTGGAGTCATTCTTTACAACCTATCATATACGGCTAGCTACAAGTCCTAGGAATTTTATTGCTGAATAGTAGTCAACGATGGCCATTTTCTCCCCCTCTAGGGCCATTACCCTATTCCAAACTGCTATCTTCTCTTACCTAGACCACTGCCTTATAGTCTTACTGCCACCAAAGTAGACTGCAAATCTATAAAAATTATCCTCTCTTCCTCTCTTTCATGCACAGTTATGTTTAAAACATCTAAGTTTTCAATTCACTTGGATTAAACATTAAAATTCTTTTAAAAATAATTTAAAAGATTTATTTATTTTGAGAGAGAGAGAGAGAGAGAGAGTGTGTGTGTGTGTGTGTGTACACGAGTGGGGAGGAGAGAAATCCTTAAGCATACTCTCCACTGAGCATGGAGCCCATGTCTGGGTTCAACCTCAGGACCCAGAGATCATGACCTGAACTGATACCAAGAGCCAGCCAACTGAGCTGTGTGGATGCCACAAATATCAAAATTCTCAAATGCCTTGCAAGCTATGATCTGGTCACTACCTATTTTTACAGCCTCATTTCATACATGTATCCCTACTCTGCCATCAAGGTGCTCTGACCTTTTCTTCAGTTTCTTGAACTTTCCATGCACCCTCTTGCTGTAAGACACACCTCCAGATGAGTTGCAGCTGCCAAATCCCCAGGCACTTGCTACTTCTCTGGGCAGGAGCATCACCTGTCATACACTATATACCACCTTCTGAAAGATGAAGATCCACCCATCTGGATTTTTCTATGCTACCTATTGCTTCTTCCAACCACATGCTATCCTTTGTCTTCTTAGTTTCTACAAATCAGCTGGTCTCAGTTTGCCATCAAAAGTACCCTGATTTTGACATATATTCTTAATTGTGAAATATTTTATCATCACTATTCTTATCTATAAACCCCTAGATGAGTCTGATTAAAGCATATAGGAGTTTCAAAGAAATCCTTCACACAATTCTTCTCTCACTTTGGTTAAGTTCTATACTGTCAGGGGCTGTACCTGTCTTATTCACTAATGCATACACAGAGCCCAAAGCAGTGTCTGGCAAAATAAGCACCAATAAACATTTGTTGAATGAAGGGGGAAAGAAAATGGAAAAGGGAAGGAGAGAGGGAAGGGTGAAGGAGAAAGGAAAGGAAGAAGGGAGAAACTACATGGAATAAATATGATGTTGTTTTCAGGCCCCAGAAGCCAATTGTCACCAATCAGGAATTAATCCTGCCTCTTTGTGTTATAATTACCAAAGCAGTCTGTCCATAAAGAAGACTGAAATCTGTTCAACATATACCCAATTCATAATACTGTAGCGTCTATTCTTTCCTTAAGAAAAATACAGATGTATATTTTTTATGCAGCCCTGGAAAGGTAGTGTCTAAAATGCCCTCATAAGTCTCTAGAAAGTAAGTGTGAGTGCAAATCTGCAAAGACTCTCCTGGGTTGTGTAACATGCCTCTACAAGCTCCCCATCCAGTCCTGCAACCACATTGGAATGTAGTTGCTCTGATGGAAATATTTCAGTCCCTATAAACTGAGAGTTTCTCCTTTGACCTTTCTCTCTCCCTCTCCTTCAATCATTTATAAAACTTTATATTTTGTTATGTATTATAGGTAAATTTCTGTCTGTTGGCCTAATTCAACAAATATCTACTGTGTTGCCATGGTTGCGGTTTTGGTTTTAGTTCACCGTCAGCATTCTGAGAGGTAGATTCTGGATTCTGAAAATCCAGACAGGTTTATTTTATTTATTTATTTTTTGTCATGAGGTCGTTGTTGTTGTTTTGGTTTCCTACAGAATGATTATTTCCAATTAATGCTTCCTGTATATTTTGTCCAACAATTCAACAAATATGTATTGTAGTAGGAAGGAAGCAGAAGGCACCCTGTCTGCTACATCAGAAGCTTAGATAAGGCCCTGATGGGAAAGGTCAAGGGGATGGGGGTTAATAAGAAAGGGCAGGGGACTGCCTGCATCACCTTACCTCAGTTCAGAGGCAGTCTGCCCCAGGGTTGTTCAACCAGACATACAGACCAAAAAGAGAGCACGTCCAGTTTTACACATTCCCAAATTTTGTCCTCTAGTTTATGATATGAATATATATATATTTCATATATTTCAAAACAGTGTGTATGTGTGTGTGTATAGTTATACACATTTTTATAGGATCTGGTAAAAACCCTCCACCTTTTCTCTAGAGGATCTAGGTAATCCTGACCCAAAAGGGTTTATTTGGATGAAGATGCAATGGTATGTCACCCTTCCCATTCTGTTGACTGGGATGGGTCATGGCTTCAGTCCAACAGGCTTGGTTTCTAACTCTCAACTCTACTACCAGCTGTCCCTAAAGGAGCTGGGCAGGGCAGGTTATGTAACATCCCTAAGCCTCTGTCTTCTCATCTCTTAAAATCTTAAAATGAGCTAATGATAAATGCCAACCTCCTGGAGCTTTTGTAAGAACTAAAGCCTGAGGTGCCCAGATAATAGCAGGTTCTTATAACTCTTGGATTCCTTCCCATCTTTCTTGTGGAACATAAGACTTACAGCATCTTTTAAAGTAGTATTGATTTTTACTGTGATTCAGGAAGAGCTGCTCACTTGAACAGAGATATTTGGCCTATAATATATATTATCTTGATCTCTTTTCCAGTGGAAAACTCTGACCCCCAAATTAGCTCTTCTACTTATTTTTAAATGCTATTTGTTTGTACTCTATTTAGCTTCCATAACACTTGGAGGGTTGTCTTATCTGAAGGTAGCATAAAAAACATTATGTGTGTTAAAATGTAGAAAACTCTATCTTAATTGTAGAATATCTTAGTTTTGGGGGTGCCAGGGTGGCCCAGTTGGTTAGGCATCCAACTCTTGATCTCAGCTCAAGTCTTGATCTCAGGGTTGTGAATTCAAACCAAGCACTGGGCTCCACATTGGACATGGAGACTACTTAAAAAAAAAAAAAAAAAAAGAAAGAAAGAAGAAAGAAAGAAAGAAAGAAAGAAAGAAAGAAAGAAAGAAAGAAAGAAAGAAAGAAAAAAATAACATCTTAGTGTTTCCAAGTGCACAATCTGATGAAAGATACCATGAGAAAGGTTAACACAAAAGCCTGGCCTTTCAGAGCTTTATTCATTCATTAACACATGCTCAAAGCACTGAATCAGTACTCAGCAATAATTGGTTACCAAAACATAACAAAGTCCTTGCTTTCATGAATTTATAATCTAAAGGTGCAGATAGATATTAATCAGGAAATCACACTAATAAATAATTATGAGGCTATGCCACTGCTATGTGTTCCATGCTAGGGAGCATGCACAGTACAAAACTTCAATAAACATTTGCTGAATGGATGAATGTTGGTTGAAATTGAAATAAGTATTCAAAAAGATAGGAGACTTGGTTTAGAGAATGGAGCAAAGAGCATCTCATATTGAGATCCGAAGGATGATTAAAAAATAATCAAGAAAATGCTTCTGGAGATGTGGTTTATGTATACAATGGAATATTACTCAGCTATTAGAAATGACAAATACCCACCATTTGCTTCAACGTGGATGGAACTGGAGGGTATTATGCTGAGTGAAGTAAGTCAGTCGGTGAAGGACAAACATTATATGTTCTCATTCATTTGGGGAATATAAATAATAGTGAAAGGGAATATAAGGGAAGGGAGAAGAAATGTGTGGGAAATATCAGAAAGGGAGACAGAACGTAAAGACTGCTAACTCTGGGAAACGAACTAGGGGTGGTGGAAGGGGAGAAGGGCGGGGGGTGGGAGTGATTGGGTGACGGGCACTGGGGGTTATTCTGTATGTTAGTAAATTGAACACCAATAAAAAATAAAAAATAAAAAAAAAAAGAAAATGCTTCTGGGAATGAGTGTTTCAGAAAGGGGATGCATGAGTTAGGGTTCTCAAAACAAAAACAAAAACCAATCATGTGTACACATACACATACACACACACATTATTTTATCCTAAGGAATTAGCTCGATTGATTCCCTTGAGCTGGTAATTCTGGGGGCTGGCAATTATGAAATCTGTAGAGCATTATGATAGGCCAGCAGGCTGAAAATTCAGGTGAGAGTTGATGTTTTACTGTTAAATTGAGATCTACAGACTGAAACTCAAGAAGAGGTTCTGTGTTAAGGGCTTGAGGCAGAATTGCTTCTTTTGGGAAACCTCAGTCTTTACTCTTAAGGTCTTTGACTGACCAAGATCCACCCACATTATGGAGGGTATTCTCCTTTACTTCAAGTCTACCAGTTTAAATGTTAACCACATTTGAAAATACTTCCTCAGTAACATCTAGACTGGTCTTTGAACAAACAACAGGACACATAGCCTAGCCAAACTGACACAAAATTAACCGCCATATGATGCAATATGAGCTAAGTCAAGAAGAAGCAATGAGACATTGGAGAACTGTAATGTGTCTGGACTTTGGAAAGTGAAGACAAGTATAAAGATGACTATAGGACAGCAGAGATAATAGAACATTTTCATCTTCACAGAAAATTTTATTGGACAGTGCTAGGCTGGACCAAATGGGATTTTGGATCCTGGGAAGCTGAATCTTCATCCTGCATATATTGAGAAACCACTGAAGCAATTTTCATAAGGAGGTGATAGGAGTGGTTTTGCATTTTAAGATATCACTCTGGCTTTTGTGGAAAATAGATTGGAGGAGGTCCAGACTGACCACAAGGAAACCACTGAGAAGATGACTGAAATTGTTTGGGAGAGAGATAATTTTAACTTGGACTCAAAGTTGGCAAGACTGAGAAAGAAAAGTCAAAATAGTGATGGTTTGGGAAGACAGGGAGGAAACAAGTAACAATAGCAGCTGACATTTACTATATGTCAGGCAAAGTTTAAAACTATATAGATACTAGCTCAGTAACTCTGGGCACAACTTTATGAAGGAAGTTCTATTATTAACCCTATTTTGCAAAGAAGAAAACTGAAGTATAGAGACATTAGGTAACTTGCCTAATCAAAGAGTAAGTGGCTGAGCCAGATTCCGATTCTAGGCCCATCAATTCAATCACTACATGATACTGACTTCTGAGGGTATAGATAACTGTCTCTCAAAGGAGAATGACATTCTCATTAAGCAAATATAAGGCATAATTAGGTTCAAGGATCTTTATGTAGGGTCAGAAATAACATCAGGAAGTCAGCCTTAAAAATGAGCAAGTACAGACAAAGTTTTGACAAGTTGACATAGTGGGAAAAAAAGGTGTTCTAGGTGAAGGAAATAGGAGAAGCAAAAACATGAGAATGGTAATGTATGGAGAATATTAAAGATCTAGAAATGAACCAATTTGGCTAGAATACAGATAAAAGGAAAGAAGAAATGAGAAAGAAGTTTTAAAAGGTAGGCTGGAATCAGGCAAGTGACAGTATGGAACTTCATTTTCAACTGAACAATAATCAGTTAATTAACTGGTGGAAAATGGGGAGTAGCTGACTATTTCTGAAAGGTTCATCCTAAGTCTATATCTGGATACATTCCAAGAGAACATAAAATGATAAGAAACAGAAAGAAATTGGTGACAAGATAGAAGATAGAAGATAGAAGATAGAGATAGAAGGATTCTTCATTAGTCCAGTGAGAAAAAATATGTTCTTGAATGACATGGGCAGTAGTGAGAAGGGAGGAGGCGATTGAATTCAGAGACATGGAAGCAACTGAACTTACAAATACCAACTTGTCTGTGAGGGAAGAGAAGTAAAAGCTGACATAGTTCTCATGATTATTAAATATTAGCAATAAGAAGGAAGAAGACGGGATCCCTGGGTGGCGCAGCGGTTTGGCGCCTGCCTTTGGCCCAGGGCGCGATCCTGGAGACCCGGGATCGAATCCCACATCGGGCTCCCGGTGCATGGAGCCTGCTTCTCCCTCTGCCTGTGTCTCTGCCTCTCTCTCTCTGTGACTATCATAAATAAATAAAAATTAAAAAAAAAAAAAAAAAAAGAAGGAAGAAGACAAATTAGGACAAGAGTTTTAGGTATATAGCATATTTTAGAGAATTTTTTTCTCTAAAAAGAAATGGGGATGGGGAAAATTATAATATTTATCAATTATAGCATCTAATTCTAAATAATCTTAACCCAGGAATTTTACAGTAGCCATATATTTTTTAAAACAATTTCAGAACAATATTTGTCTAGATTTCAAAATATTTTAAGAAAATACAATTGTTAAGTTTATGAATCTTTACAGAAAGAGAGAGATATGATTATTTCCATTTTATACATGGGCCAAATGAAGCATAAAGTTAAAGGCTAGCCTATGAATATATATTAGAAGCACAAACTGTTAAATAAACAACAATTCTTACAACAGTTCAGGATTTCTCTATGTTCTCTTACCTAATAATGTCAGAGCAAGTGCTAAACAGCTGTTTTGTAATCACAGCAGCTCATGCTGTATTTGCTTAGGACTAAAATTTAATGTCCTCTTCCATTCTTCTTTGGTCCTTCTCCTCCTCTTCTTTTCCTCCTTGTTCTTTTACTGGTTAAAATATCATCAATTATGATTCCCATTTAAATATCTAGGATTGAGGACAAATATACATTTGGTATAATTCTCATAATTCTTGTATTATTTTCTTTTATAAATGGCAAATGCCTTTGGGACTCTCTATTTTTCTGCTACTTATCTAGATCAGTAGGGTACTGAAGAATATTTAAGAATTCCTTCCCAATGATGCTGCAGTCTTCATGGATCATAACAGTTCTTTAGATTATATATTTTGCTAAGCAAATACTGAATTATTCTAACTTATTTCTCTAACTTGTCATGGGACCACCATGGTTTATAAAATAATCATTTATCATATATAAATCATGATCTAGTACTGGATATTCAATAGTGAATGGATCAGGCATTGTCCTTCTCTTCATGATATTTTTACTCTTCTAAGAGATTACTTGATTTTCTAAGTAACAACTAATTCTCCAACACCAACAAGATGTCCAAAAATTCAATTCAGTCCAATTCTGACACCACCAGAGTTAATTAATGCAGATCCCACAAGTTAAGGGCTCAGGCTTACAAGACTCTCTGTTTCAGATGCTAACCACAAATAGGGTCCCCAGGCTACCTTCACTTCTGACCTAGCTAACTACAAATTGAGTGGTTCCCTTAAGCTCTCCCTCTAAGTTCAATAATTCAGTAGGACACCTCACAGAACTCAAGAAAGTGCTACACTTACTATTACTGTTTTATTAAAAGGATACTACTTAGGAAGAACTAAATGGAAGAGATGCAAAGGGCAAGATTGTGTGGTGGAGAGGATGTAGCTGACTCTCAGCACATGGACATGTTCATCAACCTGAAAACTCTTCAAATCTCATTATTCAAAAAATTTTATTGAAATCTCTATAATATAGGCACAGCTGATTAAATCATCAGCCATTGGTGACTGAATTGCATCTTCAGTGTGCTTTGCCTCCTCAGGGATCTAATCTTTTTTTTTTTTTTTTAAGATTTTATTCATTTATTCATGAGAGACACAGAGAGAGAGAGAGGCAGAGACACAGACAGAGGAGAAGCAGGCTCCAGGCAGGAAGCCCGATGTGGGACTCAATCCTGGGACTCCAGGATCACGCCCTGGGCCGAAGGCAGGTGCCAAACCACTGAGCCACCCAGGGATCCCCCTCCTCAGAGATCTAGAGGTGGGACTGAAAGTTCCATCACTCAAAGGCTTTCAAGTGACCAACCTCCATCCTTAAGCTATCTAGAGGCCCTACCCTGAGTCACCTCACTAGCATAAACTCAGGTGTGGTTGAATGGCACTCATTATGAATAACCAAAGATGCTCCTTCACTCAGGAAATTCTAGGAAGTTTTAGGACCTCTGTGCCAGGAATATGAGACAAAGACCAAATGTATATTTTTCATTCTACCACAGAGATACAAATATACAGCCTGGAAATTAATTATAAAGATTTGTTCTTTTCTCTAATAACACCATCTCTAATGAACTTCACTACACATGCAGTTGTTATCACCTCTGCCCACTACACCTCTCCCTATCCAGACTCATCCCAATCCCAGATGGTATCCAGTGTCAAGATCTTCTTTCCACACTATATTGTTCAGAAATATATCAAGTTGAGCAAGGGGCCAAAGACACCCTTATATGAGATTCTGAAAAAGAAAAAAATAATGATGGGCCTATGTATAAAGAGACAGCAGGATTTAGAGATCCAGCAAAAGATGTGAGACAGTGACTAACAGCAGTAGAAATCCATCATAGAAATCCATCATCACCTCAAGATCTGGGAGCAGCAAAGATGCAAAATCACACTGAAAACTAGAGTGGTAGAAGGGGGGGCTTCCTGAAAGGAGCTGTTGTCCTGGAGAGACATCACCACTAGCTGGACATTAGGTACAAAAAAAGGTAGAGAATGGAGAAGGAAATAACCCAACCTCCCTCTTCTCTAGCCATTCAGTTTCCTACCAGTTATTTATATAGCTTGAGTGAGTCTGGGAGGTGTAGTCATTGACCCAATAATGTTATGACACATAGGAGGGAAGAGAAACACAAAATATTCATCTGTGGAAGAAATTAGAGAAACATCATTACACCTTCTGCTCAAGCTTGTATCTTTTTAATGACTTATGTGACTACAGCACACTGGCCCAATGAATATTAATAGCTAATTGCTAGCTACTGTTCTGAAATGCTCCCAAATTTTATTTTAATTCGTGGTATCTTCTATGGGTTATAACTCTTTGATTTGATGTAATCAAATACAGGTGTGTGTGTGTGTGTGTGTGTGTGTGTGTATGTGTGTAAGTGTGATTGTAAATTGCTTTATATATTTACTACTCTTTGAATAGAATTAGCTAAAAAATCTATTTAGGAACCAAGGTATTTGCTGTTTATTTAGACTTTCTCCAATTTAGCACTACTGTTTGTGTGTGTGTGTGTGTGTGTGTGTGTGTGTGTGCTGGTTAATTTACCATAAGTAGGTATTATGTGTTTTTTTTTTTTAAAGATTTTATTTTTAAAAGATTTATTTATTTGAGAGAGAGCAAGTAAGGGGGAGGAAGGATGAAGGGGGAGGGAGAGAGAGAAACTCAAGCAGATTCTACACTGAGCAGGGAGCCCCATATGGGGCTCGATCTTATGACCCTGGGATCAGGATCTGAATTAAAACCAAGAGTAGGATGTTTAACCACCTGTGTCTCACAGGTGTCCCAAAATATTTTATTATTTTTAAGTAATTTCTACATCCAATGTGAGGCTTGAGCTCACAACCTTGAGATCAAGAGTCTCATGTTCCATCAATTGAACCAGCCAGTCACCCCATGTATTCTGTGTATTTAACAACAGATCTGGCATCTACCCACTAGATGCCAATAGTGACCTTCTCTGAACAGTTGTGATAATCAAAAGTATCTCCAGATATTGCCAAATATTCCCTGGAGGCAAAAATCACCACCAATTAAGAACCACTACCCTAACTGTGTTATTTAAAAAAAGAAACCAAATAAATCACTAACTTCTTCCAATACTAATTCACTGATCATCTGCAGTAGATAGCCTACAAGAGAGTTTTCAATGATTCTTGCCCCTTTGTAGTCACACCCTTGTGTAGTTTCATGCTAGTCTAGGATGGTTGGTTTGTGTGACTAATAGAAAATAGCAGAAGTGATGGTATGCCACTTCTAAAATTAGATTATAAAAGATTACAGTTAAATCTGAGGCTTAGTCTATCTTGAATCATTTACTCTGGGAGAAGCCAACCGATACATTATGAGGACTCTCAGGCAGCAAATGAAGAAAACCATGTGGCAGAAAACTGAGATCTTTAGATAAAGATAGGAAGGAACTAAGACCTTCCAGTAGCCACATGTGTGAGAGCAAAAGCACATTATTCAGCCCTAGTTGAACTCAGGTGACTACAGTCCTGGCCAGAAGCTTGACTGTGATGTCAGAAGAGACTCTAATCCAGAATGACACAGACAAGCTGCCCCCAGATTCCCAAACCTCAGAAATTATGAAATGATAACATTAAAAGTTATACAAGAAAAAATATTATGAATGCAGTTAAAAGATAATGGATGTACTGAGAAAAGATTTGAGTGTGTTAATAATTAATTTGTAATTAATAACTGAAAGTATAAAACAGTCCTTTTAACCAATAAGAAAAAAAAAATGGATCAGGCTATGAACACACATTCATAGTTGAGGAAATCATACTGCCCATAGATACTATTTCCACCATAAAATCGGCCAAGCTTAAGAAGGACAGCAAAGACATGCTGATGGAAGTTTAAACTAACTCAATTTTAGAGATCAGTGTAGAACTATATTGTACAATATAAAAATCTGAATTTTAGGTATATATCAGGGCTAGAAATATTAACTATTTTAGGTATATATCAGGGCTAGTGCATAAGGAAGACTATACAAGAATACCAATACATTGATTAATTTAATAAGCATTGGGGTACCTGGGTGGCTGAGTGGTTGAGTGTCTGCCTTTGGCTCAGGTCATGATTCTGGGGTCCTGGGATCAAGTCCTGCATCAGGCTCCCTGCAGGGAGCCTGTTTCTCCCTCTGTGTCTCTTATGAATAAATAAATAAAATCTTTAAAAAAATTTTTAACAAGCATCAATTGACCACCTGATATAAGCTAGACACTGTTCTAGGTCAAGGGGATTTACCAATAACATTTAAACAAAGTATCTCCTCTTAGTGAACTTACATTTTATCCATGAGATGACATATCAAGAAAATACGGATTAAGCAGGTGCTACTGTAGAACATGTGGCAAGAAAAGACCTAGCTGATATGGACAGGATTGAGCATAGTTCTCAAAAAAGTGAATGGGCAATTTAGGGCGGATATTTTGGGGGAAACTAATACTGAGGCAAGTGCCATTCTAGAAATAGAAAGAACAGTAACACTAGAGCAATATGATTGACAGATGTGATAAGAGATCAGAATGCTTGATGAAAAGTTTTGTAAACCATGATAATGACTTTGGATTTTATTCTCAGTGACATGGGAAATCTTAGGAAAGCACTAAGTAGAAAAGTAGCTTGTCTTCTATGTCACCCTGGCTGCTGCATATAGAATAGATTTTGAAAGGCATGAAAGAAGCTGGGAGATGAGTTAATCGGAAGCTTTTGACATTAATCTAGCTGAGAGAGTTGATGATGGCTTTGATTATCATGGACATTATCATGATGGCTTTGATTATCATGCACATATTCTGAAGATAGAGCCTAAGGAATTTTCTGATGGGTTGATAGTGAATGGGAATAGAAAAGAGAAGAATTAAGGCTAAAAACAGAAGAATCAAGAATTATTCCTGCTTTCTGGTCCTAGTTTCAGTATTTATAGAAAGTTGAAAATTGCAAACAGCCTAAATGACCATTAACAGGGGGAATGAATAAACCAATGGTATGTATTTGTATAACATATTATTATCCTAGTTTTAAATGATGGAATTTGATTGTTATGTACCAATTTAAAAGAATCTTGAAATCATAATTTTGAATAAAAAGTGGAAGGTGGAAAATGACACTCATACCATATTATTAATGGAAAATTTTAAAGATATAAAATAATACTATATTATATATATATAGAGAGAGAGAGAGAGAAAGAGAGAGAAAATGAAGAAATATGAATACAGAATGCTGGTTTTCTTGGGGCAGAGAGTGGGGGAGAGAAAGTAGTGGCAGGGCTTTTGTTTGCCACTACGGTCACTTTGTGCAGACTTTTAAAATGTAAACCACTTCTGAAGCACATGCAACCTCACACCAGAATATATATGGCTAGATTCAACCTACCCACCCCCAGCTTCACAGTCTTGGTTGGTACCTCTGGAAAATGGAAAATGAGGCAGAGGAAGGGTGAGAAAAAGACTATCTGTCTCTACAATTGCTTTATTTTTCTTAAAATAAAATAATATGTTTTGGAGAAAATATACCAAATGTTAGTAGTATATGACCATTCTTGGCATTGAATAGATGAGCAATTGCTACCTTGAACACTGTACTTTTTCATAGGTTAGAAATACTTTATTTTTGAAAACTTTAAATTTTCTAAGAGCTACCAACTCTTAAGTACTTAAGTTGTTAGTGAGAACCAACTATGTGTATCACAGTATCAACTCTTTCATTCATCTTATGAGTTTGACAGACTCCTTGAAATCAGGCTCAGCAATTCATTTACTAAGGCACCCTTTCCTCATCTGCAAAATGGCATAAAAATCCCATCTGCCCTGTAAAGTTGCTGAAGATTTGTGATCCACCGTTAATATCGCCATCAGTGATAGTAATGACTATACATTGACAAAATGTGCTAGAGATAAGATTAGTTCTATTTTCAATGTTAGGAAACATAATGTCAAAGAAGTTAAGTAAGTTAAATATTTTAGTTTTCACAGATGTAAGAGACAGGATTCTAATTCAGCCCTGTTTGATGCAAAAATGTGTGATTTTACACTAATACATGCACCAAAAGGACATTAACTGAATGTTTCATGAACTAGGTAAAGGACCTTAAAAATCACAAGGAAGAGAAGACTACTGCTCATGAATGTTGTGATGCATAAGCACAGTGGAGAGTAGTTAAATGAATAAAGACAAGCTAGCAAAATATTGCCTTCAATTACAAAAGGAAGGGCACAATCACACAGTGTAAGGATCAAGCTTACAAAGAAATCAAGCTTACAGAGAAGAAATCAACTCCTCTGGGGACAGATGCCTGTTTCTTGTAAGTGTGCCATGCCAGTGTTTTAGAAGTACCTTATCACTACGTAGAGAAAAAAATGTGATGGACAGAAGTAAACTGACCCTGCATTTATAGCAAGCATTCCAAAGGGAAAAACCAACACACCATTTAGTTTAAGTCTGTAGTTTTAAACATCGAGGCCTATGATAATCAAAAATTTTGGTCATTCTTAGAGGCTGCTATTAAGATCTTTAGTTTGAATAAGAAAGCAAGCTCTTAAACTCTTCCTCCTCTGTGTCCTGCAGTCCCTGTATTTTACACAGTAGAAGTTTACTGCATTTATTTCCATGAAGGGTTACACATGCAGCCCAGGTGAGCTGAATCTACAATTTCTGTTTTATAACATTTTGTGGACTGAGAATGTCTTAAACGTTAGCACCTGTAGATTTCTGAATCTACACCTGGTTGACCAGGTTCTTCTTCTGTTTTTTTATAACGTGAATTCATATTTATATTTTATTGCATTTTGTAAAACAAACTGACATTTGAAAACTAACTGAAGGTGTTTTAGCCAACAGACACATAAAAAGATACTCAACATCATTCAGCATCAGGAAATACAAATCAATACCACAATTAGACATTACCTCACACCTGTCCAACAGCTAAAATAAAAAAACAAAAAAACACAACAAACAAGTGTTGGTGAAGATAGGGAGAAAAAGGAACCTTCATACACTGTTGGTGGGAATGTAAACTGGTGCAGCTACTCTGGGAAACAGTGTGTCGGTTCTTCAAAAACTTAAAATAGAATTACCCAATGGTCCAGTAGTCACACTACTGAGTAACTATCCAAAAAATACAAAAATACTAATTCAAAGTGATGCATGCACCTCTATGTTTATTGCAGCATTATTTACAATAGCTAAAATATGGAAGCAGCCTAAGTGTCCATTGATAGATGAATGGATGAAGAAGATTTGGTATCTATATCTATGTATGTATATATAGAGATATATGTGTGTGTGTGTGTGTTTGCGTGTGTGTGTGTATAACATACATTGGAATATTACTCAGCCATAAAAAGAATGAAATCTTGATGTTTGTAACAACATGGATATAGAGCTAGAAAGTATATTGCTAAGCAAAATAAGTCATTCAGAGAAAGACAAATGGCATATGATTTCACTTATGTTTGGAATTTAAGAAACAAAATAAATGAGCACGGGAAAAAAAAGAGAGGGAGAGAGAGAGAAATGAAGAAACAGACTTAGCTGTAGAGAACAACCTGATACTTACCAAAGGAAAGAGGGTTGGGGGGACAAGAGAAATAGATGATGGGGATTAAGCAAAGCAGTGCACTTGTCATGATGAACACTGGGTGATGTATATGTGCTGAGTCAGTATGTTTTATAACTGAAACTAATATAACACTGCTAACTACAGTGGAATTAAAATAAAAACTTGATAAAAATAAAAAAGAATAAAAAAGGATGTTTTAAAAAACAAATCCTCACCACCATCAATAACGTGGCTAATTGGAGCTCCTCGGTGGTGCAGTCAGTTGAGTGTCTGCCTTTGGATTGGGTCATGATCTCAGGGTCCTGGTATTGAGCCTGCATCGGACTCCCTGCTCAGCAGGGAGTCTGCTTCTCCCTCTCCCTCTGACCTCCCTCCCTGTTTGTTCTCTCTTTGTCTCAAATAATTAAATAAAATCCTTTAAAAAATAACATGACTAATCAATGTGCTGCAAGCCTTAAAAGTTCCAAAGAAGCTTTTTTCCCATAAAATAATTCAATTTGATATTTCTCCATCCAATTACAATTTTAAAGATTTTGTTTGTTTATTTGAAAGAGAGCAAGTGGGGGAAGGGGCAGAGGAGGAGAGAGAGGGAGGATTTCATGCTCAGCATGGAGCCAACTTGCAGCTCAATCTCATGATCCTGAGATCATGACCTCAGCCAAAACCAAGAGTTGGATACTTTACTGACCCAGCTGTCCAGATGCCCCCAGTTGCAATTTTAAACTCTAAGTTCCACTGTCCAATACTGTAGCTATTACCCACATATTGTTATTTAAATTTAAATTTATTAAAGTGAAATAAAATTAAAAATTCAGTTACTCAATCACATTAGCCATATTTCAACGGCTCAGCAGCACGATGGGGCTACTGGCTGCCATGTTAGGCAGCAGAAATTATAGAGTATTTTATAGTATTTCTGTAAGTACAGAACATCTTACTGGACAGCACCTCTGGAAGGCATATAGCAAAGTACTAAGACTCACTTTCCTCCCTTTCTAAGATGAAAAGTATAGAACGGTCCCTCAAAGATTGGGTTCATTTTGCACCCACTATTATGTGTTACAAAGTCTTAGCCTTCATTAGGTAAACAAACAAACAAAAATATCAGTTTTAGAATCTTACTGCCCAGATTCCCTTAAAAATAAGAAAATATTTTATTCTATTTAAGAAAATACAACAAACACTTAAGGCAAAGTATTTTAAAAATATATCTATCAGGAAAATATATTCATGAATAAGGAAAACTCAGGTTTTTTCTGTGATTAAATACTTTGAGGTTTGCTATACTAAAAACATTAAAGTAAAGAAAAGATTATTACTGATTTTTATTAAAAGTTGTATATTTCTTTTAGGATTTCATTTGAATAAGCCGGATGTCTGGGAATGCTGAGCACCAATGAATATGCTAATCAATGCAAAACAACTATAAAATATAGTAAAAGGCCCCAGATGGAACGTCCTGGGTCACTAACACCCAAGTGGTGGCTGTCTCATCTCTTCGTTATTCAGCTTCCTCCACTCAGACACAAATCTTTCTACACTGGAAAAAAGGACCCAACCCACTTAACTTCATAGCAGAAATTTTTCTCCTTGAAAAATTACTTGAGCTAGAAGAATTTCCATCTGGGAAAGGAAATCCATCAGTTGGAAATTCTAACAAGGTTCAAGTAAACACCTACTGTGACATTCAAAAGGAAAATGTTTCACAGGTATAGATAGGAAAAGGAAGTATTTGGCTGAGAAGCAACTGAGACTGTTCACATACACAGTACTAATCTTGATGCCAGTAACAGTCTAGAGCTATCTCAAAATCTTTATGGCTATTGTTGACTTCTGGATTTGATCACCCATTAAAGTTCTAAATTTGATCACCCATTTATATCCTATAATAAATGGCATACTGCTACTTATGTTTTAATATGATAAAATACATAGAACATAAAATTGACCATTTTGACCATTTTTAAGTGTACACAGAATGATCATCCACTACTACCACTACCTCTTTAGTTCAAAAATGTCATTATTTCCCATTGCTTTTAGGATAAAGTCAAAGTTCACTAGCATTGCCTATGAGGCCCCACATGATGTAGCTCTCTGCCCCTCTTCCCAGACTCATTCCATTCCAAGTTCCACCTCCATTTTGGCATTCTACCCACATTGCCCTTCAGCGTCTTTCTGTTTACTCTTTCCACAGGGCCTTTCCAACAATGTTCCCTTTCTTTGGAATGTCCTTCCTTCCTCCCTGCACATAGCTGATTTCTACTCACCATTCAGGTTTCATTTCAAGCAATACTTCTCGGACATGTCTTCCTGGAAGATGTTCTGACCCTAATTTCTGACTTTGCAGATGTGCAAATTTACATACACTGAGGCAATTATTTGAAGATATCTGCCATGCTCAGAAACTGTTAATATCACTGTTGAAACGTCATTTTATCTTTAGTGCAGGGTTTCATAACCTCAGAACTATCAACATTTTGGCGAGATAATTTGTTGTGGGAGGTTGTCCAAAGCTTTACAGGATGCTTAACAGCTTCCTTGATCTCTAACAGTTGGATCCTAATAGTAGCCTCCCCCTTCCCTCTTTGTGACAACCAAAAATTCTTCCAGTCATTATCAAAATGTCCCTTGTGGCAAAATTACCCCCATTTCAGAAACACTGTTATAGGGCACAGCATAGAGCTTAACACTTAGGACATTTAAAAAATATATTATGGGAAATAAACAGAAATTTGCTTTGTTTCTGCCTATCTTTGTTTCTCTCAAACATTTAGCTAGGCTTCCTATGCTTACCAATAAATAGAATGAATCATAACTACAATAGAATTTGAAAGAAGGAGGGGAAAAGCTACATAAATTACTTTTCAGATATATGTCCCTGGCATCTATAGAAATTTATTAGGGAACATGTGTAGGTAAAGAGCAAAAGAGAAGCCAAACCCACTGTCTAGGCATTTTATATGGAGGCACACTTGACAGGCAAGTGTGAATATACTGTGGATTATGATCCAAGACAGAGGTCTCATACCTCTGCTGCCATTTTTTTTTTTTTTTTTACATTTACAGGAGTGTTCGTTGCTATTTGGTTAGGTGAAATGACTTCCAGTTTAAGCTTCTGTCACCTACAAGTTTGTATATAAGCACCAAGTTTGAGGAGAAGTCTTAAATCCACTGCTGGTGACCAAGCTCATTGCTGATGCCCCAAGACACAAAATAGAAAGGGGACTGGAAAAGGAGTACATCCAGGTTAATCAGCAGAATAAAAGATTTAATCTCCCCTCCTGGACGAATGGCTATTTCTCTCTTTCACCTGGGCATTCAACTCCCTGACCCATTAAAATGGGCCTAGAAAGCATTTGTTTCTCCCCAAGGACGTTGGTAGATTAGACTTTTCAAAGACTGCCAAAAACTTGATTGGGTTTGGAAGGCTTCTTTCTCTCTGTTATGCATATGGTTTACTGTGAGCCTGTCTGTATTCCCTCACTTGGGGCAGTGTGTTTGTATGTTTGTGCGTAAAATGTGTATTTATACATCTTGTGGTCTCCTTATTGTTTCTTGTATCTAAACAAGAATTAGTGAGTGATCTAATTCTGAAATATTCTCTACAAATGCAATTTTAGTGGCTTGGAGTAAATATATAATTTAAATGTGTATACTTAAGAAATGCCAGCTTCTCTCCAGGCTGTGGGGTGAATATCAGTACTCTACTTGCAAAGCCAAGAATTCAAGTCACAGGAGTCACTATAAGAAATCCCAAATCACACTTCAGGCAGTCTCCAACCTGTAATTTTTTTGACTTTAAGATGGTATGAATGTGATACATATTGAATAGAAACTGTACTCCAAACTTTCCGTTTCTATTTCTTCCCTGGCTGGTGATATGTAGTAGGTACTCTCGTGATGCTGGGCAGTGGTAGCCTCAATTCCCAATCATCCATGCAATCACAACTATAAACAACTGATACACCTAGCAACTGTTCTGTACCCATACAGCTATTCTGTTTTTCACTTTCGGCACAGTAGTAAATACATTATAGGAGATATTCAGCACTTTGATCTATAAGTGGCACAGAGAGTGCAAAATGAAAACACTCCTCTGGGCCCCCAATTTTGTCAAGTAAGAAGAAAATTCCTCAGCTGGAAATATGCAGTCTTTCTTATAGAAAAGACAAGAGGTCTCGGAGGGCAAGCAAAAATCCTACAGAGCAAAGTCAAATTCCTAAAGAGTAATTTCAAGTCCTAAGAACAGCAATGGAGTAGAGAGCTACTCTCATAGAACAGATCAAGGCCCTAAGCAGACTATTGCCAGCTCCTGGGGTAGGGAGACCTAATAATATCTGCTATATAAAAATTGCTATGCACCAGTGTCTGCTATGTGATGTCTGTTCCCCTCCTTTTTGAAACACTGATTATACTAGTTATCTTGCCACTATCTCAAAATTGTGCTTTGAGAATATGGGAAGTGGACAATCTATGTTTTTATAGACCTATAGGTCATGAGAAGCCACGTTAATAGATTTTGATATATTGTATTTGGGTCTGAAGCCATAATTGGCAGTGGTGTGTCAGTGCCACCTCATGCCAGCTTGTGAGAGCTGGTTGTGTGCATCTTTTCCCAACTTATACTCAGGATATCCTATCAGTATCTTGAAATTACGGATGCTGGTAGTATTTATATCACAGAAATGATCAAATGTTTCATATCAGGGCTCTTTTTTTCTTCTTTTTAGAGAGTTGGCTGTCATACACCACTACTTTTGGTGGTCTTAAAAGGTGGTAAGTGTATTTTTCCCAAGAAGAATATAAATAATTGCACCCAAGGAGAGAGGTCTGTGCTACATTTAAAATGACCACAAATTGTGGGACGTCTGGGTAGCTCAGTGGCTGAGTGTCTGCCTTTGGTTCAGGATGTGTTCTTAGGGTCCTGGGATCGAGTCCCACATCGGGCTCCCTAAAGAGAGCCTGCTTCTCCCTCTGCCTATGTCTCTGCCTTTCTCTCTGTGTCTCTCAAGAATAAATAAATAAAAAATCTTTAAAATGACCAAAAGTTATTTGTAGTATTCTCCTCTGACAGGTAGAATCTATTATCCTAACTTTTAAACCTGGGCTGGCCTAATATCTTGTTTAAGCAACAAAATAGAGTGGAAGACACACTGTGTGCTTCCTGAGTATGGGCCTCAAGGGGCCTTGCCACTTCCCTTTGTCCTCCTGTTGCTCTGTAAGCCTGGAATAGCCAACTGAAGGGTGAGACCATGGGGATCAGGAAAATGCTATCCAGCTGAGGCTTATTCTCCTAACTAGCCTCTAACCAACCCTCCAGCTGACCACGGCTGTGTAAGTGGCCTGAAGAGAGGTCAGAAGAAAAATTGTCCAGCTGAGCCCAGCTCCAATTGCTGACCAACAGGATCATAAGCAAATAAAACTATTGTGGTTTTCAGCCACCAAACTTTTTAACAGTTTATTTATACAGAAATAGCTGTCTAATAAAGGAGTGTTTTGTCATGGGACAGTGTTGTGATAAAAAGTGATATAAATTTCAGCACTGAGCCACATGTTCGATGGTACTGGTATCTAGAACCTCTGCCCAAATTATACAAATAGTTCAACAGAAGAGGACCAAAGTCTAGTCTTTGTAAATTATCTTGAAAAAAATCCCTTCCAGATTGATATCTGTTCATTAACAGGCAACTTTTGGATATGATCACTCATCTCTTTATAACCCATCAAGTAGTCCTCCACTGAGCATGTATTTTTCTGTAACTGTTAATTGAGAATATTTGTATTGATTTATTTTGTTTGTTTTTTATTTAATCAGGACTATTAAATAGGACCATGTTACAGGATTTAGGAAGTCTTTACAATTTGTTTTGCCATAATTTTTATTTCTGAAAACTTTATATGAATAATTTTGGAACTATGTGACTGGATAGCTATTAGAAATCTGTGTTGTGACCTTGTCATGATTAATTCATTGATTTGTGTGCACAATTCCTACAACTATCTGAGAGAAAGCTACATCAGTCCCAGACATACCTCTGAGTTTAACTTGGCTGACTTTCCTGAGCTTGACTTAAGCAAAGAGACTTAAGTCTATTATATCTAAGACTTGAAGTTCTCTGAAAGCTAAGTCAAATCTTCCACTTTAGTTCATCGGAAGAGAGAGCCAAGGGGCCAATGTGAACTCTGAGCTCTTCCTATTAATCTTTTGGATTTAAGTGCATTGATTTATATATATGAGCCAAAGTTTTTAAACTCATGACCAATAGCAGGAAGCCAGATGTGTACCTATTTTACAGAATCACATGCAAGGTGCTAAATTCACATCTACTATGGGTGACTATTTATATAGAAGCACCTGCTTCAAATTCACCAATACCTCTGAATTCCCTACTGTTACTAATTTTCTTTTTCATGTTTTTGGTGTTTCAATTTAGATTTTGGTTACACTCATAGGCTTAAAAGGAATTGAAAATATTCTCACCCTACAGTTTCTTCTTTCATTCTCTCTGGGGAGCTATTAGAAATAGGTACCATACTGAGAATCATTCAGATTAAGTTCATATTTTTGTATTTCATATTGATAAATTATTTTTGCATCTTATAGTAATGCTCTTATGCAGAAGTGACACAATTTTTTTTTTAGTCTACCAGTATTTAGTATAACTTATGTACATGAAAATGCTCAAAACTTAAGTGGACAATTCTAGGATCTCTGATAAATGCACAGAAGCATGTAACCATATTTCAGATAAAGACATAGAATATTATTATTACACCAGAAAATCCTCTTGTGCATCTTTCTAATTAATATCTGCCCCAATCCAAGACAACCACTATGCTGACTTTTATCACCATAGGGCAATTTTGCTTTTACTTGGATTTTATATAAATGGGTTCATACAGTGTGTACTTCTTAGTGTCTGGCTTATTTTATATAAAATATATATTATAAAATTTAATAACATTATAATTTAATATTATGTATAAATAATATAAATATATTTATATTTAATCAATATAATTTTTTGAGGTTTAA
The DNA here is from genome assembly GCF_003254725.2 of Canis lupus dingo. NCBI lineage: Eukaryota > Metazoa > Chordata > Mammalia > Carnivora > Canidae > Canis > Canis lupus. The sequence goes on from NC_064266.1 coordinate 14,845,018, forward strand.
CCATATTTGTGTCTACTAATAGATAATGTTTTATTGCTGTATGGCAATTATGCTAAGTAAAATAAGCCAATCACAAAAGGGGAAATACTGCATGATTCCACTTATAAAGAGCAGTAAAACTCATAGAAGCAGAAAATAAGATAGTTGTTACCAGGGCAGAAAGGGAAATGGGGAATTGTTTAATCAGTATATAATTTCTGTTATGCAAGATGAATAAGTTCTAGAGATCTGCTATAAAACATACTGCCTATAGTCAACAACACTGTTTTGTGCACTTAAAAATTTGTGAAGAGGGTAGATCTCATGTTATTAGTTCTTACTGTAATAAAAAACAAAACTCAGGAAAAAAAACTCCAAAGGGATGCAAGTAAACGTTTGGAGATGATGAATTTGTCTGTTAACTTGACTATGGTGATGGTTTCATGGATATATATATATATATATATATGTCCAAATTCACCAGAATGTATACACTAAATATGTGTAGTCTTTTTTTTTAATATTTACTTATTTATTTATTTATGATAGACATAAAGAGAGAGAGAGGCAGAGACACAGGAGGAGGGAGAAGCAGGCTCCATGCTGGGAGCCAGACGTGGGACTCAATCCCGGGACTCTAGGATTGCGCCCTGGGCTAAGGGCAGGCGCTAAACCGCTGAGCCACCCAGGGATACCCTGTGTAGTCAGTCTTTTTTTTTATATCAATCATACTTCAAAGTTTTTAAAACACTCTATATTGATTTTCCACTTACATATGATTGATCTAATGTTTGAAGTTGCCAGCAGATAGCAGAAGATATCATTTTATATTATGTGGAAGTGGCTACTGAATAATATAAAAGACTTATAACTCTTTAAAACAGAACTAGTAGAGTAACATTTGCAGAAAGCAGACTCTGAATAAGAAATACACATCAATGTCCAGGGACAAATATATGTTTGTAAGTTAGTGCTCCCTTCCACTCCCCTAATGCTAGGCCTGCCCCTACCTACCAGAAGCATTTAATTTAGTACCTATATCCACAGTTTTCTATTTTTCCCAAACTTTGCCATTACAATGTCACCTGTCCTATGTTACATACCTTCTGCCATTTGCATAGAGTTAGGTAATTTAATACATTTATTCATGATGTAGTAAAAGGCAATTTGAGGTTAATTTATTACTCTTTCCAGTTTAATATTAATATTTTGTTAGGGAGGGGGCACCTGGGTGGCTCAGTGTTTGAGCAGCTGCCTTTAGCTCAGGGCGTGATCCCAGAGTCCTGGGATTGAGTCCCGCATCAGGGTCCCCGCAAGGAGCCTGTTTCTCCCTTTGCCCATGTCTCTGCCTCTCTCTGTGTGTCTCTCATGAATAAATAAATTTTTTTTTTTTTTGGTTAGGAATCATGTGAAGATAATGATTAGTCCAGCAAAGTCACTTTAATAATAGGTCTTCAGAACTGCAGCTGATTGATAAGTAATGGGATATATTTAATGCGGTGGTGTTTTCAGTACCTTCAAGTGGTTCTGCACAGGCTCAATCCATCTGTGTGGAAGCTATTCCTGGCCAACAAAACAATCCTGATACAGCCACCAAGGCCTTTTATTACTTTCAATCTCATGAATGTTTTGCTGATACCTAAGTAGGTAAGTGAGAGCCAAAAGAACTGACTGGTAGGCCAGGAAATAGTAGAGACTATTTTAATATTTCAATGTCTACAACATTATCCCACTTATAATGCCAATTTATATTATGGTCCTCATGACCTCATTTTTTTCCTGATCCTGTCTGTATAAGTGCTGAATAATTTCTAAAGGGGATACTATTAATAAGATACAATATCTCCTACTGACTTGTATTTGCAGGCAATACCTGCTAGGAGATTTGAGTAAGAAGAATAAACAAACTGCTACATAGACCATTCCAGAACAAATAATACTTACTGAACTTAGTCATCTTCTTTTTTGTTTTTACTATATTAAATAGGGCCCACGTTGTATAACAATATAAAGTGGACTTAAAGGAGAGTTTTGCCAAGATTGGCTAGCTGCTAACCAAACCCATTTCCTCTTCTTCCTGAGCACACATTTAGACTACATTTCCTGCCTCTTTAGCAGTTAACTGTGCTCGTGTTTGGACTAGCCAATAGAATGTGAGTAAAGGTAATATGTGCTATTTCCAGGTCTGAGCAATACAAATATGTCACTTGAGGAAGGCAAAGGACAGGATGGAAGGAGTCTGAGTCCCTGTGTGATTATTATGAGAAAAAAAATATGAGTAAAATCTTTGGAAAAACTCAATAAGAACAGTTCCCCAAAAACAAAACAATCAAAAACAAGATAAAACAAAACCTTTACAAATTAAGTGTGGGAGATACATCTACAAACAATTAGAAAAGAAATATCAAAATCTAGAAACACTCTGTTTCTCAAGTGTCTTCAGTTTCTTGTTTTAAATTATGCAATTGAAACTAAAAGTCATAGCCAAAGCTGTATACTAATGCAAAAAAGATCTAGAATGACTAACTATTCAACAACATACTTATATCCTTGGCTCTATGTAAAAACATCAATAAAGGAAAGCACATACATATCCATGTTCTGAGTTAACATAAAATGTTAATTTATAGATGTACTCTTTTACTAATTTTAGTCTTGAACTATTTTCTTTGTTGTTGTAGTTACAATTATCCAATCAACTACTGGTTCCAATCATGTGAAATTATAAAGCTTCTACTCAAGTTACAATATGTGGATAGTACTCTGTAGTGTTAAAATTAAAAAAAAAAATAGAATAGGACTAGTTATATTATAGGACATTAATATAGTTAGGTTAATTACAAAAGCTCTTTCCAAAAACATAGCATTAAAGCAGAGAACTGGAATTAGGGAAGATGATAATATTGACAAAATTCAGTAGAAGGGTGGCCCAGGCACACAGAACAGCCTGAACAAAGCATGAAAGAACTCAGCTTTGTGAGTACATGAAAGTAGGTCAAATTGTGATGACTTTAGAGAGAAGTGAGCAGAAGCCAGAGCAGGTAGGGAGTTGCCATGGTGGGAAATTTGGATTTTACTATATGTGCAATGAGAAGTCATGGCAGACATTTAAGCAGTGGGGCAGTATATGTCATCTTTTGGTTTTAAAAAGAGCATTTCAGATAGTCTCTAAACAATATATTAGAGAAGACAACAGTAAAATGAGAATTTTGTTAGAGGATTTTGTAGTAGGACTGTAGAAATTTGAAAGTTGTGGCTTGGTCCAGGGCCATAAAAGTGGTGATGTAAAACAGTGAGTGCATCTAAGATAATTCTAGAAATGAAATTAATAGATTGGGGATTGAATGTGAGAATGAGAAAGAGGAGGTGGTCAAGGCAGTCAGATGTTTCTGTTTGTTTGCTTTTTGCTTTCTTTTATTATGTTTTAACAACAGTTTAAATAATAAAACCATTTCCTCAGAAATGAATGATGAGAAAGAACTAAGGAATTTAGTGGTTTTTTTTTATTTGATAAGAACACTTAACATGTAATATACCCACTTACCACGTATGTAATAAAAAATAAAGTTTCATTAATTATAGTCACAATGTTATGTAATAAATCTTTAGGATTTATTCATTTTGTGTAACTGAAATATTATCCCTGCTGAACAACAATTCCCAATCCCCCTGCTTGCCCTATCAATCATGATTCTACTCTCTGATACTATGAATCAGACTACTTTAGATTCCTCATGTAAATGGAATTGTGTAATAACTGTCTTTCTGTGACTGGTTTACTTTAATTAGTATAATATCCTCAAGGCTCATACATATTGTTTTAAATGATAGAACTTCTTTCTTTTTTAAAGGCTGAACAATATTCCATTGTATGTGTATTTCATATTTTGAATAGACACTTCTATTCAAATGAATATATAATATTTCTATTATATATATAATATGTATATGTATATGTATTTTTCATTTACATATATATAATATATATATAATATGTATTATATATATAAATGAAAAATACTCAATGATACCAATCATCAGAAAAGTGTGAATTCAAGCCACAGTGAGATACCACCTCAGACCTGTTAGGATAGCAATTATAAGGAGAAAAAAATATAATAAGCATTGATGAGGATGTGGAGAAAATGAAAACGTGTACACTGTTGTGGGAATATAAAATCATGTAGCTGCTGTGGAAAACAGTATGGAGGTTCCTCAAACAACTAAAAATAGAATTACCATATGATCCAGCAATTCTGCTTCTGGGTATTTAACCAAAAGAATTGAAATCAGAATCTTGAAGAGCTATTTGTACTCTCATGCTCATCACACTATTATTCACAATTACCAAGATGTGCAAGCAACATAAGGAATTCAGTTTTAATCTTACCTTTAATATACCTGCAAAGCATTCAAGTGGGGATTATAAACACATAGTTCAACATGTAAGTATGAATCCTGGACATATTGATGACATTTAAAACCTCAAAAGGTATTTATAATGAAGAAAAAATAATGTTTTCCAGAAGTAAATTTGAAGTTATTAACGTACGGAGAGTATAAATAGTGTACCTTTTAATTGTATATTTCAGGCATCAACATAATGAAACTAAACCATGAGTTTGTGGCAATTTATTCCATGTTTATGAAGTCAATATCACCCACTCATGAAGATTCATTATAGGTTAAAAAAAATTGCTCAAAATTCTTAGTTAAAATTACTTTATTGTTTTTCTTCATTTTTGTTCGTGTTTTACTGGGCTTTGTCTTATCCCAAATATAAAAATCAAAAGGAAGAACATAGTTAAGAAGTATTCATTGACTAATACAGTCATTGGGCTTATCATATGAAATTCCCTTCTCTCACAAAACAAAACTCATTCTAATGTAAGGTATTTTTATCCAATTTAAAATTGATTTAAAAACAATCTAATAACTATAATTTAATGGGGAATAAGTAGTATACTTTGAACCACTTCTGGAGATACATCAAGGAGAGATAGCAGAGGTACAGGTGCATCCACTTCTGCTTTTCATTCAGTATATGAAAAATATTGATGCAAGACATGAAAAACAGTACCAGTTTAGAATAAAAGAGTAATCTGTCCCCAGTTATCTCTTATAGTCTCCTGAAGAGATGAGAAATATGTTTTTTCCTATCTATCTAATGTGTAACTAATTGAAAGAAATGCTGTTGGCAGTCTGAACCAAAAGGGGTAGGAAATTCCATCTCAAAGAAAACTCACATGTTATGCATCTGCTTAATTTCCAAGCATTTTCCAGATGGATTAGAGAATGAGATAGGAATAGACATCTTTTTTTGACCTGAAAAGGTCTTGCTGTTTAAATAGCATCTGAATTCCTTACCCTCTGGATATCTAATACTGATCAGATGGTTTGTGTCCAACAAATGTGTTGTGCATAGACAGTGGTTTCTGGAGAGTATCTGTGGTCTGTAGGGAACACTGCCCTCACAAACTCAATCCAGGCATCACAAGGCAGGTGCTATTAAAGATGAGGCCTCATGTTCATGACCTTTAGAATCCATCATTTTTGGTGCTAAAAGAAATCTTGGATGTTCTTCTATTCAAATCACACTTTGAAAATATGAAGTACTCTGGCCAAACCACTATAAAACACTATCAAAAGAAAAAAGGGGAAAGAAAGAGAGAGAAAAAAAAAGAAAGAAGAGGGAGAAAGAGAAAAGGAAATGAGATATTGCTTATTAAATCAATCTTGTTGTAAAAAAAATCTATACTATGTGTCTGTTTTCTGTCACTCCCAGAGCCACAGACTATGTCCCAGGTCATAACTAAGTAGGTGTGAGGCATCAAGTACGTAGCTCATTTCCTGGGGTTTTCTGGCAAGGTTAGAGGTGGTTTTGCAGAGGAGAGATCAGCTGTTTTAAAAGTTGGAATTTGCCACGTGCATATGGTGCAATGTGATTTAGGCACTGAGAGCATGTGACAGGACACAGATGATCTGAGGGAATAGCAGATAATATGGCACCAAAGAAGCATGCAGCCTTAGTGTAGGAGATATAAAGGCGGACAAATCTTAAAATCTGATCCAGGAAGGCCACAAGTACTAGTGTAAGAGTACTTTTCAGGAATTCAGGAGAATTCCTGAAAAAGTGTGAAAATGACCAAATCTGCGTGTTAGAAACAGGACATCTGTAGAAGATCTCACCTAGAGAATAATTATAAGGTTTTCCAATAAATTTAGGTACAGGGGATAAAACCTGAATAAAGCACCGAAGTTTTGACAGAGATAAAAGTTACCTACTTTTCGGAGGTATTTAGTTGTAGAATCAATCAATTTAATGATCATTTGATGAGAAAAAGAATGTTTAGCCATTGATACAAATCTTTCCTTTCTGGGCACCTAGCTAGCCTGCATTTCCCAGCCTCTGTTACATTTAAGTGGTATTATATCTTTAAGTTCTTATCAATGGAATCTGACAGAAGTGATGCATGCTGTCTCTGGAGGAGAGGGCTCCCGCATGCCTTCTTCCTCCTTTTGTTGATTAAGGTCCTAAGGGATGGAAGAATCATATGCAAAAACCTTGGTACCTAAACAATGAAAAGGAGAGAATCATTTGCTGATGAGAAATACTTACATTGACTATTATATGAGCAAGAAATAAACTTCTAGTATTTCTGGCCTGGGAGATGGGGAATTTCAAAAGAACATAAGATAAGGTTGAGTTTGGGGATTTAGTAAATGAAATTAATTATTTACACTGTGGACAACTTTGGTGGTAAAGACACACAGCAGACAGAATAGCAACTCCTTTGCTCAGAACACAGCAATGACTTCTTTCATTAAAAAAAAAAAAAATGGCCAAAGTATTTACAACAGTTTTTGTGGACTTGCAGGATGTGGCCTCTACTAACCCTCTGTCTTTTCCTTCTCACCTCCTCATTCACACTGCTCTGAAGAGCACAATTATCTTTCTTGTCCTAGAAGACACAGGCTCACATCTGCCATACAACCATTGCGTACCATTCCTCCTAACTTGAATGCTTCTCCCCAGATGTGCAAGACCTAACTCCGACCTGCTCTTCAACATTTTGCTTGAATAACCCTTCAAAACAATGCCTACCCTGATAAGTCTATTTAAAGCTGTAAGTCAACACTCCTCCTAGGCACTCCCCATCACCTTACTCTAAAGTATACACTTAATACCTTATAGCATAGTGTTTATTTTGTCTCTCTCACTTCCCCTCCTCTCTCTGATACATGCACACACATACAATGTAACTTTTATGAAGGCAAATACCTTTGTCTGTAAACTGAGGTATCTCAAGCACTTAATTCTGGCACAGAGTACAACTCAATTATTGTTTTATGAATAAACAAACAAGGGAATGGATGAGTTTGGGGCATATAGTTGAGGGCATGCAAGATACATTTGAAAATATGGGTCTGGAAGCAGAATACTGTTCTAAGCAAGTAAATTAGTAATCCATCTATCATCCTGGGACATTGAGAATGGATGAGATCACCCAGGGGAACTATGAAGGTGGAAACTAAGATGAGGGACAAAAAGAGAACATTGCATTTTGAAACATTTGAGACAGTATGAAGAAAAAGGAACCAGGCACATAAACAGAAAATGAGTCAAAGGGGCAGAAGGTAAATGTGGGGATACATGGTATGGTAGATATAAGGTTAAGAGTTTCAATTGTCTCAAACACAACAAAGTGAAGATTTTGTATTGCCTTGCAGATGTGGGTCTCAAAGGCAAATTTTCCACCTAATATAGGCATAGACTATTTAAGCTGCTAGGGAGATTACAATTGGAATATTTGGAACATAACAATTTGGGAAAAAAGAAGAAAGAAAGGAAAGAAGGAAGGAAAAGAAAGAACTATAAAGACAACATCGCCAAAGTCTAAATGTAGCTCATAAAAGAGATCAGTATTAGTTGTTTTTAGTTTTTTAAAAAATATCTTATTTTTTTATTCATGAGAGACACAGAGAGAGAGGCAGAGACATGGGCAGAGGGAGAAGCAGACACCCCACAGAGTGGGGAGCCAGATGTGGAACTTGATCCCAGGACCTTAGGGATCATGACCTGAGATGAAGGTAGGCCCAACCACTAAGCCACCCAGGTGCCCAATTGTTTTTATTTGTAAAAGTCCTTGCTTTGTTCCCTTTATCCAAATAATACATTCATAAGAATATATAAATGTGGAGGGGGAGTAGTGAGGGTGGTGGAAAAATAAAATAATAGATATATGTTAATAATTTCAGTGAACAAAGCTATATACAATTATGCTTCAAGGTCAATATTTAAATATTCATAATATGAACATAAGATTAAAATTTCCTAAGCAGTCATAACACAAATATCAGTTAAATTTGTTATACTGCATTATATGCTCATAGGTTTAAATTGAATTTAAATAAATATTTTAAAAATCAGAGAGGGAAAAAGAGAGTACTGTAATCAGTTGAAGTCAACATAGATTTGGTAAGAACAAATCATAAGGTTCTGAAAGCATAGAGGTAATTTTTTTTCATTATATCAAAGATGCATCCAGCAGCCTTCATGATACATTGAAGATACAATGGGCTCAAATTGGGCTCATCTCAAAATCACTTACACAGATTTGTAGACAGATTAATAATTAATGTACATGGCATTAATTAATGTCTCTCTGACAATGTGGATAGAAATTTCTGTGGTTCAGGGATCCCTGGGTGGCGCAGCGGTTTAGCGCCTGCCTTTGGCCCAGGGCGCGATCCTGGAGACCTGGGATCGAATCCCACGTCAGGCTCCCGGTGCATGGAGCCTGCTTCTCCCTCTGCCTGTGTCTCTGCCTCTCTCTCTCTCTCTGTGACTATCATAAATAAATAAATAAAAAAAAAAAAGAAATTTCTGTGGTTCTGTCTTGATATCATTCTATATAATTTTTCTCAATAATTATTATAGAGAGGTTGATGGAATGTTTAGCAAGTTTGTAGATGAGAGTTAGTTAATATCGTGTATGACTGAAGTTATATAAAGTAATCTTGACAACCAAAGATGCCATACCCAAAACAAGACGATATTTCAGAGAATTAAGAACAAAATAGCAAAAGTTAGCTGAAAAGGTCACTTGCAAAAATGAGAAATAATGGAATTCTTACTATGACAATAGATTATGAGCCATTCATCTAAAAATCTTAGTAACCTCTAAAGGCAGTAGTAACAATTATTAATGCCAATTCGAGTTAAATTTTAACCATGTAAATTTGGTGTTTGTGCCCCTAAATGGATCCATCTTACAGAGTTCTGTTTTAGTCAGGCCAGATTCAGAATATTGTAAGCAATTAAAGTTAGCTCTCTTTGAGAGGGCAAGTCAAACTAGAATAAGTCTAGATGAATCAGAGCAACTATACATTAAAAGTTACTATTCCATAGATAATCATTCCAATTCTGGTAAATCAAAACCTATTGTTCAGGATTGGACAAAGGCAAATGGTCCATGAATAGATGATGATTTCATAATTCAAATATCTTCACATATCTTTGAACAAAAAAAACTATACAGAACAACAAATAAAACTAATGCATAGGGGCACCTGGGTGATGGTTAAGTGGTGAAGCATTTGCCTTCAGTTCAGATCATGACCCCAGGACCCTGGGATGGGGCCCTACATCAGGCTCCCTGAGCCTGCTTCTCCCTCTCCCTCTGCCTGCCACTCCTGCTTCTGTGCTCTCTCTCTCTGTCAAATAAATAAATAAATAAAATATTTTTTAAAAACCTAATGCACAGTTGTATAACTAGGAGATGGAAAATATTTTAAGACTTTAATTATCATCTATGGGAATGGATATCTGATTTTTAGCTTAGACATGTATAGAGTGAAAAAAAGAAGTTCCCATCCTTAAGAAAGAAAAAGCTGGACAGACAGCTAATTAATCACTTTTCATGAACCCATCAGAAAACAAAGTCTCAGCACAGATGGTGATCCTATAAAGATTCTAGAACCGTTGATGAAACTTAGAAGAAAAGGTACATGTAGTGAGAAATGGTACCCAAGTATTTGCTTGCTTGGAGTAAAAGCCAAAGGAAGCCATATAAGCTGATAAAAACATTAAACTACAGATTTTGATGAATGAATTTCTGGAGGCTAAGAGTGGTCTAGTGTAAAAATTTGGAACCCCTGGGGGTCATAATCAGGGGTGTTTCCATAATTTTGCAAGCTTTTCCTATAGAAACCCCACCAGATTCTCACAGGGAAAATCAGAGACCATGGAGAAAGCTCTCTCATGGAGAAGCTCTCCCATGGAGAAGCTCTCCCATGGTGCTTCCTGGAGTAGAGAAAACAGCCACTGCTTAATCTTCCCAGACCCCATCTTCCTGATGGAACAAAAGGTTTAATCCTCAGAGGTATATATTGCAGACTGAACCATTACAGCTGAGGGAAGGAAATTTCTTCCATCCCCACCTTCCCTGTCTTACCTGAAAAACAAAACAAAATAAAACAAAATTTTAAAAGGCACTTAAGCTATAGGGTGGAATACATTTGATGGATAGAATGAAAACACTAAAGGATGTCCAAGAGAATAAAATAGAGGGTGAAGGAGAAAGTTCCGTCCCCGGATGAAGGTTGGAATCACTTAAAAAGGCCACATTCCAAGAAACAGACCCACTTGTGGACACCAAACATTCATATTTAACCAGACATTAAAACTGGTTTCCTTCCCTAAATCTCATACTATCAAACCTCCAATAGCAGTAGCAATGCATTTCAGCTGAGAGAGATGCACAAGACAGACACTGAATAAGAGCACAAAGAGCCAAGAAGAAAGACAAAATCAAGTTAAATAGAGAAATTCAAAGTCTCTGGTACACATAGCAACAAAAGTCCTCAACACTAGGAATCATTGGAACAACAAATCTCAAACACAGCCCAACCCTGGATAGATTTACATAAATAGATTTACCTCAGCATCTACTGCTCTGTACAATATATTCAGTTTCCAACTGAAAATTACAAAATAATTCATCAGAACCAAACTTAAATATGTTTAAGTGCCCATGAAAAGATAGAAAACATGCAAAATTAGTTTTTTTTTCAACAGAGAGATAGAAACTATAAAAAAGAATCAAATGGAAATGCTAGAAACATAAAATACTATAACAGAAAAGAAGACTTTCACTGAACTCATTAGTAGATTTGACAGAACTGAGAAAATAATCAATGAATATGAAGGAAAAGCAATAAAATTTACAATAGTTGAAGCACAGAGGTAAAACGTTGTTGGTGGGGGTGGGGGTGGGTGGGAAACAGAGCTCAGGGATCATGTCAAATGCCATAATGTGGATAACCAGAATGCCAAAAGGAGAAGAGAAAACAAAGCAAGTGAAATATTTACAGAAATAATGCTGAAATTTTTCAAAAACAAGTGACACCAAATCAGAAATTCAAGTAGAATAAATATCCCAAACACAAAACCTAGAGATATCATATTCAAGCTACAGAAAATCAAAGAAAAAGAAAAATTCTTGATGAAAGCCAGAGGGAAAAAGGTATTTTACCTACATAGGCACAAGGAGAAGAATTACAGCAGATTTCTGAACAGAAACTATGCAAATAAGAAATAGTAAAGTGAGAACTTTAAAGTGTTAAAAGAGAAGAAAAAAACCACCAACCCATAATTGTCTATTTAGCATACAAAAACTGAGAAAATTAATTGTCATAGACCTCTTCTATGACAAACAGTAAAGGAAGTTCTTCAGGCAGAAAGAATATGATTAAGGTGAGGAACTTAGATCCACATTAAAAAAGAAAAAAAAGAGTGTTGGAAATAGAATAAATGAATGTAAAATATAACTTAATTTTTTTTTCTTATTTTAACCACCCTAAAAGAGACCTGTCTACTTAAAGTGATAACTATAGGGGTGCCTATATGCCTCAGTTGGTTGATCAAGCCCTGCATCTGACTCCCTGCTAGTAGGGAGTCTCCTTCTCCCTCTCTCTCTGCTTCCTCCCCTCTGCTCATGCTCTGTCTCTTATTCTCTTAAATAAATAAGCTTTTAAAAATATTCTTTAAAAATTTCAAATAAAGTGATAACTATAAAAATGGACTGTGTTCATATTTATAGTATATGTGGAAGTGAGATACATGACACTGGCATAAAGACGGGAGGGAGACACGGGGAATGTACTGTTACCAAGTACTTCTACTACATGTAAGGTGGTATCATATTATTTGAAAACAGACCCAAATAGTTTTAAAAAGCATATTTTATGGGGCCCCTGGGTGGCTCAGTCAATTACACATCCAACTCTTAATTTTGGCTCAGGTCATGATCTTAGGGTCATGAGATTGGGCCCAACATCACACATCAAGCTCTACCCAGCACACAGTCTGCTTGAGATTCTCTCCCTCTGCCCCTTCCCCTGCTTGAGCTCTCTTTCTCTCTCTCAAATAAACAAATAAATAAAATATTTTTAAAAGTATATTTTAAATTATAGCAGAAGCACTAAAAAGACTTTTTAAGTATAAATAGTAAGTGTATGGATAAAATTGAAGGAAAAATATTTCAAAAATCAGAAAAGATACAATAGAAAAAAGATGCACAGAAGAAATACAATAGATAGATAACACACATGATAAATTTTAATATAAATATATTAACAATTACTTTAAATGCCTGTGGTTATAAATGTACTTGTTAAATACAGAGATTGTCATATTGGATAATTTAATTTTATTATATTAGTATTTGCACATATTTGCATGTATTGATTTTCTACTTAGTATTTGCATGTATTGATTTTTAAAAGTGCATTTTTAGTAGACAGAATATAGATGAATCTTGTTTTCTACTATTGTTGTTTTGATTCCTTTTTATCCAATAGGACAATCTCTTGGAGAATTAATCCCTCCAAACAAGGCAGAACAAGGAAGATTGTCCGTACAAAGAGGAACATTACATAATAATAGAGGGATTAATTCTCCAAGGATACATAACAATCTTATATATGCAAGCACCTAACAACAGAGCTTGAGGCAAAAACTGATATCTGAGAGAATAAACAGACAACTCTACAATGATAGTGGGATAACTGAAGAGTCCTATATTTATTAAAAGAATTAAATTTGTGGGGTGCCTGGGTAGCTGAATTGGTTAAGTGTCTGACTCAATTTCAGCTCAGGTCATGATCTCAGGTTCATGAGATTGAGCCCTGAATTGGGCTCTGCACTGGCATGGAGCCTACTTAAGATTCTCTCTCTCCCTCTCCCTCTGCTCCTCTCCACCACCAGATCACTCTCTCTTTTTTGAAGAGAGACACACACATACACAAACACACCCAGAGAATTTAATTTGTAGTTTTAAATATGCTAAAACAAAACAAAACAAAATTCTCCAAGCCCAGATACTTTCACTGAGTTCTACCAAGCATTTAAGGAAGAAATCATACCAACCTATACATTCTCTTCCAGAAAATAAAAGAAGAGGGAATTTTTTCAAGTCATTTTATGTGGTCAGTATTATTCTAATACTAAAATCAGAGAATTGCAGGGAAAGAATAGTATAGACCCTTATCCCTCATAAACATTAACACAAAAATAATAACAAAAATTAAAAAATTGAATGCAGCAATATATAAAAAGCATAATGCATCAAATTTAAGTAGAATTTATCCCAGGAATGCAAGGCTGGTTCAACATTCAAAATTCAATCACTGTAATTCACTATATTATTAGACTAAATGAGAAATCCATATGACCATATTAGTACATGCAGAAAACCTTTCAACAAAATCCAACATACATTCATGATATAGTCTCATATATTAATAACTGCAACTCTTTGTGAGCAAATGCCTTTAACTTAATGCAAAATATCTACAAAAAACCCAAAATCTATAGCTACCATCATATTTAATGGTAGAAGACTAAATGTTTTCTCCTAAGCCCTACATTGAGTCAAGGATGTCCTCTCCCACCATTCCTACTCAACATCATAATGGATGTTCTAGCTGGTGCAATAAAGCAAGAAAAAGACATAAAAAGAAAATGTTGGAAAGGAAGAAATAAATCTATCTTTACTCAGAGATAATATGATTGTCTATGTAGATAATCCCTAAGGATTCGCAAAATACTCCTGGAACTAATACATGAGTTCTACCTGGTCTCAGAATACAAGGTCAAACTACAAAACAACCTACAAAAGTCAATTGTATTTTCCTACATTGCATGATAAATTGAAATCTGAAACATAATAATAATAATACCTTTACAATAGCACCTAAAACTGAATTACTTAGGTATAAATCTAAATAGGTACAAGCTCTGTATAAAAAAAAAAACCTACAAAACATTAGTGAGAGAAATCAAAGAAAACCTAGACAAACAAAGAGATATACTTGCTCATGGGTTGGAAGACTCAATATTGTCATGATGTTCTCTCTCCCATTTGATCTATAGATTCAATAATACAATATCAATCAAAATTCCAGAAAACCTTTTTGTAAATTTCTGACTTTAAAATTTATATGAAAAGTCAGGGAAAACTGAATAACTAAATCAATTCTGAGAAAGATGATGAAATACAGACTAACATATAGTAAGGAACTAAACATCTAAAGCCTGCTCAGTTGACCTTGAATGCATATCAGAGGAGAGGTTCAGGTGGCGATTGCCAAAAAATGGTGGAAAACAGAAATACCACTTCATCAACAGCAGATCTATACTCTAACAAATGTTAAAGGAAGTCCTTTAGGCAGAAGGAAAATAAGAACAGATGAAAATATGGATTTATCCAAGGGAATAAAAAACACCATAAGTAACTGTATGGGAAAACATATATTTTTCTTATTATTTAAATCTCTTTAAAGATACTGACAGTTTAAACAAAAATAATATGTATTGTGGGGTTTATAACATATGTATAGGTAAAATGTGTGATAATAAAGTATTGGAGGGGAGAAACAGAAAAACTATAAGATTTTTAAGATATTTATTTATTTATTTATTTATTTATTTATTTATTTAAGAGAGAGAGAGAGAGCATGAGCAGAAGGAGAAGAGGGAGAGAGAAACTCAAGCAGGCTCTGTGCTGAGAGCAGAGTCCAATGAGGAGCTTGATATTATGACCCTGAGATCATGACCTATGCTGAAACCAAGAGTTGGATGTTTAACTGACTGTGCCACCCAGGTGCAACCAAATTATAAAAGTTTTATACTATATCTAAAGTAGTATAGAATCTTCTGATTCTATAACATATTACTATAAACTCTGAAGCAACCACTAAAATTAAAAAAAAGGTTAAAGCTAATGAGGCAGTAAAGAAGATTAAAAAAAATAATACATACTACGTGATTCCATTTATATATAATTCTAGGAAAAGCTAACTAACGTAGAGAAATGAAAACAGATGAGTGACTGCTTTGCGCAGTGTTTGGGAAAAGAGCTAGAAGAAAGGAATTACAAAGGGGCATGTGGAAAGTTTTAGGGATGATGGATATGTTCACTTCTGATTATGAAGTAGTTTCTTGAGAGTATAAGAAAAAGA
Organism: Canis lupus dingo; assembly: GCF_003254725.2. Taxonomy (NCBI): domain Eukaryota; kingdom Metazoa; phylum Chordata; class Mammalia; order Carnivora; family Canidae; genus Canis; species Canis lupus. The sequence continues at coordinate 14,860,522 of NC_064266.1, forward strand.
AATGGAAGCCAAACACTAGAGGGGTTTAGAAAATCAAAGTATGTGTTTTTAACCATAAGATAAAATTATTTGTAATAAACCTCTATTGTTAGTACCAAATGGCTCCCTTTGCAGCTCTTCAATGTGACACCTGCACTTTCTCTTGCGGAATAACAATGTTTTAATGAATGGGTAACAATTCAGGAGTCCTTTTGCAGGCTCAGTAGAACAAAGCTAGAATCCCAGACAATATTGTAATAAGGCCTTTAAGATTCCAAATACAGTCTGTTTAGCTTGTAACTCACTCAGGTGAGTATTAATGTTTTGGCCAAAACCACCTGAAGTTTGCTTGAGGCCAAAGCTCTGCCAGGCTGTGTTTGGAGGAAGCAATTGAGGCTTGCTAAATATAGGTAACAAGGAATTATTCACTGGATTTTTCATGAAAATATAAAAAGAACCAAAACCAGAAAATATGAAGACAAATATACATGTTTAACAGAGCTAGAGGAAAGGAAACAAAACAACCAATTCAGCTCAACAAAAAAAGGTGGTTGTCTTTTTCAAAGGCTGTAAGAGATGCTATTAAGAACAACTGTGTTTCACTATGTAGAAGCAGAGTTCAAAACTTTTATCTTTTGAGTGATGTGGATGTGCAAACGTGGGTGGCATGTGGGTGCACTTTGAAAGGAAAGGAGGCAAGAATGCTAAACTCCTGAGATTTAAAAATGATATAGGAAGAATAGAATGGGTCTCCAATTCTACAACTATAAAAGAAAAACACCTCCCTCATCAAAGAAAGGTATCCCAATGTTCCCCAAGATGATTCAATACAAAAAGCCTTTTTGCTGATCCCAGTATGTTTATGAATAATACTTTTGATTTACAGCAAATCACTTAATCTTTCTGAGTCACTGTCTCTTCATTTATAAAATGACCTAGATCAAGAATTTTCAGTGACAGCAATGGGCAGACACAGATGTGCACAATATGAATAAAGCTGTCCAGATGATTATGGAAACCACTGGACAAGCTAATTTTTGATATAGATTTTATCAATAACCTACTACAGATCTATTTTTTCTCAGTGTTGTGATCATTTACTCATCAGTTGTATTACTATAATAACTTTCTAGAGATTACAACATTAGACATTAGTATCTCCTTATTCTGATTCACATCCCAGTGAGTCCTTTGACCAGGGTTTCCTTTATTCTGTCCACTTCTTTAAAACCCTAATTAACTCCTATTTAGTTTCTATTGCACCAAGGCTGAAGGCTGAATCTCTCTACTGACTTACCGTATTCTGGTTGACAAATTCACAACCTGCATCTGGACTTTCTAATCATTCTCTGTTTTAGAAGATCATCTATTTATTGACTATCCAGGATATCCTTCTGTCTTCATCATGACAAAGATCCTCCAAGAGGAAGCAAGTAGATTCAGAAAATACATTTAAAATCCTAATGAAAAAAATTCCAAGAAATAGAAAGGATTTGCCTATAATTTAAAAACTAGCCTATCCTATTCTCAAATAACTACCCCTTTATCCTACACATAGACAAAAGCAGATATTTCACATACTCCACAATTGCTCAAAGACAATGGGTATGAAGAAAGTTGGGAAATCAGGGTATAGAGGCTAAAGCCATCAGATAAGTCCCAAAGTCTGTTTGTGTGTACTTCAACATTTTCCCTCAAGAGTTTTAGTTGCTGTTAACCAGGAGTAATAGTTGACTCTATGGCATATATATATAGCGTCTATATTATCTATCCAACATATTGACATGTAGGGAGAATAGACAAAAATACAAATTTTTATAGTGTACCTCTCACTTTTCCTATATGCATCTTGGAATTAGAAACCATAATATTCCAAATGACTGAATATTCATAAATTTATAGAGAAGAATGATAAACAAAGGCCTAGATAGTATTTCTCTGGAATACACAAAACCTAAATAATGGATTCCTGGGCAACTGTCATTAATCTGAATAAGCCTCTACTTCTATAATTCTTGTAAACACTTGAAAAAGTTCAAAATATCTGCTGGCTGGTAAACACACTTATTTTCTGCCTATTATCTCTATGTCACAAGTCCCGAAGAGGCAAATCCAGATCCTTGCATGACAGAGCAACTAGAAAAGAGACACCATTAACTTCATGTTCTCTTTGTTATATTGTGTAGATTTTCTCCCTATACGAGGAGTAGTGTAGAGTAACTTTGATACAGATCAGTTTCACAAAATGATTATGAGGAAACTTAAATTTACCACATAGCCTAATATGGCCTTTTGACAGAGGAGTAAAGTGAGGCACAGAGGTTCAGATTATATTAAAGGAGTCAGGAGTTAAAGTCTTTGAAAAAGAAATATCTTACATTCAACTTTTCAAACGTGACTTAGTGCTACAGATACTATACAATGAAAGCTCAATGACCTGTGAATGTGAATAGAGAAGCGTGTATACAGCTGAAATAACCACGAGAAATGATTCTACACCTCCCCAGATTATGCAATGATTCTTTCCCATCATAACTTTTAGAATTGAAGCAAGAAAAACAATAGACCATAACAAGTCTACTTAGAGCAACGTGGACAAATATATGAATCAGGTAGTCTCAGGATAATCCAGTGCATAGACCTCTTTTACTCATATTTCCAAAACACCCAATTCCAAAATTTGTATCCTGTACAATTCAACATAGCTCTATAGATAACTAGATATAAATTTCAACTTGTGAATTACTATGTACAAGATTGCTCTGGCTCTGACACTCTGAAAAGACATAGGTATGTTTTCTTCATTTCCTCTTTTTCTTTTTCTTTCTTTCTTTCTTTCTTTCTTCTTTCTTTCTTTCTTTCTTTCTTTCTTTCTTTCTTCTTTCAGCTTTCTATCTTTCTTTCTTTTAATTAATAAGCTGTTAGACTTTGGCTTTAGGCAGAATAAAAATGAGGTTCTTGCAAGATCTTTTATAGAAAAAGCTCACTTCTCTAGACTTATAGCAATAGTTGTGAGTACAGACACCCTAAGAGTGGTGTGGGCATTGCAGTGATGTAGTTTTATATGTAGTCTCTTTTCAGGGATGGTTGACAAATAGAAAGTCCATATTTGCCATACAATGAAGATATCAGTTGTACCCTGCCTGGGATTGATACCTGAAATTCCCCCTTTAGAAGGAAGATGCTTATGTCCATCAGAAGAGCAGACTCCTGTTTGCCTGTAGCAATGGTATCTTAGAGTGTTCTGAAAAATCTCATACATCCTTGTCTTTTCTTATTCACTTGTCACTCTAGATAAAACCTGGTAATTAATACCATTTAAAAGTGTAGAAATCCTCACTGGTTTTCTTTAAAAAAAAAAAATCTGTCCCGAAACCACACCTGGAAGTCATGGATTTTACCATCGTTACAAGAAGGGGCACCATGAGATGATGTTTAATTCATGACGAGGAGATGCAGGTCCCTTGAGCAGACAGTGTGTGTTTGTTAAATAACACTGTGAAACCCAGACATTTTCCTGTTTCATCCTGTTTGGAAATTTTCAAAAATGATTTTTCCAGGCTTTGTCCATCCATTACTTTTAATAATGACTTTATTGGGATACCAATTATTTTCTTTGGGCCAGAGAAGACGTGTTAAGCCACATTTCTCCTGCAATTTAAGAATTCTTTTTAATGGATCATAAGTATGTTATTCTATATATAAGATGAAATCCAAAAAGCTGAAGTGGAGAGTTAAGAGTGCTGTTATACGACAAGCTGAGAAACTCTTCACCATTTGTTTCCTACAAAGGAGTCAAACAGAATGGAGGAATCTGTGATATTGATTTCAATTGTTCAATTGGGATTTCATTGTTCCATTTTGCAATGCCTACATGAATATGGCAAGAAGTGCTTTGGAAGAGACAAACATGATGTGTGCTTGATGCTCTGTCTTTAGCTTTCTATTTCCAGGTTGATCATATAACAGTAAGTTCAAGAATCCTTGGTCATTTCAGTCATTCCTGCCACAGTTAATGCTTGCAGCCTACTCCTTTCCCAGATCCACTGACTCAGAATGTTTTAAATATATTTACAACTGAAACAGTTCAGGAACTTCAAAGAATATTTAGAATAAAAGTGGCTGCAGGAAGACTTCTGAAGAGTTAAGAGTTGATGTCTGCTCAGTAGTATGACTTTGGGACCATGAAAAGCCTTGTGCCAATCCAGAAATGCCTCTGCATCTATTCCCTGATGCCTAACCATTCCCCTAGGGGTTGAATCAGCAATTTATTTCACTTAATTGCCTGCTGAATTCAGAGAAAACACCCATGGTATAATGTAGTTTGAAGACTGTTTGCACTGGGGCAAAAAGGATCGAACATCTGTCCTTTTTAAATTGTTTTGAGAGGTAGGAGGAAGGGTTAGTGTAAGGACAGAAGAATATATGAGCAGGGGAGTGAAAGAGGAGAAAATATAGGACAAAGGAAGAGAGAGTGGGAAAGATCATAGAGAAGGGAGACAGGAGAAAGAAAAGAGAGGGACAGATAAGCAAGGACAGAAGGGAGAGAAGAGAAGACAGGAAAAAGGGAAGAGAAGGAGAAGAATGACGAAAGAGAAGAAGAGGCAGGTGAGACATTTCAATAAAAAATAAAAATGTTCAGTACATGCCATTTGCAGATGGTTAAAGAAAAATTTTAGCTTAAATATGCAGTAAAACATCTTCATGAGGATTGGCAGGTCTACTCTCTAGAGGGGCTAAGATGTTAATGAATGGCTTCACTGCAGACATGTTTCCAAAAGCTGCCCTCTCATTACTTTTTCCAGGTAGGGGTTCAAAGTGGCTGTATTGAGTGCTGTATTAGTTTACTTTAGTTCAGTAGGGCTGCCATAACAAAGCACCACAGACTAGGTGGCTGGAATTCCAAGAACAAGGTGCCAGCAGACTTGTTGGCTCTGAAGGCCCAAGGGGGAAGGATCTGTTGTGGGCCTTTCTCCCGCCTTGTGGGTGGTTACCCCCTGCTGCCTCTTCACCATGGATGTCCCTTGTGCATGTGTATCCTGTGCCTCTTCTTATAAAGACACAAATCAAATTGATTTAGGGCCCACCCTAACAGCCTCATTTTGACTTAGAGAAGTTATGTCCAAATACTGTTAACATTCTGAGGTACTGAAGGGTTGGGATTTTAACATATAAGTTTGGGGAAGACACAGTTCAGTCCATTAACACAGGTAGAAGGCATATCAAAATCTAGAGAGGAGAATATCTGGCAATAGTTGCTCAGTCCCAATTTTTTCTTTGAATTAGAACTGAGATAGTGACTCTGCAGATCTTGGGCAGCACATATTTATCCCATGACCCCAAATATCTTTAAAGAGAGCACAGTAGTATGGAAAGTGCACTGGCTACAAAGGGGTTGATTTTAGTCTCGGATCCACAACCTATCATCTGTGTGAGCTTATATTACTTGACTTCTCAGTCTGAGCCTTGGTTTCTACTTGAGCAAAATAAGACTATTAATTACCTGCTACAAAATTGGGTTGGTGTAGGCTAAGTCTTAAATGAGAGAACATCCTTGATAAAATCTGAAAATGCCCTGAAAAGCCTTTGTATACAGTCAGGCTTTGAACAAATGGAAGGGATTATTGTAATCACCACGGTGTATTTGATTTTAAATGGTTGCCCACTTAAAATGCTTGGAGATTTAAATAGAGCCAACTTTAAACCAGTGTCTTTTGAATAGTGATTCAGAATAGACTACTTTCTCTGTGCACATGCCTTTTTCCACAGGGTACGATTATTAGCTTTTAGTTCAATATTCATTAGCACATGCCTTTAGATTAACTTCTGTCAGTCACACACCTCACTAGGGCCATATTACTGATGATAACATTAGCTTTCAGTTTGGTAAAATATTAAAGAATAAGACTGACTGAATAAGGATCAGTGTTGATTCTTCCCTTGTGTGGGAACCTAAAGAAGCCTGAAGCAGGAAAAATTTGTCCCCATCTTCCTTCTCTTGTATTTTTGGTGCCCTGAATTCTAAATACTGCAATTTGTCACAGGCCATCAGAAAATGACTCTGATAATGGAACTCACAGGAAAGTTACTCCTCATAGAAACAGAAGGGTTTTGAAGAACACTGCTCCGTAGGAGGGGAATAATCGCAGTGATTAAATCAAGAAAGCTGGAAAAGTGGAACTACAGTAACCATGGTGGAAGACAGAGGAGACAGAAGAGCAAGACATTCTGGAAACCCATGAATGATCCCTATGAGGCTGATGCTGCTCTCTTCAAAAAGAGCTCAGGAAATATTATCAAATTTTTAAAGCCTTTGTAGTTAACATATTGCCTTAGAGGTGAAAAATAGTGTTAATTACTATTCTTTGTTTAAAAACATGCACTAAAGGAAAAGCATTGGATATATGCCAAAGACCTCCAAGGCTGTAGTTTCCATTTTCCACTATCTAATGAATTTGTTAATTCTAGTTGTTTTTCCAACAAGATTGGTGATGATAACTTTATTTAATACAAATGTGAGAGAATGGATTAAAATGTGAATAATGAACCAACTGTTTAGAAACAGTAAATAACATATTATATATAATAAGTGATATTAATAATATACATTATATATTATTCCATGTATTTTACTTTTTCAACATTTTCCTAAATTAATATTAATTACAGATGTAATGTTTTATTTTTAAAAAATTTATTTATCCATGAGAGACACAGAGAAAGAGGCAGAGACACAGGCAGAGAGAGAAGCAGGCTCCATCCAGGGAGCCTGACATTGGACTCAATCCCAGGACCCCGGGATCACACCCTTGGCCAAAGGCAGGCGCTCAACCACTGAGCCACCGAGGCATCCCTAGATGTAATATTTTATTTATGTGCACCTTGCATATTTCAACATGAATACAATGGATACATTATTCTAATGTGTTTAACTATGTATTATGTGCTATTGTACATTTTATATTTTATATCTAATATAATAAAGATGATTGATATTTGCTATAATTTCAGATGTAAATATATGTAGTATATTTTACAATCTGTAGTTTGTTAATATAATAAATATTATTTTTCAAACATTTAAGTAACTAAAATATTGTATATACCTTACATATAGAATTTTACTTTTTTACTTTTAGGAAATGATGTGGATATTAACCCTTTATCAGATATAGCATTTGCAAATACCTTCTTCCATTCAGTAGGTTGCCTTTTAGTTTTGTTAATGGTTTTTTTTTTCACTGTGTAAAAGCATTTTATTTTGATGTATTTCCAATAGTTTAATTTTGTTTTTGCTTCCCCTGCCTCAGGAGACATATCTATAAGTTGTTCTGGCCAATGTCAAAGAAATTACTGTATATTTTCTTCCAGGAATATTATAGTTTCAGGTCATATTTAGGTCTTTAATCCATTTTGAGTTTGATTTTGTGTATAGTGATAGAAAGTGGTCCAGTTTTATTCTTTTGCATGTGGCTGTCCAGTTTTCCCAACACCATTTGTTGAAGAGACTGTCCTTTCTCCATTGTATATCCTTGCCTCCTCTTTCCCAGATTGATTGACCACATATGCATGGGTTTATTTCTGGACTCTCTTTTCTGTTCTACTGATCTATGTGTCTATTTTTTTGCCAGGACCATACTGTTTTGATTACTATATCTCAATAGTATATTTTAAAACCTGGGCTTGAGATACATCCAGCTTCGTTCTTTTTCAAAACTGCTTTGGCTATTTGGGATCTTCTGTGGTTCCATTCAAATGTAGGGTTATTTGTTCTAGTTCTCTGAAATATGTTTTTGGTATTTTAATAGGGGTTGTATTAAATCTGTGGATTTCTCTGGGTAGTATGAACATTTTTAAAATATTGGTTCTTCCAATCATGAACATGGAGAATCGTTCAATTTATTTGTGTCATCTTCAATTTCTTTCATCAATGTTTTACAGTTTTCAGAGTACAGAGGTTAATATAAAAAACATATAAAGAACTTATATAACTCAACACATAAAAACAAATGATCTAACTAAAAAATGGGCCAAGACCTGAGCAGTATTTTTTCCAAGAAGACACACAGATGGCCAACAGACACATGAAAAGTTGTTCAACATCACTCGTCATCAGGAAAATGCAAATCAAAATCACAATGAGATATCACCTTACACCTGCCAGGACGGCTAAAATAAAAAACACAAGAAAGAACAAGTGTTGGTGAGGATGTAGAAGATAGGAACTCTCATGTATTGCTGGTGGGAACAAACTGGTGCAGCCACTGTGGAAAACAGTATGGAACTTCCTCAAAAAACTAAAAATAGTGTTATTTTATGACTCAATAATTCCACTACTTTTGGATATTTACCCAAAGAAAATGGAAACACTAAAAAAGATATATGCACCTCCCTGTTTATTTCAGTGTCATTTACAACAGCCAAATTATGGAAGCAACTCGAATGTCCATCCACAGATGAATTGATAAAGAAGATCCAGTATACATACACCATAGAATATTACGCAGCATAAAAAAGAATGAAATCTTGACATTTGCAACAATATGGATGGACCTAGAGGGTATAATGCTAAGTGAATCAAATGAGTCAGAGAAAGACAAATACCAAATGATTTCACTCATATGTGGAATTTAAGAAACAAACAAAGAAAAAAAGAGAGACAAAAACAAAAAACAACAACCCTAGACTCTTAAACACAGAGAACAAAATGGGGGTTGACAAAGAGGAGGTAGATGGAGGGATGGGTGAAATAGATAAAAGGGATTAAGAGTACACTTATCTTGATGATCACTGAGTAAAGGCCGAATCATTATATACCTAAAATAATATCCTTGAATAAAATAGTAAGAATAAATAATGTGGATCATTATAGTGATCAACATATATGCAATTAATGTAGTAAACACTGTAATCATAGTAACACAGTACTTTAGATATAGAGATTATACCCTTACTTACTTCTTTGAATGATGCTGCATATACTATATCCAGGGAGTTTCTGATTGTAATAACTTCTTATTAAGTGACTTTCGATGCACCAGTACTCTTCCATACTTTTCACATGAAATAGAGAAAGGTTACTTGCCCAAAGTGTCATAAATAATAATGGATAAAGCTATTTGCATTTCATCTGCAGTAGTCTGACTCCAGAAAAGCTGATCTAGGGTACTATCTCCAGTGTAGTGAGGCCTTTGGGGGAAATGCCCACTCCATTCTACTAGCTTGGGAAGGCCACAGCCACTTAACTTCTATCTGGGGCCCTTGGAATATAATTTCATCACTTTCTTTAAGTTAGGATTGCTGGGGCTGGGCCTGCACTGGGCTTGTGCTAGGGTGAGGATAAAGAGGAAAATGAGAGGCAGGTTCTCATCATTGGTACTGACAGGAAGAAAAGATGGAAATTCCTGGGCACTGGATAATCCTGATGGGAGAAAGGCCCTAGGATAGAATAATAAGCTTAGAGGATTTCTGTTTAAATCAATTAGAGCAATGGTTCTCAGATGTAATCCCAGACCAGCAGCATCAGCATCACCAGGTAAAACTTGCAGGACTGCACATTCCCATGCAACACACTAGACATACTGAGTCGAAAACTCTGGGCATCAGGTCCAGAAATCTGTTTTAACAAGCTTCCAGGTGATTCTGATTCACTCTACGGTTTGAGACCGACTGAATTAGAGAAAGAAAGGAGGAACAAGGTGGTGAGTCTTTGAATTGTTCTGGCGAATAGGGGTATGCTTTGTTTCCACCTGTGACCCACTGAGTCAGAGTGAGGACTAACCGGCCAGATGCACTGATGTCACCCAATTAACCAATGACCCAAGACATTCCTGTGCTCCTTAACCACCGTTTTCAAGCATAGGTCCCATTCTTCTCCCCCATCTTCCGCTTTACAAACTGCCACCTTGTACGACAAACAACAAGGGGGATGTGTAACACTGTCAGGAATTAAGCCCAAGAAGTTAAAAGCCATCTTTTTCCGTAAAAGCATTATGCACTTGCCTCATTTCCTGCTGACTGACTTTCTTTGGGGAATAGGAACCAGGAAATCTTGGAGGCAGGTGCAGTTATAACAGATGTTACAAAGCATGAGACAGCTCACTGCTTCCCCTGTTTGTTGTTAACTGAAATAGTTCCTCCACAGAAATCACCTTGGTTCCTCACAGAAAAATATCCCTTTCCTACCTACGAAGACAGTGTATTTCTCCAGGGAACTGCACTTTCTTCTGGTATCCCACACAACCTCATTTTCTGATCACAGACTGGTAGGGGACATTGATGTTGGTTTTGCTGTTTCTTCCACCTCTTATGAACTGGCCTTGACCAGGTATTCTCTCAGCATCATTAATGTAAAATTGCAATGACCAGGGACAGAGTGTCTCTTGTTAAGAATCATCCACTAGTCAGATGTTTTTCTTTTCAACTTTGTAACATAAAAAGACAAAAGAAGAGGAAACATTTTCTGGGATGTAACTTTTGAGAAGGCCCCTAAGAGTTGATATGCAGAAGCAAAGAAGGCAGAACAGAACTACTGCTCAGCAAACACCCAGTTTGACCAGTTACTTCATGCTTGCAAACCTGGGCAAGTTACTTAACTTCTCCTTTTCTGGAAGATGAGGATAAGAGCTCTTAGCTTACAGGATTGTTGGGAGGATTAAAACTTAAATTTTCAAAAGCTCTTACAAGAGTATCTGGAAAGTATTAAGCACCCCGTAACTGGCTGCAATCATATTCTTATAATTACTACTATTGACACAAGAAGCCATGTCAAGAGAATGACCCAGTTCCATTCACCATCTTGAACTTACTAGGACTAGAAGATAAACTAGACTGGAGAATGAGAAGCTAATGTTTATTTATTTATTTATTTATTTATTTATTTATTTATTTATTTAAAATAAAGATTATTTATTTGTTTATTTAAGAGGCAAAAGCAGACTCCCTACTGAGCAGGGAGCCAGAAGCGGGGCTTGACCCTGGGACCCTGAGATCATGACCTAAGCCCAAGGCAGACTCTTAACTGACTGAGCCACCCAGGCACCGTGAGAAGCTAATATTTAATAGCTCTCCTTAGGAGGCAAGAAAAAACGTGCCTGTGCTGCCTATTTCTTATGTTAATTAAATTTTCTGTACACATTTGTCTTAACTCCTCACCTGGATTAGCTGATCCCTGAGAGCAGGTGCTCTGCATTGGTCCTCTTTGTATGAACCAGGATACTAAGCACAGCCACTTTCATATCATACTAGATATAATTTTCAGAAAGACATTTTCCAGCCAGCCAGAAAGAATAATTACCTCTAAATCCTCACTCATCCTGGCATAGTGAAGTTTTACTTTTGATTGGGCTGTTTCTCAGGACATACCCTAGGTGCTACAAATGATGCTTGCGGTCTACACTGCTTGCTTTGGTGTTGTGATCTTCAAAGTGACTTTCAGATCAAACCACTAAGTGATAAAATACTTAGGAGCTACTTCTGGAGACACTGTGGGAAATTTTAAATAAGTCCCTAAGTTCATGACATACTGCTTGACTCCCTCCTCCCCAAATACTATCAGACTACCAGACTCAACATTATGAAGAGATTTCTGGAACAGTAGATGGTCCAGTGAGGAGTGCTGTGGTCATTTGGAAAATGAGAGCTCAAAGGGGGTGGTCACTGTCAGAAGAGGCTTCATGAAACAGTTGGGAATTGAGCTGGATTTTCTACACTAAAAAGCCTGAAATTTCCCCACGTGAAATGATGAGCATTATTTCATAGCACATAGCCTGGCCTCCCGTGTCCAGGCTGGTTACAATGGGCACTTTTAACAGAGGGAAAAAAAATTCAGACAAGGTCTCATGACAATGACCAATAGAAACATCACTTAGTGCTAAATGCCATAACTTATTCTTAATTAAATAAACTCAGATCAGTACAAAGAGCTTTAATGTCATCTTCTCACCAAATCATGCAGCCTCAATGGTTCATAAAAGGAATTTCACCTTTATAAAGTTTATCTTGGGATCCCTGGGTGGTGCAGCGGTTTAGCGCCTGCCTTTGGCCCAGGGCGTGATCCTGGAGACCCGGGATCGAATCCCACGTCAGGCTCCCAGTGCATGGAGCCTGCTTCTCCCTCTGCCTGTGTCTCTGCCTCTCCTTCTGCCTGTGTCTCTGCCTCTCTCTCTCTGTGTGACTATCATAAATAAATAAAAATTTAAAAAAAATAAAGTTTATCTTGAAGCTGCTATATTTTTTTTTGCCCCCCCACCCACCCCGAAGCTGCTATATTTAAAAATGTAAAGACACTTTTTTTATGTTATAAGCTCTGTGAAACCAGGTATTCTACTACTTCGTGTATTTATGTTTAAAAATTTTATTTATTTATTCATGAGAGACACAGAGCACAGGCAGAGGGAGAAGCAGGCTCCCTGCAGGTTCCTAATACAGGGACTCAATCCAGAACCCTGGGATCACGCCCTGAGCCAAAAGCAGCCACTCAACCACTGAGTCACCCAGGCATCCCACTACTCTGGTATTTTGCATATAAAGCTCTATGTTAATCAGCTTATCATAAGACACTTAAAGGCCTGCTGGAAATCGCTGTGGCCCTAAACCATTCATTTCAGCATCTGGAGAGCTTGGGTTCTATCTTACTTATCATTGCCCTCCAGCACTGCTACACACCAGGCACTATATGTATAGTAAAAGAATTAATTAAGTTAATTAATTAATTAATTAAATTAAATTCAGTTTAGATTTATTATTGTGTATTTTACCGAATTCTGTTTTTGAAAGCTTATAGATACATATAATATTTTGGGTTTTGCTTATAACTTGTACTTCATATCAAGCATAAAAGGTAACAAGAATATCCAATTAAACTAATCATATTTGATAACAAAAATTCATTACAAAAATTCAAACCAACCAGCCAAAACAATATTGATCATGATTATTATTATTATAATTCTACCAGCTTATAGCTCAGACTATAATTTGAAAAATGTCTGAGTATTTTCCCACTTGTGCCAGGATATTTAAAGGCAAGTTCAGATGTCCTTTGCTTTCTCTTTTACTTAAGATAAAATTTTTTCTTCGTTTGCAGTATAACTCTGTCAGAACAGAATTCGGTTCCATTATGTCTCTGTTATATTGTGTGTGTGTTTGTTATGTCTTAAAATGATAATCCAGTGGTTTCTAATGACTTATTAGAATTCCATACAGAGCTTACAGTATGAAAAGTATAGTCATTTGGGCTTCCACCCACAATCAACTGAATTGGAACTTTTAATGGTTAAGGCTGACAAAATGCAAGACACCCAGTTAAATCTGAATTTCAGATAAACAGCAAATAATTATTTTGAATCAGGTACTCTTCATGCCACATTTGGGACATACTTACAAAAAATTATTCTTTGTTTACCTGAAACTTAAATTTAACTGGCATTTCAGTTTTCGGGGACCGGGGGGCGTTGTTGTTGTTGTTGTTGCTGCTACTGCTGTTGGTGTGTGCGTGTTTCCTTCTTTTTAGTAAATCTGGGAATCCTACCAAGAGTAGCAATGAAGAATCTGTATTATCTGTAGTTTTCAAGCTAGTTCTGTCCAAATTGGTCTTTTATTTTTTTCAAGTTTTCTTCTTCGTTTATTCTTCTTTTTAAAATCTCCATTTAAGACTTAAACTGAAGAGCTATCACACAAGATACATAGTTTTTAAAGTTGGAGAGTTACTATGTAAGAAACATTACCTTAAACTTAAGGGAAGCATTTTAATTATTTTCATAAAATGTCTGTTTCAAATGTCTTATTATTTAGATGTCACTTAACTTACACAGGTTGTATTCTTCATTTTATTTTTATTCAGAAGTATTTCATACTATGTCTATTGTTATTTTAGAGCCACGGCCACCAGTTTGGGTTTTGTACATGCTATGAAACACACAGCTGAGAATATAGGATATTTCCACCATGATAAAGTTCTACATTTTCTCCAGTGGAAGTAGCCCAATTCAGAAAGTTTTTCACATGGATTTAGAATGAGGAAAAGTCATAACTAGAGATTCTTTGAAAATTACCCTAACAGAGAAAAAAGCAGGTAAGAACAAATGGCCTATTAAGGCAAGTGCACTCACGGAAAGAATTCATTAATCCTTGTAGCTTGTAATAGGGAGTTAGGACTCAAAATGTGAAAATGTCAGAGCAGCACCATGAAATCCTAGAAGGACTCAGTAGGTGCAGAGAATCAAGATTGTATATGGGCAGTTGCTGGGAACCCAGGGTCTGGGAAACACCGCACATTCCAATACAAATCCCTGAGCCCAGGTACCATGGGAACAGCTGATCCTCCACAAACATTTGTTGATATGTGGAGATGAGATGGGTCCTGACATGCTGTCTGGATATTATGAGCAAGGTAAAGGGTAACCAAGGGGACCAGGCTGACAGCATGGAGCTGCATAAATCCCAGCTGTGAATTCAAAAAGGGTGCCTGGGCTTGAATATTCCTTTTGCCCCGAGCTAATGTGTGTACTGACCTCTGCTAAGGAGCTTGGAAATATTTCTAAGTAATTTGGTTCCCATAAATAGAATGTCCTCTTCAGGTGTTATGTGAGGAGGAACTAAAAATAATTAGTGCAAATGATCCTCAGACCCTACACCACCTGAAAAAGCTGAGAGAGAGAGAGAGAGAGGGAAGCAGAGAGGAGTAAACTTAGATTTTTTTTTTTTTTTTTTTTTTTTTAAGAAAGTGTTCTCTAGTGGGAGAAGCTGGTAGGAAGTTTTCCTGGAAAAGTTTCCAATAAATTGGACCATTCAGGCACATTCCTCATTGCTCATTAAAAAAAAAAAAATGTAAAACATAATTACTAAGTTCATTTAGTGTGATCACTAAGTGGTTGCTTGAGGAAATGTGTTGCAATTTGTTTTAGATACCTGGCTTTGAATACTATGAAATATCCATTTTTAAGAAATAGATACATTCTGTAGCATTTAAAATGCGTGCTTCCATCGTCTTTCTTGCTTCTGAATTCAGTATCAAACTGAAATTCTATGAGGGGCAAATTTCATTTAAATTTGGCAAAAGACAGCTTTGGTTCAGGCAAAAGGGAAAAATGTATAAACAAGTAATAAAATCACACTTCCTGAAGTGTTGAGTTGTGAAACTTTTGATGTAGAAAAATACTGGGTATTTATTGGGAGTTTCACTGATGCCTTCTAAGTACTCTGTGAAGTACAAACAGGAGACAGAAATGGAAATCTTATGGAAATGGGAAAGAAAAAAACGAAGTCCCCTTCATTTTTCCCTCTTTCAGAAATAACCATTAAGCCAGTCACCATGGATTGTCTCAGCTATTTGCCTTGGCCCCAAAATACTTAGGGAAATATACTGGATATAAAAAGTCATCACTTCAAAGTCACAGTATTTCGGTGACAAAAGCTGACCACAGTGACACACAATCATGAAAAACACTGGCCTTTGATCCATCTCATTTGGTGGGTTAAAAGGTAACTATTTTGGGACATGTACCTGGATATAGACTTTGGAGAGCCACTGGGGTTCAGACAAATCTTCAGGGCCAAATGTTTTTATTCTCCCTTTTTACTTTCTGGCCCTTTATAATATTCCATCTGGCCAAATACTTTTATAAGGTATCGTGTTTTCTCTCCAATTACTAAAATCAAAAATGAAACTAAAGACAGTACTACAAAATCTATAGAAATAAAAAGGAGTATAAGAGAGTACTATGAAACATTGTATGCCAGTGCATTGAGTAACCTAAATGACCAGTTCATTGAGTAACCTAAATGAAATGGACAAAGTCCTAGGAACATACCAAGACCGAATCCCAGTGAAACAGAAAATCAGAATAGACCCATAACTAGTTAGGAGATTGAATAATAATCAAGAACCTCTCAACAAAGAAAAGCCCTAGACTTGATGGCTTCTCTGATGAATCCTACCTAACATTTATGTAAAGAAAAGCAACATCAATTCCCCCCCTCAAACTCCTCCAAACCTTGAATAGGAGGGAGTGATTCCTAACTCACTCTGTGAGGCCAGCATTAACCTAATACCAAAGCCACACAAAGACAGTACAAGGAAAGAAAATTGAAGACCAATTTGTGTTGTAGATATTGATGTAAACATCCTCAACAGAATACTAGAACACTTAATTTGACAGTGTATGAAACCAACTATACACCATGATCATGTGGAATTTATTCCTGTAATGTAAGGATGATGTAACATAGAAAAAAAAGAATCAATGTAATATATCACATTAATAGAATGTAAGAAAAAACCATAAGATCATCTCAGAAGATATAGAAGCAACTGACAAAAATTCAATATCCTTTTATGATTAAAAAAAGTTCAACAAATTAGAAATAGAAAGAAACTATCCCAATATAATACAGCTCATATATGAAAAACTCACAGCTAACATTTTATTCAATGTTGAAGGACAAAAAAGCTTTTCCTCTAATGTAAGGAAAAGAAAAAAGAAAAACCATGGATGCTTACTTTTACTACTTCTAGTTAACACAGCCAGAACAATTAGACAAGGAAAAGAAATAAATGATATTCAAATTGCAATGGGAGAAATAAAATTACCTCTGTTCAAAGACAACATGATTTTGTATGTAAGAAACCCCAAAGATTGCACATACACAAGTAATTGTACTAAGAAATAAATTCAGCAAGGTAGCAGGATACAAGAGCAACAAACAAAAATCAGGTGCATTCTTTTATACTGATGATGAACAATCTGAAAATGAAATTAAGAAAACAATTTATTTGCAATAGCATCAAAAAGAATAAAATACTTAGGAATTAACTTACTAAGGAGGTGAAGGATTCACACATGGAAAACTGTAAAATATTACCAAAAAAATTAAAGAAGACATAAATAAATGAAAAGGCACTGCATGTTCATGAATTAGATTTAATGTTATTAAGATGTCAGTACTCCACAAAGCAATCTGCAGATTCAATTTCGTCCCTGTGAAAAGCTCAACATAATTTTTTTTTTGCAGAAATAGAAAAACTCATCCTAAAATTCATGTGGAATATCAAAGGATCCCTCAATAGCCAAAAGAATCTTGCAAGAGGGATCCCTGGGTGGCGCAGCGGTTTGGCACCTGCCTTTGGCCCAGGGTGCGATCCTGGAGACCCGGGATCGAATCCCACGTCGGGCTCCCGGTGCATGGAGCCTGCTTCTCCCTCTGCCTGTGTCTCTGCCCCTCTCTCTCTTTCTCTCTGTGTGACTATCATAAATAAATAAAAAATTTAAAAAAAAAAGAATCTTGCAAGAGAAGAACAAAGTTGGAGGACTGACACTTCTTGATTTAAAAATTTACTATAAACATATAGCAATCAAAACTGTGATGCTTAAAGGCAGATATATTGCCAATGGAATAGAATAAGAAACCCATAAATAAACCCTTGCGTATATGATCAAATAATTTTCAGCAAGAATGCCAAGACTATCTAATGGGGAAAGGACCATCTTTTCAACAGTGGTCTTGGGAAAACTGGATATCTACATGCAAAAGAATGAAGTTGCACCCTTACTTTACACCATATAAAAAAATGAACTGAAAACCAAACAAAGACCTAAGAGTAAAGTCTAAAACTATACAGTGTTTAGAAGAAAACATAGAGGAAAATTTTCAGGACAAAGCATGTGGCAGTGATTTCTTGGAAATGACATCAAAGCATGGGCAACAAAAGAAAAGTGATAGATAAATTAGACTTCATAAAAATTACAACTTCTTTGCCTCAAAAGACATTATCGACAGATTAAAAAGACTACTCACAGAATGGGAGAGAATATTTGCAAATCACATATGTCATGAGGAATTAATATCCAAACTGTATACAAAAGTCTTTAAAACTCACAATAGCCAAACTGTGGAAGGAGCCTCGGTGTCCATCGAAAGATGAATGGATAAAGAAGATGTGGTCTATGTATACAATGGAATATTACTCAGCCATTAGAAACGACAAATACCCACCGTTTGCTTCGACGTGGATGGAACTGGAGGGTATTATGTTGAATGAAATAAGCCAATCGGAGAAGGACAAATATTAATATATTTTTTTAATTTTTTATTTATTTATGATAGTCACAGAGAGAGAGAGAGAGGCAGAGACACAGGCAGAGGGAGAAGCAGGCTCCATGCACCGGGAGCCTGATGTGGGATTCGATCCCGAGTCTCCAGGATCGCGCCCCGGGCCAAAGGCAGGCGCCAAACCGCTGCGCCACCCAGGGATCCCAAGGACATATTATATGGTCTCATTCATTTGGGGAATATAAATAATAGTGAAAGGGAATATAAGGGAAGGGAGAAGAAATGTGTGGGAAATATCAGAAAGGGAGACAGAACATAAAGACTCCTAACTGAGAAACGAACTAGGGGTGGTGGAAGGGGAGGAGGGCGGGGGGTGGGGGTGAGGGACGGGCACTGAGGGGGGCACTTGACGGGATGAGCACTGGGTGTTATTCTGTATGTTGGCAAATTGAACACCAATAAAAAATAAATATATTATAAAAAAAAGTCTAAAACTCAACAACAAAAAATAACTCAATCGAAAAAAAATGGTGAAAAACATGACTGGACATTTCTTCAAAGAAGATATACAAATGGTCAATAGGCATATTAAATCACTAATCATTAGGGAAATGCAGATCAAACCCATAATCAGATGCCATTTGACACCCATTAAAATGGCTATTATAAAACAAAACAAAACAAAAACCTAGAAAAACCTAGAAAACAAGTGCCGGCATTAATGTGAAGAAATTTGTTTTGAGCAGGAAGGTAAAATTATAGAAACAGTATGTAGAAACAGCCATTGTAGAAACAGTATGGCAGTTTTTCAAAAAATTAAGCATAGATGGGCCATCTGACCCAGCAATTCCACTCTGGATATATACACAAAAGAATTGATAGGAGAGATTCAAATATTTGCACACCAATGTGCATAATAGTATTATTCATAATAGCCCTAACATGGAAGCTTAATGACTGTTGACAGATAAATGAATAAACAAAATGTGTCATATCCATGCAATAAAACATTACTGATCCTTAAGAAGAAAGGAAATTCTGACACATACTACAATCGAGATGAACTCTGAAGACATTACATTAAGTAAAATAAGCCAGACAAAAAGGACAAACATTATATGATTCCACTTATATGAGACACCTAATGGGGAGTTAATAGAGATAGAGTGAGTTTGAAATAATGCAAAATTCCAGAGATGGATGGTGGGGATGGCTGTACAACAATGTGAATGTATTTAAAGTCACTTAACTGTACATTTGAAAATGGTTAAAGTGGTAAATTTTATGTTATGTGTATTTTACTAGAATTTTTTTAAAGCCTAATAAAACAAGTCAGGGGTTGGTGGATTAGAGATTATCTTCTGACAAAGGAATCACGGTGCAATAGATGGACAGGCACCTATGTGATATAAAATTGTACCTCCCCATTTCCCAAAATTTTATGCACATAGGGTAAGCAAAGAAAGCAAGAATTGTGGGAACTGAAAAGAAAAAGGGAGGAAAGGGATCCCTGGGTGGCGCAGTGGTTTGGCGCCTGCCTTTGGCCCGGGGCGCGATCCTGGAGACCCGGGATCGAATCCCACATCGGGCTCCCAGTGCATGGAGCCTGCTTCTCCCTCTGCCTGTGTCTCTGCCTCTCTCTCTCTCTCTCTGTGACTATCATAAATAAATAAATAAATAAATTAAAAAAAAAAAGAAAAAGGGAGGAAATTGGGAAGGAATCCCAGGGGAAGGTAAAGCTAGAAAAACAGTTTGGAACCAGCTTTTGAAAATCCTTGAATGCCACACTAAGAATTTTGGATTTCATCCTTCAGGCAATGAAAAGCCACCAGCTCTTTCAGCAGAAGAATAGCTTGACCAGACAAATATCAGGAATAAAACTCCTATGAAAACATGAAGCATGGAGCTAAACTGAATGCAGGAAACCAATTATGCAGTGAGGGAAGGGGAAATATAAATTTATGAGTGAGCAATTAAATGTATTTATGGAACTTGATTTTCTCAAAATAACGAGTGAGTTAAACCTTTCCTTTCTGGTATTTTTTTAAACGTGGAGGAGAAAATACCCACAGGTCTGAGGTTTAGGCTTTAAGCATAACCTCCATTCTTTCTAGCCACCCACAGGGGCATGGCCATTTCTAATGTTAAGATATGACTAATCAAGCTATGATTTCACTCCTGTGAAACTGTCTGATCTGAACAGAGGAGATCAAGAAAGAAACCAAAGACACTTGCTTTTACCTCAAATGAAAGATATTCTTATGATAATCTTTTATTTCATGCCAACAAATTATAAGAAGAAAAAAATGAAAATCTATAAGCATATGTACACATATAACATTTAAAATATGTCCCTAAGTCCTTTTGCAAAATATAATCTTGGATCCATGATAATTTGATTCAATAGAAAACAAGATGTTCAAGAAAATATCAGGCTTACAGGTCCCAAATATTCTTGCTGATACTTTTTATCTTCACTTCTTGAGACCACAGGTTAAGTTTCCTAATAGTTGCTTGCCCCAAATTTCCTCTTAGTCAATCTGGAAAGACTTGCTTTTTTTGATAAGGTGGCCTAACACAATGTAAGAGAGTTAGAGCATCATGAAGACATTGGTGGTCTATAATGTGAGAAATAATCTCTTGCCATTGAGAACAGACATTTGCCACAATACTAGGCTGACAGCATGACTCCCCTGGCCCTTCCCTAAAACATGTCAGCAGGGAGGAATGGCTCCTTGCCATACTTACATACCTACATAGGAGCTTGGCAGCACCCATTACCCCAAGATCTTGACACAGACAAGTGTCAGTTCGGACCACAGACAAGTGACAACTTATTTGATTTTGAGAGGGCACATACTGCTGCTCTGCTCATGGGGAAACCAAACCATCATCAGATGCCTAATGCTCCCAGCATCAAGTGAGTTCACATCATCAGGTCACAGTTTTATCACATGTGTCCTTTCTTTCTAAGTCACTTTCCATATTATCTTTATATATGTTAAATGGAATTATCCAAAAAGCGAAAACTACTAACACTAATTAAATGACACAGAATAAAAAAAAATCATTCTCTCTGTTATATGAATATCCTAATGTTATGCAAGCCCTATAGAAATCCAAAATAAAAGCAACAACAACCTTTAGAACCTGAAAACAAATTTGATTTGTAAGTAAAAAACAAAGCATATGCAGACTGAGAAGAAGATAGGGAGAGAAGCAGGGAGACCTTGGGGAGGAGTTGTAAGCTCCTCTAGGAGCAAACTCCGGAACAGGGATGTTATCACTGGCAGAATTGGGAGCTCTTCCATCTAAAATATACAATATTATTTGAATCTCAAAAACCTTACTTTGGGTGAAAGAAGCCTAATTTATATAAAATTCTAGAACAAATCTATGGTAGGAAAAAATCAGAAGAGTGATTGCTCTAGAGAATTTTCTAGGATGGTGGTAATGTTCACCTTGATGGAAGTGTGGGTTACATGGCTGTTTGCATTGATTCCATCCACTGCACCACATTTCAACTTTATCTCAAAGGAAATAGCAAAGTCTAGCTAATGTCCTTGCTAAAGTTTTAGGGAAAATATTCTGATGTCTTCATAAAGCAATTTACTTTGAAATATGTGAACAAATAATATGGGTTAATTAAAGAATAGAGAGATAATAAATGGATAGATACATGAGAAAGCAATATAACAAGAAAATATTTGAGGATTCTAGGTGGTAGGTATATGGGTATTTGATATAAAATGTATTCATTCACCTTGGTTCTATCAATAAATTTTGGAGAAGAAGCCTTTGTCACTCACTTTACTTTGCAAGAACTAGAGATTCATTTGTGTTAATAACCATTCTCTTTTTATAATGTCAACGCTTCTGGAAAAGATAAGGGCATCAAATCTTTGAAATATTTATATTGATTTCCTCTATGTTTTTTTTCTAATAAGTAGTAGTTTAGAATAGAAACAGAAGTTTAATTGTTGTTGACGGTGGTGAAAATTGTGGTAGGAAAGATGATGGGGGCAGTGTTAATGGTGGTGGCCAACCATTGTGTTTAGTTGATGTGGTTCTTAGGGCAAGGTCAAAAAAGGATAAGTCAGCATTAGAAAACAGAGAGTGCATAAAGCAAGATGGAAAAAATGCCCCAAATCAATTTCACCCATGTAAAATATTTGCCTTACATTGGTCCTAATCATGAAAAAGGAGAGTGAGTGGGCTCAAAGAAAGTTTGTGAATGCACTGACTGGAAGTTTCAAGAAAAAATTAGTATAAGTTCAATAAATATTTTACATTGTAGAGTGAATAGGTTAATGAATGACAAATGAACCTAGCAGTTCATGAGAACAGGAAATTTCCACTAAAACATCGGGTTTTGAGAAGAAAATCTGTATGTACATTTATATCCAATTCTCCTCCAGTATCGTAGAAAAGACTGATTTGTCCACCAGTGTCCTTAAGAGGTGCAAACATTAACTCCTCCAGGAAGACATCTAGTTAACTTGTGTGGGCACCAGGCCAGTTGAAGACAAGAGGTGATAAACAGTCTGCATTACAGCCAAACTGGACCCTTGGAAGTTAGTGTCTGTTCACCAACACAACAGAACGCTGACTATCATGGTCCCAGGCCCTCTAGGCTTCGCCCTCGGGGTGAAATGCTTGCTTTGTAACTCTTCCCTTACATCTCCAAGTTCTCATTCTTCATTTGTTGACTCTTTCCATGAAACATATCCTCATCTCAGTTACCTTAAAGCACGAATTTTAAAAAAATGGTCTCAGTTCTTTACCCTCCAAGTGTCCAAGCTCTAGTGCTCTCATGCTCCTGGGTCCACACCAGCCACTCCATCCTAAATCTTTAGAACTTGACTTCTGGTCCCACTTCTCTACCTACACTTTCTTACTATTGGCTAAATCTGTGCCATCCAAATCAGTAGCCATGAACCACAGGAACGACTGATTACTTGATATGGGGTTCATTTGAATTGGGATGTGTTGTGAGTTTAAAATACATGCTGAACTTAAAAGACAGCATGAAATCAAGAATGTAAAATATAAATCTTTATACCAATGACATATTAAATGATTTTTTACTATATATTGGGCTAAGTGAAATTTATTTATTATTTTTTAAAGATTTATTTATTTATTTATTTATTTATTTATTTATTTATTTATTTATTTATGAGAGAGAGAGAGAGAGAGAGAGAGAACGAGCAGAGGGGGAAAGGCAGAGACAGAATCCAAAGCAGACTTTCCCTGAGCATGGGGCCTGTTGCAGGGCTCAATTCCATGATCCTGAGATCATGACCTGAGCCTAAATCAAGAGTCAGATGTTTAACCAACTGAGCCACCCAGGTGCCCCAAATGAAATTTATTTTTAAACCTAACTTTACCTGTGTCTTTTTGATGTGATTACCAGGAAAATTAAAATCACACATGGTGCTCACATACTAAATAATCTGATATAGGAAAGGTCTTAGCCATTTTCTTTCTTGGCCTCCTTGTAGCATTTAAGACTGTTAGTGGGTCTCTGCTTCTGTCCCACCTCCTTTAAAATTCTCTGTTTCCTTGTTTGCTGCAAAGATCTACTCCTTCTCCTTTCTTACTTTTTCATCTTCCCTTAAATGCAAGCAGCTACGCAGTGGCAGTGGGAACCGTACAGTAGGCTGTATCTCTCCAGAGCTGAAACACTTGAATGTTGTGGTTTATTACTAGTCCTGTTGAAAGTAACTCATGCTGAAGGAAAGGAGAGAGAAACCTTGTTACAGGTAACTCATCTAAGTTGCAAAGACAGGTAATGGTGAGAAGTGGGAGAACATATGGGATGGGGTTTCTATATTTTATACATACCCCTCTGCTCCCTGCGCAGAGTTCCATGGGCTCATCCATCTTGGTGAAATGTTCTTCTACTTCCACCTCCTGAATGGTTCATGATGCTATCTCTGCTACCAAAACCTCTCCTCTTTCCTCCACACCCCAGCATGGAAGAACTTGCTCCAGTTCTCAAATACTACTAAAGGGAACATTTTCTAGCACTGAGCGTTTTAAAGCCATTAGCGTGTGTGTGTGTGTGTGTGTGTGTGTGTTACTTAGCTTATGAAATTGAAAGTTCTTGGACAGCAAGAGCCAAATCTGATCATGAGTAATCAAGAAGCTAGTGAAGAAGTACCTCACAGGCAGAAAGACAAAAGAGAAGAGCAAATTAATATTGTCCGTATTATTTACCCTCTCCATATTAATTATCTCTCTCTTGCTGTCTTTCTCTAAATACACACACATACTCACATATGTATCTATACCTGTCTGTGTAGGTAAATAGATAGATAGATGATTGGTAGATAGATATTGATAGATGCCTCAGGACCATGACCAGGTTGATATGGATGGAACATCTCAGGGGCAAAATTTAAAGCAGTATCCTCAGGGCGTGCAAAGGGATCTCATCCCAGCCTTATCCCTGCATATCTATATCTGTATATTTCTCTCTCTCTCTCTCTCTCTTCCACCATTTACTAGATACATGCACTCTAGGCAAAGTACTTAGCTTCTCTCTGTCATCACTGGAGAAGTAACAGTACCTAAATCATGAGGTTGTTTTAGGATTAAATTGATTATCGCACATAACATATGAAAAACATGGTCAAAAATGTTCACAATGCATTAGCTGTCATTAATAATCATTATTACAATAATATCAAATTTGATTCACTTAAACTAGCCAACTTTTAAGTTGAAGCACCTGGAATTCAGTGACTAAAGTTGTGCTAGTCTAGAAATAGAGTTCATAGGACTGTGTTTATGCCACTTCTGTTCTTGCAGCAGTGAAAATTGGATTATACACTCTGAACACAGAAAAAAATAAACTTAGTTCAAAAATAAAATGCTTTATTTTGAAAATGGTAAAATCAAAATGGAAAAGTCTGATTAGTCCCATCTGCACTTATTCCCCACTAGTATTTGTAATATATGCCATAGATTTTTTTTTCTTTAACAGTGATCAAATATTACAGGACCTCACAAGAGCTTAAGTGCTGAACTTTAATTTTAAGCCTGGTATTTTTTCATGAGTGTGGGAAGAATTGGGCAGAGAATTGCACTTTCAGCTGTATGGAGGGCAGTGGGGTCCACTGACTTTATTTTCACTATTAAAACTTGTATAAAAATAACATTATTATGACACAGTGGAACCCCCTACAATATGTCGAAATGACTAAGAAAAGAAAATAAAAGGAGGAAAACTTTAAGTGGGTTTGATTTTGAAAGCCAAATATTTTTAGAAAAATGTAATGAAACCTGCTTATGACTTTCTTACTTTCAACATTTCCCTACATCAAATGTTTATCTTTCAAAGGCCTGGTTTAGAACACACACACACACACACACACACACACACACACACCGTGTGCATGGTATTGCTTTTTAACATTTCCCTTTCCTGGTCCTGGGGAAGGTATCATAAGGGACAGGCCCTAACATTAAAACAAACACACAAATAAACTACCAAGGGGGGGGGGGAAATAGCACATAGTTTCTTAAAGGACTTGACCAAAATTGGGCTTCCCTGGGGTCCGCTTTGCCCTGCTAGACCTGTTCCAGCAGGAAATGGCACATACGGGATCTTCAAGTATTGCAGCACTAACTGTGGACTGCTATTGTTGGGTCCTAAAGAAAAACTATGTAGGAAATGAAATTACCCACTCCCCCCATTGTAGGCCAACTCTTCAGAATATTGTCCATAAATCAGCAGAGGTGCTGTGGGCAAAGGTGCTGTGCCTTGCCTGATAACTCCGACTCTTGATACTCCCGAGTGCTGAGCTTCCCTAGATCATGAATGAGCACCTATAGGCAGAGTTATCTACCTGAGGCTTACAAATATATTGAAATACAAATTAGTGAAAGCCAAGGCACTCAGAGAGGTGTGCACCCTTAAGTAACAAAAACACCCACCAATTAATACCGGCTCATTGCAGACAATGAGCTGAAAGAACGCCCGGCGCTTGGCAGCAGCGTGTTATAAGCAGCAGTGGTAAGAAAGCCAGGAAATATATAATTAACGTCTGCCACTTTCCCAAATACTTAACTCAACCGTTTTCATGTAATCTATGTCCCAGGTAAACAGCAGATGGCGCTGTTCCCTGAGGCTCAGAGCTTGTCAGAGAAGCCTGTTTCTTAATACTGGTTTGTGCTTCACAAGACATACAGGTAGACTGTAAGAGACAGAAAATCACTTTCCCCAAATGCTGGAAACGCCAGATCTACTTGATATTAAGAACTGGCCAGGCAGTTTTGTTAACTGATAAAGGAGAAGTCCTGATAATTCTATGGTATGGAAAGCTTATCACTCATCTGTGTTGAAACTGGCTTTCTCTTTGACCTGTGTTGTTAATATGGTTTCCAAATGCAAATTTTGCTTTTCAGCCAGTCTGTGCTTCCATACAGCCTGGTGCTGCTACCAGTAATTAGGCAAACCCAGCTCGATCTCCAGGGGAGTTCGGAAATAAACAGACTTTTGATGTAATACACACGTGGAAGATGACTTTCGATTCAGTACTAATTTCTTGCACTAGCTCTCTTTCTTGAGAGTTTTTAACCACCCAGTCCAGAAGGGGAGGCAGGGTCTCCAATCAGAAACCCTTGGGAAAGTGTCTTAAAGTGACAGATTTCCAAGCTAAACTTCAACTCTGCTGCATCCAAAACTTTGGGTGTATGAATCTAAATTTTTTAATCTCCTCACATGGACTCTGATACTGCTAATCCACTATTTGACAGCAGGAACTAAATAATATACCAAACTTCCAGCAATATAATGAAGAATCCTATGATATTAAAAAGAAAGCTTGTAAGAAGCGTGAATAAATTAGCTTCCCGAGATTCAAAAGGCACTATCATTCCTCAAACTACCTCTTGAAAATCTGCTTTTATGAGTACGAATGTTCATGGTTAAAAGCCATTTATCTAAATAAACTCAAGGAAATCATTCACTTTCAGGGGAGAAATCTGTGAATTAAAAGCTATAATGTTGAATCATTCTTTCCTATGATGTTATTGAATTTCCATTCAATATTCATTCACCATCTACTATACAATAAGCATTCTAACAAGGAGACCAAGTCCTCATCCTCAAAGAGCATACCTATACAGACTGGACAGGAAAAGATGCAACATTATAAACAAAAAACTATACTATAGACCATATGTAATTGAATGTAGAGAAAAATATAATAAGGGACTTGAGAGATAAAAAACAATGATGTATTCTCACATAGGGCAATTTTGGTTTCCTTCTTAGCAGAAGTAACATATTTTTAATAAGAAATTAAAGAAATAGGATGTCATTTGCTTAAAAAAAAAACCTGCCAATTATTTTGAATGGGTATCTTTCCTGGGAAGATCTATCAAAAATAGCTGTTGGATCACTAGGACTTTAGCTAAACCCCTTTCAGTGGTGCAGCCAGCTCCCCTCTTCTCCCTGGTCCTGCAGCCCCTGATGTACTGTCATATCTGTACAGCTTTCCTAAAAAGAGGAAATGGGCCAAAACTCAACCCCCCTGGGCTTGTTGCACATTTCTGTTGTTGTTTTTAAATATTTTATTTCTTTATTTCTGAAAGAGAGAGAGAGAGCGATAGAGATAATGAGAGAGCACAAGCAGGGATGAGAGAGGGAAGCAGGATCCCCACTAAGCAGGGAGTCTGATGCGGGTCTTGATCTCAGAACTCTGAGATCATGACCTGAGCCAAAGGCAGATGCTCCAATTGAGCCACCCCAGCACCCCCACATTTCTGGTTTCATAAGGCTCTGAAACTCTATGTGGTGTCTGTCTTTCAGATTAGGAGGAACCATAGTGAAACACTCTAAATTCATGAATGATTTAACAAAATAGGTCTTGCATGTGTACTGGCAGCTGCTGGCACTGCTTAGAAAGTACTCCTTTTTTTTTTTCCAGGATCTTGTCTACCTCTGATGCCTTTTATGTCCTTTATAAAACTTTTGTGAATTACATTTTTTCCCTTTAAAAGAAATAGGTCCAGGATATTATAGCCTAGAGTTGCTTGAAGGACTTGTTCTTTTAGATTTATAGAATGCTGAAGACTAAGTTTTATTTTGGGTTGCCACTCCAACAATCAGTGGAACATATTCTGTATGTGAGACTATAAAACTCTATTTGGCAAAAGTTATTTCTCAAGGGGGTATGGGATAAAATTTTTGAGGCCACTATGCATTTCATATGCACAGGAATTGAATAATGTTCTGTCACTACAGGTTTGTTAGAGTGGGAGGTTACATTTGAGCAAGGCAATGGAGAGGATAGAATGATTCATTGGTACTGGATTAGAGTTAGAGATATCTATATTTTTTTCCAGTTTTTATCTTGTTTTACTCAGATCAAGTAAGAAAAATAAAAAAGAAAGATGGGAAATGTCAAAGGGCACAGACATCGTCTGAAAGAGCCATCAATGGCCAATGCTGGAACAATTTGAACAAAAACAAAACAAAACAGTATCAAATTATAATCCAAAATATAAAATCAATATCTACATATCCATATTGATCTAAATAAATAGAGAGACTAGAAAAATCTTTGTGCAAAGGAATTCCAAATAACTGATGCAGATAATCTGCCATCAAGGATGACAATAATAATGTTGTTCCATGTATAAATAAAGATGATTGAATCAATTATATAAGCATAATGACCATATGTGTATGATTGCAGGCTTAAACATTGACATCATGGATACCATATATAGCATATATATCATTTTTTGCATAATATGTACTATTATATAGTATGTATTTACTATGCTATGCAGTTAATATATAGTATATTATATGTATAATACTACAACTGTGTGTATATATATATATATATACATATATATGCACTATAAACTAAGTACTATGTATTATATACAGAGAGAGAGAGAGAGAGAGAGAGAGAAATAATGGTAATGTATATCCCCTACATGTCTATTTCAAAATACTAAAACAGTAAATCTAATACATTTCTATTGAATGGAATTATTAATGGAAAAAAGGTAATTCTAGGAATATAACAACTAAGGAAGAGCAAAGAACAGTCATAAAACCTACTAGAAATTAAGAAATTTAAAGAACCAATACACCTTTCCAGTACAAAGAACTCAAGTAAGTTGAGGAAAAGGACTCTAAGATGTAAAAATAAGAGAACAACATATGGCAAGAGGAAAAAATAGTGCAAATGGAGACTGATAACTAATGAATAGATACAATGAATTTTTTTTGCAATAAAATGAAGTACTTATACATGCTATAATATGGGTGAGCCTTAAAAACATTATGATAAGTGAAAGAAAACCACATAATGAAGGATTCAATTTATATAAAAAGTCCACAACAGAAATATCTATCTACACAGAGATAGAAGGTAAATAGCTACAAAGGTCCTCTATAGATGGGGTTGGGATGAGGGAAATCAGGCAGGCAGGAATGACCAATAAAGATATTGGGCTTCTTTTCTGAAGTGTTAAACATGTCTAA
This sequence comes from Canis lupus dingo, assembly GCF_003254725.2. Lineage (NCBI taxonomy): Eukaryota > Metazoa > Chordata > Mammalia > Carnivora > Canidae > Canis > Canis lupus. The sequence goes on from NC_064266.1 coordinate 14,890,067, forward strand.
AATTGGTTGTGGTGATAATTGCCAATTCTGTGAAAATATTAAAAACTGGGATTGAACTGTATACTCTAAATACGTGAATTTCATGGTATGTGAATCATACATCATATCATTTACAAATTAAAAAAAAAAAAGATTTGCAAGACAGCTTGGATCCTTATTTTAAAATATTATGAATGGGGGATCCTTGGGTGGCTCAGCAGTTTAGTGCCTGCCTTCCGCCCAGGGCGTGATCCTGGAGTCCCTGGATCAAGTCTCACATTGGGCTCCCTGCATAGAGCCTGCTTCTCCCTCTGCCTGTGTCTCTGCCTCTCTCTCTCTCTCATGAATAAAAAAAAAAAAAAAAAAAAAAAAAAAAAAACTAAAAATAAATAAATAAATAAAAGATCATGAATGTCAGAAAAGGCCTTTCACTTTAGAAACTGAGAAGAGAGAGGGGTGATATATGCAGATGTGAATTCTAGAAAGATAATTTTGGTAGTAGTGTATCACATGACAGAGAAGTGACATATCAGGACAGATTTAATATAATGAAGCCAAATGGAACCCGGGCTGTGATGGCTGGAGCAGAAAAGTGGGAGTGACATAATGGGCACTAGTAAGTAAAACTGAGAAGTCTTATCAGGTGTGGGAAGTGAGAAAGAGGGAGAGAAAGAGGGGAGAGGCAGAAAGAGAAAGAGAGAGACACACACACACACACAGATTTTTTTTTTGAAGATTTATTTATTTATTTTAGACAGGAGGGAGGGAGGGGCAGAGGGAGAGAGAATCTCAAGCAGACTCCCTGCTGAGCATGGAACCCAGTGCAGGGCTCAATCTCATGACCCTGAGATCATGACCTGAGCCAAAACCCAGAGTCAGAGGCTTAATTGACTGAGTCACCTGGGCACTCCAGTGAGAGATTGATTTAAAGAGTCAAATATGATTGCTAAATGGTAGTTTTAAAGTTCAATGGTATAGACAGATGGTATGAGGGGTGGGAGTGGAAAAATGTAAGAAACTACAGACTCAGCTTTGGATAAACTGAGTTTATCAGTATGGGGGGTGAGAATGAAAAAATATAAGAAGTTGATCAGCTTTAGATAAACTGTAAGTTTTAAACTGGGGGGGGTAGAAAATGAAAGAAATTGATAGTTTTAACTTTGGACAAAAATAAGAATAATATGGATAAATATAAGAATGATTCACCTTTGAATAAATTCAGTTTGGGAAACATTTTGGATAAACTATGTTTGGGATATTATGAATATACCCATGTCAAAATGTCCAAGTGGCTATGGAAACCTGATCCATATAGGTGAAGGAAGGTAAAACAAACAATAAACAAAACAATAAAAACCAACAACAACAAAAAAATCCCCAACCCTAAATGAATATATAGAAAAACTTAAAAGAGGTTGAAGACTTACAGAGCATCTCTCTGTTTGAGGAGTTGTAGATGGGGCCAAAGAGTGTATCTGACAAAGAGAGCTTAAAAGAGAGGAAAATTATAAAATCCAAAGGAAATGAGACTTAAGAAAGAAAGTCATTAGCACAGTTAAGGGAAAAGTTCTCTAAAGCTGCTGGTGAACCTCCTTAAGAGCAAATTCAACAGCAGTCCATAGATAAAGACAGAACTTCAAGGAATAATAGGAAAGAGGATGAAGCATGAGTGTTGTTTGCTCTTTGAAGAACATATATCTCAATAGAAGCACAGAAAGAACAAAGCAAAGGGAATATAACATATAACACAAGAAAGACTATTTAGTAGCAAATTGAGTCAGTACTGGTTTATTCTAGCTGTAGGACCAAAGGAAAACAGGGTTAGGGCTACAATGTTTTCAATCATCTCTGTCTTTTCTCATTTTGCTACCATCAATTTTCATCCATAAATTGTATCCAAACAAAGTGTGCATTTTAATAATGCATCTAAGTTATACATTTTATTATACTGATTAAGACATTTAAGCTACAAAGTATTCAATTATACATTCAAAAATTTTTACTGGCATCTACTGTATGTATGGTAAATGCAGTACTAGCTACTGATGCCATGATGAGCAAATGCTGACATAGACTCTTCATCATATAACTAGCAATCTGATACTGATTATAAGCATTAATCAACTAATTATAAAAATACATGTAAAGTTACTATGTTAGGTGCCACTTCTAGTATTCTAGATTATGGTGAATAATTTTTCTTTATTAAACCTTTATCCAATGTTACAATACTTTATATTTCTTAGTTGTTCATAGCTTTCAGAGAATGATTCTGAACCTCATTGAATTCTCCTATTATTAAGGTACCTCTTAGAAAACTCACATGGTTTATCAAACATCATGTAACTGCAAAGTTTTAAAGCCTGGCCTTGTATCATTTTATCATCTTATCTTCACAAATCTCTGAATATTAAAGAAACACCTGCGTGATCTATATGAGGTCTTCTGGAGGAGTAAAAAGCAGGAAAAATGTGATATATACAGGAAGGAATTTCTCATGTTTTCTTGGCATTGAAATTTTCCTGGAATGTTCTTTGGAAATGCATTATTAAAATGCACACTGCTTATATTTAAACAATGCTTTCAGATCCTTAACCCACGGGTTTTTCTGAAAGAGTTAATTCACAAATCTAAAGAAACAAACAAAAGCCTGAGGCCTTTTTCTCTGGAAAATGTTTTGATAGGCATTTCTAAGTTTTATCAACATGGGAACTGCAGCTCATGGACTTAATGAATTGAGAACATGATAAATACTAAGGAGGTCAGAACATGCAGTGAGTAGCAGATGTTGGATTAGGCTTCAATAACTCATGTCAGTGGTGAAATACAGCTCAGTAGAGATGGGTGTAGGTTGTAGGGACAAAGACATGGTCACAGAGGGAAGCTTATCAACAAAGCCCAGGAAAATACCTGTATAGCTGGCATCACAGTCAAGAAAAGATATTGAATAACGCCCATCAACATCTAGTACTTCCATAATTTCAATGGTGATATCTATGCAGATGACTCTCCATCTTTGTCTCTAGTCATCATCTAGCTCTTGATCTCAAGATGCTCTATCATAAATTCAGCTGGACTCACATTTTCTCTCTCAAGCCTGCTTCTACCCCAAGTTCCTTAAATTAATTCCTAAGTTATTCAAGAGTGAAACCTTAGCTCCTTGACTCCTCTGGATCCTTTGTAGGCCAAATTCTCTCAATCCTATTTCTATCTTAACCCGAAGATTGACAACCTCCTTTCTACAAGCATGACGATTTTCTTGGTTGGGGTCTTACTATCTCTTACCTACATTGATGCGATGGCCTCTTGACTAGTTAGCCTCTCTCTATTATCTTTCCTTTCTAATTCACTTTATCACACATTGTGAATTTAATCTTGATAAAAGGTTATAATTATTCATATGCCTGAACAAAACTCCAAATTACACCCTGCCCGCCTCCCCCCCCCCCCCCCATATAAAATAAAATCTTAACTAGCAGCTTGGGATTCCGTAACATCCAATCTTTGGCCTCAAAGATGTTTCCAAACGTATCCTCTAACCGTTCTCCAGTTCATGTACCCAATTTGCCTATTTGCTATTGCTATGTTAAGTTCTACTTTTTTTCTTGTCAAGGTCCTTTTTAGATGGTTGTCACCTCTGTTTGGAATGTCCTCCATCCAATGAATTACTCTATGCCAAAACCCTACCTATTTTCAATTCTATTTTTATAAAGCCTTCCAAAGCATGGGAATTTAGCCAAGTGACCCTTTCTTTTTCCCAAACTCTCATAGCCCATAATCTCTTTTAAAAAATGATTTTGGTATGTGTCTTAAGTCCCCCCTCCTGAATTTTACTATTCTCAAGGGTACGACTGGTTCTTACCCAATTCAGAAAGATCCACATCACTATTTCAGTGTGTCATGAATGACAGGCCACTGGTATTTCTGAGCAAGTGAATATTTTACAGATTCAAACACCGAGTTCTGTAGGAGCTACACAGCATGCCCAAGGTCACACAGCTGTGAGAGGAGGGCCTCACTTCCAAGTCCCCTGACTTCTCCCTTGTGGCTTTCGCCTTACACCAGCTGCCTTAAGTTGACCCACAGGTTTCAGCACATCCCGTGGGTCTTTCTGTTGTTTTTTTTTTTTTTAACTTTTTAACCAATAAATAAATGTGCCCAGACATTGGTGAAAAACACAAATACATGTACTTTTTCTGTTTCACATAATGATGTTTTCTGCCCTCTAGGATCTCAGTTCCACTGAACACAACACTACTGCTGTGTTTTCCTTGGATGCCAACATGAAATTTAGTTGAACTCCTCCTAACCCCTTGAATCTTGGACTTTGGGCTCTAAGTTGCTTGGGTTTCCCAGTTGCCTCACAAGTACTTTCTGGTTTCAACCCGGTTGGAAATATTGAGACAAGAGTCTCTCTCAGAGTGTAGTGTTTGATCACTTTTACTTTTTTGAGTTGGAGGGAAGCAAAGCCTTTAAAAACAAATAAACAACAGTTAATCAAGCTTTTGATCCTCCTCAAAAGTTTGAACTCCGTTCCAGTTTGAGGCAAAAATTTAGGTCAGCTCTCATTTTATTTATTTGTTTCAAATTTTTCAAGGGAGTCCTTCACCTAGGACGCCCCAGGGCACAAACACAGTAACATACACAAGCACACATACTCACATACAATTACCATGTTATTTTAAAATTCATCCACCTCTCCATAGAAGCACTGCAATTTCCAAACAGCTAACAATAACAATAACAATAACAATAACAACACAGCAACTCCAAAACCAACAGCATTTTATCAGCTCATCTTTCACTGGGACTGGCTCCAGTTGTTTTTGTGGTATGGTTTAAGTGATGATGCTAAAAGTTTCCCCTATCCTCAAATATCCCCCAAAGTCATCCTACCATCTTATGTGAAGCCCCCTCAACATTGGAAATGTATCCCTTTAAATGGAAACACTCATCTAAAAAAATCCTTTAATGTCTTAGGAGGGGTATCTTTAAGCCATTGACACCTCGTTGAGAATTAGTTTATAGGAGATTAGTGAGTGAGTCATGCTTAAGGTCTGGAGGAACTCTCCACAAATTTAGACACTTGCTCACTACCTCCCAAGCCCTTCCTTCTACAAGTCTGTATGTTCTGCACTTACTCAGTTCTGTTTGCTTACCAGGAATGCCAATCCCTGCAAATACCTGGAATTTGTTTAGCAATTTAAAGTTTCACTTAAAAGTTCACTTTTTGCATAAGTACCAGGATGGATTACCTATCATGTGGCAGATCTTTATATTACACTGCTTGTTTACTTTTCTGGTGATTGTGTACAGAGGTGGTATCGTACAGAGGTATGATAAATATATATCGTACATCCTATCTGCCCAATTAATAAAGAGTTCTGTGAGTTCCTCAAGGGTAAAGGCTGTGCCACATGTATCTTTACATATCTAATAGCTAGTAAAAGATGCTGAATGGAGGACCCTTGTTTCTTGGATCTACTCTACTTTGGGCCACAACTAAAGCAGAATAGGGTGAAATTTTGGAGCTATTTATTGAGGTGCCAGTGAAAGAACCAACAGGAAGTAATCGGTATGATGAAGGTCAACATGTAGACTTATCCTGAGTCACATTTGGATATAAATGAGTGAATGAAATCAAAGGATCTGAAAAGATGGATGGGTAGTGATTGAGGCCATAGGAATGCAGAGCGAAAAAGTAACTTATTTCCCCACAGATACAACAAAGACAGAACAAACTATGCAGAAGCAGATAAGTGAGTGGGTGGGAAAGGTCAGAAATTTAATGGCAGATTATATGAAATTTATCATATAAAGGCTGCATGCTATGTTTTTAGAATGCAGTATAATATATGTCTAAGGGCCAAAAGAAGAAAAGTAAAATTTAGGGGATGGCTTCCAAACGGTGGGAAAGGAAGCTGTCAGTAGAGAAATAAATTATTGGTATGCAGTATTAAGGGCTGAACTTGGCTGAACACACACATATTTGTAGTAGTACCACACAACTGTATTAAAGGGTAACAAGGTAATATTTGCCATGGTGATTAATTTGCCCTATTCCAATCTTATTTTGTGTGCATGAGGTAAGGGGGTACCCGGGCTGCCCTATTTAAGAGACTTTAAGGGATCTATAGATTTCCTCTCCAATCCCTCCTCAATAGTAAGGCAAAAGATAATATGATGCTGCATAAAGAAATAAGAATTGAAAGACTTGTACATTGGTGTCTGAGAATGGAGATCCAGTTAACAAGTGGCTGTAATAGATAGTTGATTTTGAATTTTTTTTTTTATTTGACAGAGAAAGAGAATAAGCATAAGCAGGGAGAGTGGGAGAGGGAGAAGCAGGCTCCCCCACTGAGCAGGGAGCCCTATGCAGGGCTCAATTCCAGGACCCTGGGATCATGAACTGAGCTGAAGGCAGACACTTAACCAAGTGAGCCACCCAGGTGCCCCTTAGATAGTTGATTCTCCAATGACATGGGTTTGAACTGCACAGATCTACTTTCACATGGATTTTTTTAAATAAATACAGCACAGCACCATTCATGTATTCTCTCTTATAATTTTCTTAATAACATTCTTTTCTCTAGCTTACTGTATTTTAAAAATATAGCATATAATACATATAGCATACAAAATATGTATTAATCAACTATCTACGTTATTGGTAAGGCTTTTGATCAACAGTAGCCTATGAGTAGTTGAGTTTACGGAGTCAAAAGTTAAAACACTGATTTAAACTGTGTGCTGGTGGGAGTGTGTGTTGGTGATTCTAATCCCCATATTGTTCAAGGGTGAGCTAAATATTACCAAACAGGAGTGTGATGGAGATAGTGCCATACAGAACTATATTGCCATAAAATTTAAGGACTAACAGAGACATTATAGGTCCTTAAGCTGGTTGGTTCTTAAGCTGGTAAGACTCAACCAAGGCTGCATTTCAGAATTTCATAGGGCTCTTTAAGGTAAGATACTATGCTGAAGCCTTGCTCCTAGGGGTTTTGATTTATTTAATATGTTGTGGTACCTGGGGAACAATACTTTTGAAAAGCTTCTCTGGTGATTCTAACGTGCAGTCCTGGTTGGAATTCTATCTCAATTCTTTCTTAATCTGGGTAAGATTAAATCCAAAGATATTAGTGATTTGGCCCTTAGGGCATAGCTAGTGGCAGGGGAAAAAAGAAACCTTTCTCTTTACCACAGAGATTTGGACAGACCACAAGACAGGCCATTTATCTCCTGAAATGTGACTGCTCTCCACCTTGCAAGTTTGTTTTTAAAGTCGCATGGTAAAATAGTAATTAGATACTACTATACACCTATTAAAATGGCCAAAATCCCAAACACTAATACTACCAAATGCTTCCACCTTCTGCTGATGGGAAATCAAAATGATAAAGCCACTTTAAAAGATAATTTAGCAGTTTCTATAAAACTAAACATACTCCGTATAATCCATTCCTTGGTTTACCCAGTTGAGTTGATTATTGATGTCCACACAAAACTCTGCACACAAATGTTTATAGCAACTTTACTTGTAATTGCCAAAACTTGGAAACAACCAAGATGTCCTTCAGTAGATGAACTGATAAACTCTAGTATGTCCAGAAAATGCAATATTATTCATCACTAAAAAAAATGAGCTATCAAGCCATGAAAATATATGTGAGATACTTAAATGCATATTAATAAGTGAAATAAGCCACCATGAAAAGGCTACATACTGTACGTTTCCAACAATATGACATTCTGGAATAGGTAAAACTATGAGACAGCAAAAATATTAGCAGCTTCTAAGGACTGAGGGCAAAAGGTGGAGAGGGTTGATTAGGCAAAGCACAGAGAATTTTTAGGGAAGTGAAACCACTCTGTATGATAGTATAGTAATAAATACATTTCCATACATTTGTCCAAGCCTATAGAATGTACAACACTATGAGTGAAACCTAGTGTAAACTATGACTTTGGGTGATAATGATATGTGAATGTAGATTCATCAATTGTTACCACTCTGCTGGGAAATGTTGATATCAGGGCAATGTTTGCATATGTGATAGTAGGGGTTTTACAAGGAATCTCTGTATCTTCTTACTTTTTCCATGAACTTTAAATTGATCCAAAAAACAAAGTCTGTTTAAAAAAATCATATGGAAATAGGGGGATCCCTGGGAAGCTCAGCATTTTAGCACCTGCCTTCGGCCCAGGGCATGATCCTGGAGTCCTGGGATTGAGTCCCGTATCAGGCTCCCTGCATGGAGCCTGCTTCTCCCTCTGCCTGTGTCTCTCTGCCTGTGTCTCTGCCTCTCTCTCTGTCTCTCTCTCTGTGTCTCTAATGGATAAATAAAATCTTAAAAAAAAAAAAAAAGGAAATTAAAAGTCACAGTATCCTGAGAGAGCAGCCTATTGGGGTTCTCAAAAATCCACCAGTCTTCTCACTGCTTATCACTTTACACTGCAGAGTCTCTCATGCTCCTTCCATCATGAGACTACTTCCCATATACTAAGTGTGAGAAGTTCCACAACTGCTTAGGACAGGATGAACCTTTTCAGCAACCATTAAAAGAAGCGGCTGTGGAATGATTGCTAAGAACTGACCAGACAGTATTTTTTTCAATATTAAAGCATACCAGAAATATAAGTTACCATTTTCGGATCAAGAGTAATGGTTGCCATAGCTAGACAGACCAAACTTATTATTTATTGCCTGATAGGGAGGGAGGAAGGGATGGAGTTGGGGGAGGGAAGGAAAGTGGGAGGTAGAAAAGACAGAACAGAAACTATATAGAGGAAAACAAATGCAAGCTAAACATGAAATGCTTTTCAAGCTCATCTGGTGCCTAGAGCCAGGCCATCATTTGCATGGACTACTATGTGGATAACCCAATTGCTGTCACATATGAATCATACTCTCTTCTCCAATGACAGCCATATCCAAACTTTGGAAATGCAGCAATAGAAAACACCTAGACTGACTTTCAAAAATATTCCTCATCCAACCCTGGAAACTGAAGATCAGTGGGACCCCCAAGAAATAGTGATGATAAAGCCAACATTAAATAAGCCTCTTTTAGTTAAGGTATTTTAGAGGCAATCAAAGATGGATTTGTCACAAAGACAATGAAGCTTAAATTCAGGGTCCTTCACTTACACAAACCCTTTCAAGGCTCAGCAATGTTCTCTCAAAGTCATATGTACTTTTCTTTTTTAATTTTTAGAGATAGGGTATTTAATTACAATTGATTGTAACTATTTGTTTCCTTTCCAATTTCTTCTTTACCATAATTCCTTTCATGTTGGGTGGCACTGGAGTGCCACAGGGACTTGGGGGGAGGAGTTAAGTGAAAGTTGAGTTGGAGGAAACATCATTTTGGGAATATGAGATACATGCATGTCTTTTCACTGACTTTCAAGCACTGCTGATGTGTGGCTGGAATTCTGATGTAGGAGTCACTTCTAGAACACTGGTATTGGCCCCAAGCTGTAGGGCCAAAGATCATATCCTGACATGAATCTATCCTACGGCTTCCAGTACTAAGTCTATGTGGATGGTGGAGGAGAAATAAGATTTGAAGTGTATGCAGTCAGACGTTGGCCTGTGGAAGACTCTCCCAATATTCAGTTGTATAAAAGTATAAGCAGAGTAAATGTCAGGGGGAAAAATATTGAGATGCATCTGACAGTGAAATAATAAAAATATTATCTTCTCTGTATATTTCTCCATATATTTTATGATGCTGGTGGAATTTACCAACTTTTTAAAAATGAATAAATTTTTGTTATTTATTTTCTTATACAGATTCACTGTAATATAATTTTTTTATTTGGTTTCGATTTTTTTTTGTCCTTTTGGAGAAGGAGATTTTCTTCTAAATATTTAATTTTTCATTGTATAATATTTAAGACATCCAAAATATGTAAAAGGTATATTATGGGACATAAAATAAGGGTTTATTTGTTAATTTGTTTTAAATAATGTGATATGCACATTATAAACATGCATATATGATCACAACATTTGGCCTTTGGTCTTCTCTCTGCCTCTTCAATTTTTGTTTTTGGGGAAGTCAGTTAGTATAGCTTTCAGTTTTTTCATACTATAGGTTTCAGTTTTCCATTCCTACTTCATGGAACATGTTTTTATGGTCAAGTGAAAGAAAGAGGAATATAAAAGAACAACGTAGATTATTTTTTGTGAGCAGGATGGGATTTTTCTTTTAACTGTGGTTGTCTTTTCTTCTTTAACCCTACCAGGAAGGGTTTTACAAAATAGACATTCTGTTCCCAGGCAATAACATTAGCAAGAGACAACAGGTAATCCAATCTTCAGAGTCTGACAGATATACTTTGATTTTCTTGGAGGATTATAAAGACACAGTACTGGCCCCATATGGTAGATTTAGGCACACTGATGCCTTTGGTCATGACCTCACAATATTCCACCAGATGGAGCCAGAGATTGAGGAGATGGCTGTAAAGGAAGAGACAAGAAGACCACTACCCATCTAAGGATGGTTCTATTTGAACTCAAAAACAACTTAGAGTTCACTGTGAGTTCATGTTAACCAAACATACTATGCTTTCTGGTTAGGATAACATTTGCTCCTTCAAGATATTGCAAGGCAGAAACAAAGGTATGCATTATAAGGATAAAACATTGGAAAAACATTTTATAAACTGTAAAATACCCTATAAATATGTTACTATCACTATTGTTAATATTTTGAAAGGTTTTACTTAGTAGCACTATATCTAAACGATAAGCTTAGAAATCAATCCATCATCACTAATTGGGCATGAACCAACAGGACATGAAGATGCAGAGAGAAAAGATAAAACTTATTTTTACAAAACTCACATTCCATGTGGGCTTATACAATGTCTGTGTAACCCAAATAATCAGGGTATGCCAAATGGTTCAGCCTAACCTTATGTTATGATCTCATTTATAGAAACATAGGATATTAGTTAAATGTAATTTAAAAGTACTTGTTCCCCTACAAGATTATTAAAGGGTTTACCTTTTTGCCACCTACAAGAGCACTTCTGAAAGAATCCAGCTAATCTTTTTCTACAATTTTTGTATCTCTCAGCAGCTCTAGTGCTTTTCTTTCTCAACATTTTCTTTGAATTTCCTACATGATACTCTTATTCCAGCAAGAATATGTGTGCTACTCAGGCTGGGATACTCTAGGATAGCTAGAAATTCAGCAGTAACATGAATCTATTATTTAATATGCTTAGAAGGAAATGCACAATATCTTATGGTAAATCTAGTTCTTTACACTTTCTCATGACTTCCACTACCCACAACCCCAAAAAGACATTCAGTAGATAATTTCTGGTGACTAACACTCTCATATTACTGGATATCTAGAAAGGCTGGATTCATATAAGAAAGAACTCTCATAAATACTATCTTAATTATTAATCTGCTTTCATTACTTTTATTGTCATTCTTACTCCAATATCAGAATCAGAAATGCTACCAACTATTTTTGTGTATATGAGATGTTTATTGTAGACAGAATCCAGGTGAGAATTCTGACATGGGAAATGAAACTTTGGAAAAAATTATTGAAGCAAGAGGTTATCAGTAGATGTTCCACCTCTAGACAGAGACTCCCAGGTAACCCTTTGTAACTCCAGAGGCTTCTAGAGTGTTTTAGTGATATTATCTCCTCCAAATTAAACTGTAAACAAAGTCAATGTATGATTCTTTTTTTTTTAATATTTTTTTTTAAAAAATCAAATCTGGAACAGGTAATTTCTAGGTGTCTCATTAAAATCTTTTTCTATGTCCAATGAATAGACAATGATTAAAACAATTGCCCTGGGATCTAGGTGTGACTTTCTTTTTTTGGATTTTATTTATTCACTCATGAGAGACACAGAGAGAGAGAGCGAGGCAGAGACACAGGCAGAGGGAGAAGCAGGCTTCCTGCAGAGAGCCTGAGGCGGGACTTGATCCCAGGATCCAGGGATCACAACCTGAGCCAAAGGTAGACACTCAAACAATGAGCCACTCAGGTGCCTTAGATGTAACTTAATTCAGTTAGAATTACAATGAAAGGAAAATCAAAATATAGAAAAAAAATAAATAAACAAGACCTCATCCAAGCTAAGCTTCTTCAAGGGGTTTGGAAAAATCAACATAGCCAGTAACTTGATTTGAAAGTCACCTCTTTTTTAGGGATATCAGGGTGGCTCAGTTAGTTGGTTAAGCTTCCAACTCGTGATTTTGGCTCAGGTCATCTCAGGACATCTCAGACCCACATTAGGCTCCCTGTCCAGCAGGGAGTCTGCTTGAGATTCTCTCTTTTCCTCTGCCCTCTCCCTCTAGGCTCTCCTCCCACTCCACCCCTCTCTCTTTCAAGTAAATAAATAATTTTTTTTAGAGTCACTTCCTTTTTTTATATTGCACTTTGAATGTCCCATCCTTACTCTAATGATGG